>NC_141693.1:655732410-656332410 GCF_964263255.1 Lissotriton vulgaris | reverse complement strand
AGCGTGCGCATCTCAGCGCGAACGCTCTTCCATCTAGGGATGTTAAATAATAGACGGACAGCCGCATTCTGGATAATTTGCAGGCGTTTCACCAGATAGGCCGGAATGCCACTGAACAGTGCATTTGCGTAATCCAGCCTTGCCAGTATGAGTGCCCGAGCAACCGTCTCCTTAGCATCCCTAGGGAGCAAGGGGAAAAATTTGCGGAGCATTCTCAGAGTGGCAAAGCAGGTGCCTGTGAGCTTTTTAATATGGTCCTCGAATCTGAGGTCCTCTGTGAACCAGATGCCAAGGTTTTTGGCAGGTCTCCCCATCTCTTTCGGGCTGGGAATGTTAGGAGGCCACAGTGTGTTCTTGAACGAGGGGGGGAAGGAACCATAAAAAAGCACTTCAGATTTGTCCTCGTTGCATTTCAGCTGGGCCTGCGTTAGCCAGCGAAATACAGAGGACAAACACAGATGGACTGCCGACGTATCCAGATTGTCATCTGGCCAGGTGAACAGCAGTTGGGTATCATCTGCATACCCTATGATCTTAGCCCCAAACTGTTCTGCTAGATAAACCAGAGGGGTAATATAGACATTGAACAGTAGGGGGCTAAGAGTGGACCCCTGCGGGACCCCTGTAAGCAGTGGTTTAGGCTCAGAGGCGTGGGGAGGCATCCAGACCTGCTGAGTCCTGTCAGATAGAAAAGAGGACAGCCAGTCTAGAACAACCCCCCCCCCCAATACCAATGGCAGACAGCCGGCCGAGGAGGAGCTCATAAGGGACGGTATCGAACGCGGCAGAGAGGTCCAATAAAATTAGGACCGCTCTGCCACCTCCGTCTAGGCAGTCCCGAATTGCCTCGGTCATCTCCACCAGCGCCGTCTCGGTGCTGTATGCAGCCCTGAAGCCCGATTGAGCAGGGTGGAGGGCATTGGAGGTTTCAACAAAACTCTCCAGTTGTTGAAGAACCACCTTCTCACAGATTTTCGTGAGTGCCGGTAAAAGGGAAATGGGGCGGTAGTTCCCGGGAACCGTAGCATACAGTCCCGGTTTTTTCAGAAGCGGCAGAAGTTTGGCCTGTTTCCAAACTAGAGGCACCTCGCCTGAGGCCAGGGAGAGATTCACTATCTGCGTGATCTCGGCGCAGACGGTCTTCTAGGTGACTTTGGTCGTGAAGGGGAGGAGGGAGATGGGTCGGTAGTTCTTGAGGTGGGTGGGGTCTGCAGAAGGCTTCTTGAGCAGGGGTCTGACTTCTACACATTTCCAGTCATCGGGAAAGATGCCGGTCTTGAAGGTGGTGTTGATGGTGTGTCGTAGTTCGGGAGCTATGGTGGCTCTCTGGAAGATCTGCGAGGGCAGGGGCCCATGGGGGCCCCTGAGTGGATGCCTGTCATGGTCGAAGTGGTGTCTTCGGTGTTGACTGGGGTCCAGGAGGAGATGGTGGGTTCGATGGCGTTGCTTGAGCAGGAAGTGGTTTTGGAGTGAGGTTTCTGGTTGTTAAAGTTGTCATAGAGTGCCTTGATTTTCCAGATGGAAGTAGGATCCGAGCTTGTTGCAGAGGTCCTGGGAAGGGGTAATGTCTGTGGTTTTGCTGGGGGGTGTGGTCAGGTTCTTGATGACGCTGAAGAGTTGCATGGAGTTGCCGGTGTTGGCGAGGATCTTGTTTTGGATGAAGGTCCTTTTAGTGGATCTGATGAGTTGGTGATATTCTGTCTTGGCATTTTTGTGGGTGGTGCGGACTTCTGGCGTTTTGCTGTTTCTCCAGTTCTTCTCAAGACATATGCAGGTGTGTCTGGATTCTTGGAGATCAGTGGTGAACCAAGTGGCTTTTTTGGGGCATTGTCTGATGGGGTTGCGTAGTGGTGCAATCTTGTCTGCGCAGCTAGAGATCCATCTGTGGAGTCCTTTGGCTGTGAGGTGGGCGTCGGTCTGCGTGGTGGGGGAGTAGCGGTTGAGGGTGGAGTTGAGTTGTTCCTCAGGAACTTTGCTTAAGTTCCTTCATGGGGGGTGTGCTGCAGGTTTGGGCGGAATGGGTTTGTCGACGTGGAAGTGTACGAAGTGATGGTCTGTCCATGGGGGTTCAGTGGTGTGGCTCAAGTGGATTTTATTTCTTCCTGCAAAGATAGGGTCGAGGGTGTGTCCTGCCTTGTGGGTGGGCATGGTGATGAGCTGTTTCAGTCCGATGTTGGCGAGGTTGTCTAGGAGGGTGGTTGAGTTTGGGTCGCGGGCGTTGTTAAGGTGGAAGTTTAGTTCTCCAATGAGTATGTAGTCCATGGAGGCGATGGAGTGGGGTACGATGAGGTCAGCAACGGTAGTGGCGAGCAAAACACGGGGTCAGGAGGGTCTGTAGGCAAGGGTGCCTCGGAGGGTGGTAGGCAAGGGTGCCTCGGAGGGTGGTTCTGGGGCTGGCTGATCTGGATCTCGAAGAGGAGATTTTCGGTGGTGGGGAAGGAGTCCCATGTGGTGGAGTTGGAGAGTCGGAGGGAGCTCTTGTGTACGATGGCGAGTCCTCCTCCTAGGCGGTTGGGGCGGTCCTCCCTCTGGATCTTGTATCCGTCGGGGATGGCTGTGGCAATGTCGGGGGCGGAGGAAGCGTTGGTCCAGGTTTCTGTAAAGAAGGCAACGTCTGGCGAGTGGGTGTCAAGGAGGTCCCAGATCTCTATGGCGTATCTGTGCAGGGAGCATACATTGAGGAGGATGCACTTCAGGGTTTCGGAATTTTTGGTGTTCGGTGCAGGGGCCATGGTGGTGCGGTTGGAGGTGAAGTATTGGTGGCAGTGATGGCAGTAGAACTGGCCATGGGTGGTGTTCGGCATTGACTGCTGGCAGTTGTTGTTCCTTCCGAGTTTGAGTGTGAAGAGGGCAGCAGGGTTGGAGCAGTGGGAGGTTGTAGATCAAGGGTTCCTGGCACTGGCCGCGGTCGGGTCAAGGACGGGCGCAGACGGGCTTGCCTTTGGTGCACGAGCGGCATGGCTGCGCAGCAACCCCCATTATGTAGGGGAGGGGGATAGGAGGGAAGGGAGGCAACTGGCAGGGGGGATGTGCCGCAGGCCAAGAGCGGCAGGAAGGGCATGGTTAGCAAAATACATTAGTTATTTATAGCATCTCCAATCAGAAACTTATTGGACCAATGATGCAGCCACTGCTGCCGTCTATCAGGGTCTGCCTGATAAGATTAAGGATGCATTAGCTATAGTGGTGAACATGTTCACTACAATTAACAAAGTCATTGACCTTACACTACAAATTGAGGCCAAAACTTATCATAGAAGGTCAGAATGCCATTGGTAAATTTGCCACTCCACAATTAGTATTAATTCATTTTGTATTATGTCACAGAAACCATGCCATTCATCCCAACAATCGAAGAACCCATTCAAACTGGAAACCTTTGAAATGACGTTGTTGTTTTATGAAGCTGCATGTCCATCGGTAATTGCACCTTCCACAATATGCCAAATTCCAAGACAAACCGATTAAATGTATTGATGGTGGACACTTAACAGCAGGTGGATGTTGTGTGGTAAATACCCACAGTGGTTATAGTCACTTCGCCACAGCACCAAGTGTAGGTCGTCTTTGATCGGATCAAGCCCTTTAAAATCATTTTGGGCACTATATGGTTAAGGAAACCTAAACAAATAACTAATTGGATCCAAGAGACCCTGACCTTTTCATTTAGACTTTTGCTTGACATACTATTTTCCCTTTAAAGTCTCCAGTTCCAAGATAATTCAACACTTAGGGGCCGATTATGATCGCGGACGGACTTGCGTCCGTCCGCGATCATTGAGGAGGAGGGGACATCCGCATGGGCTGCGGAGTCCCCTCCTGTGCGATTAGGATGTGACCGTCAGGGTGGCGGTCACATCCTCTATTTTTAACATTGCGGCTTCAAGCTGCACCCGCGTCAATGTTAAAAATGCACGCATTGCATTTGCATGCAGAAAGAGGCAGGCACTGCGCGGTTCCTGCCACTTTCTGCATACAAATGCAGGGGGGTACCATAGGTATCCCCCATGTGCACCCCCCACCCCCCCTTCACCTAGGGGGCCCGCAACTGGCCCCGCAGTGAAGTTACACATGCTTTTCCATGGCGGAAAAGCCGCCGCGGAAAAGCATGTTTGCAGGCACATACTAATCTGGCGGACGGTGTCTGAGAGACACCGTCACCAGATTAGTGCTTTTCCTCCACAGTTGTAAGCCAACCGCGGAGGAAAAGCTGCGGACGGAAACCGGGACCCACCAGCCATCCTAATGTGGCGGTGGGTCTTTGGTGGGTCCGCTGCGGATGTTCCGCATCCTCCGGGCCGGCGGTGGCTTCCGCCGGCCCGGAGGATGGGGAAAATCCGCAATCATAATGAGCCCCTAAGTTTGGCTGGCCATAAACAAGACTGAGAATCGGATGCCTGAGGGTTGTAGTAAGAAACAACTAAGGGCTGGCTCTAATCAGTAAGGCTGAGCCAAAATAAGTATGAAACAAACAGGGTTGCCAGTACTGATAAGGATTAATTAAAGAGATTAAATAAACATCCTATACTAGAAAAGAAATTCCAGAAAGGGGAGTGCTAATTAATAGCTTTTTATTTTATCAAAATATAACATCAATATTTCAATCAATTTCTTCAATTTATCATACAAAAGGAGATTGTTATAAAAAAGGACACATAGGGCATTAGAATATAGCTATACATTGGTCATTCATTCAAGATTACACGCATATCACAGTCAAACATTACACATTCAAACTGTCAAGGAAAAAACACACAGTGTATAATACAGTATATATACATTCCAAGAAAAAAAAAGAAAAGAAAGGGCCACGGTCTGCAAAGGATTTACAAAAAGTAAAGAAATTAATTAGTTTCCGCCAAGTACATTCCTGTATATTACATAAATAGAACAAAGCTCATTGGAATTTTTGATCCAAGGTAATGTACAGCGTTAAACTGTGGGAAGCATTCATTAGATGACCAACAACTCTCGCAGACCAATGTGTGGCAGGGCCTACGCGTTTCGAATCCCACCGAGTTCTTGGGGATTCTCTTCAGGGCCTGATGTATTCTCTGAAAAAAGAATAGAGCAAAGAAAAAAGATTTGAAAGGCATGAATTGAACAACTAGTCCATCAGTGCAAGACCTAACATCATAGGAATATTTGCCGAGCGACTCAAGCGTGCCCTCAAAGGCTTACCAATGGATATGAAGAGATAGCATGTAGTAGAGACCGTAGGAATTGTAGTACACGTGGGCCGGAGTCTGGAAGAGAACAACGTGGTAGTGAAGGGCACTCTCCTAGTTACAAATGAAACAACTTCACTCCGCATTTTTAAATTTTTACTTATTACTCACCTTACGTGTATGGTATGAAGTCTTTCTTTAATCAGTGTCCTTTAGGATTCAACAAAAGCCGTTTTTTTGAACGTGGACCAGTTTAAAGATGAAGAATAACCTTTTTAGGATTGTAGAGACGGAATTCGTTTGACATGAATATAGGGGAAAAGGGGAGGAATTCTCACCCCCATGTGTCAAGGATGGCGTCTCGGGGTCAGGTAAAATTCAAAACTTGTCGGATTGCGGACGCGTGCCTGTTCAAAAGGAAGGGCACCTCTATTAATACTCTGGGGGCAGAGTTAATTATCATAGATAAAAAGGTGACAATGCAAACAAATTCTCACCCCTATAAGTGACGAATGGCGGTACGAAGATAGAAGAGGTTCAACAATTATTCAGGGGTCTGTTCGAAGGTCTATGGAAATCAGGGAAAGAAAAAATATATGCATCAAGTCAGAGTAGGAGTGGGGATTCTCGGGCAGATGCCTTGTGTTATCATAGTGGGAAGCATATTAATTACCGATTCGGGAGCCTTCTCGACCTTCAGGGGCTCAAAGTAGACGATGGGTAAACAACGTCATGCTGTAAAGAAAGGGATAACACGATAGATTAGAACCGCGAAAACAGTTAAATGACGGGGTGTAACACCCACATTAAAGGAATTACCTTGATGGACGAGGTACAAGCATATCGGGTGCCCAAGTTGTAGAAACTATTTAATCAGGGGTCCCTGAAACAAAAAAGAACACAGAATCAGTGAACGAAGAAAACGGCGCCTGAAAGACGCTAAAGCCGATGGGTGCAGTGAGTGCTTCCCGCTGTTAATGCCGTCGATATGCACGGGTTCGGCCCAGTTAGAAAAGGGGGAGATATTGTCTAAAGGAAACACTATAAAGAAAACAGTGTGTACATAAATTAACCAAGTCGGGCCAGGGGAGTAGTGGAATAAAGGGGAGTTGGGCGCGAGGTGACACTTACTTGGCCATCCGACGTCCTTGTGGATGAGTGGCGTTCTAGCCGGCACTATACCGTAGCGCATGCGTCCTAAAATCAGGATGAGGGAGAATCGCTTTTTAAAAGGACAAACTAATTGGGGGGCGTGGTCGGTGAGTTCATTCGGCCGGAGGTGGCGAGAACTACAACGGCCGACGGGCGGTCACATGATTCAAGAAAAGGCCAACACGTTATAAAAGATGAAGTTAAAACTAGAACTTCATCTGTTTTACGAGACTGCGAGCCTTAGTTGATTAATCACGAGGGGTCCAGCACCAAAAGAAATGGCAGCTATAAACGGCACTCTACTCATGCAAAAAGATAGGAACATGGATAGCCTCTATAAAATTTAGAGGACTGAACAACAGAGGATGTGTAAAATGAGAAACAACGATGGAATTCCTTGGCACTAGTAGCGTTGGAGAAATAAATCGCTGGGTGGGGTGGAGCTGGCACATTTGTAAACAAGGCTAATGCGTGTGAAATCACAGTTTAAAGATTTCACTAAGTTCATTCAGGCCAGATGAAGCTGTATCGAATTTGACTATGAGGAAAGCCTCCCTTTTGGACAGTTTAAGATTCCAGTCGCCTCCTCGAGGGTCTTTTTCACCTTTGGATATCACTGTCCATCTTAGGTCATCTACCTGATGTTGCATGCGTGTCGAATGATGGACCAAGGGGGCATTTTCCACTTTTCTTTTTAATCTCGATTTGTGCTGGGAAATGCGTTGACGGATCTCTTGGTTTGTCTTTCCTATATATAAACGTTGGCAAGGGCATTTGATGCCATATACTACAAACTTTGTTTTGCAGTTGCTAAAGGCATCATGCTTCCAAGAGATTCCATTATGCTGGAATAAAGACCCCTCCAGTGTGGATTCACAGCAGAGACAGGTACCACATTTGTGGTGTCCTGTCACGGGGGACATTCCCATCATTTGGCGTCATTTTCCCTCTAAAGTCTCCAGTTCCAAGATAATTCAACACTTTGTTTGGCTGGCCATAAACAAGACTGAGAATTGGATGCCTGAGGGTTGTAGTGGCTTCCAAATTGAAGAAGCCCTTCAACACCAAATGCAGGCTTTAAAAAAACACTTGCATACCTTATGGGATGTGGAATGCCCCTGCTGCATCCAACACCTTTTTCAACATCTTCCCCCGATTTACTGAACCAATATCTGATAGTATATCTGGATAATATACTTATTTCTCCGTTGCACTTCAACATCACCATGTCCATATGAAGGAAGTGCTTGCTTGCCTGCGACAACATGATTCATGTGCCAAGGGAGAAAATGTACCTTTGAAAAATATTGTCTTATTACTTGGCTTTGTGATGTTTGCCAATGCAATGTGTATGGATAACACATGCAGGTTTGGCCACGTCCCATGTCAGTCAGAAAAAGACCGAAATGTCTTTGATTCATCAACTTTTATATATTATTCGATCAAGACTTTCGAAGGTGGTTTTGGTATTAACTGAGTTAACCAATTTGTACATTTCATTACAGTGGCAGGAGGACCAAAAGAAAGCTTTTCAAATGCTTAAGGGCACTTTTACAAGACCCACAATTCTTAGACATCTGTATCCAATAAAACCTTTCACTGTGAAGACAGACACTTTTGTCTTTGCAATTGGTGTGTTCCCCTCCTCAGACTGGAACCTTGCATCTGGTGGATCAATATTTCAAGACACTTACTCCAACAGAGATAAAGTATACAACCTAGGCCAGGGAACTCTTAGTGATCAATTAGTAATTTTTCCATTGGCTGCACTATGGGGAAGGCTCTCACCATTGCCTTACACTATGGATAGATCATAAGAATCTTATAATCTCTAAATCCAAGAAATGGGCCTATCAATGCCACACATGTTGGTCCCACTTTTTCTTCAGGTTCAAATATAAGGTGACCTATCGATCTGTTACAAATGGGGGTGGGGTCGCACACTACTCACACACTGGCGGTGTCGCCCCTAAGGACTCTGGTCAATGTAGGAAAGTGTTCGCGATGCATCATCTTTCGATCTTCTGCTATCTTCGCTGTCTTCGCCATCCCTGGACACGTGTTTCGGGGTATTACCCCTCATCAGCAGGGATAGGCAGTGTTCTGGGGTTGCCGATGGCTGCCAATATCTGCCAGGTATAGTACCACTCCGGTGCGTAGGTGCGGGATCCCAGGCTCGTCAGCCCGCTGCTCAAGGGAGCTCTTAAGTTACAAATGGGGGTGGGGTCGCACACTACTCACACACCGGCGGTGTCGCCCCTAAGGACTCTGGTCAATGTAGGAAAGTGTTCGCGATGCATCATCTTTCGATCTTCTGCTATCTTCGCTGTCTTCGCCATCCCTGGACACGTGTTTCGGGGTATTACCCCTCATCAGCAGGGATAGGCAGTGTTCTGGGGTTGCCGATGGCTGCCAATATCTGCCAGGTATAGTACCACTCCGGCGCTTAGGTGCGGGATCCCAGGCTCGTCAGCCCGCTGCTCAAGGGAGCTTTAAAGTTACAAATGGGGGTGGGGTCGCACACTACTCACACACCGGCGGTGTCGCCCCTAAGGACTCTGGTCAATGTAGGAAAGTGTTCGCGATGCATCATCTTTCGATCTTCTGCTATCTTCGCTGTCTTCGCCATCCCTGGACACGTGTTTCGGGGTATTACCCCTCATCAGCAGGGATAGGCAGTGTTCTGGGGTTGCCGATGGCTGCCAATATCTGCCAGGTATAGTACCACTCCGGCCCGTAGGTGCGGGATCCCAGGCTCGTCAGCCCGCTGCTCAAGGGAGCTTTAAAGTTACAAATGGGGGTGGGGTCGCACACTACTCACACACCGGCGGTGTCGCCCCTAAGGACTCTGGTCAATGTAGGAAAGTGTTCGCGATGCATCATCTTTCGATCTTCTGCTATCTTCGCTGTCTTCGCCATCCCTGGACACGTGTTTCGGGGTATTACCCCTCATCAGCAGGGATAGGCAGTGTTCTGGGGTTGCCGATGGCTGCCAATATCTGCCAGGTATAGTACCACTCCGGCGCGTAGGTGCGGGATCCCAGGCTCGTCAGCCCGCTGCTCAAGGGAGCTTTAAAGTTACAAATGGGGGTGGGGTCGCACACTACTCACACACCGGCGGTGTCGCCCCTAATGACTCTGGTCAATGTAGGAAAGTGTTCGCGATGCATCATCTTTCGATCTTCTGCTATCTTCGCTGTCTTCGCCATCCCTGGACACGTGTTTCGGGGTATTACCCCTCATCAGCAGGGATAGGCAGTGTTCTGGGGTTGCCGATGGCTGCCAATATCTGCCAGGTATAGTACCACTCCGGCGCGTAGGTGCGGGATCCCAGGCTCGTCAGCCCGCTGCTCAAGGGAGCTTTAAAGTTACAAATGGGGGTGGGGTCGCACACTACTCACACACCGGCGGTGTCGCCCCTAAGGACTCTGGTCAATGTAGGAAAGTATTCGCGATGCATCATCTTTCGATCTTCTGCTATCTTCGCTGTCTTCGCCATCCCTGGACATGTGTTTCGGGGTATTACCCCTCATCAGCAGGGATAGGCAGTGTTCTGGATTTGCCGATGGCTGCCAATATCTGCCAGGTATAGTACCACTCCGGCACGTAGGTGCGGGATCCCAGGCTCGTCAGTCCGCTGCTCAAGGGAGCTTTAAAGTTACAAATGGGGGTGGGGTCGCACACTACTCACACACCGGCGGTGTCGCCCCTAAGGACTCTGGTCAATGTAGGAAAGTGTTCGCGATGCATCATCTTTCGATCTTCTGCTATCTTCGCTGTCTTCGCCATCCCTGGACACGTGTTTCGGGGTATTACCCCTCATCAGCAGGGATAGGCAGTGTTCTGGGGTTGCCGATGGCTGCCAATATCTGCCAGGTATAGTACCACTCCGGCGCGTAGGTGCGGGATCCCAGGCTCGTCAGCCCGCTGCTCAAGGGAGCTTTAAAGTTACAAATGGGGATGGGGTCGCACACTACTCACACACCGGCGGTGTCGCCCCTAAGGACTCTGGTCAATGTAGGAAAGTGTTTGCGATGCATCATCTTTCGATCTTCTGCTATCTTCGCTGTCTTCGCCATCCCTGGACATGTGTTTCGGGGTATTACCCCTCATCAGCAGGGATAGGCAGTGTTCTGGATTTGCCGATGGCTGCCAATATCTGCCAGGTATAGTACCACTCCGGCACGTAGGTGCGGGATCCCAGGCTCGTCAGCCCGCTGCTCAAGGGAGCTTTAAAGTTACAAATGGGGGTGGGGTCGCACACTACTCACACACCGGCGGTGTCGCCCCTAAGGACTCTGGTCAATGTAGGAAAGTGTTCGCGATGCATCATCTTTCGATCTTCTGCTATCTTCGCTGTCTTCGCCATCCCTGGACACGTGTTTCGGGGTATTACCCCTCATCAGCAGGGATAGGCAGTGTTCTGGGGTTGCCGATGGCTGCCAATATCTGCCAGGTATAGTACCACTCTGGCGCGTAGGTGCGGGATCCCAGGCTCGTCAGCCCGCTGCTCAAGGGAGCTTTAAAGTTACAAATGGGGGTGGGGTCGCACACTACTCACACACCGGCGGTGTCGCCCCTAAGGACTCTGGTCAATGTAGGAAAGTGTTCGCGATGCATCATCTTTCGATCTTCTGCTATCTTCGCTGTCTTCGCCATCCCTGGACATGTGTTTCGGGGTATTACCCCTCATCAGCAGGGATAGGCAGTGTTCTGGGGTTGCCGATGGCTGCCAATATCTGCCAGGTATAGTACCACTCCGGCGCGTAGGTGCGGGATCCCAGGCTCGTCAGCCCGCTGCTCAAGGGAGCTTTAAAGTTACAAATGGGGGTGGGGTCGCACACTACTCACACACCGGCGGTGTTGCCCCTAAGGACTCTGGTCAATGTAGGAAAGTGTTCGCGATGCATCATCTTTCGATCTTCTGCTATCTTCGCTGTCTTCGCCATCCCTGGACACGTGTTTCGGGGTATTACCCCTCATCAGCAGGGATAGGCAGTGTTCTGGGGTTGCCGATGGCTGCCAATATCAGCCAGGTATAGTCCCACTCCGGCGCGTAGGTGCGGGATCCCAGGCTCATCAGCCCGCTGCTCAAGGGAGCTTTAAAGTTACAAATGGGGGTGGGGTCGCACACTACTCACACACCGGCGGTGTCGCCCCTAAGGACTCTGGTCAATGTAGGAAAGTGTTCGCGATGCATCATCTTTCGATCTTCTGCTATCTTCGCTGTCTCCGCCATCCCTGGACACGTGTTTCGGGGTATTACCCCTCATCAGCAGGGATAGGCAGTGTTCTGGGGTTGCCGATGGCTGCCAATATCTGCCAGAGTCCTTAGGGGCGACACCGCCGGTGTGTGAGTAGTGTGCGACCCCACCCCCATTTGTAACCTATCGATCTGTATTCTGACAATGAAAGACAGATGCTCTATCTAGAATGGGATAGGCAGAAGAAGAGCCCTGTGTTTCGCCTAAGATACTATGGGGCCTATTAGGATGGCGGGCGGACTTACGTCCGCCTGCCACCCTAGCAGTGCTGGGACCGGGTGCCAGTGGTGCGACGGTCCTGTACCGGCAATAAGGATGACACGGCCACGGTAGCGGTGGCATCCTCCATCCACATCAATGTGGTGGGCGGTGCACACTGCACCGCCCACCACAATGCTGTTGCTGCACACTATGCATGTGCATGCACAATGTGGCAGGCACTGCGCGGTGCCTGCCACGTGGTTCATGCAAATGCAGGGGGTACCATAGGTACCCCCCATGTGTCCCCCAACATCCTGGGGGCCCGCAACTAGCCCCCAACTTTGAAATCTGCATGCCTTTCCGTGGTGGCGTCACAGAAAGGCTGAATCTCGCATGCATACCAATATGGATGGCAGTGTCCAGCAAACACCGCCACCATATTCAACCCTTTGACTCATCAACCGGGCGGAAAAGCAGCGGACAGTATTCCAGTTCTCTGCGGTACACCCGCCATCATAATATGGCGGGGGAATGGGAGGTGGGAGGGAGTTAATGTCATGACGGCAACAGTTAGAGTACCTAATGGCATGGAAGAGTTACAATGCCTCTGTGAGGTCTTGGGAGCCTGCCTTCTTCAGACACAAACCCTGATTGGTGTCTAAGGACATCATTTAGAGTTTGGATGCAGTAAGCACCAAGTTACGTATGTTAATTACCCAAAAAGTTGTAGTAGATGATAGTAAGAAATTGTATTATTATTTGGGGTGGGTGACCACCCACCTCAAGAAAAAAACACAACTCTTGTCAGGCTGGCCCCTAATTGCCACTAATTAACCCAAGCTCAACTCTCTGGAAATTATGGCACAAATCAGACAAGCTTAATTTAGGGCAATAGGAAAAGTATTTATGCAGTACTAAAACAGTAATAAAGTCAAAACATCAATCAATAAAAACCCCAAACTGAATCAGACAAATAGCTACTTAATTAATATAACAAGCAAAATCCAATAGCACGAACCGGAGGTATTATTTTTTAAAAACCTTACGGTAAAATAGCACCACAAAGTTCTAAGTACAAATAGTAGTCAATGGTAATGGTAGACTGTGAACAAGGAGCAATTTCAGGCTGACCATGATGGAACTCTTGTCGGATAGTGGTTTTAACTTGGGACTTAGACTGAAAATCCTTCAGTGGAACAATGCAGCAGGTTGCAAATGAAGAGGTCCTCACGGAGCAAGATAGGCATTGGATGAGGTCCTGTTGCCGCCATTGGTTTTTGTGGGACAATCTCAAAGGGGAAACATTTTAATTTCTTGACCTAGGAAGTCCTCTCGCTGGCTGGATAATTTTGGCACATTTACCTGGTCAAGACCTCTACCTTCGATCTTAAATCCTGATTTGGATCTTGGCAGACAGGTTACTTTTTCAAAATGGTGTCGGATATCCCATCCTCTGAAATATAAATCCCATAGAATATAAATGGATTTATATTTCAGATAACGGGATGTCCATCAATGTTGTGACAAAGTAACCCATCCTCCAAGATCTAAATCAGGCCCTTAGGCTCTTTTTTTGAGCACAGTATCCTGCAGTGGGAGAAAGCAGCAGGCTGTAACTGAAAATGGGTACTACGATGCTAGACACGTTCTTGCTGACAGCTTACTGAACCAGAGTGATTGCTGCAGAGAAGCTCTGATTGGAAGAAACCTAATTTCTTAGCCCATTGAGGTGCCACCTATGGCAAGTAGGCTGGGTACTTTGTCTTTGTTCTTCCGGAGGTCTTAAGGTACAAAAACTGTGTAAGACCAAGTTTTTCAAAGGTGGTAGAAGAAGTGCTTCTTGACACAGCCAAAGGTCCCAGTCAAGACTCACTACAGCTGAGGCCATCAGCAGGGTCCAGGGTAGCTCCAGTTGCTGCTAGCCAGCTGGGAGCTTCAGGGTAAACAGCTTCTTGCAGTCTGTTATGTCTCTGTAACCCTTTGAGTTAGCTTCTTTGCCCTTGGTATAAGGGAGAACAGATACTATACTTCAGGGAATCTCTCAGGTCACAGACAGCAGGTCCAGTCCTCCCCAGCAAGTGCTCTGAAGTGGGTGCCAGAAGGTGCCACTCATTCCCTCTTCTGATTGTTGGTGCTACATGTATGTCTGTCACTAGCTAGTGGGCAGTGGTGACTCCTGTTTCCAGTGGTAAACCTACAGGCAACAGTTCATGTGTGCCCTTCTGCAAACAATCCCACAGTGCCCCTCACTATCTAAATCTAAGATTGGGACAGCCATCTCCACTATTGCAAAGCTGGGGCTTTTGCTTATGACACGGGATGTCTCTTTAAAGTAAATCAAGTTCCTGGACCCACACCAACTGGTCTCGCAACCAGAGGAACAGAAACACATCTCCACACCCAAGCCATTGTCTCTTCTCTCAGAGCCATTTTCACACCTCTTCAGGGCTAGTCACCACTGGGCTACTGCTAGACAGCTTATGCAAATTAGCCTTCAGGAGGTTCAGACAGGTAAAAGGTACTTTCTAAAATGTTCTATCCGTTTCCCAACCAGAAGTAGCAGAATTATTTTGTAATATCGCTTTCCAGCATTTGTGCTAGTCACTGGAAGGACGTATTAACTTTGAATAACTAAATGTCTTTCTTTTACATACCATGATCCTGCCTTATGGGGTACAAGACCTACATACGGATGACATCAATATTTAAAAGGAAGGTTTTTCCCTGTTAAAAAGGTTATTTTGACTGGTTGCACTATAGGTTTTACACTGCAGCAGTCAGGCTACACAAGGTGGGCCAAAGCAACGTTTGCACTGCCACTGCAGTGGATGGCACAGTAGGCGCTGCAGTCCATTGGTGGTATTTATATTCCAGGCCCAGGATGCACTCTCTACACCATGTACTAGGGACGCCTATGTGGGTTATATTTTCCAATTAGGAATAATCCAATGTAATCATGTTTAAAGGGGAAGCACAAGCACTTTACCACTTGTCTATAGGGGTAAAGTGTACAGAGTTCTAAAGTCGGCAGAAAGATAGAGCAAAAATCTGGGGTGACATCACATAAAAATGGTTCTTTCCTACTCTGGTAATGATCACATCCAATAAAGTCAAAACATCTCTGAGTTGAGTTTGAGTTTGAGTTTAAAATATTTGTATAGCGCACTTTCACCAGCGGTTTCATGGTGCTGCAATAGACGGATCTCCAAGTAGGAGTAGGGGAAACAAAATAGAAAGGGGGGAATGCCAAGTGGTTTAGTTAAAACATTTGACAAATAGGTGGGCTTTAAGTTTCTTCCGAAATTGAGGGTACAGAGTTATAGATCTGACATCAAGAGGAAGGGAGTTCCATAGGAGTGGGGCAAGGGTTGCAAACTTTGATCCTCCCCATTTCTTTCTCCGAAAGCGGGGGGCTGATAGCAGGAATTGTGAGGAAGAGCGCAGTTCTCTGGTTGGGGCATAGGGAACAATTTCAGATGTTATAAAGGCCGGAGTCACGCCCAGTCGTGCTTGAAAGGTGATAGAAGCAAGTTTAAACTGGACGCGTTCGCGGACAGGAAGCCAGTGTAGAGATCTGAGATGGGGAGTTACATGGTGGGATTTCGGGAGATTGAACACCAATCGTGCCGCCTGGTTCTGGATTAGTTGCAACCGCCGTAGACTATATGCAGGGATCCCCGCATATAGGGCGTTGCCATAATCCAGGCGGGAAATGACCATTGCCAAAATGATCAGTTTCAAGGCATCGAAGGTAAAAAAGCGAGATACCTTGCGGATGGTGCGTAGTGACAGGAAGGAGGAGGACACCACGGAACTGACCTGGGAGTGAAAAGTGAGCTGAGGATTGAGTTTGATACCTAAAGTTTTAACTGAGGTAGAGGGGACCGGGGGAGAACCTAGGGAAGGGGGCCAAAAAAGTGAGGACCAGGGACTGGAGCAACCACCTGTTAACACCAGCTCGGTCTTATCTGGGTTAAGTTGCAGGTGGTTGTAGTTCATCCAGTCCTGGATAAAAATCATAATAGACTGGAAGTTTGAGATGGAAGTAGGGGAAGAAGACAGGTTGAAAACAAGTTGAAGGTCGTCAGCATAATTGTATATGCTGACGTCCATTTGTTGTCGTGAAAAAATAAGGGGGGCAATATAAAGGTTGAACAAGAGGGGTGAGAGGGAGGAACCTTGGGGGACCCCGCACTGAACTTTCTAGAAGTCCGCAGAGAACTTAAGTCACCCAGGCGAACAGCCTGGGTGCGGTCCCTCAGGAAGGAGGATTGCCATACCAGAGCGGAACCTCCGATCCCCGCCGCATTGACACAGGAAAGTAAGATGGTATGATCAACCGTGTCAAAGGCGGCTGAAAGATCGAGGAGAACCAAGGCCTGGGCCTGGTTGGTATCCATTCCCTCCCTGAGGTTGTCGAGGACCGAGAAACTACGGACTCCGTAGAGTGTGCGGGGCGGAAACCGGCCTCGCGGGGGGCGAGAATCCCATACTCTCCACAAAGGTGCTCAGGGACCTGGTGACTTGGCGTACGAGCACCTGTGTCAGACTTTATCAGGTGGCCGCTCATAATTGATAAGCGTGGCTCAAATCCACCCGAGTGACTTACCACACTCACCTATAGTAACTCAGTAAGAAGTCAGCCGGACAGTGGAGAAGAATAAACAGAGTAATTTTATTAGGCCACAAACTCCCATATGAGAGGGCCCTGTCCGACCTCACCCCTAAGAGTGCGCCGAGAGGACTAACTCATATCATCACAGCAATACATTATAACATGGTACAGTGAATTAGGGTACGCCCCTTCTGGAAAATTACTGAAACCCAGGCAGAGGAACAATGGCATCATACAAGAGGCCTCTGCACCTGCAAGGGATACATTTGCTATCTTTGCCCAAGGCCGCGGAGCTGAGCCTCAGCGTCTCTGGTGCATGAGAACACTACTGATAAGAAACTTGTTAGTTTCGGCCACAGTTAGCCGAGAAACGAAAACTGCTGCATTAGTGATTTTCCTATTCCTACGGGGAGGGGTGGATGAGCGAGTGCGACTCGCAGGCACAGAGGAATACACAAAATGGAGGCACACGAGCTAAGCTAAGGAAACCAAATATCATCACACATATAAATGAATAATCACATAAGTAGTAAATATAACGCAAAGAAAACGTATATGTATACTTCATCAGTTAGACACATGATGCTAACTTGCATATGTAGATAGTGATGGGTGGGGCATCGAAAAGTGAATTCTATCAGACCCTCCTTTTAGCATCATTGCCTAACTGGAGCGTAGCATTTATTTGCCAAAAGGTAGCGCCTCTACATCCAGTCTAGGGGCGGGGCATTGTTCAATCAAAAATATCATCTTCAATGAGCATCATCCAATGAACATCAGGGAGTTCAATAGCAGTGGAGGCAGGATATTGACCAGTCACCTTTTTGGAGGGTCGCAAATTGGTAGCACACATTGAGCAACATGGGGGAAGGCAGTAAACACAAAGGCAACATGTTAGAAGTACACTCACCACACCAACCAGACCCATCAATATTTTCCAACCCCATGAAGAGAAAACACCCCAAAGCCATCCTTGTAGTGACCAGGTCCCGTTATCCTGATGAAGTTCAGCCGCTAATCTATGGAGTTTCTGTACTGCTAAGTTAACTGTCAGAGCTGAGTCTGGAATATACACGCAACAAGATGTCCCGATGACGCGACAGGCCCCACCCCTATTAGCAAGGATGACGTCTAACACCATAGCCTGAATCTCAGCAGACATATTAGTTACAATGTCTGCTTCAGTAATTACTACCTTCTCCATCACCCTGGATAACCGACGAATGGCCCTACTGTTAAATATCGGACCCCAGAAAGGCAAAAGACCCGTAGAAAAGTCTGTCCATTGTTGCAAGGAAGTATCTGTCTGGTCCACGTCATCAACCTGGAGTTCCCTCCTTTTACGCTGCTCTGGTGAACTTGGAAACCTGCGATGAGTTTTGTGATAATCAGAGGGTGCTACATACACAGGTGGAATCATATAAGCTAGATACCAGACCCCACCCCAACCTTCAGGCAACCACAAGTTCCCATTGTCTCCGCACACAAAATAGATGCTGGGAGGGGTGACCAGAGAGGGACTAAGGGGTAGGCGTATCAATGCTGTTACGTTACAAGAACTATTCCCAACCTTGATAGGGCCCCTACCCTCTATACAAAAGAATGGTGACGGACCCACTACTGCCAGGGGTACTAAAGACTTAATGCTACCATTCCCTTTTGGTGGGTGTCTATAAGACAGGGAGGAGTTTAACTGTAAGAAACTCTCTCTAACTTTGTCTGTGTCATTGGGAGTCAAAAACCGTCCCACTTTCTTTTCACATGTCTCTATAAATGTTTGATCAAAGCGTCCGTCAGTATATAACCGTACAAGGGAAGAAGGGGGCATAGGGCGAACTCGCATTGTCATAGTTGACCCTCTGTCTTGCAGTCGAGGAGTTAGAAAATCTGACTGTTGGAAATATTTGACCAGACCAATCAATGTATACCACCCCACGCAACTATTCACTGGTGTCAAAGGAAGTGCTAGAAATCTATCCTTCTTATAAGCAGCAGAAGGCAACAACCCACACACCCAACAATCGGTGACATTATAGATGGCATGAGCATGATGTAAAGTCTTAATAAAAACATTTTCTTTGTAACCCTTTCGCAAACTTCTTTCACCATAGTCAACGGTAATCATATTATGTTCAGGAATAGCAGAAGGTGTGGGTGCAAACACATGTACAGGATAAGCCTTGTCCAGGAAAAACAGTATACCAAGAGTCACAAGGAAAGCAATAAGCACTATTATGATGAGCACTATTTTTCCCTTTCGTTAAAGGGCCAACCAGGGGAAAGCGGGCTCAGGTCTACGAGGAGCCGCAAAAGGCTGCTCCTCATCGGGGGTAGGACGACCAAAGGGATACATTGTAACGTGACCAAAAATCCAAAGGAAAAGAAGGGAAAAAAGGAAAAAAAGAAACTAAACTAGAAAAATTGTCCCAGACAGTCCTAAAACCGGCCAGAGGGGTTCTTCAACCCTCGAAAGGGATCTTCTCCCTGTGTCCGTTAAAGCCTCACAGGCAGGCTTCTATTGTTCATTCCCTAATCCCACGTCGCTTGTCACACAGCAGTTGTAACAGAGGAGCACTAATCTGGGCCCCCACACCACTCTAGAGTCTCATAGAACAGAATCTTCGGCTAAACACCAGGGCTCTTACAAGTCCATCCCTATCACTAATCTTCTTTTGCAACTGAATGTCCACTAAGCCCTTCTTCTAGTGTTCAGTCCCTTATGCCTTTTCCTTTTCGGGGCCGCAGATTATAACGAGTGCTCCCTCGCACTTCAGGATCTGTAAACAAAACGGGTGCATCTGTAGCAGGAGTCGCATCCGTCAATGCCTGATCACTAGCATCAATGGGAGTATTGGAGCTTACAATTTTTTCTCTTTTCTCTTTCAGTGCACTTGACTCTGCGCTGGACTTTGTATTTGGCTCTCCTCCCTTCAGTGAGGCATCAGAGAAAGGAATGTAGCTGGGTAATTGCTCGTGTTCTTCATCAGCAACACCCTCTTTTACCCACTGGTCATAGAGTAACGGCAGGGGGACCCTTTTGACATGCGATGCATGGGTCCACGCCTTCCTGCCCTCAACTCGAAGTGCGGTACGCGTTGTAAGTAGCACCTGTCGTGGTTCCGACCATCTGGGCTCCAAGCAGGATTTCCGCTGAAACTTCTTCACAAGCACAAAGTCCCCTGGGTGGATGGAATGTCCAGGCCCCTCCGGCAACGGCTTCAGGGTGTCTGCTACCTGTTGATGAATAGAACGAAGATCTTTAGTCAAAGCATACAAGTATTCCATCAACAGTGGGTATTCTATCTGTGAGAAGCACTTGGGTATGGGTACCCCCCAAACGTTGGCCGGGCGGCCAAATATCACTTCATAAGTGGAGACACCCATTTTGGAATTAACTGTCACTCTGGTAGAAAGCAAGGCTAAGGGAAGGGCGTCTGGCCATCGGAGTCCTGTGCTCTCCTGTATTTTGGCCATTTTTAATTTAAGCGTGCCATTGAATCGCTCCACTAAGCCAGCGGCCTGAGGATGTCGGGCCGCATGAAACTTCTGGGAAATCTGTAAACCTTTACATATTTGCTTAATAAGCTCAGCATTAAAGGATGTACCATTATCACTCCCGATCACCCTAGGCAATCCGAAGCGCGAAAAGTACTCCTTGATCAACATTTTAGCTGTAGAAATGGCCGTGCAATCCTTAGTAGGATATGCTTCCACCCACCTACTAAAAGAGCATACAACCACCAGAACGTACTTAAGATTGTTAACTCGTTCCATTTCTATATAATCCATCTGTATCACCTCAAAAGGGAAAGAGAGAGGTGCAAAATTTCCTATTGGTACAGGTGTCCCCTTCCCTGGATTGTGTCTCAAGCAAACCATGCACTGCTGGACCAAGTGTGTCGCCACCCTAGAGATGTTCTTATTACTCCACACTGGGTCCAGCAGCTTGCATATACCCTTTGCACTGATATGTGCCGGACCATGTGCCATTGTCACCACCGGGAGAACATATGCATTTGGGAGTAACCATCGTCTTTTATCAGTCACATCTGTGCAACATTCATCAGAATCCAACCTCCCCCCACCATCTTTCCAAATCCTCAATTCTTCCTCAGTCGCCTTTTCTTGTATATTCTTTACACTCTGTACAGTATCTGCAAACATGTTAACATCTGGTACCCATCTGGCTGGTCCTGCCACAAACATTCGTGGGAGTTTTGTCCTCGCAGTCTCTTTTGCTGTTTGGCCCGCTAAAGCATTACCTCGTCCCACATCGTCCACCACTGCCTTATGTGCGCTGCACTTTATCACAGCCAGTCGTCTAGGTAATGTCAATGCTGTCAGTAATCGTAATATCAATGGGCCATGTTGTATACGTTGTCCGTGTGATGTTAGAAATCCCCGTTCTGCCCACAGTCGCCCATAACTATGAGCCACGCCAAAGGCGTATTGGCTGTCAGTATAAATGTTCACGTCCAGTCCTTCACTCAGTTCACATGCTCTCAGTAAAGCTATTATTTCTGCAGCCTGGGCCGAATGATAAGGTATTCTAGAAGTCTCCACTACTGTCTGTAATGTCGTAATGGCATATGCTGCCGTTGATGTGCCATCTGCAAGTTTAAAACAAGACCCATCTACATACAATTCCCCATTCGGATAGTCTAAGGGCTTGTCTGTCAGGTCAATTCTCCCTTTCGTCTCCTCCTCTGTCCAAAACAAACAATCGTGTATGTCATCGTCCTTTGCGTCTGTTGGAATGGGTAACAACGTGGCAGGGTTCAGAGTGGCACACCTCTTTATCGTGACGTGAGGTGCGAAAAGGGTCATCTCATAACCAGTGAGACGAGCACTAGTTAAATGCTGCGTCTGTGTTCTATTTAGCAAAATGTCCACAGCATGCGGTACCATCACTGTGAGATCTGAACCCAGTACGAGCCCCGCCGATTGTCTTATGGAGACCGCAGCAGCCGCTGTGGCCCTCAGACAGCTCGGCAGCGCTCTTGCCACGTTGTCGAGCATCGCAGAGAAGTAGGCACAAGGCCTCTGCTTCCCTCCGAAACGCTGTGTTAGGACAGACAACGCACAACCTTCCGCCTCTTGTACATAAAGCACAAAAGGCTTCTGGTAATCAGGTGTTCCCAGGACGGGTGCAGAACATAAAGCAGTTTTTAGTGACTCGAAAGCTTCCTGACATGCGGGAGTCCAGGGTAGGGGTTTGCGCACTTCCTTAGTAGTCAAATACAATAGGGGTTTTGTTAGTAATGCATAGTTGGGTATCCACTGGCGACAATACGATGTTATGCCCAAGAATGCGCGCACCTCTCGCTGCGTGTTAGGTACATTCATGTTAGTTATCGCTTTTATGCACTCCGGCGTCAGCCTCCTCCCCGCTTTCGAAAGGAGGTAACTAAGTAAGTGACCTCCGTTCGACAATATTGGAATTTTGGAAGGGACACCTTGTGCCCCCTTTTGGCCAAATGATGCAACAATTTAATCGTAGCATCCCGACAACCTTCCTCAGTGTCCGATGCTATCAGAATATCGTCCACATATTGCAACATAACATTGCCGGGGGTAAGTTCTAAATCGTCCAATTGCGCCTTTAGTGCTTGACTATATATACTCGGGCTCTCTGTATAACCTTGGGGAATTCTTTTAAACCTAAAACTTCGGCCAGCCTATGAGAATCCGAAGAGATAACGGCTGTCTTCATGTACCGGAATACTGAAGAAAGCATTCTTCAGATCCAAAACAGAAAAATATTTAGCAGATGGGGGGAATCATTGTCAGTATTGTAGTGATGTCAGACACCACCGGGTATTGGGGCTCCACTACTTTGTTTACGTGGCGCAAGTCAATCACGAACCTATAAACATCAGGCGTATCGTCAGAAGCATCAGGTGACCGTCTTTTAAGAATCGGTAGTATGGGGCTATTACATATATTAGAATCCGTCTCCTCCACCACTCCCGACTGGATCAGATCCTGTATTATTTGTAACAGGGCTTTCTCTCCCTCCCTAGGTATCCTATACTGTGGTATCCTGGGCAATTTCGCATTCGCCTTAACCTTTATCGTCACTGGGGCAATATCCATCTTACCCACATCTGTATCGTTGGTAGCCCATAAGCTTTCAGGGATCCCTCTGAATTCAGGTGGAAGTGGGTCATCTTTCGAGAAACATTGTAGTGGGCGAGCAACAGTAGGGCCCAGCGTGATATACACGCCGTCCGGAGAACAATAAATGGTCGCATGCAATCTCTTCAGTAAGTCTAAACCCAGTAAATTTTCGCCACAATTGGAAGTCAATAAAAAAGGTGAATCAACAGTGAAAGGGCCAATCGTAAGAGTAAGTGGTTTAGAAATGGGGCTAATCACCGGGGTGCCTGAGAAACCCACAGAGATATTGTTCTTGCCAGACAGAGCTGCCCCTGGGACCCGAGAACGAGCCACAGAACTTTTCATTGCACCCGTATCTACTAGAAATTTCTGTTGAGACCCCAATAGATCTGCTGTTACATAGGGTCCCCTTTGATCAACTTCCACAGAAACTGGCCCCTCGCTCTGTCCTACGCTGTCCTAATTATGAGAAAATCCTGTCAAATCATCCATAGAATAGTCATCATTGTAATACTGACCGCCACCCCTCTGAAAGTGCTGTCTGTCCGAGCTATTGTCAAAACAATTCCCTCCTGGTCTCCCGCCCCCATCTGACTGTACATTCTGCCTCCGGGAGTCACCTCTTCCCCGTCCCCGGCCATGACCAGCGTTCGACTGAAACAGAGGACAATATCTCCACCAATGCCCCTCCTGTTTACATTTCGCGCCTTGATTCGGTCCCAGTCTCTCCCTATTGTCGCCTCTCCCATAGCCGCCACCTCCTCGTCCCACAGCCCCAGGCGAAACACCTCTTCCTTGGCCCCTAGATACTTGCTGCAACAAGACCCTCGTCTTCAAATCTTTGGCCTTCTTTTCCTGCTTGTCCTTACTTTCATTTTCCCTATGCTCATAATACTGAGCCATGCTAAGAATGCCGGAGGGAGTGGATGTCGTCCACGTACTCTCCGACGCTTGCAACCTTGCCGAAATTTCTGGTAATAAGTTCATTACAAACCTATTAACAAAAAGTCGTAACCCTCCGTCCTGTGACACATCCTGTCCACTGAAATCCATAAACGTCTCCTCAAACCTTGTAAAAAAATCAGAGACCGCTTCATCCTTTTTCTGTCTACATGCAGTCAACTTATCCCAGTCCACTTTCTTCGGGGGAATGAGAGTGTGCATATACTTAATAATTCGCCCCGGTAACGCCAGAATCTCGGCTTTTGGCTTCTCCCCTGGCTTACGTTCTTTGTCCAAATCCTGCAACTCCGTCCACGTGCCACCTAACTCCGCTGCATGATCTGTACCCTTCACTTGCCGCCACACATCTACTGGGACCAAAAGTCCGAAAAACAATTCAATATCAGCTAAAGTCATCACAGTGGAAGATGCAGCTTCCGTTAGTTCTTTATAATAAGCAGTCGGATTCTTTCTAGAGTCTGGTAACTGAGCCTTCAAGGCTAAGACCTCACTTCTCTTCCATGGTGTGTATACCCACTGCTCCTGAAAATGGGCGTCTACACGGGCCCTTGTGACAGCATTTGTGACCGGATCTACCACCTCGGGTGTCTCGGGGTTAAAAATAGGGTGCACCTCTCGCATTGGATGTATACCAGGAAAATGAGGGGAACCTGCAGAGGGCAATTCATTTCTATACTGCAATATGGCTCGTAAGCTGCGCATCACCTCCTTCACCCCAGTGTTAGCTCTATAGGCTCCATTTTTTATATCTCGTAAAGTCGCTGGAGCCACAGCTCCATACCCCTGCTCCCATAACGTTATCAATATATTTGACATGTGCCACAAAGCGTGTTGCTGCATCAAAGGCTCAAAATCTTTCATTGTGGACCAAATGTCTTCAAACGAATAAATGTTATTCCTAGCCCACTGACAGGCCTGATTGGCCACCACTGTTTTCTCGTCTAAACCTACCGTAGAACGCGTAAGCAATTTTCGTACCTGTGAAAACAATCCGCTGCCTGCGCCTCTACTTGGTGTTAATAACTCCTGACTATGGGTAGTGCTGGCAGAGACGGTAGGGAGTGCTAGGGAAAACTGGGAGGGAGCGGGTGAACTCGCCGGGAGTAGGGAAACTAGGGGTGCCAATTATGACGGGGAGGTAGAGATCGCTGCGCCGGGCTGGTGTGGGGCACTCGCTTGTAAATCCGAAACCCCATCAGGAGAGGTCGGAACTGGTAGGGTAGGATACAGTGGCTGCGGGGCATAAGGAGGAGGGGGTCGAGTATTCAAAATGTCCTCCATCTCATCCTGTTCATCCTCACGTACTACGTAACTTTTATTTTCTTTCAACCTGCAAAGCCTATCTGCGCGCTACAAGCGTTGCTCATTCTCGTTCTTTGTGTGTTCTCTCGCTTTCTGCGCCATTGTCTGTGCTGCCTTTTTCTGCGCCGCCTTCTCCTCTCTCAATTTACGTTCCCTAACTTCCTTCTGCCACATTCTTAAGGAATCGAACATGCTTTGACGACTGCGCCTAGCAAATAATTTATCTTGCAAATAATCCAATTTAGCTATCTCAAAGGAACCTGTCAGGGGCCATTGCAAATCCACATTATCACCGGTGTATCGGTGCCATAGAGTGCCAAACAGGATCGGGGGCAATCCATGTTTGACATACATGTCAACATTTGGAGTGCCCTCCGGAGGTGCAGGTTGGTTCTCAGCCAGTCTAGAGTCTGATACACGACAACAGCATCCAAAACACCGCAACTTACTAAAACACGGCATCTCTACCTTGGTGCAAAAACACCGTCTCCCAAAATTCGTTGCCTCTAGACACTAACTCCTAACTCGTTCACGCACATATAATATACATTGGGAATCAACACACACACACACGCATCCTACACATATAGATCCTTCCAAACACGTGTTACCAAATGGGACAAGGCCCGTCGACCAAGTCCTGGGGAACCTGGACCCTACCGCAGACCGAACAGTACACTAACTGTTCTGGGGATGGAGAGCACATCCACCACCCGAGCGGCACTACGGATCACTGTGCACTTTACCACAGGAGACCCAGGACTCACTTCCACCGAACCACCACTCTAGGTGTTCAGGGCGAGTTCCGGAGTTTACCCGTAATGAGCCACGCCTTCACCACAGTACCACCCGGTCGGATGACTATAAAACAAGATACACAAATATTCTCCCAACCCCCGTTAAGTCTGTCAGAGCACCACTCGCACTCTGAGTTCCCCGGAGCACACTAGCCCCAGGAGCGCACCGGCTCCTCAAACCATTGGAGACACCCTAGTCTCCTGGAGCACTCCAGCTCCTCAAACAACAACAGGTGGACCACTCACCTTCCGTATGCGGTACCGACCTCTACCGTTCTCCACCTCCGGCTGCCAGGACCAACACGGTCAGCTCCAGGTTCCGCCTTCTGGACCCCGGCATAAGACCAAAACCGGGACCTCTCCCGATCAGCAGGGTGGGGCAGCGCTGCGAGAACCAAGCTCGGCATCAAATGGGTACCCGGACCCACCGTGCCGACCAGCGTGTCCCCGGTCTTCTGCTACCCACCTACGGGTGAGAAAGATCTTTATCGTGGGGTCCCTATTCGGGCGCCATCTGATAAGCGTGGCTCAAATCCACCCGAGTGACTTACCACACTCACCTATAGTAACTCAGTAAGAAGTCAGCCGGACAGTGGAGAAGAATAAACAGAGTAATTTTATTAGGCCACAAACTCCCATATGAGAGGGCCCTGTCCGACCTCACCCCTAAGAGTGCGCCGAGAGGACTAACTCATATCATCACAGCAATACATTAAAACATGGTACAGTGAATTAGGGTACGCCCCTTCTGGAAAATTACTGAAACCCAGGCAAAGGAACAATGGCATCATACAAGAGGCATCTGCACCTGCAAGGGATACATTTGCTATCTTTGCCCAAGGCCGCGGAGCTGAGCCTCAGCGTCTCTGGTGCATGAGAACACTACTGATAAGAAACTTGTTAGTTTCGGCCACAGTTAGCCGAGAAACGAAAACTGCTGCATTAGTGATTTTCCTATTCCTACGGGGAGGGGTGGATGAGCGAGTGCGACTCGCAGGCACAGAGGAATACACAAAATGGAGGCACACGAGCTAAGCTAAGGAAACCAAATATCATGACATATATAAATGAATAATCACATAAGTAGTAAATATAACGCAAAGAAAACGTATATGTATACTTCATCAGTTAGACACATGATGCTAACTTGCATATGTAGATAGTGATGGGTGGGACATCGAAAAGTGAATTCTATCATAATCAGGCCCTATGTAATGAGCTTGCAAGCTTTAATTATGGGTATTGTGGTCTCTACCTCAACCCACTACCCTTTATAATTTACAGGTCACATTTTGACTACATAGATTACTGCGGATCAAAGATATTATGGAAATTAACATCTGATGAAAGTTACAATCAACAAGAGCCTCAATTGTACAGTGGATTTGAGGGGTCTAGTCTTGGTTGGTTGTGACAGTAATCACAATTTAAAATGTATTTTTCAAATGATCAAAGCAAAGTCGCACCAATCTGGCAACCTCCATTTGATAGAATGGCATTTATCTAGTAACATACATTACATTAATAATGTATTTTAGTATGTGGTTAATCACTTCACTCAGTTTATAGAAGCATTTGAAAGATAATTTAGTTTTTCTGAAAATGTAACCAAATATTAAAATGTACATCTCACAAAGTATGACATTGGACCTAACCTTACCCCCTTTACTATAACAGTTAAATAAATAAACGGAGCAATACAAATGTAATTCCCAGGATACATTTTGTCAAGTCAAAACTGTTGATATTTATTAGGAAACCATTCCCAGTAAATACCAGGATATGTGGCTCTTGGTGTGGTAAGCACAAACAACCTAATGATATTCCCTATTTTAAAGGAAACCTTATAATATGTGCTATTTATTGCACCTGATAACAAATGTAGCCCCAGGTTTGGTTATTTAGCAGGTGCAATAAATGTCGGACCTCACTCCAGGCAATCCTTGTATTAGGGGCGGTAGTATTTTTTCGCCACGCTTTTTAAATTGACTATTTATTAATACATTATTTAAAGAATTTCTGATTATAAAATCGTTATTTTAATTAATTGTTTTTACTACATCATACATCATTAGAAAAGTTGGAATGACATTGGTGATGTACAAAAAATAAAGCAAAACTAGAATAAGACTATTCCCAAAGCATAGTCCTGGTCACTTTTACATGAGTGAAAACATTGCGGGATGAATGAGTAGATTAGTTCCCCTCACGGATGTAAATGTGTTTGAGCCACATTCCCTGCGCCGATATACTGAAGCAGGAGACCCTTCAAACTCTTCTAAATTATGCCGATATTTTCTTAAGTTATAACTCATGGGGGTCTTTTCTAACCTTTCCTTCTGAAACACGCATAAGCAATGCCTAATTTGTAAAAAATAAAAATAAAAAAAAAGATAAGTGCCGGGACTCAAAGTGCTTCTCAGAAGCTTGTTACCCTGCTGCTAAATGCGGGGTTGGCATTTGACTCGGCTACCGCCACTCACTCCCTGCCCGCTTATCTTACTTTAGCAGATTCTTTTTCATCATGCTTGCTTCCTTTGTCTTGTTTTATAGTCATTCTTTTCCTCCTTCTTTAATCCTTTTCTGCCTTTTGCTCTCGTTCTGTCCCAGTCCAAAAAATAATAGGGACCACGACCTGCAATCACCAGCAAAAGGTAAACTCTGGAATTGGATCCCCTGATCATTGTGCAGACCTGGATTGTGACTCCCACTGCCTCGCTTCTAGTTCCTTTTCAAAGTAAGCAGTCCTGGATATAACTACAATCAGCAATTACGAAATGAAAACACACGCACATTGTTACCGGAGATAAGCTGGTATTACTTTGTTAAAGACAGTGCTGATTAAATCTTGACTGGGTGATGTTTTTTGTTTTAGCTGTTGGCACCACTGTTATGAAATCAGTGCATTTCTTTTAAATATTGACCACATCACTTCAAGAATATCGGCGGCAAAACCAAGCCGAATCTCCTAACAGCAAAGAAGATGCATATTCTGGGTGAAAGTGGGCAAAAGCTGGCGGTATGTTAGAAGGGTAGATAAAGTGTAGAGTATTTTTATTCTGTCGTGTTCATTTGCCTGAGTGAACCAGAATTTCATCCCCTCTGTTAACTGAAGCCTCCCAAAGTTTATTTTTTATTTTTTTGACAGAGTTTTATATAGCCCGAACTTGGCACATCAATTTTTGTTAGCCATGGGAATAATAAGTGATTTGCCCAGAATCACAGGATGTTCAGCATCATTGCTGTGACTCGAACCCGGTTCTTCAGATTCGAGGTCGACCACTCTAACCGTTAGGCCAACTCCTCTCCCAAAGTTACATTTCAGTCCACCATAGCCGTTAGACGGGATGCTGTTGGAGTCCATTTACTCAGCTGTAGTCTATCTTATCTTGAAGGGAGGAGGTGCTGATCTCGAGTAACTAGCAGGGAGCAAGACTGGAGGACAGGAGCAAAGCTGAGCTGTGCACCATTCGCCACCTATTAGGATAAATAAGCATGTCTCATTTTATCTAACAGGACAAAGCATTCTGGGCCTTTTAGTTTCAATTGTGTTGTTTACTTATGGGCCTAAAAGACACACTATAATTAGTAACAAGTGAAACATTATTAAGGGCTAAAAGTAACCTTCGTAACGTGTTAGTAAGGTATTCTTACAATGATTGGAGGTAGGGAATGCTTCAGAACTTGAAGGAAGGGGTTGTGCAGAGTTTAGAAGGTGTTTTTGTAGTAGCCTGAATGGCACAGGAGGATCATGGACTCTCTGGAGAACTGAAACAAGTCTATGTAAGGAGGGAGAGCACAGGAGCCCAAGGCAAGAGCAACGCATTTCAAAGTCCTAAAAGGTGGTAGAAGTGTCACAAGAACCTAAAACGGTGGAGGGAGTACAGCAGGAACATGGTAGAAGGGAACACTGCCCCACGCCCATGGCCGGAGGGGGCACACAGGAATCTGAAAGGAGAGACTCCTGCAAGCGCCCAAAAGAATGGTGCAGGAATTCAAAGAAAAGCATTGCTGAAGAAGCCTGTATATAGATAAAATAAGAATCAGAAATGTGAATGTGCATGCGAAGGGGTTTCGGTGGAGTGAGCTCTGCAGGTGTCTGAAGGGATGTTACAAAATAAAAGAACGTACGGTGCTACCAGAGTCTGTGGAGAGAACAAATAACAGGATTAGAGTGACTAAATGGCTCCATGTCACTGGGTCACCACTTTTCCATTTATTGGCCTTGTTTTGACATACCATTGCATTCTGGGAGTCGTAGTCTTTGTTGATTTTAATTTAGCCAATTGGACGCCCCCACCAATAGTAAAATGTAAAAAGCAAAGTAGTGTACCGGTAACACAGAACCATGGGATCATCCTACACAGGCATTGATAGAGAAGGAGTGGCCCAACAGGTGCTTGTTAGAAGTTTGTACAGATGTACAAGCCTTTTAAGTCCTGTTGCTGACATCTGGAGAGAGGGAGCCTGCAGCATCAGGAATAGTGTAAGTGCTACAGGAATTAGAAGATAGTGAATTAGGCTACAGAACAACAATGCTGCTGTTTTGGGCGTTTTATATAAGGTAGAAGTAGGACCTGGCAGAGCTCTGGTTACGTCCCTAATACATACCCCCAGGATTCAGCTTCTGTATTTAGGGCACAGTTATGTCGCACTTGTTGAGCACACAGAAAAGGAATGCTTGTTGTATATGTTTGACTTCTCGGTGTGTGATTGTACAGTCTTGAGCCGATTGCACTGTGATTAAAAGTGGCTGACATGCTGGGCTGAGTGAGAGGCACATCCTGCACTAGACCATGCCCGACTGCCAGGGGTTCTCTCTCTGGGAATAGACTGTTGAATGAGGCTGGGCACGGGGATGCAAAAACAGATACACTCACTGGCATTTACTCACCTCCTTCCTTTCCTGCCTTCAATAATTACCTCTCGGCAACGGGTGGTGATTCCATTGTCCAGTTTTTGACTCTACCTCCTGCCTCCAGGGTACTGTTTGGTTACTTACAGGTAATCTTCAGTACCCCGATTAGGACCTCATAAGCAGAAACACCATGAAGAAAAATGCAGGACACCAGGGATCCATGCAAAAGTACACATTTTTAATCGAACAGATTATTAAAGTACAGCAGCATTCAAGACGCCAACAGCAAAATTGTCCACAGAGGTGTGCAAAACATCAAGGCGATAATCCCGGACAAATGTATGATGGGGCTGGCAAGTGGCTGCCTTACAAATCTCCTGGATAGGAACCCCCATTGCCTCAGTCCAGGAAGCGGACACAGTACGTGTCAAACGTCCCTGCACCTGAGCCGGAGGAGGCAGACCCACAGACTTATAGGATTGGCAGACAGCCAAAAGCACCCTCCGACTGATGGTGGCAGTGGAAACCTTCTTCCCCTTGGCCACACCCCCACAGGAGACAAACAGGGCAGGAGAAAGACGAAACCCTAGGGTACGCTGGATGTAACCCTGAAGGGCTCTGTGAACATCTAAGGTTGAAGGAACAATGCCACCCCATCCACAGGCAAATCAGGAATAACCACCTCCTGCTGCAAATGGAATTTGGAGAAGGGGAGAAAAACTGGATCAAGCCGCAGAACCACCCTGTCCTGCAGGAACTCCAAATAAGGTAAAAAGACCGACACAACTGCTGAATGTCACAGGCCAACAATGGAGAACAACCTAAAGATTTCAACGTCAACTGTTCAAGAGCCAGCCTGTCAGATTTAAGCGACAAAGAAGGGGCAAAGACAGCATTGGTGTTAGGCTCCATGGCACGTGCTGCCTTTAACGGCACCGCGCTTGCACATCGAGCAGAGAGCCCCGCCTGCCATTCCCTGTCAGCAGCTGGGGGCGGAGCTTAGAGATACTTAAGGACGGGATCCATGGTGGTAATGCACTTCGCGTTCCAGTTCGGATCCCGCCTGGCCTCCCACTGCTCGCAAAATTTTTCCCTGCTTACCTGCTTCAGTCCCTGCTATGCTGTTTCCATGTTGGTTGTGTGTTTGCTGTTGGTTTCCTGAAGGGCTTTTCTGCTTCCTCAGGTGTTCTTCCAGGGCTAGTTGCTTGCTGGTCTTCTCCGGATATGTTACATTGTTGCTAGAGAGCTCCAGTCAGTGTTAACCCTTGGCATTCTGGTTCTGCAAGGCATAGAAACAAACAAAGGGTTTTAAAGCATCGCAGTATCTTTAATTTCTTTTTGGATTTCCACATTTTATTATACAATATTGGAACAGTACTTATCTGATGGTTCTGTGTTCCTTTGAGTAATTCTTGCGATTCTTTTGTTTTCCAGTCACTATAAAGAAAGAAGAGATATTGGCATTATGAAAGAGTCCAAATTTCCATCGATGCTATTTGCAGAAAATTAGACCCCTGTTTTTTTTTCTTTTCATGCCCCGTGCCTCCTTCTGCTAAGGAAAATTCGTTTTTTGGTTTTTCCCTGCGCATAGGAGTATGGATATATTTTTGTTTTACTTATGGGGTCCTCCATACCTATGGTTATTCTAACCTAGGTTAGTTCTCATTTTTTTCCTTCTGGTTTCATATGCTAACTGCTGCAGTCCTATTACTTATTGACCCTTGTCCATCCTTCTAGGTAAGGGGGCGTCCTGTCGTCCCTGGGAGCTATTTCTTCGTACATATTAGCTTTTTCCATCCAAGGTATCCCTTAGAAATACGGTGGGGTATATAGCTATCTTGCTTGTGTTTTAATTAGTACTCACCTTATGCTTTCTCCTTAAGGATTCTAGAAGACTCTCTCAGAAGATCCAGTGGACGTCTACCCCTTCTTCTTTCCCTTGTTTTGTTTCCCTTCTTCCCCACCTTCCCTCTTTTGCTTTGACTATGTTGGGCGAAGGAGGTGGGTGTGGGAAGTTGGGGTCTAGCCTCGTGTTCATCCATGTTATGTTATGTTATGTTAATATGTATTTATTAAGCGCTCGTACGCCCGGGGGCTTCATGGCGCTATAGAAAGAGAACACAACACAACAGTTAAAAGTGAGATACAGCTCAGCAATAGGCCTGTGAGAATAGCCAGGTTTTGAGGGAGTGTCTAAAGCTAAGAAGATCACCGCTCAGTTTCAATTGTAAGGGAAGCGAATTCCAAAAGGTGGCTGCAAGGTGGTCGAAGCAGCTGCCACCTAGGCGCTTCCTTTTGTAGGATGGAACAATCAATAAAGATTTTTGAGCAGAGCGGAGATTTAAAGATGAATTATATCTGAAGAACAAGTCTTTTATGAACTTCGGGCCTGAGTCTTGTAAAGATTTAAAAATAATACACCCAGTTTTAAATGCGATTCGCTGCGCAACAGTCAGCCAGTGTAGTTGTTTCAAACCAGGTCTGATAGATTGCCTTTTTGGGAGTCCCAGAATAAGTCTGGCGGCCTGATTCTGGGCCAGCTGAAGTCGTTTTAACTCTCCCGCTTGGAGCCCTAAGTAGAGACTATTGGAGAAGTCCAGTTGAGACAGAACAAGGGCGATTATGACCTGGATGAGGGCGGCCTGTGAAAGAAAGCAGGCTATTTTCCTTATTTTTTTTAGTTGAAAGAAACTGGACGACACTACTGTGCCTACCTGTCTTTTCAAAGAAAGATCCTCACTAATTAATACTCCCAAGCTTTTAACTGAGGACGATCTAGAAGGTGGAGCCCCCATGCTAGATGGCCAAAAGCATGGGCTCCAGCTTAGCTCGCTCTGCCCAGGCAAGACCAATTCAGTCTTGCCTGGGTTGAGTTTCAGATGGTTACAACTCATCCAACCCTGAATGTGTGACATGGTGTTTTGGAATTCCTCCACCGAGTCCTTGGTGTTCAAAGGGAAGATGAGTTGCAGATCGTCTGCATAGTTGAAGATGGTAACTTTAGCATTTCTTAGGGAGTACAGTAGCGGGCGCAGGTACAAATTAAAAAGTAAAGGTGACAGAGATGAACCCTGGGGTACTCCACATGTGGTAGAAATAGTGGGAGCTGTAAAAGGGCCCAATCTTACTGATTGAGTGCGGTCAGTGATAAAGGAACGGATCCAACTCAACGCAGGCCCCCTGAGGCCAGCTTGTTCGGCACGGTTGACCAAGATGGTATAGTCAACTGTGTCGAATGCTGCCGAAAGGTCGAGTAAAACCAGACCCTGGTGGATTCCATTATCCGCATTCCGCCTCAAAGTATTTTGTACCGCCAATATGACTGCTTCGGTTGAATGGCACGAACGAAAGCCAGCCTGATGGGGTTCAAGGTATTCTGTTTGTTCTATGAATTTAGACACGTTTGCACAGACGTGGGCTTCCAGTAACTTAGAACTGTAAGGCAGCAGTGATATAGGCCTATAATTTAACGGATCAAGCGGATCTGCTCCAACTTTCTTGATCAAAGGGATAAGCAGAGCCTTCTTAAGGCTGTTGGGAACTTTACCCTGTAGAAGTGATCCGTTTAACAAAGGAAGCACGCCCTCAGGGATAGCTGTCCCCACCTCTCTCAAGATGTGCGGGGGGCAAATATCATCAGGTGAGCCCGATCTAACCCTTGTAAAAAGATTGGACAAGGTCTTACCATCAATAAGGGGAAAAGTTTCCAACGTAAAGGGGTTATAGTACGCATCATCCAGAGAAGGGCGGGGCAAAGCAGTAGAAATACTCTGTTTTATAGTGCAGATTTTATTAAAGAAAAAAGAGTTCAATGAATTGCAGAGGTCCTGAGTAGGAGTGACCGATGGAGTAGTTCTGTCACTACCACTGAGATCATTTACGATATTGAACAGATCTTTTGATTTATTACGAGAGTTCAATATTTTCTCTGAAAAATAATTCGTTTTTTGTTTTAGGACAAGTTTCTGATAGTCTTTATGGGCCTTACAATAGTTGGCTTTATCTTGTGCCGAATAACCAATTCTCCATTTCCTCTCTTTTTGACTGACTTCCAGTTTTTGAGACTTCAAGTGTGGAGTAAACCACTTATGTGCGTCATTAGGGCGAGAACGGGGAATATTTGTACAAGGCACTTGAGCATCAGCTGCCTGACGTAGCCAGTTAGAGTAGGCTTCTTCGATGACATCAATGTCCTTGGCCATGGGGGGAAGAGACAGAGCCAAGGTATCCAAGAAAACTGAAATATCAATGTCCTTCCATTTTCTGACTTTCCCACCTGTCTGGAAAGACTGCTTTTTACTCTTCTCAATGGTAAGTGTAAAGTGTATCAGAAAATGGTCCGTCCAGATGAAAGGGGTTATAGAAAGAATAAAAAGGGGGATATTCTGGGACCATATTTGATCAAGGCTGTGCCCTTTTTCGTGGGTTGGCAGATGAATCTGTTGAGTTAAATTCAGGTCTAAAAGTAAATCTTTAAGTTCAGCTGCCTGAGTGTCTAAGGCAGTGGCATCAAACCAAAGGTTAAGATCACCCAACAAAACGATTTTTTTGTAGTTAATTACAAGGGAAGCTAGTTGTTCTACCAATGAAGCAGCAAACGTAGGCATAAGTTGAGGGGGGGGCGATAAATGAGGACCATTAACAGTGATCCACTGTCAGTGTCCATTTTAAAAACAATATTCTCTGACCCTGTAAGGTCAAGAGATGATAATAAGGAGAACTTGTAAGTGTTACGAATAATGGCTGCAACTCCTCCACCCCTTTTGTCAGCAGATCTGTTAGCATTTAAAATGTAGTAATCAGAGGGAACTGCTGCCAAGATGTATGGTAGTGAGTCTGCGTTGAGCCAAGTCTCCGTGAGGAGCAAAATTTCGTGTTGCTCAGATCGCAGCATGAAAAATATATCCATATGGTGTTTGGCCATCGACCTAGTATTCAAGTAAAAGCATTTAAGCTTGGTCTCTAGTTCTAATAAGGGTTGAGGAGGAATGCGGGGGCTGGGATGCTTAACATTACCGACTATATAATTAGGCTTTAAAATACCGTAGGTAGCAGTGCGTTTTAGTATATGCTGTAGTAGTGGTGGGCATAAGTTGTCTGGAGGTCTTAACAGCAGCAGGTCCTGGGAAGAATATGTGTAAATTGGACCAGGGGTTTTGGCCCCAGGCCCCGGTCGGCCGCGGACGGGCGCAGACTTAAGCGCGACTTCGGCGCGCCATCGTCGCGCCCGCTGCGCCCGTCCGCTGCGCTCCCGGATACACATTTAGTTTTATGCCCTGCCTCCCGGAAGAACTAGACCGCTAGCTCCGGTCCAGCCCCACCCAAGATGGCGCCTCGCCTCGCCCTCCACATAAACGGCACCAGCCGCAGTGGAACGGGGCGGGGTACAGATGTAATGGACAACACAGTGCACAAGATTAGTGAGTGCTATTAACTTTTAAATTAAAATTTCAGGCATAAAAAATACACAGCGCTGACATCTCGGTCATGCCAGTACTGCAGCAATCACAACAGGTAACTGTGCGTATGATTGTACAAGCAATCGGTTCCCAGAGAGCAAAGTTGCTGCCACCAACCTTTTGTTCTCGAGGGGTCCTGGGCGTTAGATCGTTTTATGCCCTGCCTCCCGGAAGAACTAGACCGCTAGCTCCGGTCCAGCCCCACCCAAGATGGCGCCTCGCCTCGCCCTCCACACAAACGGCACCAGCCGCGGTGGAACGGGGCGGGGTACTGATGTAATGGACAACACAGTGCACAAGATTAGTGAGTGCTATTAACTTTTAAATTAAAATTTCAGGCATATCGCAGCAATCGGTTCCCAGAGAGCAAAGTTGCTGCCACCAACCTTTCGTTCTCCCTGCAGTAAACCCAGGTGAGCTCTTACAAGTGGAAACTGAAGAGAAGACGGAACCAAGAAAGCCGGACAAACCTGCCCCGCCAGCTGCATCAGCAGCAGAAATCAAAGGCGGTGGGGCCAAAATGGGGCACTCAAGAGAACTGGCACTCTCTACCTCAGAATCTCCTGCTGCACACCTGGTAGGAGAGGAACCAGAGGGAAGGCATTCAGAAGGCCAGAAGGCCAAGGAATACAGAGTGCTTCTACCGCCCAAGCCTGGGGACAAACCACAGAACCAAGGGAGAAGTGAGTTGTGAAGAGAAGCAAAAATATTGATCCAGGGAGTCCTGAACCGAAGACAAAGGTCCCTTAACAGAGGAATAGACATATGGAACAGAACCAAGGATGGAAGGTTGCAGCTCAAGCTGTCTGCATGAAAGTTCAGGAGCCCCTGAATGTAAACAGCCCTTAATTCCAATAGGTGAGATTCCACCCAGGCACAAACCAGGTAAGCCAGGAGATTCGGACACCAGGTCCCCCCCTGGTGGTTCAAGTAACAAATACTATCTGATTGTCGGTGTGAACCAACAGATTTGCCCCTTGGAGAGAAACCTGAAAGAACAGTATCGCCTGCCAAATGGATGCCAATTTCCGCCACTTTGAGGAACGGGTGCTGTCTGCCAGAGACCACTGACTTTTGGCCTTCAAGGACCCCAATGTGGCCCCCCATCCCAAAAGACTGGTGACCGTACTCAACATGAGGGGAGGAGGAATCTAGAAATGCAATCCCTTCTCCAGATTGGGAGTGCAAAGCCACCAGTCCAAACCCTGCACCAGAACAGGGGAGAGAGGAACCAGAGCATTGTGAGCTGCACGGAAAGGGTCTCAATGAACCAACAGATGATTCACCAAGGGCTTGAGGTGCAGTTGAGCCCAAGGAACCACAGCCGGGGTGGCAGCCATCAACCCCTGGACCCACAACCAAACCCGAGCCGGGGCAGAAGGGCGTCTCAGCAGGTCCGGCAGAAGAGCCTGTAGGGTAGAGATCCGAACAGGAGGGAGAAACACCACCCCCAATATGGTGTTGAAAAGTCCCCCATTAAACTGAAGCTGCTTCACAGGGACCAGATGAGACTTCACCAGATTCAGCTTGAACCCCAGACCCTCGAAAATGGCCATTTTTGCCTCCACTGCTAGAAGACCCTTAGGAAGGGATAAAGCAGAGACCAAACAATCATTAATATAAGGAAACACAGAGAAACCCTGAAGCTGCAAAACCCCTGCAGCAGGAGCCAATACCTGGGTAAATGTCCAGGGAGCAGTAGAGAGGACAAAAAGCAACACCTGAAACTGGTAGTGGAACCCATTCATTGCAAACCTCAGGAAACTCTGACTTCTGGGATGGACAGGAATGTGAAAATAGGCATTTTCTAAGTCCAGAGAAGCCCAAAAAGCACCCACCTGGATGAGGGGAGTAACAGATTCGAATGTGACCATCTAAAAATGATCCAGTCGCACTAATTTGTTCAATGACTTGAGGTTCAGAATCAAGCAGAAGGAACCATCGGGTTTTGGGACCAGGAACAGAGTCAAATGGAACCCAAGGCCCTGCTCTGCCTCTGGTAACCAGGAAAACAGCGCCCTTTGACAGTAAGAAGTCCATGCCTGACAACATGGCAGACCTTTTCATGAGGTCGCTTGACAATGGGGTAACCCAAAAACAGTCCAAAGATCGCAGGTCCTGGAATGGAATCTGGTAACCCAGATCAGTGACCGACAGGACCCACTGGTTGGAAATCAGACTTGACCAATGAACCAGGAACAAATGGAGCTGAGCCCCCACCCTGGCATTGTCACTTTTGTCCAGCACCCTGGGGCTGCTGCTGCTGCTGAGGCTGGGATTTATAACTGAACACCCCCCCCCGACCCTGAAAGGGCTGAGAAGAAGATAGAGCACCCTCAACTCCCTGTTTATGAAAAAAGGCTTTCTTGTTCGGCACATTCTGAAAAGGTTTCAACAACTTCTTCTCTTCTGCATACCCCCTGACCATTGTGTTCAAATCATCCCCAAAAAGCCAGGGACCATCAAAAGGCAGTTTATGAATCAAGTGTGTGAACAGAAATTCCTAGGCAGTTGAAATATGGGCAAACAAGTAACATAAAATGACAGCGAAAAATCATGCAGAGGAAATTAAAAAAAAAAACAACCATGATTTTAATGAACACAGATAAAAATCATACAGGTTACTGGCTTATCAACCACCGTATGATAGTAAAAATAGTTAAAAAGCCTACAATTCATACAAGAAATATTTAATCATGAAACAAAGACACCCCAGCAACTTAATATCGTTGGTGTCAAAAGAGACAGCACAGTGGCGAGTGAAACTCGACGCGCGTTTTGTCATAGACAACTCCTTCTTCAGGAGACACACAGTGATATCTGAAACATTATTATGAATCAAGGCCTTCTGAGCAGTGTCAAGAAACCAATTCTATGTCCAGAGAAACCTCCGACCAGTTACTGCTGTCTGGCAGCCGAGGAGAAGGCCAACAGTGTATCAAAAGTCACAGCAGACAGAAACTGAGCCAAGACCTCCATCTGCACCAAGATAGTAGTGGGATCCCCCTGATCCTGAACACAGTCAAACAACTTCTTGAAATCCTTGATAAGGACGTGCGAGGCATAGGCTGAGTAAGTGCTAGACCGAAACCCAAAATGAGAAGCAGCATAAGAACGCTTTAGAGTGCACTCCACCTTCTGGTCAACTGGGTCAGCAAGGGAAGCCTCTTCCGAAGACAAAGATAAAGAAGAAGCCATGAATGACAGAAAATAAATGACTTTAGGAACTTGAGAAAACTGGGCATCAAACTCCGCCAGGAGATACCATTTACCCAAAAAGTGAGGAATCCCCTGCTTGTCGACCTCAAGCCATTCTTTAGCCAGAATGTCTCTGATGACATCATGAAAGGGCAGGTCATCCACCATCGAGCTACAATACTGGGAGTTAAACCCCTCATCAGTCAATGACTTAGGGTCAAACCCCAGACCCTGACAAATAGGGACCAACATGTCCAAAAAACCCTCCCTGGATATACTTCCTCTTAGGGGAATTATCCATGTCCCCATCATCCTCCACCTTAGACTTTTTAGCAGAAGGTTCAAGCAGTGCAGCCTGCACGGCAGAATTAAATAAATCCTGCAAATCTGACTTGGAAATCTGCAACAGGTCATCTCCTGCAGCTCCTGTACATTATTCCTTTTGGACAAAGACTTTGCAGGTATCGGAGAAGAATCCTTATCCCCTATGACAGAAGCAGAAAGCAAACACAACAGAGGAAGCCACAGAATAAACCAGGTAGTGCCCAGCAACTCCCATATAATACTGTCACCAAACAACCAAGTCTCGACAAACACGCAACTTAGAAATGCCAAAAAGGACAGCCTTGCTGCCTCCCCCACAGCCACAGAAACAAAAACCATGGCAGCGGGAGCCAGACCTTGCTAGAAAACCCCAGCAACGGAACGACCCGAAGTCAGAATGCAAAGGAAAGCTCCCTGCCCCAGCTATGCACATGTGCGTGGAGCGTATTCAGACAACGGACCAGGTACACGACTGACCGGAACACCAGCGAGGGCAGCATGCGCACAGTAGAAATATGTCTTCAGGTAAAGAAAAAAAAACTCACCGCACAATAGCATCTGGTAAGAAAACACGGTACAGCAAACACCAACGCTCCGACCGCTGTGTCGGACAGTAAAAAAAACAGGCATGGCAGTGGGTGGGTGGGAGGGGCTTATATAGTAAAAATAAAAACAAGACAGACATTTTAATTAGACTGTCGTGAGGCAGGATTGCCTAACATAGTAAGGACTGGGACGAGGAGGACATATGAGGGAGTAATGCCCCCGAACAGCTTCTGAGGAGAGAGTAGGTACAGTGGGGCCTTGGCACAGGAATAGCTGGGGAGACCTGTGCTAGTCCTTGTTAAAGTCATACGGTTACCGGTACAAGGATCATGAAAGTGGTGGTAGTTTGTGAACACACTGATAGAAGTTTTACGAGTACAAGGTGGCAGATAGAGAGGTGAGTTTAAAGTACGCAGTTCAATTTCCTCCTCACGTGTCTTCATTTCCAAGTTCAACCATGAGCCAAGCCCATTCCTATAATTAATTATCCAAGTAAAGATGGAGGCAGGGTGAGAATGACAGCAGCTCAGGAGATGACTTTTGGCAAAATACAGCTGCCCAGCCACTTACATTTATTTATTTTAAAATAGCTGCATCTCTTCTGCAGCATGAAACAAATCTATAGTTCTGGCCCTTTAAAATAAGTGTTGGTGCTGAGCACCGTAAACCACTGGCACAAATTAAACACTGGGCATAAGAGATAGTAGTCTATGGGATGCACTAAAAATGCACTCATGACTATTTTGCAAGTCCTAACTTTGTGCTGGATTGAGTAGAATTATGGCAGTTCAGGAGTTTAAAAATTGCTTATTTTTAATAAACTTCGTAAATCCTTCGTTCTCTCAATTGAACATATTTTCCTTTAAAGGCTGTTCTTTTTCTGTTCTCTGACACCTGCAAATATTGAGGCTTCTGGTGCTTGTTCGCTGACTTTCTGCAGGAATGACGTCTGGACCTCTCTCTTGTTTCTTTTGTTTCTGGATAAATGTAGGAAATGCAGCTGTCAATATTAATAAATAACAACAAAAGTTATATCTGTTTGGGTATGCGCTATGCACCTGGATGCTAGTTTTCACACCACTCCTCTGAGGTGCTTGAACAAAATATTGGGAAAAAAATATTGTGATACAAAACGTAATGTCAAGAATAGTGGAATGTTACAAATATCATCAGCAGGAATATCGAAGGTTTTAGTGTTGTTTTTAATATTGTTGTAAGAAATATAGGTGTTCAAAATATAATTGTAAGTAATATAGTTTGTAAGTGTTAATTAGTATGTCATTTATTGTAGTGTATTTAGTTGTATATGTGTATTATTATTTATGTTTTTAGTTAGATGATTTTTTAGTTTTGAAATCGTTAGAATTTGTTTTTTAGTTTCATTAATCTATATAATTAATTGTTGAATACTTTTTTAGTAGTGGGATATTGGGTTTTTAGGGGATAAGGGTGGGGAGATTATGTTAAAATGTATGTTTTTAATAAAACATTTTAAATATTTTTAAAGATTTGCAAACTAATATTTGTGAATTTTTCATTTTATTTTATTGTATTAATATTTTAATTGGATGCTAATTAAAATATATATCAATGGTAATAAATAATCAAAAATATTATAAAAATTAAACATAATATTGTTTTAATAACAACGAATATTTAAAAATCATTTATGATAAAATGTAAAGTGTTCATTTTTTTTAATATATAACATTGCATACAAATTAAAATTTTAATAAATGATTTTAAAAAAATGTTACTCTTTATTTAACAGTTGCTCAGTGCACGGAAGTTGATACAATCTTGTGCGAATAATTTGACACATCGTGAAGAAATGGCACAATATCCTTGCAGTCACAATTAATAGAAAACAACAGTATACATCACTGAAGTGCAGTTCTGATTTGGTGCAAGTACTATCTTCATTCTTCACCCACCTAGTCCCCAAAATCCTCCAAACTGGTCCCCATGGTAATCATTTATGTTTCCCTGTAAAAGCACCATTGGTTCCACACTTTCTCATATTTTCTTGGCCATCCTCAACTTTGATAAATCATCTGCTCCGCTAGCTGGCACCAATCCAGATCATTTTCCAAACCTTGGACGCTCAGGGGTCTGCTCTCTCCCCAAGCTCTGGCGATGTTTCTCTTAGCCACTCCGGCCACCGATATCAACCAGTTCTTCAGATATCTAGGCCACACATCTTCTCCTGTTATGTGTAGTACATGCCATCTAGCCTTCAATGGTACAAGAAGACCCATGACTTTGGCCATAATTTGCACCACCCCCTTCCAATATTGATGGATTATAAGCATTCCCACAGTATATGAAAGAATTTCCCCACCATTCCACACCGACTACTGCAGAGAGCCATGCGTATTACCCCAAATGATGTGTAAGTGACCTGGAATAGTATGATTTATGTAGTAGTATCTTTATCTGAATTAGACTGAAGCGAGCTCGTATAGCAACCTTTCTAGGGCTCTGGAGTGCCTTCAACCAAACGTCATCTTCAAAAAGTCCTGTGTCATGCTCCCAAGCCTCTTGCAGGGAGTGCTAGGAGTCAGAGGAGTTGTTATTTAATTTCATGGAGATCACTTTGTCCAGCATAGGGTTCAACAGTAGTCAGTCCTCCAAAGGGGTTGACTCAAGCAATTGCTCACCCTCCACCACATGGGGTCTTAATGCATGTCCTTACAGTAAATACCTAAACCATTCTGTTTCCCTCATCTGGTATTCTCTTTGTAGGTCCTCAAAGGTTTGCAATTTACCCCCTCTCCAAACGTCCCCAAGGTGCTTGATACCTATTAGCCCCCATTTATGAAAACCCTTCAGGTTCCCAGCTACCCTTGGCAGCTCATCATCCAGAGTGGGGTCCTGTTTATAAGATTGTCCTCACATCCAAGGAATTGGGAGGTCTCTCTCCATGCCCTCTCCACTGACTGAGTGTGTATAGTAACAAACACTCCTGTTTCCCGCTATACAAGATTAATGGGTAGCCTCGGCTTCCCATAGCCTTTCGGTTAACTCAATAGGCTGGGTCTTCCATGCCCCTGAACACTCAGTCGCTGATTATGATTAATTGGGCTGCCCAGTGAGGTTCCGTGACAATTGTAAGTGGTGTTTTTGACTCGCACAAATATGGTCGAGTCTGGTTTCTATGAACCGCAAATGACGAGTTTAGTGGGTGTACGCGTTTTCGCTGTGCTAGCCTAAACCGTTCGTTTGTTTCGTGGGTTTCTTCATCTGAACCCACGGGTTCCATCTTAGATACGGCATCCATTTTGTTTCTTGCCCTCAAGTAGCCAGCAAACGGACGCTGTCCGCTTCGCGACCCTGGGATTCCCAAACTCTTGCGGAAGACACGTGTTCCTTTGAGGGTGTCTTTATGATGAGGGGGATGACACTGCAAGGCAGATGGCCCCGCTCGAGGCACATCTTGCCGTGCCGGTCTATTGTCTCAGTTGTGCATTCATTAGGCACGTCTCCTTTGATGCCTGCAACTCGTGTTTCCTGATACCACCCCTTTTACACCCTCTTCGATCTGTTCGCTATCCTCGTCTTCCTCTGCACCTGTTTCTGTCTCTTCCTTGATTCGTTTACAGCCGAACGGAATGTACTAATGGTGGGAAGATGTACTTTTACAGTTGGGAACTGCCAAATGCTACTGTAATTATGTTCCGGGCCCTGAATACATGAAAGCGACCCCCTATGACATTTACTGTGGGAACCGGGTTGTATTCTTTTGTTCATCATGTTATCCTATGACTGAAAACTGTATAAAAAGAGCGATCCGCAGATACAATTTGAAGCAGACTCCTCGAACTTGCACGTGTTGTACTTCTTGTGACTTCTGTGTTCCCTGCAGTAATAAACCTCGAATCTTTGACGCCGAAGGAAGTGTCCCGTGTCTCTGTCATTTGTACGCCGGAACAGGTTACCCACGAAGGTTTTAGGTGTTATCCCTGGCACCGCTGGGTCTTAGAAAAACCCAGTCCTTCACCAGTAGTAGGTGTGTATGTCAGGGTCTGCCAGCCCACCTTCAAAAAATTCTTGTTGAAGCTTACTGAGGGAAAAATGTCAACTACCCCATCCCACAGGAGTTTACGTAGCTCACTATTGACCATGCTGACAAAGTCGGGTGGAAACCTGTATGGGATGTTTTGAAGGACCTATAGTAGTTGAGAGAGGGGCATCATCACCTTAAAGAGTATGGCTCATCCCATCATGGACACTGGAAGCATCTGCCTGTGTGCTGCATCATTTACGAGGCGTTCCAGTTGAGGAAGCAGGTTCCTCCCATGAAACTCCTCAACACTTCTCATCACCTAAATGTGTTAGGAATCAATAGCCTTGACATGCGAGGTTGCTGGGCTGTGGTCTTTTACCCAGGTCCCTACAAACACACAGCTTGTTGTTTTTAGACGCTCCCTAACCAGTGAAAAGAGGCACGGCAGAACGTAGCCTTTGCTTGGCTTACTGTTCCGGTACCACGCCCCCTCTTCACTTCCTGGTTCCTGGCTCGAGGATCGGTGGCGTCCTGTGGAATCCTGCGAGTTTCCTTGGACCCTTTCCCGCTTCTTTGCCTTCTTTCCCCTGACCCCGCAGCCGCTGGCTGGTTGTTACAGAGTGAGAGTGTCTTTGCCGAGCTCCGGCATTTCTTGAATTTCTACGCGAGAGTTTACTCGCGACTACCCTTGCTTTTCTCACGCATTTCGCGGGCGTTATTTCGCTCGGCTCCTTCTCCTGCGACGGACTGCTGCCCTGACTGTAGACCTGTTTTGGCGCCTGGCGTAGACCTTGGTATAGCGAGACGATTGACGGGCCTTCCTGGTGACGCCACTGATCTTTGAGTAAAGTATTTGTGGGTCGCTCCCAGAGTCCTTTGTTGTTGTGGGTGCTTAGTTGTTGCATGGTTCCATTGCATTTGTGGTTCTTGGTATTTTGTCCTTTGTTGTGCTATTTGGCGTCTGCAGTCGCCAAAAACCGAGGGTTTTTGCACTTTTGCAGGGACATCGTAATCCTATAACCCTTGACGTTTGTGAAACTCGGTTAGTGTGCACGATGCCTGGCCGTAGTACTTTGTTCAGTTGCTTCAGAGGTTGTGGTGCGGATTCCCGACTGGAGGACTCGTGTCCGATACCTCCGGTTGGAACTCCAACTTACGAATTATATAGTCGACATGGTTTGGGTCCAATTGCATTCAATGAGTGTTGGGTTCGCTACACTAAAAAAGACGGTGTCCTTAGTTGGCCACCTCATGGTAGTTTTGAGGCCCCGATTTTAGATAATCTTGAAGCTAAATTGTTCCGAAGAAAAGCAAGGCCGGCCATGTTTGATTCCTTTCGGTTGTGGCATAAAGAAGCCAAGCAGAAAGAAATCAAGCAGCTTAAACGTAATAAGAGAGAAGGGATCGTTACAACGGTAAGAAATGCAGAGCAGTTTCAGCGAGATAAGGAGGAAAAGGAAAAGGAAGTTTTCGATAGATTGCAGCGTATGACAGTCGATAAGTGTTACCCCGCTTTACCGACGAGTACGGATAAGAAGGGAGAGGAAGTAGTAGAGGACCCTTTGTTGTCCTATCTCTTGAAGTCACCACCTCCGTATGCACAGGATACCGCAGTTCCTGTGGTTCCTCCTGTTCCTCAACCTGTCCCTGTTCCCCAACCTGTTCTTGTTCCTCAACCTGTTCCTGCTCCTCTACCTGCTCCTGTCCCTACTGCTCCCCCGTCTATACTTCCTCATACTCCTGTTCCCGCTACTGTTTTGGTTACTCCTGCTGTCCCTTCTGTTCCTGACACTTCTCTTGTTACCCCGTTGCTTTACTTTTCTACCCCGTCTGCTCGACGCCGTGTCCCTTCTGTTTCTGCTAACTTCTTCACTTCTCTTGGACCGATTCTTGAGTCCGCTGGTTCTGGTGCTCCCCAAAGACGAAGTCAGCTTCCTGACGGTAGGGAACGCGATACGCTATATAATATGGCGATGAATTGGATTAGATACCCCCTTAGGAATCCTCCACGTGTGGTGATTGATACGTTTTCTCAATTCAATGAACCGACACAAAGGTTCATGTTTGAGGAAATGTGTAAGCTCTTACGTGATCAGATATCAGCTGATGCGGCTGATGATGTACTGGCTGCTCTGACTAACCTTCAGCTTCAGTTTGCGAGCGGAATAATGGTGGGTAGCAATGTTCGACGTGCCGTCGAGCAGTTGCTATCTTTTCGTCCTGCTATAATGCCTCGAGCATTGTTTGCAGATGACACTGAGGAACCGACAGCAGCGCCTGGTCAGTATCCCATGCGCGAGGTTCCACCAGTGTACATGCCAGGTAACCCTGGTGCTAACCCTCCGGTCTTACCATTCTTCCAGAGGGTGTGGATACACCTTCCATGGAAGCGATCGGAAGTTTTGCAGGTGAAGCAATCTTTGCCTGACCCTCGAAAGAATCCTGCCGGGTACTATAAAGAGTTGTCTCAGCTAGTGGATGCGACGGTGATGAACCTTGCCGACATTGATATGTTGTTTGGCAATGTCGTACCGCAACTGGTATGAGCAAAGATTCGTCAGGAAGATCATGCAGCAGAATTAGGCGGTGACTGGGCTGCACTTCGTGCTGCGGACGCCTTGCAAGTTGGTGGGGCTAAGCCTGACCAGTTGATTACGGCTTTGCCTCAGAGAATAATCACCCTTATGAAAATGCTTATGCCAGCTATGAAAGTAAACTGGGACAAATTGTCCGCTTGCAAGCAAAAGAAGGATGAGAGTGTCTCTGATTTCTTTACAAGATTTGAGGAGGCATTCATTGATCATAGTGGTCAAGATATGGGTACTGAGGGAGGTCAGAGATTGTTTGTGGACAAATTTGTGTCGAATTTGTTGCCGGACTTAAGCAACAAATTGAAGAATTCAGAGAGTGCGTGGGCTGTTTCCACTTCTGCTCAGATATTAGCTACGGCCCAATATTATGAGAATAGAGAGAACGAGGAAAGTGATCGTGCGGACAAAAAGACGAAAGAGCTCAAAGCAAAAGTGTTGTTGCAACAAGCGTATCCTCCGCGTTCGAATCAGAATGATTCGCAACAGCGGAATCGATCGCAGTCTCAGTCAAATAGGTCCCAATCACGAAATGACTCCTCTTCGCAGAGATATATGCTGGGGTACAATCAGTGTGCCTATTGTAGGGGTGAGGGTCATTTGAAATTCGATTGTCCAGTTTTGCGTGATCGAAATAGTGGTAATTCATCTAGAGGAGGCCGTAGTGGTCCTCAACAGGCCTCACGTGGTAGAGGTCGTGGTGTTCAAAATGATCATTCTAACAATTCTTCTGATTCTAATAATTGTTTCGATCAGCGTGGATCGTCACAAGGCAGATCCGCACAGTACAATGTGGACGATTATTACGTCGATCAGGGTACTGACGACGCTAATTACTAGGACAGCCATAGACAAGGAGAGGGAGTAGTATCAGTTCCGGTTGATCAGAGAGGGCCTTACGTCGCAGTTGCCACCTCGGGCGTAGTTGAGCCTTTTCTGTTGGACACTGGTGCAGCGAAAAGTTCCATCATGCATTCGAAACTCCCTGGCGCACCTTTGTCTGGCTTAACAAATGTTTCCGTTGGATTCTCTGGCGCCCCTATTAGCAATCCGGTTTCACGCCCTTTGCCCCTTACAATTGGGCCTCGTGAGCTGCAAGCTCCTTTGATTTTGACCACTGGTTGTGGTGAAAATCTCTTGGGCCTGGATTTGCTGAAACGTTTGTATGCGACTTTGTATTGTTCTCCTGCGGGAGTGAAGCTTACATTGGGTGAGAGAGTTATCTCTCCTATGTACTTGTCCATCGACAAGCTTCCACCGGAATTGAGTTCTCTTCCTGCATCTTTGTGGGCAACAGGTCCCAATGACGTGGGCCTGCTTGACATCTCCCCTTATGTTGTTCACTTGAAATCTAATGTGCGTTTGCCACGTATTCCCCAGTATCGTATCTCCCTTAATGGTGAGCGAGCGCTGTTAGCGATCATCTACGATTTGATCGAAAAAGATGTTATCGAGGAGACTCGGGCAAACGTGTGTAATAGCCCTGTGCTGCCCATTCTGAAGCGCACTGATCCATCTAAGCCTCCTGTTTATCGTTTTGTCATCGATTTACGGGAGGTGAATAAAATTGTGATTCCTCAGTTCCCTGTGGTGCCCGACATTACGGCTTTACTTACTCTGATTCCAGCCTCTGCATCCTGGTTCTCAGTGATCGATCTGAAGAATGCTTTCTTTAGCATTCCGATTGCTGAGGAGAGTAGGGACCTTTTCGGTTTCTCTCTAGATGGACGCAGCTTTAGGTTTAAACGCGCTCCTCAGGGCTACTGTGAGAGTCCATCGATATACAGCCAAGCCTTGAAGAGCCAACTTGATGCGTTTGTGTTACCGGCCGGTGCGGCCTTGATCCAATATGTCGACGACTTATTGGTGGCTGCGGACACTCAGGACATTTGCAAAATTGCTAAGGTGTCGTTGTTGCAGCATCTCTGTTGTGGTATTGGGTTCCCAAGGCCTACATGCTCCGCAGAATACCCACTTACACCAAAAGAACTGTTGGCACGGAAACTGAAAAGTACAAAAGACAAGTTTATTAAGACCCCATGGGGTGGTGGTACATTCCTACAGCACCCTTCGGCAATGCAAGAAGTATCACACCGAACGTTGGTGTGAGTCCTTCTTTTATACATTATACAGGTAATAAAAAGATAGGCGGTACAAGGTTTACAGAGTTTATGTACATATATGGTCATTTTTGGAGCACAGCCAACTCATGGGAGGGGTTACAACTCCACTGGTCAGTTTGGCGGAACATTCCTGAGGGGTGACTGGTCAGTTGGAACTGCGCATGTACAGGCTTGACCGTTACTAAAAATAGCCTGTTGCTGGGCAAACTCGAGTGGTCAGCGGCACGGACAAAGGACTAAAGGGCATGCTGACCACGAGGCCGCTCATTCCCTAAAATGGCCGCCGTAACATGCAAAATGGCGTTTTCGAGTAAGGCCAAGTTAAGGGAAATAACGTGTAGCAAAGCTAAGCGCTGACCCGGCCATTGTCAAATTAGGACAGACGACCCTTTTAGCATTTAGCTGAAGCTACCTCATAGTGGACGTAGTCGGGATACTCATCTTCAATATCAATTGACATTATTTGAGCTACTTCTGTATGAAGCATCATTTCTTTTTGGGCAAGAGCTCGTCTAGATGGAATACAGGCTGATAAACACATGGAACATAAGGCAGGGCCACATTGTATACATAAACATACAAAGAATAGTATCCCAACTATAATACATAAAATCGTTAGCAGCTTCCAGCCCCAAGTACTAAGCATCGACCAGAACCACCCCGAAAGAGTCCATGTACCATTGTCCGGGTGTATTTCAGCAGCGATTTTGTGAAGTTTGGAGATTGCATCATAAACAGATGGCGAATTATCTGGCACGTATACACAGCAGCTACTTCCGATGATTCTACATGCCCCCCCTCGATCAGCTAGAACCACATCAAGAACCATGCGATTCTGGAGCGTAACAATTCTAGAAATTTGAAGTTCTTCCGTGATATTCCCCAGTGCAATAGCAGTGTCATTAGCTACAGCCTCAACAACACGAGTCAGTCGTCGTATTTTCTGACTGTTCAAAGCAGCCCCCACAAAGGAAAACAATCCCAGATTAAAGTCTACATATTGTTGTAAGGCAGTATCGGTCTGGTCAATGTCGTCCAGGACCACAGCACGTTTAACTCGATTCAACACAAAATCGTGGTAGAGCACGTAGTCGTCATTATGATACATTGGTGGGGCAATGAAGACAGGGGGCAATACAAAAGATACATAGCATGTGCCTAACCATCCTAAAGGGAGCTGATGATAGCCTTTATTACCGCAGATAAAGTATGTATTTCGGGATGCCACAAATGATATGCCATTCGGACTATCAAATGTAAGTGTGGTGTTACATTCACTTTTTCCAACCGGGATTGTACCTTTATTACGTATGCAAAGATCAGCCTTGGTATTTATAACATTAATGACATGTGAATTGGACATATTAATGTTCCTTTGATTGCTGTAGATGCGGGGTGCAGACACATTATCAGGGCGGTACTCTTCCCATTCAAATCGAGTACCCTCAGCTCGTGGATACCCATCCCGGTCATGATAACATATCTTGTTTAAACGGAAAAGCACCCCCCCTTTTGTTGGCCATCGTAAAGTGAATAGGAGAGTATACCAGTCGTTGCAGGAACCATTGTGGGAGAATGGGAGTGGGATGAGCGGGGTGCCCCCTTTCTTCTGATGACCAGGCAACATCCCACACACCCAACAGTTAGAAGTGTTCGTCATATTATGAGTATGATGCAAAATCTGAATGAAGCTATTGTTCAAGTAAGTCTGTCGGTGCCGTTCTTCATGGTAGGGTAAGGTGAAGTGAAAATGTTCAGACGGAGCCGGGGTAGTCGGCAGCAAATGTTCTCGTACAGGTACCACAAGTTCTACTACCCAGGCTATTACTGCTATCACCACAATTGTCAATACGAACAAGATAGCACCAAGAATTCTCTTGTCTTGTGATGCAGAAGACGCCATAGTTCAAAAGTTCACAATGTCTCAAATATACAACTACAAAAATAAAAAAAAAACAGTGGTGCTGAGCTCCGAGGTAGCCGTTGTTTTCTTCTACGGGGTCAAGACGGGTGTCGCTACTCTTGGCAGAACTGATCCCCCCCCCTTGAGATTCCCGGCTTCCGTTTCACAAACCCCAGAGCGGTAACCAACCAGTCTCGCACAAAAATCTTCTTCCTATCTTGGCCGCAGATCGTAGCGCTGTCGTCCAGAAACAGTGTGGTCCGGGAAGGCTCCCTCAGATTCGGCCGATGTCACAGCTGGGCTCTTTTCTTTATCCAAGATTTCTTTGTAGTCGGACAGCACAGTAGGATTCACCAGGTCCGGAGAGACGCGACGGCAGTGAGTTGAATGCACTCACCGCTTTCTGTTGGTCACTCGCACAGCCGTTCGAGTCGCTAAGAGGACCTGCTCGGGGCTACGCCACCTCGGTTCCAAGCTATTTGCCCTCTCGAACGACTTCACCATTACATAGTCCCCAGGACGGAGACTATGGGCCTCTCCAATGGAATTGTCAGGGAGCGCTTCTCGAACCTGTTGATGAATAGAAAGCAAATAATTTGTTAATCGTGCCAAATAATCGTTCATCATTATACAAGGCACATCATGTAACAATCGCGGCTTAGGAACTCCCCATATGTTCATAGGCCTTCCAAACACCACTTCATACGGTGTGAGGCCAGTTCGAGAGTGGGGCACTGATCTAAGAGAGAGCAATGCTAGCGGCAAGGCATCCGGCCACTTCAATGACGTGGACGCTACAATCTTAGCCAGTTTCAACTTCAACGTGGCATTGTACCGCTCGACAAGACCTGCTGACTGAGGGTGGAACACAGCATGAAACTTCTGCTGAATCCCCAGTCCTTTTAGTAGATACTCCACAATTTTCCCAACAAAATGAGGACCATTATCGCTCCACAAAAATTTGCAAACTCCAAATCGAGGGAAGTACTCTTCTAGCAAAACCTTAGCTGTTGTCAAAGCTGTATTATCCTTCGTGGGGAATGCCTCGACCCATTTACTAAAAGCACACACCACCACTAAGACATACTTAAGGTTATTGCAGCGCTCATGCTGGATGTAATCCATTTGAAGTACCTCGAATGGTGCAGAAGGTGGAACGAAACCTCCTTTCGGAGTATGCGTCCCTTTCGCAGGATTGTGCTGTAAACATATCAAACAAGTCTGCACTACTCTCTTAGCAGTATTAGCAATCTCAGGATGCTCCCAAACTCGCGTTAACAATCGAGTAATTGCAAGAGCCCCCACATGTGCTAACCCGTGTGTCATCTGGACCATCGCCTGCAAGTAAGCTGCCGGCAATTTCCATCTCTCCATGTCCTTACTCCTCCAACAACCCTCGTCATCCAGTATCCCTTCGGCTGCCCATGTTCCAAGTTCTGCTTCAGTCGCTGATTTTTGGATGTCTAGTATCTCTGCTCTAGCATCATGCCATCGCTCGGCCTGCGACTTCACTACATACATGGGGGAGTCATTTCGAGACATAGCTGTTTGTCTTGCTATACTGTCTGCAAAAGCATTGCCTTGTCCTACTTCATCAGTGACCTTTTTATGTGCACTGCATTTAATTATCGCTACTTTCTTTGGGCAAAGCAACGCATTTAGGAGATCACGCACCAGTTCTCCGTGCATAATGTGTACTCCATGAGAGGTCAAAAACCCACGTTCTCTCCAGAGTAACCCGAAGTCATGCGCTACTCCGAAGGCGTACCGGCTGTCTGTGTAGATGTTCACACATAGGCCAGCACTCAGTTCGCAGGCTCTTGTCAAGGCTATCAGCTCTGCTGCTTGAGCCGATTTCTGTGGTATTCGTGCTGTTTCTACCACTGTCTTAAGTGTCGTGATCGCATATGCTACAGAAGTCGTGCCATCTGGCAGCCTCAAACACAATCCATCAACCCACAGTTCCCCATCCACATCTGGAAGTGGCATATCCTGTAAGTCGACACGACCCTTTGTCTGTTCCTCAGTCAGGAAAACACAATCATGATGTTTTTCTTCCTGACCCTCTTCAACCGGATAAGGCAATAAAGTGGCAGGGTTCAGGGTAGCACATCTTTTCAGTGTGATATGTGGCGCCAAAAGTGTGAGCTCATATCCTGTTAAACGTGCACTCGTAAGATATTGAGTCTTTGTTTGATTTAACAGGGCATCTACTGCATGGGGAACTAGCACCAACAGTTTGTGCGATAACACTATTCCCTCACTCTGCCGTATAGCTACTGCTGTTGCTGCCACTGCTCGAAAACACCCAGGTAACCCTCGTGCTACAGGATCAAGAATGGCTGAAAAATACGCACATGGCCTCTGCTTGTCCCCGTGTGCTTGCACTAACACTGATAGCGCGCACCCATCTTTCTCGTGCACATACAATGTGAAAATCTTTGAGTAGTCTGGTGTACCTAGCACGGGTGCAGAGCAAAGGGCCTGTCTCAATTGTTCAAAAGCATTCTGACATTCATCTGTCCATTCAAGGGGCATTGGTGTGGTTTTGGACAGTAACGCTAACAAAGGTTTTATAATGTGCGAAAACCCCATGATCCACTGTCTACAAAAGGACGTTAATCCTATGAAGGCGCGTACATCTCTCTGAGTGCGGGGGACTGGTGTGTCTAAAATCGCCTGAATTCGATCTGATGTTAATGCACGCCCCTCCTTAGACAAAAGATGACCGAGGTAGGTCACCTTGGGTCTACAATATTGAAGCTTTTTCTTAGAGACTTTATGGTTGTTCTGAGCCAGAAAGGAAAGCAGAGCAAGTGTACTCTCCTCACATTGTGCGTAAGTGTCTGCAGCCAACAGGAGGTCGTCAACATACTGTATAAGGGCTACGCCGGATTGCAGTTCAAAAGAATCAAGCTTTCTTTTTAAAGCCTGGCTATAGATGCTGGGACTCTCGGTGTAACCTTGAGGAACACGACAAAATCTATACGATTTATTATTTAACGTGAAGCCAAATAAATACCTGCTGTCGGGATGGATGGGAATGGAAAAGAATGCATTTTTGAGATCTATGACAGTAAATGTCATCGCTGTTGGAGGGACCAATGTGAGCAATGTCGTGATATCAGACACCACAGGATATTGAGGGATGACAATTTTGTTAATTTCTCTCAAATCAATAATAAATCGATAGACTTTGTCGTCAGTATCTTTCTTAAGAATCGGGAGAATGGGGCTATTACAGACATTGTAAGGAACTTCCTCCACTACTCCTGCAACAATCAAATCCTGAACAATGTGCGTTAGGGCAATTTCACCTTCCCTAGAGATCTTGTACTGTGGTACACGTGGCAAAAGTACTCCCTCCTTGACAGTAATTCGAATAGGTGGAATAAGCATCCGTCCCACATCCGAATCTGAGGTCGCCCACAACGTATGGGGGAGAGAGGCTAATGCTTCAATTTCTTGCATGGTACAGAGTCTGCCTGAATCTGGGTAATTGTCATTCAAAATAACCCGCACTCCTTCAGGAGCGCAGCGTATCGTTGCTCGAAAATATTTGAGCAAATCAATGCCCATAATGTTATCTGGGGTGTGAGGTGACAACAAAAATGGACCAAAACTGAAAAATTTGTCAATACAAAGTGCAAGAGGTTGTGATAATGGGCTAGGAGAGGGTGTGCCATCAAACCCTATACATGTTATCGTTTCGCCAGACAGGGGAGCCCTTGGAACCAAGTTTTTGGACAAGGCACTACGAGTAGCTCCTGTGTCAACTAAAAACTGATCAGTAGAACCCAAAATGCCCACTGATACATATGGACCTCTTTGATCTACTGGCACTTCAACTGATTCCGTACCCCATCCTACGCAATCCTATGCATGCACATAATCCTGATGCTCCACATTCTCACCCTCCGAGATCTGATATTGGTTTCGTCTATCAAAAGTATTCCGTTCATCCTGACCACGGCCCTCCGTTTCAAACCTACCACGATCACTTCCGCCACCTCTCGCTCCTGAATAATTATTCCTTGCCCTACCACCTCCTCGACCACGCTGACTATGCTGTTCACGAAGTACCGGACAATCTTCAGCCCAATGCCCAAACTCTTTACAATATGCACATTGATCCTCCGCTATGTCAGTACGACCGTACGACGCATTACTCCCTCCTCGTCTACCTCTATCATTCCCTCTAGATTGCGTCCCGCGAACCTGCACCAACATCACCTTCGTTTTCAATTCCTTCGTTTTCTTATCTGCACTTTCTTTAGCCTCTAATTTCTGCCGTTCATAATACTGAGCCATATTTAACAAAGATGCAGGGGTCGCCGTGGTCCAGGAACTTTCACTGGCTTTTAACCGCTTCGCAATCTCTGGTAGGAGATTAGCCACGTACTTATCAACAAACAGATGCCTACCCGTATCATCTGTTAACAATTGACCACTGTAATCATGAAACGCTTCTTCGAAACGTGTTAAGAAATCCGATACCGATTCATCTAACTTTTGTTTGCACGAAGCTAATATAGTCCAATCGATCTTTTTAGAAGGAACAAGCGTTTTTAGTTTAGTTAAAATAGCCGCTGGGAGGTCTAAAATCAAATCACATGGTTTACATGCAGGCTCCCTGTCTAAGTCAGCCTGGTTTATTTCTTTCCAAGTTCCCCCAAGCATCGCTTGATCATTAGTTTTTCGAATCGACCTCCACATATCAGGCGGAAGAATTAACCGAAAAAGAGATCTATATCAACAAGAGTCATAACACAAGAGGAAATGGCCCCCTCCACCCCTTCATAGAATGCGGCTGGATTTTTTCGGAGATCAGGTAAGGAGTTTTTTAGTGCCATAACATCTGCTCTATTCCAAGGCGTATACACCCAATTATATATAAAGTACCCCTTCGCATCCTTCGACGTTTTATCGTCATCTGTACCATCCCCCTTAGGGGGAACATACAAAGGTGCAGCTTCACGCATAGGCATAACATGCACTTTAGAATTCTTATCTGAACCCCGGAGAGAACACTCCTTAGACTGCTCAGTGGACCCCGGCACGGACTCCTTATCCTTTTTCTTTTCTTCCCGCAACCTGGACGTCTCATCCCGCAGCTGGATCAGTTGTTTGAAAAAGGTATCGACATCTGCAATAACAAATAAACCTTTATCCAAATTCTCACGATGAACCGACACAGCCTTAGGTTCTAAAGTCTCTGAATATTTACGAAATCGAGTAACAACTTCATCTGCAAAAGTATTCAAAAAACACATCAATTCTCATTCTGTCCATTTACTCCTTTCGGCTACAACATCTGACACAGTTATGTGATTTAAATTCAGTTTTCTAGCACAACTACGCAGTTCCGTGGATCTCTCCGCAGATAACCTGACACTGGACTTATCCGCCTTATCCGACTTATCCTGTTCTTCGTCACCAGAATCTTCAGTCGGAGCCGTAGGAGGAACGTACGGAGGCGGAGATCGATCTAATAATGAAAAATCATCAATGTCATTATTAAGGACAGGGTAAAGCGGTCGTCGAATAGGAAATTGACCGGTTGTTTGCAAATTACGTTCCCGTGCCTCTCTCTCTTTCTTTTCCTGTGCCTCCTTTTCTTCAAGCTGTAAAGCTTTATCTCGAGCAGCCTTGCGCTGCTCTTTGTCCGCCAAGGCAACTTCACGCTTCATACGTTCACGCACCGCTTTTTCCCACATTCGCACACAATCAAACATATCCTGTCTAGACCTGCGCTGAAACAAACATTGCTCCACAAACTGAACCTTTCGCAAATCAAACGACCCATGTAGTGGCCATTGCAATTCGGGATCAGTTCTAGTGTATTTATGCCATAATTTACTGTACAGTATAGGGGGAAGGCCAAATTTAACATACATCTCACGGTTTGGAGTTCCCTCTGGGGGAGCCGGCTGAGTTTCCGCTAACCTAATCGTGGTACCATTTCCAAGACAGCACATCCCTCGGAGTGTGCTTAAAACAGGCATGTTCAAAAAGTATCACAAAAGCGTGATACCATATAAATGGCACTTACAGTACTTCACACAAATGTGCCGCTCAGAATACAAAACGAAGTTAGAGAAACATCTCTACATGCCTGCCTATGTGAAGTGCACTACACATATATTCAAAGTTCACAAAGTCAAAATGTTAGCTAACTCAAATCGTAGTCACAATCATAGAACTTCAGTAAGCGTCCGTGGACTACCTTACCGATCACAAATCTTACCCAATCTCAAATATCCAGATTCCAACTGCCAAGGTCTTTAATCGAATCAGCCAAACGGGCACTGTACAGCAACGCAGACGATCAGGATCTCAGTCGGAGACCGGCGCCACCTGGAAGGTCAGATCAGAAGGAAAGGAAGAAAACACCGTGGGTGCCGAGACTCGGGTCACTCAGTGGCAGCGTACGCGTCCATGGCGAGTTTCCAATCCTTCGTCACGACCTCTCCTTCGGGCATCCGAGTCGCCGATGAGTCCCTTCGTGGTCGCCAATTTGTGGTATTGGGTTCCCAAGGCCTACATGCTCCGCAGAATACCCACTTACACCAAAAGAACTGTTGGCACGGAAACTGAAAAGTACAAAAGACAAGTTTATTAAGACCCCATGGGGTGGTGGTACATTCCTACAGCACCCTTCGGCAATGCAAAAAGTATCACACCGAACGTTGGTGTGAGTCCTTCTTTTATACATTATACAGGTAATAAAAAGATAGGCGGTACAAGGTTTACAGAGTTTATGTACATATATGGTCATTTTTGGAGCACAGCCAACTCATGGGAGGGGTTACAACTCCACTGGTCAGTTTGGCGGAACATTCCTGAGGGGTGACTGGTCAGTTGGAACTGCGCATGTACAGGCTTGACCGTTAATAAAAATAGCCTGTTGCTGGGCAAACTCGAGTGGTCAGCGGCACGGACAAAGGACTAAAGGGCATGCTGACCACGAGGCCGCTCATTCCCTAAAATGGCCGCCGTAACATGCAAAATGGCGTTTTCGAGTAAGGCCAAGTTAAGGGAAATAACGTGTAGCAAAGCTAAGCACTGACCTGGCCATTGTCAAATTACGACACTGTGACTTACATCACAAGGTGTCACCTTCTAAACTGCAATATTGTTGTCAAGAAGTAACCTATCTCGGTCACTTATTGTCAAAGGAGGGAAGAAGGTTGACCCCAGAGAGAATTGCAGCGATTGCTCGAATGACTGTGCCAACAACTCAGAGAGATGTGCGTGCCTTTTTAGGTATCACGTCATACTGCAGGCAATGGATCCCAAACTTTTCATTGCTAGCGAAACCATTGGTGGCTCTTACGTGCAAGGATGTTCCAACTCCTTTACCATGGACGGAAGAATGTCAGAAGAGAGGGAAGGTTGTGCGTTGAGTGTCTTGACGCAACAATTCGGTGGTAAGCAGCGTCCTTGTGCATATTTTTCCTCGACCTTGGACCCAGTAGCTAGAGCATTGCCGAGTTGTTTGAGAGCAACAGCGGCAGCTGCAGTGTCCATCCGACAATCTGCAGGATTGGTCATGGATAATATGCTTACGGTGATGGTTCCGCATGCAGTTGACACTCTCTTGAATCGTACGAAAACCCAACACCTGACGAGTGCAAGGTTGTCTGGGTATGAGCTGACGCTTTTGGCAAGTCACATTCAAATAAAGCGCTGTAATGTCCTGAACCCGGCGACTTTGTTGCCAATCATTATGGAATCAGATGAGGTAGCACCCCATGACTGCTACTTACGAACTGAGGAAGAAACAAAAGGTCGTGTTGACCTGAAAAACACTCCATTGGAAGACCCCGATGGTACCTTGTATGTGGATGGTTCATGTTTTAAGTTGCCGAATGGTGATGTGACGACTGCGTATGCTGTGGTGACATTGAGTACGGTTGTGGAGACTGCGAGATTGAATCAGAATTCTGCACAGGCGGCAGAGCTGATTGCCTTGACTAGAGCGTGTGTTTTGTCAAAAGGGAAACGGGTGAATGTGTTTACGGACAGCCAGTATGCGTTTGGTGTTGCGCACAGCTTTGGACGATTGTGGAGAGAGAGAGGTTTCATGACGCCGCATGGTACAAAGATTCAGCATGGACAGCTTGTGAATCATCTTTTGGATGCACTTACATTGCCCAAGCAGGTGGCGATTATTAAATGTAGTGCACACCGTAAGGTGACAGATGATGTTGGTCGTGGCAATGCGTTCGCTGATGAGATTGCTAAGGAGACTGCCAGGAACCTTACAACTAGAATGTATGTGACGAATTCGGTAAGGTGGCCTGCAGAAACTGGTATGTGTGAGGACACTATCGAGAGTGTGAAATCGATTCAGAATGAGGCCACCGAGACTGAAAAGACGAAGTGGAAAGAGAGTACGGGAAAGCTGGATGCGAATGGCTGTTGGATTGATTTGTCGGAGAATAAGAGGTGGATGTTGCCGGATGCGTATGTGCTAGCTGTTGTGATGATGGCACTTGGCTTGTCACATATTAGTGCGAAAGGTATCTGTAAGTTGTTGTCCACTGTATGGAAGAATGATGGTATCGCTAAGTGTGCTGAGAGATTGGTCAAGAATTGTATGATATGTATGATGTACAATCCTGGTAAGGGAACTCCTACACCTCCTGGCCATTTTGCTCCTCCTTCATGTCCCTTTGAGGTGATTCAGTTAGACTTCATCCATATGGAGCGATGCAATAACCTAAAGTACGTTTTAGTTGTGGTTTGCGCATTCTCCCGATGGATCGAAGCCTACCCTCTTAAAGACAATACTGCCCTGTCCACTGCAAAAGTCCTACTGAAGGAATACTTTCCTCGGTATGGAATGCCACGGATTGTATGGTCTGATAACGGAAGTGAGTTTGTGGGGAGTGTGATGAAGAATGTGTGTAAGGGCCTTGGAATTACACAAAAATTCCACAGCGCCAATCATCCCCAGTCAGCAGGTTTGGTTGAAGGGTACAATGGCACTCTTAAATTGAAACTCGCGAAGATTCAGGCTACGACTGGTCTCTCATTGCCTGACGCTTTGCCCTTAGCTCTTCTGTCAACCAGGGCGACTGTACACTCCCGAGTAGGGCTCAGCCCCTATGAGATTGTGTTCGGCCGTCCTGCCAATGTTTGGGGGGTCCCTAGACCCAGTGTGTTTTCTGATCTTGAATATCCAATGTTGATCAATTATCTTCATGATCTGACTGCTAAACTGAGGTTAATTCACCAACAGGTCTTTGAAGCACTGCCGACGCAGACGGAGGGTCCAGGCCACCAGCTCCAGCCCGGAGACTGGGTGGTGACGAGGAATTTTGGCCGAAAGTGCAATCTTGAGCCACGATTCACCGGACCCTACCAGGTGCTCCTTGCCACGAGGACTGCTGTTCGTTTGGAGGGGCGCAAGCATTGGGTGCATGCCACCCACACCAAGAAGGTACCTATACCTTTGCCAGCGGACTCGTGGGTGAGGTAGGGTATCGCCTCGTCTGAAGCTGAGATCGTACCGAACTTTGTCCCATTCAGCGACGCTCAGCCTGTTGGAGATACCTCAGTGCAGCCGGAAGATATTGTTGAACATTCGTCATCACAGAACTTAAGATCTGAACAATTGTCTGGTCGACAGGATTCTGTTTCATCATCGGACCAACTGTTTGACGATCAGACTCGTCCTGGGAGAAGCAGATATTTTCTTCGCTCCAATACCAGAGACAAATAAAAAATATTTTTGCTTTCTCCCCTGACATTCACGTCACCCCATTATCACTCTTCAGTCTGAACACTTTTTGAATAACTGTGATTTTGTAAATTTTGAGTCTTTTTCTACATATGTGTATTTGTTTCCACAGCTAGGAGATTTTGTATATATATATTGTTGCTTAAAGTACCTTACATCCGGGTAGACCGTAGGGCCGCGCGGGTACTTCCTTCTGGTTAGTAGGTCCTGACACTAGGTCGGAGACCGTCGGTTCCTAGGAACTCCTGGGGATTGACTATTGCTACACAGAACGAAGTGCGTCAAGAACGTTGCGGACGGTTTTAGAGGATGGCTTTCTCGAAGCTGTCGGAATTGAAAAAGGCTCAAACTCAAAGATTCGAACTGCGTAGAATTGCACGTACTAAATGCTTCATGTTTCAGGTGTTCCTTCTATTCCTAACTGTTTCTTTGTTATTGGTGGGTGGGGTGTATTACATGATACAGTCATTGTTGCCTTCTGCCTCACCTACCCCTTCTTCTGAACCTAAGCCTACCTCCACTGTCTCACCTCATTCCTTCCACATCCTACCCCAACACGAGCAGGTTAGACGTGCGGAAATCATGAACAATTCCTTCGTTCAGCTCCTTCATCAGCATCAGTTGGTGATGAACACTACCAATTGTTGGGTGTGTGGGTTAATGCCACATACCACCGATAAGGGAATTCCGTACTTGGTCCTTCCTTACAGTTCCCAGGGTTCAGCTCGAGCATTCCAAACAATGTTTCGAAGCGCACTAGATTCTTACCCCAATCGAGAGCCACGTTCTCCACACTTTGGTCCCGGTCCGTACCATAAGCCTTTGGCAATAGCGATTGCTGATTTAGATAGGGATATCTATGAACCATCGCTCATCCCAGAGGAGGAGGTGCAAGCCTATAGGGATCTGAGTGAGGCTGAGTACAGTGTGCTTGTGGGTGAAAGACAGCTCAAAAGTTCATCTCCGATATGGATCGTACCCCACCTTGGTAATTTCTGTTTAAAAGGCCGTGGCCGAAGCCCGAGAGCTCACCTTGGGGAGAGTGCTTGCACTGAAACGTATGTTTTAACAATGCTCTCTTCCCCTGTTCTCCTGACTGCCAAGGGTACGTACTTTGTCTGTTATGACCGTGCATATACATGGTTGCCCCTTGACTTCTCGGGTACCTGTTATATTGCAAATTTGCTGCCACCGACTTTTACAGTCGCCTCCGATTATCACAAGACCAGAGTTGTGAGAGGCGTGATTAGCAAAGAGGACACTGCCGGTCAAGAGGCAGGAGACTTTTTCAAGGGTTTCTTGCCGTTTTGGGGACCTATGATCAACAGTAGGAACCTAGGACAGTTGACTCGAGTGGTGGAATCGACCGCTAATATCACTGCTAGTGCCCTTGGCAACATCACAGCAGAGCTTCAGGCGGATAGGCTTATGACGTTGCAAAATCGTATGGTTTTAGACGTCGTCTTAGCAGATCGAGGTGGAGTATGTAAGGTGATCCATTCGAGCTGTTGTATTTTCATTCCAGACAACGCTCCGACTGTCTATCAAGCCATCTCGAAGATGCATAAAATCTCTGAGTCCATACACGTGGACGTAGGGGATTGGACGCTACTAGGGTGGTTTTGGGGCCTAATGTCGACTTGGGGTTGCAAGATTCTGATGATCATTGGGGTTGTTGTAGCATTCCTGTTCACGTGTTGTCTTTGTGTGCAGTGTGGTCCTGCCTTATGTGGCTTCTGTGCTACGACGTGTATAAGGCAGCCGCCTGTTACCAAAGGAACTCTGATGGATAGAATTATGTTGCAACAGCATCTAGATGGTCTGATGAATATCGAAATCGATTCTGATTCCGACTAGTGCTTGCCTACATGAGGGCAAAAGGAGCGTCTGAGGTTCCGTGACAATTGTAAGTGGTGTTTTTGACTCGCACGAATATGGTCGAGTCTGGTTTCTATGAACCGCAAATGACGAGTTTAGTGGGTGTACGCGTTTTCGCTGTGCTAGCCTAAACCGTTCGTTTGTTTCGTGGGTTTCTTCATCTGAACCCACGGGTTCCATCTTAGATACGGCATCCATTTTGTTTCTTGCCCTCAAGTAGCCAGCGAACGGACGCTGTCCGCTTCGCGACCCTGGGATTCCCAAACTCTTGCGGAAGACACGTGTTCCTTTGAGGGTGTCTTTATGATGAGGGAGATGACACTGCAAGGCAGATGGCCCCGCTCGAGGCACATCTTGCCGTGCTGGTCTATTGTCTCAGTTGTGCATTCATTAGGCACGTCTCCTTTGATGCCTGCAACTCGTGTTTCCTGATACCACCCCTTTTACACCCTCTTCGATCTGTTCGCTATCCTCGTCTTCCTCTGCACCTGTTTCTGTCTCTTCCTTGATTCGTTTACAGCCGAACGGAATGTACTAATGGTGGGAAGATGTACTTTTACAGTTGGGAACTGCCAAATGCTACTGTAATTATGTTCCGGGCCCTGAATACATGAAAGCGACCCCCTATGACATTTACTGTGGGAACCGGGTTGTATTCTTTTGTTCATCATGTTATCCTATGACTGAAAACTGTATAAAAAGAGCGATCCGCAGATACAATTTGAAGCAGACTCCTCAAACTTGCACGTGTTGTACTTCTTGTGACTTCTGTGTTCCCTGCAGTAATAAACCTCGAATCTTTGACGCCGAAGGAAGTGTCCCGTGTCTCTGTCATTTGTATGCCGGAACAGGTTACCCACGAAGGTTTTAGGTGTTATCCCTGGCACCGCTGGGTCTTAGAAAAACCCAGTCCTTCACCAGTAGTAGGTGTGTATGTCAGGGTCTGCCAGCCCACCTTCAAAAAATTCTTGTTGAAGCTTACTGAGGGAAAAATGTCAACTACCCCATCCCACAGGAGTTTACGCAGCTCACTATTGACCATGCTGACAAAGTCGGGTGGAAACCTGTATGGGGTGTTTTGAAGGACCTATAGTAGTTGAGAGAGGGGCATCATCACCTTAAAGAGTATGGCTCATCCCATCATGGACACTGGAAGCATCTGCCTGTGTGCTGCATCATTTACGAGGCGTTCCAGTTGAGGAAGCAGGTTCCTCCCATGAAACTCCTCAACACTTCTCATCACCTAAATGTGTTAGGAATCAATAGCCTTGACATGCGAGGTTGCTGGGCTGTGGTCTTTTACCCAGGTCCCTACAAACACACAGCTTGTTGTTTTTAGACGCTCCCTAACCAGTGAAAAGAGGCACGGCAGAACGTAGCCTTTGCTTGGCTTACTGTTCCGGTACCACGCCCCCTCTTCACTTCCTGGTTCCTGGCTCGAGGTTCGGTGGCGTCCTGTGGAATCCTGCGAGTCTCCTTGGACCCTTTCCCGCTTCTTTGCCTTCTTCCCCCTGACCCCGCAGCCGCTGGCTGGTTGTCACAGAGTGAGAGTGTCTTTGCCGAGCTGGGGCATTTCTTGAATTTCTACGCGAGAGTTTACTCGCGACTACCCTTGCTTTTCTCACGCATTTCGCGGGCGTTATTTCGCTCGGCTCCTTTTTTCTCGCTTCTGTTGAATGAATGAAATACATGGCGAGTTCTTAAGTTGTTTAACCCTTCCTGTGAGAGTGAGCGCTCCGCCCTTGCCTCCTTTTAGGGCCGGGTGTCTCTCCTCGTGTGTGTGTGTACTGCTCCGCTGTTTCTGCCCACAACAGCCGGCCGGTGCTCCTCACATCCCCTATTTTTGTTTTTGTGTTTGTCTGGTGTGAATGTCCCTCAAGAGTTATATTCCTTATATCCAGTTACCCATTATCCAGCTCCCATTACTTGAACTCTTCGATAAAGCCTGCCTAATTTACAATTGGGGTAAGCACACCTGAATAATCACGCATGTCAATGACTCCTGCATGAAGGTTAGTGAAATAAGGATATATTATGTGTATTGCCTATTTTGTTTTTTAGCCTGGACATCCACCTACGACTACTCCTGCTATACCCTGCATACCCCCTCGTATGAGGAGAGTGGTGGACACTCCTAGGGTAATTCCCTCATACTTTTAGGGGACAGTAGACAGGAGTGCGTATCCATTCGCATTCTTGCTCCTGTGTCCTGGAGGTGTAGGGATCCTTCTTCGCTCCCGTGGAAACTTGGTTACTACCTGACAAAATGTCCAGGTACTGGAAACCATCCATCATCATGACTGAGGCCACACACTTTGACGGTAAGGCTGGGTTTCACCCAGCTAGTGAGAAAATAGGGAACTCATCCCAGTTAATCTGATATCCACAATAAATCCCAGAAAGCTGAAAAATATGGAGTATTCTGTCCACTGTGAAGAGAGGCCACATAGCGTACAGCAGGATGTCATCAACATATAGGGAGATCCGTTCTTCCGTTCCTCCGAGCCTCCACCCCTCTGATACCCCACTGGAGAGGGTCATGATAAATCCAAGCCGTCAATAGCTCTAATGTCAAAGCAAAAATCATTGAGGATAATGGGTAGCTCTTCCTTGTGCCCTTGTGAAGGGCAAAAGAACAGGATAGCACACCATTTACCCGCACCCTTGCCAAAGGGTCCTGGTACAGAAGTATAATCCAGGTACAAAATTTGGGGCCAAATCCCATGCTGGTAATGTCAGCAAATAGGTATTTATCAATCAATGTGGGCTAGCTAGTTTAAGGGGAATATTTAGGTGACTCAGGTACGTCAGCAGTATAGATGAGGAGAAAACACTGTTTTCCTTAGAAAGCCCTCACCCACCGACCTAGTCGGTGGCATGCTTCATCATCGGGCCCACCACAGTGGCACCGAATGTGCCCCGGGTGTGCTTCAACGCCAGGTGACTGCGGAGCTGGTATATTGCTGAGTGTGCAGTGAAGGGGTGTGAAGGTGAAAACTTAAAATGCTATCCAGGAGGTCCCAGCACCCGAGGGTTTAGCAATATTTAATGAACTGGGCCTCTGTTAGCAGGTTAAAAAAGGCAAGAGGACGTTTAAGGGAGAGTTACAATGACCTCCAGCGTCCAGTGTGGTCTACATGTTTCAGCCAGTGCCTTTTATTCTAAGCTGGCTTTCCTCAGGACCAAAGAGATGTGAAAAGGTGCAAAATTATAATAAACTTAATTTTAAGTGAGTGTTGTATTTTCTATGTGTTGCGCACGCTAAGGCGCTATAACTGTTAGAGGGGGATTCCCTCAAGCTTTTCTACACAGAACACATAGGACAGAGACAAGACGTACAGGGGAGAGTCATATTAGGGTTGCATAAATTAACCCATGAGGCTTTTTACTAAGAAATAACAGAGTGAGGACCAAGTACCAATACTTTCCTGTACCTCACCTTGTGATTTCGTTTTTTTTTAGCCCACCACCCCTCACTAACGGTTCAGTATACCCTCACAAGCTCCATGGAGTCCTCATGAGCTCACCATAGCCGCATATAGGTCGTACACCACCTTATAAGCCGGCACACAGTGGTTCTTTAATTTATGCAACCCTAATATGACTCTCCCCTGTACGTCTTGTCTCTGTCCTATGTGTTCTGTGTAGAAAAGCTTGAGGGAATCCCCCTCTAACAGTTATAGCGCCTTAGCGTGCGCAACACATAGAAAATACAACACTCACTTAAAATTAAGTTTATTATAATTTTGCACCTTTTCACATCTCTTTGGTCCTGAGGAAAGCCAGCTTAGAATAAAAGGCACTGGCTGAAACATGTAGACCACACTGGACGCTGGAGGTCATTGTAACTCTCCCTTAAACGTCCTCTTGCCTTTTTTAACCTGCTAACAGAGGCCCAGTTCATTAAATATTGCTAAACCCTCGGGTGCTGGGACCTCCTGGATAGCATTTTAAGTTTTCACCTTCACACCCCTTCACTGCACACTCAGCAATATACCAGCTCCGCAGTCACCTGGCGTTGAAGCACACCCGGGGCACATTCGGTGCCACTGTGGTGGGCCCGATGATGAAGCATGCCACCGACTAGGTCGGTGGGTGAGGGCTTTCTAAGGAAAACAGTGTTTTCTCCTCATCTATACTGCTGACGTACCTGAGTCACCTAAATATTCCCCTTAAACTAGCTAGCCCACATTGATTGATATATATAATACTGGGGATACGGGCTAGCTTACCTAGTCCTCTCTCTCTTGTTGATCTATATAGCAAATAGGTATTGCCATTCAATGCTATCAAATGCCATTCTTGCATCTAAGGAGAGCAGAACGTATCCTCAGTCTGTCGAGCCCCCGTCATGTATAAGACCCAATAGAAGTACCTCAAATTCAATCTAATATCCCCATGTGGCATGAATGGATCACGGATGGACCACCATGGCTATCACTGTCCTAAATATGTTAGCCAGGGCCTTCGCTAAGACCTTGGCCTCTAGGTTCAGTAGAGATTTAGGCCTGTATGAGCTGCAAGCTGCAGGTGGCTTACCGTTTTTTGGAATAACTACAATAGTAGACAACCTCTGGTCTATCAGGAGGGTGTCTTCTTAACTAGCCGTCTGGAACATGCCCAGTATGTATTTTGTGACTTTGTCAACTATGCATCTATATAATTATGTGGCAAGGACGTTAGGCCTAGCTGCCTTCCCAGATTGCAATTCTCATATTGCCCCTCTACCTCTTCTATCATCAAGTCCTGTTCTAATGTGTCCAAATCCTCGTTGGGGAGGACCCAGAGAGAAAGCTCTTTAAAGAGGTCAGCACAGTCATCAATGGATCATTTTGTCATAGAGGAGTACTTATGTTCATAGTATGTTGCAAAGGCCTCCTTTAAGGCTTCCCCGAGTGGTATGTACTGTCTACCAAGAATCCAGGATGTCTAATATTGTTATTGTTAATTGGGATTTATAAAGCGATTAATAACCGGCAGGTCTCTTAGCGCTGAGATAGAGTTGCTATAAACCCAACCATCGGCGGACTGTTAGTACCCAGTTTCTACCCCCTGTCTCTCTTTTCCAATTAGGCTACGAGCTTATTGGCTTTATTGCCAACATTGTAAAGGTGCCCCTGTGTGGCCAGCGTGTGAGCTCGGGCTTTATTCTCTGCCAGGTCCCTCAGCTCCTGTTGCCGAAGCCTGAGCCTGGCGCACTGACACGGGCCAGGTGTTCCCCCCACCAAGAACTTCTTTCTCAACCCCCCAATCAGGACCTGGGCATGGCCACGCAATACTTCCCTGAAGGCCTTCCATAAGGTGCAAGCTGAGTCGACTGTCCCTTCATTTTCTTGAAGGTATTGGCCTGTCTGTTCTCGTATTTTGTCTTGGAAGTTTCTGTCTTTCAGATGCCAGGGATCTATCCTAGGGGCCACATTGAGTCCCGGGCAGAACCTGAGAATGACACCACCACCGGGGAGTGTTCAGAGATACCATGTGCCACGTGTGATGCCTTTTGAAACTGACCTGTGTGCATGGGTTTGGTAAATATGTAGCCCAAGTGGGAGAAACTACCATGCATCGTTGAAAGGTATGTAAACTATTTTGCAATCGGGTTGTGCTTATCCCACTAGTCCACTAATCACATTGCATCCACAAACCCCCAAGTTGACTAATGCTAGTGGCTCCACAGTGTTGGACATCCTATCCCTCTCCGGGTCCATTGTGGCTTTCATGTCCCCCCCCCCCAGAATCATGGTGCCCGGTGGTATTTCCAGCAACAATGCACTAAGTGCTGTAAAGGTTTCCGTCTGTAATCTTGGTGGCACATAGACTGGGCAAAGGTTAAGTGTATGGCCCTTCCAGGTACCGTTCTGTGCAACAAACCTACCTAGTGGGTCACTCCATGTTTGGCCTGGCGTGTAATGTACTGATGATTTGATTAGAATAATGGTGCCCCTGGAATTAGAGGTGAAACCTGTATGCGCCAACAAGGAATAACCTAATTGGTCCGGTGCCCTTTAGTAGTAACCTTTCAAATGTGTTTCCTGTTTCAGGATGAAGTCTGGGGCATGTGTATGGATATATTGCAAGACAACGGAGCTTTGATTTTGTTTCCTAAGCCATTGACATTCCATGGCATGACCTTCAGAACAGAGTGGTGTGGGTCCCCATGAGGTGTCGAGTTGTGTGGCAGGCCCACCTAGTGTGGGAAGGTGCAAAGGTTCTGCCGCCCCTTCAAAATGATTTGAGCCCCTTTCCTCTGTTGCGCAATATGACTGAGCAAAAACACATGAAACCATCCAAAACCATTAAAATATAACATAACTATGATCCCCAAGTAAACTACCCTCAGCCTGCTACTCTGCACAGTAGGCATCGAAGCCCCCACCACCACAACTTGCAGAATTCCTGTGGTCCAAACTTTAGCATGAAGTCAATATTAAGAGTTAGCTGGCACTACCAAGACAAATCAAGTTATTGTATCCAATGTCCATAACCATTAAGCACAGCAACATTTCCACACATCTGCAATACATGAAACATAGCAGATCATTATTGCTCCTCACACTTAAAAGCAACCAGAGTTCATATCCCGGGGATCATACATTTACCTGGGGTGCCTGATTTTAGACCCCACGCTCAACACCCCCTCCTCCAGTTCTCGTCCCACAGCGAGCAGTTCCATCAATTAGAGAGTCATATATTGTATGGCCATCAAAGCTAATTATAAGGCCTCAGCTGCATCACCCTCAGTGGATTGTACCTGAGGTTGCATTAGTGAATTGTCCTCTTGCTTGACAGTGGGACACCCTCTCATTGCCTCTCGGTTGGTCCACCATCCAAGAGGGGAGCAGCCTTCAAGCCAGTCCCATGCCCCTGCCGGTGTGGTGAAATACAAAGATTTACCCTCTGCCACAACTCATAGTTTTTCTGAATAGAGCATCATGTACTTGAGTTCTTTAGTGCGGAGTTCCTTCTTGACTTCGTCAAAGCGGGTGCGCTGGCACTGTACCTGTAGTGTGAAATCAGGGGAAAAGCGTATTGTGGTATTTCCATGAGTCAACTACCCATGGGAGAGGGCTGCTTGTAGTATGGCATCATGATTACAGTGATTAAAAATCTTGGCAATAATCGTCCAGGGTAGGGGCTGGCTTTGGCGGCAGTATTGGCACCCTGTGTACCCACTCAACGGAGAAGAAATTTGACAATTAGATCTTTGAGGAAGTGGTCTACACTAGTTCCCTCTGCCCCTTCAGGAACCCCAACCTCTCTGATGTTGTTCCTACGTGCCCTGCCTTCTTAATCTTTGAGTTTAGCTGCCATAAACTTGAGTTGCTTTTTAAGGTACTGTACTTGTTCCTCCAGCATTTTAGACATAGGCTGTAACATGTGCAACTCGGCTGCTGTGACCTTCTCCAAAATTCTTTTGAAATCAGCTCTCAAAAGATTAACGTCCACAGTCACAGCGCCTTATTTAGGTTCAAGAGCACTCTTAAAATCACAGATTGCTGCCATAATGGATCAAAGGGAGGTTTCCGCCAACTCCCATGTTTTGGTCCCATACCCAGCCTTATCCAAAGACTGTTTGGTCACAGCTAACCCTGGGCGGAGCTGGCAGAGCGGACTACGCAGAGGTCCATGAAGTTGGGAGCAAGCTCTGTGGATCTTCACTCCGCCACCCGCCTCCATCCCCCCTTAAAAAAATAATTAGACATTATTTATAACAATAAAAAAGCACTTACCTGTACTGCGGCGTCCCTGGGCCTGCCTCCTCCTTTTTCTCGCCGTCTCTCTCCTACGTTAGGTAATAATCATGAAAACTACACATGTGCGCGCACCCAGCGCATGTGCATTTCTTGCGAGAAATGCATATTCCACGGAGACAGCCAAGTCCTCGTGCTATGACAAGTTGCATTAGGACCCCACACTCAAATCGCACCTCTCAGGTCTTGCTCACCACCCCAAACAGCCTTCTGTGGGCACTCACAATACTCTGAGATGTTCTGAGGCCTGCAAAGAGTAGTCTGGCTCTGACCTGGTGGTATGTGTACAAATTTAATGAAGGCCAGCAGATTGTCAGCCCTCAGGAGGTGGGCCACCTCTGCATATAAATGAGGAAATGGAGATCGTCATCCCACTGCTAAGGGCCAATTGCTCTGCGTCTCCTGCTGCCCAACTTATGCCTGCGTACATAAGTGCCCAATTCTTTATGGCCAGGCAGCACCGACCCCACTTTGGGTGATAACAATTTAGCTAGGAAAGGCAACGACAGGCATCCGCAAGGAGGAGGGTCCCCCAAGACTTGGTCCCTGTTCGGGAACCCCAGTGCCTCAAGTCCCAGTGCGGCTCCCTAAACCAGGTTAGCAGCTGTTGCCAGGAATGTCGAGTCTTAGTGCATGTCCATGTCCCAGAGGCCCCTCAGCGAGCGGGTATGTGCCGCTCAGTCCCATGTCGGTCCCTGAGCAAAAATTTGATTGCTGGGGTGTCACACTTACTGTCCAAGGTGCCCTGCACTCGTGGCAAAATGTCTCCATGATTCTGAGTGCGGAGCCTCAGCGCCAATCTACCAGCATGTCTTCCTTGTTTGGGAGCCCACCCCGACCACAGCCCCACCAATCATGGACCACAGGCGGCAAGCCATGTCCGGGTCCCGCCCGAGATCCAGGTATGTGCCTCAGTTCCTCCACAGCTGCCATATAACATGGGTAATTGCAGTGATGGGGGCAGTTGACAGCTGATGCATGAGTTCCGCAGGGGCTCTGCGTCTTTCCTCCCCCAGTCACTGCGCCGCATCAGGAATGGGGACTCTTCTTCTTTACAGGCCAACTCCAGGGCATGTGGATGTGGGGACCCACCTCCTCAATCGCCCAGATTTCGGTCTTCAAGACATAGCTGGCTTCAAATACACTCCTGGGCTTGCCATGCACCCAGGAGTGTCAGTGTGCATACTTACAGAGCCAATATGTACAGATTTCAGAAGGGATGTCGGGGTTTAGATCATTGAGCGCCTTGGAGCTCGCTTAGTCTGTAGCCATCCTAGCTGGAGCCAGGCCACACCCTTTAAAATGGAATTTTTGTAAATGTATGATTTTGAATTATTTTCTTTTCCGTTTATTCTTTCAAGTTTATGAATTGTGGAAAATATTTGTAAGAATATATTAGTCTTTAATAGTCACCAAAATGTTAATTTTATATATTAAATTCTGAATATGCATATATAGGTTTGTAGTTTAAAGTAGTGTTTTTAGATAAAAGTTTAGTTAATTTTATATTTAAAATTTTGTTTAATTATGAAGTATTGCTTGTTTATGTCAAAAATATTTATTTTTATTATCTTGTGTAAAAGGTTTTATTTTGTAGTGTTTATTGTAAATTACATCTCTTTAGTCTCCAACACCTTCCTCAAATAGCCTTAGATTAGAGTGGGATTAGTAAATGTCACCCCTTTAGAGGCCGACATATTTCCCCAATATGAATATATTGGAGTGGGAATAGTAAATGTCACTTGTTTAGTGTCCAACGCCTTCTACACATTGGTTTAGATTGGAGTGGGAATAGTAAATGTCATCCCATAGCGTCTGACAACATCCTCCGATAGGGTAAGATTGGATTGGGAATAGTAAATATCACTCCCTTAGAGTCTAACCTTTTTTTTAATGATTAATGTGGGAATTTGATACTGTAATGTTATAATTTTATTTAAAAATATATTGAATTTTATTTGTCTGTTGTAGAAATGCTTTGTGTTATTTAATTATTATAATTGTGTGTGATTTGAAATAGAACAACAAATAGTTTGCAAACAATAATAGAATTCATTAAAAATGAAAATAAAATGAAGACATGTTTAAGGTTGGGCGGAACTTGTGGAGTTTCACTTTGTAGAATTTCTCACAGTTACATAAAAACTCTGTGACATTCAACAGAGTTCAGCGGGTGGGTGGAAGTGGCATGTCAATGTGATTTTTAATGCCAGGAGCTTGTTCTGTGCTGCAAAATCAGCACAAAAGGCACCACGCGGCATGCTAGGGGGAGGTGCTTTTTTGCTGCTGCTCAAGGAGATTTTCAGCCCTGTTTAGGTTCTGGGACTTTAGGTAGTATCTTTACTGATTTTGCTTGTGGTGTCCTGGAACTTAGTGCTTGCCTCTCATATCCTGCCATGTTTTTCTTACTTCTATTTCTGTCACATTTGGGGTGTGGTTGTACTCTCTTACATGATTTACAACATCATCTTTTGTAGTTGCCCTCCCATTCCAGTTTGTAATTTCTGATGATGCACTTTCTTGGCTGTAGGTGTAGCCCATGTCATTTAGCGACTGCTTTTCTTTCTGTGAAGTGATACATTTGGAAACATATGTCATTGTATCTGAAAGTAGTGTAATAGTATAAATATATATTGTATTTAACTTTTGCGCGTTTGTTATTGACATAACAAAATGCAACTACTTTGATTTAGTATACTTATATGTATGTTCTGTTTAGATGTTTCAGACAATTTTTGGGAGCATGTTAAGATGGTGGACTGGACGGTCGCCCGAATGTGAGCTCTGGCCGGTCGCCACATTTATCTGCCTAAATCCCCTACAGTACTGGTGCTCCGGGACAAAAGCTGCAGCTCCAAATCGACAGTAAGTGAGCGTGCTCCCCCGACTCCCACCAAGAGGTCTAATGGACGGGAGCTACCCACGCAGCTGCACCACTGGGAGGTGCCTGACCACTCACAGGCACAGAGATCCGTCTCTTTGCACGGTGCACTTGGAATGGTCACGGGCCACCAGGAAGCTGACCGGCCTTACCTACGGCCATTATCTATCCCTGCGCCCTACCACACCGTACGACGCACCAGCTGCCCCTGACCCCGGACTCCCGCGATGACTGCCGCACTTCTAATTGTGGTAAGACTGTTGGGCCCGAAATGTGGGGGCTTGTGTAGAGACCTGGGTGACCCTTGCAGCCCTGGTCCTCATGCTGGCATGGCGATGAGAGCCCCCGGCTTGCTCACAGCCAATAACACACCCAACAGCCAGTACCGGGAGGCTGCAGCATATATGGAGACCCCCGCTGATTGTTGTCGTCCATGCCCTAGTATTGCAGACACTTTACATTCGGCAACCGCCTCCCGCTCCTGGAGTCACCGTTTTATGTACTGGGGGACTAGACCAGACCGGCTGGAGGTTTGGTAGGCCGCTCCTCTGCACTGCGAGGCCCACGAGCTGGTAAAGGCCTTGAGCGCCTGCCACCACAGTGCATTGACTACTGGTGCCACATCTTCTGAAGAGGCGTCTCTCCCGTGGATGTGCATCAGTGTTTTCCAGAGGAAATTCCATCACTGCAGGCACCCCAGCTCCCTGTACATTACCACACCGTGCATCCTCCCTCCTGTTTCGGTCTCCTACATGTCATTTTGATTGGCGGGGGCCTCATTGTCAGGGGTGAATCAGCCAACCATTGGTCATAGCATCACAATCCTTTAGCCTGCTATGGCCGCTGATGAGGTTAACTGGAATTCCCTTCCACAGTGAACTTCATGGATGGTGTTTCCGGGACTACAGTCCTACGTGATAGCTGCTGGGGACTTTTGAAGGATGGCAATGCTGTATGGCATCTCTGGTTCTGCCTGGGGTGGTGACCCATGCGTGCTTCATGTTATTGGCTGGCTCTTCCCTGTGGATGGTGCTTTATCTGCGTATTGGCTGAGCTGAGATCCCCCACTGGACCACTGATTGGATCTTCCCTTGCTCCGTACCCAGGAGGCATACGCTTAGTGGAAGTGTGCCAACATGTCTAAAGTGAAGGTGGAAAGGGAAGAAACGGACCCAACGTGCGTGCCACTGTGGACCCGAGTCATCCGGTGCATCGATCGACTGTAGAGCGACACCTGCAGGATCACACCGAGAAATTTGCAGAACTGTTGGTCAATAATCTTAACCCCTTCCACGCTCATGACGAGCTGGGCTCGTCATGGCGTAGCCTCCTCGCACGCTGATGACGAGCCCAGCTCGTCATGAACAATGGACTTTCGAAAAAATCAGCACCGGAGGAAAATATCAATAGCAGTGATGGTGTTAAGTACTCCTTAGAACCCGAACTACACTCTTTAATGATCGACGTGGGGTTCCTTCTTGAGGACCACAAGAATTTAAAAGACAGAGTAAAAGTTGCAAAAACAGAATTGGCGACGGTTTGCCCAACTGCGATGGAGCACCGGCAATGGATTGAAATGGTTCAGAAGGAAGTGGCACACCCGTGTCTGGCCATAGGGTTTACCTTATTAGTACTGGTTCAACTCTCATATATAGCAATAAGCAAACGAAAGGTGAACAGATAACCAAAGGGCCTTTCTCTGTGCTTCAGTATGTGTTCTGCTCTTTTAGTAATTCTTTACCTGTTTGAGATAGATCTTTATTAAAATATGCAGATTATGAGGTTGGTGATGCATAGCGTAGCAAATGTGTCAAATCAAAATGTATATGGTAAATACAGGAGCAGAAAAATCTCATAATTTCAGTGGCCCTGACAATGGGGCATTGTGTAGCTGTCTGAACAGTGCTGGTTTGTGCTTTTTGATTGAATGTGGGTGCCTGGTAATTTTCCTTGCTGCAGATGCTTCCCAGGAGGCTGCATTCACATATCTTCTTTCGGAGGATTTTTCCTCTCCAAGCCAGTCTCCAATCCCCGGACATTGCCTCAAAATTCTCTTAAAATTGAAGGACTGTTGGCTTCCATATTGTGAGAAATTGGGTTATTGGTTGAGGGGGTTCAAGCCCCACTCATGCAACAACCACAATCCTTGTCTGGGTGAACCACAAAAGAGACTAAAATAACCTGTGCTTAACCATCTGGTATTTTGGTGCAATGCAGTCTGGCTTAATTTAGAGGCAATGTAAGTATTTATGCAGCATACAAACAGTAATGAAGTGAAAATATAATACAAAAAAATGTCAAACCAATTTAGAAAAATAGAGTACATTTTAATAATTAAACTAATATCAGAAATACAAAAATCGAATCAGTAGAACTTGAGTATTCAGTTTTAAAGTTTTCAATTAAAATAGCACCTAAAAGCACAAAACGCTGCTCGTTGTCATGTGGCCCCGCTAGTTGGGGGAAAGTCACAAGTTCATGCCAACTGAGATGGAGCGTAGGTCAGATACCGGGACCAGGTTAGTGCTACAGAAAATGTACCTTCTCAGGTCTGGCTTCAAGAGTTCAGTTTCCGCTAGAAGACTCCACGAGGAGGAGAAATTGGGCGCAAAGAACGGGTCAAGCTTCGCAGACAGTAGTTGTTGTAGTGTGAAGCGATCCAGCTTCTTGTTTTCCGGCCTTTGTAGGCTGCTGATGCTGTAGCATGAAGTGTAGGTTTCACTTTGCTGATCGTCATGGATGTTTGCTGTTAGAATGAAGAGCAGGTCTCACTGCATTAGCAGTTGTTGCAGGCATCAGAATTTGGGTGCAAACTGGCCCCTTCACAGTTTTTAGCAGCTCAAACTTTAGGATTTTCACCTTTTCTTGGAGGAGCTCCCACTGATGCCAGCCAAGGGTCCAGGACCTGGGGGTAAATCTTGGGGATCAGGACTCACTACATAGGAGGCCAGCAGCAGGGCTCTGGCAATTCCAGGCAGGTCCAGTTGCAGCTGGTCTGCTGGGCAGTTGCAGGGAGACCTCAGAAGCGTGTTGTGTCCAATTAGCTCACATAGGAGGTCAGTCAAGTGACCTTATGAGCCACTCATGGAAGCCTGGGAGCAAGGCAAGCAGATCCTGTCTTCCTTCTTCAGACGGCAAGGCACTCCTTCAAGCAGCTGGGCAGTCCTCTGGCAGCACGGCAGACCTTCTTCTGAATCTTCCACAGGTCCAGGAGTGTTCTAATGAGTGGCTCTGTAGGTCCAATATATTGTCGCTGCCTGCCTTGTGTGAGGGTATTCCTTGTCCTACCCCCAACACTGGTTTAGGAAAGTTCTCCCTCCCACATGGTCAAGGCTCCAAACTGTCTTGGATGACAAATGGAAGGGCAGTACTCTTGTCAGGTTCCTTCATATGTGCTGTAGGCAAAACCCGTTGAGGTGTAAGTGGGACTGAGTAGAACCTCTCCCCAGTCATCTTGCCAAGATGGCCCATCCTGTCCACACCTAAGCCCCTTTTTCTTATTGTCTAGAGGTAATACACAAACCCCGACACCAGATCCATTCACAGTCATGTGACAAGGGACGCTAGAAGGAAGGCACAGTTGGTTCGGACAAGAAAATGACAATTTTCTAAAAGTGGCATTTTTGTAATTGTAAATTAAAATCTGACTTCACCATTAAACAGGATTTTAAATTACAACACATTTGAATGTCAACAGCATATCTCTATCTGCTTTCAATCTGATGTTAGTACTTATTAAATGTAATAAGGTAATCCAGTATTAGTCAATGGGAGAGATAGGCCTTACAACAGTGAAAAACAACTCTAGGATTTTTTCGCTGACAGCACATGTAAAACATACCGATATCCTGCTTTTTAAATACAATGCACCTTTCCCTATGAACCTTTAGGGCCTACCTTAGAGGTGACTTAAGAGTATTAAAAAGGTAGGTTCCAGTCTGGATTTTGCCAGGTCGAAATGGCATATTTAAAACTGCACACATGGTCTGCAGTGGCTGGCATGAGACCTGATTTACAGTGCTACTTTAGTGTGTGGCACAATGAGTGCTTCTTCCCACTAGTAGCATCTAATTTACAGGCTATGGATACAGGGAGTGCCATTTACCAGGGGCTTACATGTAAATGAAATGTGCAAATTAGGTGTAGTCCGAATTCTACAATGATTTATTGAAAGAACACAAACACTTCACCACTGATTAGCAGGGGAAAGTGCACAGAGTCCTAAAAGCAAACAATAACAGGTTCAGCAAATAATGGCAGTGGAAGGAAGAAATCTCATGGTGACCCTGTATAAAGCATCACGTCCATCATATATGAGCAAAGAGATTATTCTCTCCCACAATTTCCAACTAACAATTCTACACCCATAGTTAGTTTACCGTCGTGCTCTGTTGAGAATTGTCCCTTGATATTAGGGTTACAAACCCTGGTGATGATAATCCTATCTCCTGATGAAGACACCCTCTAATTCGTTCTGCTTGGTGGTCAAAACCTAGGTGGACATGCTAAGAAGTTTTGGACTGTTTACATTGTTTTGCTTGAAAACCAGAGAGATTCACTGTGAATCATTGTATCAATTGGGCCAGCCATAATATTGACAGGAAAAACTATTTTTGTTGCTGGTGTTTAACATATGTGTACTCAACATTTACACTTTTTTCCCCAAAGCACTTTGCCAGCACGACTAAACCATTGTAGAACCTTAATATGCTATTGCAATGAGTTATTGATTTTTGTATACTAGATATAAAAATACCATTTATGCATTTGATTTTTACTTTTCATACCACCATAATCCATTTCACTAAGGAATAGTTGTATTTCAGAATTTAATTTATTGATTTACCAAGAAGCACAGTAAGTTGTTTCATCTCTCTGATCAGGATCACATTGGTTGCACCTAAAAAAAATCTGTTTTACTCTAAGTTACCCCGAAAGAACTATTGTTGTTGCTTTTGTGGTAGAATTTATTGCAATATGTGGTTGTTCCGTGTTAGGTGTAATTTGATGATCATGTTCCATTTTTTTAAATTATTGTTGGACGTGTAGCTTAGTATCTTTACTCAAAACGGCAAGTATGAGAGTGCACAAATTAAAAGCAGGACTGCATATGTGACACCTACAGTCAATAGCAGCATTGATGTTCTATCTTCTAAATATGTAGTGTGAGACTGTTTTTGTTTTTATCCTTTTTTACTGATGTATCAGCCATTTGTATCCAAATCAGTGCTTTAATTGGGCCGGGATCCTCCGGGCCTTTGACATGATAGTAATTAATAAAAACAGACATTGAAATGGCCCCCTTTTGGGCTCTATATTCAAGTCCTTAACTTTCTTGGCCTCAAAAACACTGATTGATTTCAGAAGAGTGAATGTAAGAATAATTAAGGTAATCCATATCAGCCGTTATGGTCCTTTTTATATTTTACATGTTTTACCAAATTTTGCATTCCTTAAGTGTGTTTTCTATTCCCATGATGTTGTGTTTCTGTATTTTTTTGTTGTTACATATTACTCCTTTATATTCAAGTGTGTGCCTTTCACCCTCAGATAGTTAATTGATTTTACATTATCTATAAATCTTTGCCTGGACAGATTTTCACTTTTCCATACTCACGCCAATTACATTAATGCATGCCAATTACATTACTGCATAAGTTTCGAAAATTAGAATCATTTATTCCCATGAAAACTATTTCTTTATGCTTTTTGTGAAAATGGGGGTACTAGCTCCACTTTACTGTGTTTTCTGCACTCAAACTACGGTACCTCTGGGAAAGTAGATATTTTAAAAATATATATTCGTATTGTTTTTTTTTCCTTTGGTGAAAATTATTTCAATGAAATGTATCTAATTTCCCTACACCACGTGTGGAAATGAGTGATCCGGTCTGCTCTTCACTCCAGGACGTTTCCCGGGTCACTTATAATAACCAACGATTAGGCCCATTGTCGTTAACATACGACGGTTTGTTCAAAGCATCAGAAGGTGGCGCTGTTGAGCCGTTTCTCATTCCTAAATGGAAGAAGAGGTAACATGAGAACCTCTCTCCTTTCAAGCCTGAGCCGAAGGACTTCCTTCTTGGAACAAAGGGTCAATGTTTTCTCAGCTTCCCTCCTTAAATACTGGCAGAGGGGAGGCAGTGCGGCTCAGCAGCACGCGTTCATCATTGAAACACGGAACAGAGCCAGGGACAAACCCACCCAGATACCTCGGACCATTGCTCTGGTTCACAATGAATCCCCGAGTGTTTCTCTGTTTCTTTCTACCCTGCCTCTTTCAAGATGCCATGGCTTCCAACTGCACTGCCTGTGACAGGAAGAAGTGCCCCCCAAACCCTCTCTCCTGCAGCGGGAAGTACGCGACCGACCCGTGCGGCTGCTGCAGGCACTGCGCTAAGGACGAGTGGCAACCGTGCGGCGGGGAGAACTGGGAGCTGGGCTACTGCGACCACCGGCTCAGGTGTGCGGCTCTGAATGGAACACAGCTGGTGCAGATACCGGACGTCGGCGTCTGCAAGCGTAAGTTATCGTTTACTTACTTTAGCTCGGGCCAGTGCTTAGTTTGGAAAACTTAACTGCGGGTCCCTTCGGTTCATAGGAGTAGAACTGCCAAATCTCGGTCTGTCGAATACCAAGGTTGCATACCGTGCCATGCCTCTTTTCTCCTCCGTCCTAATTTTCCTATATTTTTTTATCTCATGCTTAAAGGTTATTTTTTATCCCTGCTCCTCACTCTGGTATTGATTTTCTCCTTCCTCCCTTTCTGCTTTTTTTCATTCGCTCCGAGTCAAAAGTTGTAATGATGCAAAATAAGATGGCCCATCTTATTTTGCATCATAAGACTTTGACTCGGAGCGAAAGAAAAATAAGCAGAAAAATGTGCAGGCGGTGGACAGTGGAACCTACTTTGGGGACCCATCTTAGATGTCCCCAAAATAATTTCCACTGTCGCCGCCTGCACATATTTACTAACCATTGAGTTTTGATAGCTGTCTTTTATGCAAAACGTGTGTGCGTGTGTGTAGCTGGTTAAACGTAAGCAGGTTTTCCCCACCGAGTGGCCCGGAGGCACGTGAAAGACTTTCTGCCAGTCAAATGTTTTTCTCCAGCAATGATTTCCGCTCTCTGTTTTATAAATTTGCGTTCCCCGTGATAAACATGGGCATTCAGGTACCAACATGCAAATTGTTCTTGAATGAAAAGTCAGGATTGTTTCTTTCCTTGCTGTTTTTAGTTTATGATTCTGGTTGTGGGATTTCATATAACAAACACATGTATTCTGGCAGCTGTAGCTATTGTTGTATCAGATCAATAATTAAAATGGGAATAAATAAGTGCAGGTACTTCTCTAATTGACTTACCGGTGTGGTTAGTGGGCAGGGCTTGAGGTGGGACATGATACAATGACACTTCTTCCATCTGAGTATTCGTTTTGCACTTGCATTGTCCCTGTTAGTGATCTCAAATTTCCCATATGTACAGATTCCCTCAGCACATGTGACATAACACATACATAGAAATTAATATCCACTTTGCTGTTATGACCCACTAAAATATGTATGCAGCCCATTGCACTTAAAGGGATCTTGACCTATGCTGTGTGGTTTTTGGTCAGAAATGTGTGCACACCATCTGAAAACGGTGTGCCACCAATGTTCTATCTTGTGCCTGTGATGTGGGGTCCTTGTTCAGCCCTACCAGGCCCTGCCTCTGGAATTTCAGATCTTTGCACGATGCGTTGTTCCCCCACAGAGAAAACAAACAAAATATCTGGATGAGCTCACAAAAAGTAACACTTAGTTCATAATGGCATGGATATTCAAGAAAGCTAACAGAAAATAAAATTGAAATGCATTTCGTTAATATTAACTCTTGGATATTTCCAATATGTTGCCATGTATACAATGGGGTGTGTAATGTAAGTGCTCATGGTCTGTCCACCTATATTTACTACATGAATAAAGATGGCAGGGAAAAGCTGTGGCACATCATAGACTATTGCTTTACCATTTTTTTCTTTTTAACCAGGTAACACCAAAAAGTATTTGTACACTCTTGGGCACTGCTCCCTCCTTCAGCAACATAGTTTTCAAGAGATCCTCATTTAAAGGGTTAATCCTAATTTTCCCTTATACGCAATGGACATATTTAAGCATCTTATTCTATTTATTTGGACTGGCCAGATCAGACCATGCGAAAGAATCTTCAAAACAACTTTGACAAATTAAAAACCGTACACATTGGTCATCACTGTGGGTTAAGTTAGGCCTGCATAGTGTTGTAGGCCAGCATTATGTGATCTGAGCGCTGTGGGGTATTGGGTATTGGTAGTTTAGTATGTACATTTGGGTCATTGCTGTACACAAGGCAAGCACTGTCCTATTGGGTCTGAAACGGGTGGGTGGAGCAGAGGAGAGGCAGTGATGGGTGTGACCTGTGTTAGTTCATGGTTTTAAGCACTATGGAAACTAGTCAATGACAAACATTTTTAGGATCTTGGAGAGGATGTCAAACATCTCAAATGTCCCTCTTTATGAGCCATCAATACACCAGCCCTGGCGTGGCAGAGTCAAGCATGAAGGCAGATGTGTAGTCGTGTCTTCCATCCCACCTGGTCTTCTTACATCATCGTTAGTTGGTATCAGGAGGCGAGTAGGAAAATATTCTAGGGTAGATTCTTTGTAACACCATGCACGTCTCAATATCTTATTTCAGTTATCCCTAAAGATGACATCACATTATTTGAACAGTATTACTAGTCATGCATTCCTGCCACAACACTATAGAATACTTACCATCTGCCACTCTCTGCTTGAAGCCAGCGATCTTCTAGGGTCCTGGGTCCAGCTATCCTACACACAGATGGAAATATGTTTGAGGCCTCAAATAACCAAGGCTGACTGTCTTGTGATGTCTTCTGGCACAGAAGGAATCGCAGCACACAACCCCCCAAAATGCAATCCATTTTTTTCCAGTTAGCGACTGAACAGGGGTGTGTTGCGGACAGTGAAAGACAGCCTAAGAAAAGAACTCACTGAGTACAACGGCCACATTTTGCAAGTCTCTCTGCTTGCTGGACATGTCTTGGAAAAGTATACCCTATTCCTCCATTCCCCATCTTATACATCTGTACAATGATAATGTAGAGCAGAGGATCCTTACCTTACAAACTTCTGAACACCTTTAATGCATTTTATACAGCCATGCCAGATTCTATTAAAGGCCGTCCCCTTCCCCTCCCTACCCCCCAACACACACACACAGACACACACACACAGAACTCTCAGTCCTCTCTCACTTTAACTTGAAGCAATAGAAGACAATAATAGTAGCAAAAAAAAATCACAGAGCTCTCCATCTTCAGCTCCTGCATGAAAATGAAGCCCAGCTGACCTCTTTTTAGTTCTCGCCTGGCGACGCAGCGCGAAGCCCTGTCGCCAGCGATACCTATTGTTGCTGACTTCCCTCTCTTGCGAGGCAAGAGATGGGCATGCGCAGGCCGGACTGGAAATGTGAACGCGTGCGTTCACCACGTGCAGTTACGCACTATGCCAATCTCCTTTCTCTCTTAAGGCGGGGCGGCACACACTCACTGGGCTGACTCAGGACTCCCCCTCTGCTCTCGAGGAGTCCGTGCTCACTGGGTTCTTTCTCTCGTCGGCGGGGCAGGCTCAGCAGCAGGCGGGGCTCTCCACGAGCACGGGAGCCCCGCTGGCTCACACGCTTTCTTTTTCCGTCTGGCTTCATGGGCACAGGAGTGCGGGGTAGGCTCCCGTCTGCTTCCTGTCTTCTTGCTGCCCCGCCCTTCTTTACACACAGGTTGCCTGGCTTCCTGTCGGAGCCGGGCTGCGGCGGTGATTTCCTTAATACGGTGGCTGCAAGATGGGGTAGGCTCCCATTCCATGCAACATGATATATGTCCTTGTGAGTACAAGTAGGTGCTGAAAATGGGTTTGCGATTTAACTTTGAGAGGGGGAAAAATTCCCAAAACCCCATACAGAAAGCTTTGCAAACTACCGGTAGTAGCCATAGTATTCATAAGATTTACGAGTAATTTGCCAGAGAAAACATTGCGGTCTAGACCAGAGCAACATATTTACCAAAATATATGAAAGATAACAATTGTGCTATGAGGAAGATAAAAATATTTAAAGTAAGTAAAGAGAGACAACAAAAACTCTTGGCACAGAGCTAAGACAAAGAAAAGAAAGTTGAAGAGAGATTTTCTGACAGGCATTGATGAAAAATATTCAGGTTTGGAAAACTTATTCCTCCTCCCACCTGCCTATGTATAACCCTGCTGACTTAAGAGTGACATTAGAGATCTCAGTTATGTTAGTGAGGATAATTTTGCCGCAATTAGTGATGCCAGTGTGGCATATGCACTTTCGGCTAAATGAATGCCTAGCGTGTTGTCATTTTTTGGTTTCTCAGAAACAACACCCTCAAAAATGGAGATTTGCTTCTCACGCAGAAACAACACCCTCAAAAATGGAGATTTGCTTCTCACTCAGAAACAACACCCTCATAATTGGAGATTTGTTTCTCTTAAACTTAAAATGAATGTCCTTCATCCACAGGAACACCATCCACATCACGACCAACACCGACGACACCCTGACAACCGCCGAACACCTGCACTTCCAGATCCACACCGACCCCAAGACCACCCTCAGAGGAACCCTCATCTACAGACCCCCGGGACCAGGCACACAATTCAGCGAAGATATCGCCGACTTCATCAGCCCGCACGCCCTCCCCTCCGCTGACTACATCCTCCTCGGGGACCTCAACTTCCACCTGGAGAACAACAACGACCGCAACACCACGACCCTGCTGGACAACCTCGCCAACCTCGGTCTCAAGCAGCTGGTGACCACACCCACCCACCTCGCTGGACACACACTCGACCCCGTCTTCTCATCCAGCAAGGACATCGTCTTCAGCCACGCCACCGGACTCCACTGGACGGACCACAGCTGCGTCCACTTCAGCTTCAGAAGAACAACAATTCACCACCACCAGCAACAGGCTGCACGAAGAAGCTGGAACAAGATCACAGCCGACCTGCTTGCCGCATCCCTGAGCCAGCGCCCTCCCACCAGCTCAGCAAACCCCAGCCAGGCCACCGACAACCTCATGAAGTGGATCAACAACTGCGCAGACGACCTCGCCCCACTGAGGACCCCGCCCAGCACACCCGGCAGTAAGAAAGCACCTTGGTTCACCAACGAACTCAAGAGCTCCAAGAAGAACTGCTGAGCCCTCGAGAGAGCCTGGCGTAGAGACCCAACACCAGACAACATGACCACCCTCAAGCTCGCCACCCGAAAACACCATCAACTGATCCACGCCACCAAGAAAACCGCATTCAAGGAATGACTGGACAACAACGCACACAAGAGCAAGGAACTCTTCAACATCGTGAAAGAGCTCTCCAACCCCAACGCCGGAAACAACGACATTACTCCATCTCAAGACCTCTGCAACTCCCTCGCCTCCTACTTCCACAACAAGATCGCTGACACACACAACAGCTTCAGCACACAACCAACGCTCCCCACGACCGCACCAATGCCCCCCACCACCACCCTCCGCGCCTGGACCCCGATCAGCACCGAAGACACCATCCGCACGATGAACTCCATCCACTCCGGATCTCCAACCGACCCCTGCCCTCACCACGTCTTCAACAAGGCCGACGCTGTCATCACACCCCATCTGCGGGACATCATCAACACCTCCTTCGACACCACTACCTTCCCGGAGAGCTGGAAGCACGTCAAACTCAGCACCCTACTGAAGAAACCATCAGCGGACCCCACCAAACTCAAAAACTACCGTCCCATCTTGCTCCTCCCGTTTCCAGCCAAAGTCATCGAGAAGACCGTCAACAAACAGCTGGCCGCCTTCCTCGAGACTAATGGATCCCTCAACCTCTCACAGTCTGGCTTCCGGGCCAACCACAGCACCGAGACCGCCCTCATCGCAGCCACCGATGACATCCGAGCCCTGCTCGACAACGGAGAAACAGCGGCCCTCATCCTCCTGGACCTCTCCGCGGCGTTCGACACTGTCTGCCACCGCACCCTAGTGCAGCGCCTCAGCAACGTTGGAATCCAAGAGAAGGCTCTGGAGTGGATCATCTCCTTCCTCGCCGGAAGGACACAGAGAGTCCGCCTACCCCCGTTCAGATCAGAAGCCACTGAAGTCATCTGCGGCGTGCCTCAGGGCTCCTCTCTCAGTCCCACCCTCTTCAATGTCTACATGAGCCCCCTTGCGGCCATCGCACGCAAACACAACCTCAACATCATCTCCTACGCCTACGACACCCAGCTGATCCTCTCCCTCACCAACGACCCCACCACCGCCAGAGCCAACCTACACGAAGGGATGACAGACGTTTCCGAGTGGATGATGACCAGCCGCCTGAAACTGAACTCAGACAAGACGGAAGTTCTCATCCTGGGCTCCTCGCCCTCCGCCTGGGACGACTCCTGGTGGCCCCCCGCCCTGGGCAGCGCACCCAAACCGACAGACCACGCACGCAACCTGGGCTTCATCCTGGACTCCTCCCTCTCCATGACCAGACAAGTCAACGCCGTCTCCTCGTCTTGCTTCAATATCCTGCGCATGCTACATAAGATCTTCCGGTAGATCCCCAACGAGACCAGGAAGACGGTCACCCAGTCCCTCGTCACCAGCCGACTGGACTACGGCAACGCCCTCTACTACAGAAGAGACTCCAGCGGATCCAGAACGCCTCAGCGAGACTCATCCTCGACATCCCCCAACACAGCCACATCTCCGGACACCTGAGAGACCTGCACTGGCTCCCGGTCAACAAGAGAATCACCTTCCGTCTTCTCACCCACGCACACAAAGCCCTACACAACCAAGGCCCAAGATACCTCAACAGCCGCCTCAACTTCTACACTCCCACACGCCAGCTTCGACCGACCAGCCACGCCCTCGCCGCCGTCCCCCGCATCTGAAGAGCCACAACAGGAGGAAGGTCCTTCTCCTACCTGGCCGCCAAGTCTTGGAACTCCCTACCGACCCACCTCCACCTGACCCAAGACCACCTCGCCTTCAGGAAGCAGCTCAAGACCTGGCTGTTCGAGCAGTAGCGGACCCCCCTCCCCAAGCGCCTTGAGACCCTCCGGGTGAGTAGTGCGCTATATAAATGTTTTTGATTTGATTTGATTTGATTTGATTTGACTTGACACACCAGAAGATTTCTTTCTGTGTATTGTCAACTATTTGTCTTCCCTGCAGGGTATCTTGCATGGGGGCCCATCATAATAAAACACAGGTTCTACATCCACACTTTAAACACGGAGGGGCTTCGCCATGGTGACCCTGTGGCTCTCTTATGGTTGTGCCACCATTTTAATTGTTCACAACTGCAGTCAGAAAATTAGGTGGAACAATGGCTTGTTTGGTGCACCTCTTTCCCAAATCGTACATAAACGAGTCATAAAGGGGTAGATGTATCAAGCTTTTTTCTTGTCGCAAACGCTGCGATTCACAAAATAGCAGCGTTTGTGACAAGAAAAACAGGAAATGAGATTTATTATGCAAAAAGTTAGCAATATTAAGTAATCACAAATTTTGCGATTCCTTAACATTGCGCAAGCATTTAAGAAATCGCAAATTGCGATTTCTTAAATGCTATGTATGAAACATTACATTTTAGTGAATTTTGGCTAAGAAATCGCAAATTACCACCAACTTGTAGTTGGTGGTAATTTGCGAATTCTTTTACAAATGCACTTTATGCAATTTGTAAAGGTGTCATGTGACGCTTAACGGTTAACCTGTTGAGTCATTGTGCGAGCAGTTACAATTCATCCGATCTATTCCTTCTCAGAATTAATTTATTTGTATTGGTTCTACTTGTCCTTCTTGACAGGAATTTAGAAACTGCTTCAGCCAAGTACAGTCACACAGCTGCATGTGATACAAGAGGATGTTTTGGGGCCTTTCAAAAAGAAAAGCAATCCAAATATCTTATATGAGACTTCGAATTGGCTAAAGAGTGTACCTAGTCTGCGAGAAAGATACTAGTACCAGAATAAGAATAGATGTTGTGCTAGCAATCTACACATAAGATAGGGAGTCATGTCCTACAGGACACACGTCTGCAATACTAGAGATAGATTTAAGACATTTAATCGCACAGGATTTCAGTTCATCGTTTTTCGCACATTATGCTATTTTAGATTGAGATTAGACATCTGCAATACAACCTTGTTCCTGCTCCAGCAATAACAGTTCAGCCTGAACAGCTAATTAAGATCCTTTCTGAATTGGAATACAAGCAACCCAAAACCAGTTTCGTCAGTGAGGTACAGCCTGAGTCCTGTATCACGATGAGCTAGAGGCCTACCCATCTCCTTTAAGACGTGTTGTTTGTTACAGTAAATGCCAGTAGACTCCCTTACCAATGAAACCCTCTTCACACCTTATCGTCCCCACCCTCCAATTCACTAAGTCTCTTAGATCCAAACTAACCCACAGGTTACACAGACCCACAGGCTCTAAATTTAGAGTAAGTAGCTAAATTGTATCCTTCCCACTCCTAAGGTTGGGTGCAACACTTTACGGACAGATAAATTGAACTATCTCATATTTTCTTTAGAGAGCCACTTCGACCTGCAGATGTCAGTGCCCAGCAGAACAAGCATTTGCAATGCAATAGGTCTCACTTTCACGCAAATTTGAGCTATTGACATTGCAAATAACAATGCCTTTTATTTTTGTTTTCGTTTTAAAAACATAAATAGAAGGCATTGTCATTTACAATGCCAATAGCTTAAACTCACGTAAATACGAGACCTATTGCATTGCAAATGCTTGTTATTTTTACGCTTGGATACATCCATAAATAAAAAAAATACATAAATATGTAGAGGGGATTGTACTCCACCCTCTTCATCCACGGGTCTGCTCAGCTGTCATTCACGTTCTGCTTACCACAAGAAATAACATGGGGTAAAGGGCCAGCCCATGAAGACCACTGGCCAGCTTGCACTGAGAGTGATTGCATTTTTCTTGATCACATGGGCAAATTTGCCTTAAAAAGAGCATTTCAGTGCCAGACTGGTGGGCCATTACTTTAGCAATGCTTTTATTCTTTCCACTTTTTATCCATTTTATTTTAGTCAGTGTTTTTTTTTTAAATAGGTCTTCAGGTCACAGTAATTAACCGCATAGCTGCGGCGGTTATTTTTCCCCTACGCGGCTTTTTTCTAAAAGCCGCGTAAGATGACGAGCTCAGCTCATCATCCGCACACGCCCCCCATGGCTGATGACGAGCTCAGCTCGTCATCAGCATCGAAGGGGTTAAGGGCCAATAGTAGATTTTCCTTGCATCAATAAGAATCATACTTTCATTTGATGTGTATTAAAACTAAAACGTGGCTTTAAGCCAATTCTAAGTCACCTGTCTGATAGGGTGCACCAATACTGTTTAATATATATTCAACTGAAAATCTTTTTTTATTTCAATTTATTTCTGCATGCTTAGTATCACATAGGAGGCAAGTTTTCTCTTTTTGTGGATTATTAATGCAATATTCTTTTTTTGAATTAACGATGCACCTGCTTGACCAATGTCACACCTAATGGCTTTGCCAATACTTGTTTTTCCAGTGTAGTTTCTTGATGCCACACTTTTATTATCAGGGAAATTACGTTATGCGATTCCATTTTACATACATTACGGATCTTCTGCATTTGCTACATATTCCTTCATCGGCTGCATAAGCTGCAGTTTTTACCAAAAATATGTGTTTCTACCTCAGACAGTTCAAAAGTTAGTAAAATCATAGCAACACGTGCTGTTGCGCAGTGGATGGTCCTTTGCAAAGGCTAACTTCTCACCTTTCTGTTGCTTATTACTATATTTAATTGTTAAACTGAAGTTCAACCTGTGCCCAGACAATGTTAACAAGTGTAAAAATAACAAAATAATGAAGTAATACCATCAGAAAGTGTTCTACATTACACTGCATAAGTTGCCTTTTCTTGCTGCATAACTTAATCAACCATGCCCCATAATTTGCCCCTCTCCTGCCGTATAATTCCAGTGAACTTGATTATTATTTATTTGCTTTGGGCCCAATACTCATATTCTCTTGTGCACATTCACTCACACAGCCGCGAGCACACATTCACGGACAACATTTACTTCTGTATATCCTTCTGGACACATTGACGGACAACATTTACTTCTGTATATCCTTCTGGACACTGCTAGAAAAGTCCCTCAAAGTTATTTCTGTTCAACATTCAAAATCTGATTAATTTAAAGTCAGATTTTTGTTAATTTGAGTGAAAAGGGAACTTTATAAAGTTGTACTTTATGCTGCCTGAAACAGAACTGGCCTAAAACGACTTCTGCCACTCTTCACACATTGAGAGCTGGGATGTACATCATTGGCACTTAGTGTTAATAGCCCTGGTTTGAAAGACATCGGCCTGCCACTAAGCCACTAAGCCCAGGATGGCAAGGTGATGTTAACTGCTGAACACTTGGCACAGTTTCGCAAACTAGGAGGGGACAGGAAGAGCTAACAGAACAAAGAATATCCCTAGCGCCTGCTCTTTTGTCTAAGAGATGCCAGGGAGTGTTTCTCTTATTCAGTCAAAGGACCCTTTTGGCACCAAAACCAATGGCTTCCACAGGATCTTGATGATGACATATCTGTCGTTGAAGAACCCTCGACAGCCGCAGCCTTGAACTTTGTCCCTCTGGGAGATTTTGACTTTCATTTCAGAGACTGGTCTGAAGCAAAACACTTTGACTAGGATGATCTCCCTTGTGTATCTAACCTCTGCTCCATCACAGTCAGTCTGAAATAATGCCCAGGGCCCTGGTCTGTAGCAAACTATTCAATTTCAACAGCGCTTTACCTTTTCTAGGTGCTTTTTGTCTTAAAGCTATAACATGTCATATTCCCAGTACCAATGATCCTATTTTAATCTGTTTCTTTTTGTCTAACTTTTTCTCCATTTTTCTAAAATGGTTCGTAACTTTTATTTTGTTGTGTTCTTTACTGTAAAATTATGGGTGCTGCCTGAACATAACATACACCTCTCTGAGGATTGCCTTCTATCACAACTATAAGGGTTTGAGCGAAACTTCTCCCAGAACTGTATTTTGACCCAACCATATTGTGTTTATTAAGTTGGCAACGATCAGCCCCCTTGGTCACACCTCTGAGAAATTAATAACCCAAATTTTGGGGAGAGAAGATGGGTGGTTCTGGAAGCTTTAAGAAGGGATGAGAACACCTCTTTGAGTGGACAGGTTTTACGTTTTTTTTCTTCTTGGACACAATCAGGTTAAGAAGAGTTGTCAAGTCTGTACCCAGTGTGCTCTGGGGTTCACCACCCAACCAACACCCAGATCGATCATCCCTCACATTTCTTGTGATTGCATTTGGCCTGTCCAGCCATCTTAGCTTGCTCTTACGTGATGTACCCATTTTTCCATAGGATTCAAGTTACATTTCACTAATGAGGGCCAACAAAGGGAAAACGAGTTTAAAGTTACTTGTGCGCCTAACAAAAATGAACCAGGAGCAGGACCAAAGCTGAATCATATGACTGGTGCCTTCGTGGATCGGGATATAGTGGGGAAAAAATATGGACTGGAATGCGGTCTTACTTCAAGCATTCAACCCATCACATTCTTGTTTTCTGTTTTTTAATTCTGCCTGATCTCAAGTTATGACTGGGAACGTCCAGTGTGGGACTATCTGTCTATCATAACATCTATAACCATCACACTACCCTAAAATTAGGTCTGTTGATGTGAAATAGTATTTGTAAGTGTTTAGGACAAAGTCCCTCCCGAGCTTTGTACCTCTAGAGTACTGTGCAGTCTTAAGAGCGTTTCTTGGCTATTGCACATAGCTGCTAAAGAGGCTTCTTTAAATGAATGGGTTATTATGGAATATTCAGCAATTAACATGGGTTATGTGTCTATCCATAAAGACCATCCTAGAAACGTGCTGATAACTGTCTATATGTAAACTGAAGGTCACATGTTTAAATGCCAGTGGGACTCCCCCCTGCCGTCTCACCCGTTCGTGATTGATGAATGTGTACCATTTAGTTAGCTACAAATAACATGTATTAAAAAAAATCTATTGTTAAACCAAACTTCTCTTTTAGAGCGGACAAGTATGACAGAATCCTGGTTACGTGATAAAATCTTTTGTCAACAGAAAATATGCAGCTTTCTTTCTGCCATCCCCTGCGCTAATTTCTATGCAGTTCACCAAACCTTTTAACCAGCCTCACTTTGCAGCCGAATTGGGGGGTTTGCCGAGGATCACCCAGTTCATCTGGTTGTAGGAGCTGATAAATGTCCGTGTTGGAGACTAAGGACACAGCTAGCACGTTTTCTGTCCCTGGGTCCCCTGTTTATTAAACAAAACTACAGCCGTATTGCACCCGGCCCTCGAGCAGCCGTTTAAATATACCCGGAAGCACTTTTTTGCATCATCTGCGTCATTGCATTGATGTAGCCTCAAAGCGTACACCCATGCCCTGGGTTTTGCCATTACAAAGCCGAGTCGACGTATTGCATTGGGTGGACTTAAAGTGCAAATGAGCAACAAAAACCGCGGGTGCACAAAGCTCCAGCTGCCAAATGAAAGAGACCAGCAAAGATAATGAATGCGCTCCGGGTTCAGATGTTACAATCAACCCTCGCCATGAGGCCCTCGTGCCCCTCACACCATTCTTCTTTCTACTCTTCAAAGAGCAGGGCCAAGTGGGGAAAATAGAGCTTCAAATGACCCCTCCACGACGCCACCCCTCCAGGCGTTCTTTGTACACACGGCTTCAAAGGTCTGGGGGTGCTCGGGCTGCGAGAGGCTTTGTCCCCCCCCCTGTTTAGGTCTCGGCCTAAAGCATTGCTTTTAGCAATGCTTGTTTTCTTATTTACAGGCATTCGTCGAACATGAGAGTGCGAGCGGGGCACACAAGTAAACTAAAGCCACACAGAATGTGCATAGGTAGACTTTTACCTACGATGTGACTTACCGCTTTTTAAGAATTCGCACTGCTCTCTTAATTGTAATGAAGTGTGGCCGATAGGCCTGAGCTGCCATCTGGGGAACCAGGTTGTTGGAGTCTCGGCGTCGGCTCGACACCCTGACATTCTGGGCTCATCACTGAAACGACCCGTGGCCAGGTAAGTCATCTGATCTTGTGTAATGTGGTCCTCGTGTTAAGCGCCCTGGTGTCTTTGGGCAAAGTTCGTTGCATATAAAACTGCACAAAAAATGACGATAGATGGATGGGGTTGTCATTAGAAGCAGTTGGTCGTGCAATTTCTTTTTGGTTGATCATGAAGTGTTCATAGGCTAGTGACAGTGCTTAATTTGTGCAGGTGATGGACACCGTCGTTCTTTTTTGGGGGACTAGTTCTTATGGTGTCTTTATTCTAAGATTTTCTTTCGTTTCGTAAGACAAAAAGAAAGTGAGAGAAAAGGAGGACCAATAGGGAAAAAGCGAGGACATTATGAAAACATGCATTTGCAATGCAATAGGTCTCGCATTAGGAAAGTTTGAGCTATTGGTATTGTAAATGACACTTTTTTTATTTATGTGTTGGTTTTGAAGATGGCGAAATGAATAGCTTTGTCATTTACAATGTCAATAGTTATAACTTTTGCAAATGTGACACCTATAGCCTTTGTAATACAATATGTGTTGTATCTACGTGACTTAGATGTACTGATATTACAAATAACAATGGCTTTTAATTTTTTAAAATAATTAATACTTAAATAAAAGTAATTGTAATTTATAATGGCAATAGCTTAAACTTTTGTAAATAACTTTTGTGAAGATTATGTTCAGTGTATTTTATTGTGAAGAAAATCCAAGAACAGAAGTGAAATAATAACATCTTTTTGTGACATTTGTAATAAAGCTTGAAACATTGAGAGAACATATTTGAATCAGTTGTTGTTAAATGGTTGCACAGATTGATGCTGTGGTGGCGCTGAGTGATGTTCTGGTGGCGACGAGTGATGCTGTGGCGTTCAGTGATGCTGTGGTAACGCATACTGATGTTGTGGTGGTGCTGAGTGATGCTGTGGTGATGCAATAGATAGATAGAGTTAGTGCGATCGAGCGAGTGCGATAGATAGAGTGAGGGCGATAGAGGGAGGGAGGGGGATAGATAGAGGGAGGGAGGGCGATAGATAGAGGGAGGGAGGGCGATAGATAGATAGAGTAAGTGTGATGACGTGACTTGGTTCCATGGGAGTGTTCCTGTTTGGAACCAAGTCAGTGGAATGTCGTCTATGTGAATCTTGGGAAGGTTCCAGCTTTGTCAGTTACTCCTGTTAGATGCTGGATGAGGTTGATTAATAAAGACTTCCTACTTATACCATACAATTACTAGTATGTGCTTTATTACACTGGCGACGTTAGGTGGTGTAAAGTATCCACGTTAAAGTCATCAACCTCAACAACAAGAAAAAGAAAAGGATAAGAAAAGTTACCTCGAGGAGAAAACCGAGTTCGAGTGTAACAAACACGGCGAAGAGCGGAGGAAGAAGCGTGGCACTGGCGAGCTGATTGGCAGATCGGTGAGGAAGAGAAACGACATCTGGAGTGATCGGTCGGCTCTACTCCGAGGTGACACACATAATCCTCGACTGCGTTTCACTGCCGTGAGTAAAAGAAAACAAGCTACACTTGCTGTAGAAAATTTTGGAAATGATGGGAAACAAGCTCAATTGCCAAAAGAAAAAGAACTAATTGTTTGTGACGTCACGTGGCGGCCATCTTAGGTGTGGGAAGTCCGTACTGTAATGGATTACTAGAAGATGTGCCCAATTGACTAAAGAAACAAAACCGATTGTTTGTTAGTGACGTCACGCGGCGGCCATCTTAAGTGTATAAAATTAGTCGAGATAACAGGATTTCATCGTGTTTGGTATCTTTTCTGTTTTGAACATCAGAAGAGTGAAACAATACAAAGAAAATGTCTGTTAAAGGCAATTCGTTGTGAGAGGAGAGCGTTTTGAAAGTGGAAGAAGAACAAAAAGAAGAAACAGTTTTTTGGGAAATGTAACGCTGATTTGGAAGCAAGTAGAAACGAGTTTATTGATCGTGAATTATCCTTGGATCAATATTTAGAAAGAAAACAGTTGGAAGTTAAAGAAAAGAAGCAGAGTTTGTGCTTACGGTGATGAGCACACCAATTTTTTTTTTTTAATTTAAAAAAAATGTTAATTTTTGTTTTTAACGTGTTTAATCTATGACAATCTGTTTCTTGTGGGAAAAGTAAAGTAAAGCGATACATTGTTAGCAACAGTGATAAGTGAAACCAGAAAGAACATACTCTTGGTAGTTTACCTAAGTTTAAAAAAAAAGGGAAAATGTACTTAGACTTCTAGAAAAGTAAAAAGAAGCGTGTGTGAAAATGCAGAATGTAACTTCGCCACCATTTTTTCTTTCTGATCCAGGCGATCCACCTATTAGATGGAAAAAGTGGATTTTTTTTTTGAAAATTACGCTAGGGTCTGTGGCGCAAATTTAAGCACAGAAAGGAAATATGCTCTCTTGATGCATTGCATTGGTGGGGAAGGACAGGATCTTTTAGAGAATTTACCTGTTTTAAGTCAAGCAGAACAAAGGGGACTTAATGAATATGAAATTTGTATAAAACAATTGGACTTACATTATCTGCCTAAAGTAAGTACCATAATGGAGAGATATTACTTTGGTTTATAGAGAACAAGGAAAGGATGAAACGGTAGAACAGTTTGTTAAGATGTTAAGAAAATTAGCTTCAAGCTGCAAATTTGGTGAGTTAACTGAAGAAAGAATACGAGCTCAATTTGTATTAAGATGTACAAATGACAAAATAAGGGAGGAACTGTGGATGAAGGATGAACCACCTTTAGATGAAGTGATGGTTATTGCCAAGCGGGTAGAACACATGGTTAAGTGTGTGGGTGAGTTGAGCAAAACTGGGAAGAATACGTGCTTCAATGAAAAGATTGAGGAAGTACAAGTTCAGGAGGTGAAGTGTCAAGAAGAGAAAAAGAAAAAAGATCCAGTTGATGTTAAAAGTGGCATTAGTGATGGCCAGGCTAGCAAGGCAACAGTAGAAAAGAGAACTGGGAATCATTTTCAAGGAAATTGCTACAGATGTGGAAGATTGGGACATATGGCCAATGATAAAAACTGCCCAATTTTGAAAGTTGTATGCAATGTGTGTGGGAAGAAAGGCCATTTGGGTAAAAATTGTCGACTAAGATTTAGAAGAGACACTAGAGTTGAAACTAAAGAAGTAACCTTCGAAATGAATGACGGCATCTTAGAACATCCTTCTGATTGGGTTAATGTAGGAGGAGTTAAGATTAAGATGAAGTTTGATTCTTGCTCACATTTAACTTTTATTTCAAAAGAAGATTATTTAAAACATTTTAAAGGGAAGTTTGTATTAAAAAGATCTGATGTGAGACCAACTGGTTATGGAAAAAACACAATCAATATGTTAGGGTTCTTCACAGAAATGATAGAATATAATGAGAGATATGTTGTTGGGAAAATTTATGTTGCTTAATAAGCTGGTCACATCAAGCTAATTTGGGTGTGGTGCTCAATCCGAATGCAAATCCTTCAATTCAAGTACAGTCTGTAAATGATGATAGTGAAGCGGTAATAGGAAATTTTAAAGAATTGTTCATTGAGAAACTTGGATGTCTGAAAGATTACAAACACAAAATCAAGTTGAAAACTGGTGCCATGCCTGTTGCTGCAAAAGTTAGACGTGTTCCAATCTGTATGCAGGATGCTGTGAAGGAAGAAATTGAGAGGTTATTAAAAACTGGTGTGATTGAAGCTGTGGAAGCGACAGAATGGTTGGCCCCCATTGTCGTTGCGAGAAAACCCAATAATGAGATTCGTCTGTGTAGATCATCGTGCTTTGAACAAAGAGGTGATAGTAGATACATTTCCTCTTCCCAACATTGAAGAACTTGTTGCAACATTGGATGGTGTGTGCTATTTTACGACCTTAGATATGGCTTCGGCTTATCATCAAGTTCCTCTGTCCTCTGAATCACAAGAGTTGACGGCTTTCATAACCCCTTTCGGATCCTACAAATTTAAAAGAATGCTGTTTGGTCTAATTTCTGCGGCGTCAGTGTTTCAGCGGATAATGAATGATTTATGATAGGATGTTGGTGGCGTGAAATGTTATCAGGATGATGTGTTGATATGTGGAAGTACTAAGGAAGAACATGATTGTAGATTAAGGTGTGTACTTGGGAAGATGTTAAAAGCTGGTCTTTCTCTTAGACGTGACAAATGTAAGATTGGTGTGACTGAACTAGATTATTTAGGTCATCATATTTCTGGATTTGGTGTGAGGCCAAAAGAAGATTTGGTAAAAACGATTGAAGAGCTTAAGGAACCTTGTTCAAAGGAAGAACTTTCGTCGTTCTTGGGAATGGCGGAATTTTACAATAAATTCATTAAGAATTTTGCAGACAAAACAGTGAATCTAAGAAGTATGATGTGTAGAAAATGTGAGTTTGTCTGGAGTGATGAGTGCAATAAGGAATTTATACAAATTAAGAAGGAGCTCAAATGTGCACCGAATCTACAAACATTTAGACCAGGTGAGCCTACTTTCATTGTTACAGATGCAAGTTGTAAAGGACTCAGAGCTTTGTTGTTTCAGGTTAGGAATGGGGGAGAAAATCTCATCGCTTGTGCATCTAGGTGTTTGAAAGGTGCAGAGTTAAATTACTCTGTGATAGAGAAAGAGGCTCTTGCTCTTTTTTGGGCTATTAATAAGTTCAGGAAATTTGTTTGGGGTTGTCCTTTTGTTGTGAGGTCAGATCACAAACCTTTAAGAGAGATTTTGGGGAAAAAGGGTCTTGATGCTGTTTCTGCAAGGATTAGGAGATGGGTAATCGCTCTTCAGGAATTTGATTTTAAATTTGAATATATTCCTGGTAGCACTAATGTTTCCGCTGATTGTTTGGCAAATCAAAAGGGAGAGAGAGGACTAGGTAAGCCAGTCCGGGTCCCCTGGTTATATGTAGAGATATCAATATAGGACTAGCTATGTTGTGTTAGAGGAAACTCAGAAGGTATATCTGTGGGCAAACCCTTAGGTTTGGTCATGAAGCCCTCACACACCAACCTAGTTGGTGTCATGCTTCATCATCGGGCCCACCACAGTGACACCGAATGTGTCCCGGGTGTGCTGCGACTCCAGATTACTGAGGAGCTGGTATTCTTACTGAGTGTGCAGTGTTGGTGAGAATGAAGGTGAAAGGTTTTAAAAGCTATACAGGTGGTCCCAGTTCCCGAGGGTAAGAGGTAAATTTAATACCTGGGCCCCTGTTAGCAAGATAAAAAGGCTGTGGACGATGTGGAGTATATTAGGGCTCCTACGTCCTTGTGGTCTACATGTTTCAGCCAGGCCTTTTGATTAAAACTGGCTTTCCTCAGGACCAAATGAGTATGTGTGGGTGAAAATAAACTATATTAAGTGAAAGTGTGTGGTAAAAAAGTGTTGCACTCGCTAAGGTGCCGTACGTGTAAGAGGGGGATTCCCTCTGCTTTAACTTGCTACTTGCTGTTAAAGCCTCATGGGTCACTTGGCAGGGAGGGAAAGAAGATCGGTATTTCCGATCAGCGGTTCCTGCGACCTATCGTCCTGCTCCAGTGTCCCGAATGAGTCATTCGGAGCTGGAGCGAGTGCAACACTTTTTTACCACACACTTTCACTTAATATAGTTTATTTTCACCCACACATACTCATTTGGTCCTGAGGAAAGCCAGTTTTAATCAAAAGGCCTGGCTGAAACATGTAGACCACAAGGACGTAGGAGCCCTAATATACTCCACATCGTCCACAGCCTTTTTATCTTGCTAACAGGGGCCCAGGTATTAAATTTACCTCTTACCCTCGGGAACTGGGACCACCTGTATAGCTTTTAAAACCTTTCACCTTCATTCTCACCAACACTGCACACTCAGTAAGAATACCAGCTCCTCAGTAATCTGGAGTCGCAGCACACCCGGGACACATTCGGTGTCACTGTGGTGGGCCCGATGATGAAGCATGACACCAACTAGGTTGGTGTGTGAGGGCTTCATGACCAAACCTAAGGGTTTGCCCACAGATATACCTTCTGAGTTTCCTCTAACACAACATAGCTAGTCCTATATTGATATCTCTCCGCTGATTGTTTGTCACGTTTAGTGGATTGTGTAGACGACTTGGAGAAGGACGTGCATGATGAAGGAGAGGAGGAAAGTGAAGTCAGGGTTTGTGAAATTATGTCTGGTGCCATAAAAGAGGACGAATGGAAGGAAGAATTATCTAAGGATGGTGAACTGGTTGAAGTCATGAATTGTGTATCTAAAAATCTTAATGGGAAATTGTCAAAACCTTGGTCGTTAGTTTCTCATGAATTAGCTGTGGTGAATGGGGTTCTAGCAAGGGGGACTAGATTAATTCCTCCTGTAACTTTGAGAAACAACATTATCAATATGGCCCATGTTGGTCTTTTGGGAATTTCCAAGACAAAGGAGCGTATTAGACAGAATTTTTGGTGGCCTGGTCTTGATTTGATGGTGGAAAGGGCTGTTCGCGACTGTGTGGCGTGCTGTGTAAGTGACAAAGTACTCAAACCAAGGTGTACACCTATGGTGTGCAGAGTTTTGCCGTTGTGCCCCGATTATGAAGTTGCAATAGACATTGTCGGTCTATTACATGCAGAGCAGAATACTCCTTATTTGTTGGTGTTGATGGACTTATTCTCTCGCTGGGTGGAAGTTAGTGCTGTACGTGATGTCTGTGTGATAAATTTTCTAGAAACATTATTTAAAAGAGAAATTTTTCCTAAGTCCTTACTTTCGGATAATGGGCCTCAATTTTGTTCAGTTGAGTTTGAGGATTATTTGACAAAATGTGGTATTGTTCACAAATGGATTTCGTAATATCATCCAGAATCCAATGGTTCCCTGCAAAGGGTAAACAAAACTTTGAAAGAAGGAATTCAGTTAGCTAGAGTTAATTCAATAGATTGGAGGGTCGAATTGCAGAATAGAGTTTCTGCTTATCGTTTCACTCCTCACTTCACAACTGGCAAGACTCCTTTCGAGTTGTTTAGGGGTAGATCATCTAATACAAATTTGTGTCCAGGTTGGATGGATCTGGACAAAGGTTTGAAAGATAACATTATTGGACAATGGAGAGACAGAGAAGTCCAGCAACAGAGGAAAAGGAAAATATACTATGATGAGAATAAAAATGTTTTGGTTCCCAATTTCAAACTTGGTGACATGGTAAAAATTAGAGTTCCTGTGGGTTGTAAGAGCTGGTCTAAGTTTACTGATGCAAAGAAAATTGTAAAATTGTTAAAAAATGCAGTGAAAACAGATGATGGGAGTATTTGGAACCTTAATAGGGTTGCACATGTGCCTATTAGTGATTCAAGTGATGTTTTGTTACCATCTGCTTCTCATAAAAAAAAATACTCTGAATCTGTCACAAGAGTTAATGACTCTCGCAGCTCTAGCAGAGTTACTAGAGCTCCTGCTTATTTGAATGACTATGTATAACAACTCTCTTTGTGCAGGAAATTCTCAAAGGTTTTAAAATTTATTGTAAGGGAAGTGTGTGTTGTATGTCAGCTAGAACTATGTGTAGTTTTGTGTCATTATTCTATTTAGTTATGATCTCTGTACTTCTTCATCATCTTTAAGTTTGATCTTGTGAAATGTAGAGAGGAAGGAGTGTGATGACGTGACTTGGTTCCATGGGAGTGTTCCTGTTTGGAACCAAGTCAGTGGAATGTCGTCTATGTGAATCTTGGGAAGGTTCCAGCTTTGTCAGTTACTCCTGTTAGATGCTGGATGAGGTTGATTAATAAAGACTTCCTACTTATACCATACAATTACTAGTATGTGCTTTATTACAGTAAGGGCGATAGAGGGAGGGAGGGTGATAGAGGGAGGGAGGGCGATAGAGGGAGGAAGGGTGATAGAGGGAGGGAGGGCGATAGATGGAGGGAGGGCGATAGATGGAGGGAGGGCGATAGATGGAGGGAGGGCGATAGATGGAGGGAGGGCGATAGATGGAGGGAGGGCGATAGATAGAGGGAGGGCGATAGATAGAGGGAGGGCGATAGATACAGTGAGGGCGATAGATAGACAGATAGAGTGAGGGCAATAGAGAGATAGATAGTTCGAGTGATGGCGATACAGAAAAATGAATTGGATCAGGGTACATATGTGATGGGAATAGGCTATGTTCACAGCCACTGTAATTATGCGGCAGGGTAAGACCAAATTATGTGGCAGGATTGACTAAATTATGTGGAAAGAAATTGCAATGAAGCACATTTTGTGATATGATAGTTTTGTTAGTTTGCCATTAGTTGGTTGATAGCTTTATTTCGATATGCAGATGTATCTTAAAAGCATTACATACAAATATAAAACTGCAGATCATCAATTTAAAAATACATTCAAGGATTAAAACAGTAAAGAAATACCATCAATGGATACAATAAATTAGTTAAAAATGAATTAAATTGATATAGTCAGTCTTTTGGAGCGAATCAACCATGGCCATTTTAAAAATTTTGAGACACCACAAACTATAGGGGGGGAGGTGTCAGTTTGTAGAATGCGTATTGCCTCCATATGCTGGCGTGTCCCTAATAGTCTGAATACAGGTTTAAGCCAGCACCTCCTTGGTTGGGAATAATCAGGGCACTCGAAAAGAATATGCGCCACCGTCTCGGGCCTTGTGGGGCAAAGGGCACAGAAAGGCGACAACTGCATAGGCATGTTCCATCTGGAAAGAAGATCCCCTGTCGGAAGAGTGCCCAATCTGAACTTAAAATACAGAGCCCTATCGATTGGCATGGTGATCAAATCCAGATAGGGTTCGTAGGCCACCATGTCCTTGATTCTTAAAAAGGCTGCGGTGGAGTTACAGTGATGGGGATTACCGAACAGTTTAGAGGAGACCCATTCCCAGTAAAGTTTTTTCAAGATAGCTTTAGGTGGTGCAGATTTACTTGCCCAATAGGCCCCCGAACCCAATTCCCCCAAAAGGTTTTTAACGTCCCTTAGCCATTGGATCTTATACCAGCCCCCCATTCCCATCACCTCAGACAGCCCATCTGAAGTATTTCGGGGTTCCCAAGGCCTACACGCTCCAGAGATTACCCACTTACACACAAGAACTGTTGGCACGGAAACTGTAAAATGCAAAGAACAAGTTTATTAAGACCCCATGGGGTGGTGGTACACTCAAACAGCACCCTTCGGTAATGCAAGAGGTATCACACCGAACACCGGTGTGACCCCGTTTATATACAATTTTGGGGCAATAAAAGATAGGCGGCATAAGTTAAGACACAGTTTTAGAGACATATATGGTCATGTTTTGGAACACTGCCAGCTCATTGGTGGGTTTCAAACCCGTTGGTCAGTTAGCGGCACATTCCTAAGGGTTTACGGGTCAGTAAGAACTGCGCATGTGTGGCTTGACCAGTACTAAAAATAGCCTGTTGCTGGGCAAAGAGAGTGGTCAGTGGAACGGACAAAGGACTAAAGGGCACGTCGGCCACGAGGCCGCTCATGGTCTAAGATGGCCGCTGCAACATTCAAAATGGCGTTTATCGTATATAGCCAAGTTAAGGAGGACAACGTGTAGGTTCAGCTAGTCGCTAATCCAAGCGGGCCAATTACGACAGACGACCCTTTTAGCGTTTAGCTGAATCTACCTCATAATGAACATACTCTGGATGTTCGTCCTCGATGTCTATTAACATAATTTGTGTCACCTCTTTGTGTAGCATTATTTTGTCATGGGCAAGAGCTCGCCTCGATGGTAAGCAAGCTGATAGACACATTGAACATAAGGTAGGGCCACATTGGATACACAAGCATATAAAGAACATTGCTCCCACAAGTATGCAGAGAATTGTCAACAGTTTCCAGCCCCAAGTTGCAATCATGGACCAGAACCATCCAGAAAGTGTCCAAGTTCCATTGTCCGGGTGTATTTCGGCAGCTATCTTATGCAGCTTGGAAATCGCATCATACACAGATGGAGAATTATCAGGCACGTAAACACAACAGCTGCTTCCGATGATTCTACATGCCCCCCCACGATCAGCCAAAACAACATCCAGCACCATCCTGTTTTGGAGGGTGACAATTCTGGAAATCTGCATTTCTTCAGTAATATTCCCCAGGGCAATAGCAGTGTCATTCGCAACAGCCTCGACAACGCGAGTCAGCCGTCTGATTTTCCGGCTGTTCAATGCAGCCCCCACAAAGGAGAATAGTCCCAGATTGAAATCCACATACTGTTGTAATGCAGTGTCCGTTTGATCAATGTCCTCTAAAGCAACAGTTCGCTTAACTCTGTTCAAAACAAAATCGTGGTACAGAGTATAGTCGTTATGATACATCGGAGGGGCAATGAATACAGGAGGTAGCACAAACGATACATAGCATGTGCCCAACCATCCCACCGGAAGCTGATGGTACCCCTTCGTTCCACAGATGAAGTAGGTGTTTCGAGATGCAACAAATGAAATGCCATTCGGGCTATCAAACGTGAGAGTAATATTACATTCACTTTTCCCCACTGCAATCGTGCCCTTGTTTCTGATGCATAAATCGGCTTTGGTGGCAATGACATTTATAACATGAGCACTGGATACATTCACGTTTCGCTGATTGCTATATATTCGTGGGGCAGACACATTATCAGGCCTGTATTCTTCCCATTCAAAACGTGTACCCTCTGCCCGTGGAAACCCATCCTTGTCATGGGGACATTCTTTATTTAGGCGAAAAAGCACCCCCCCTTTTGTTGGCCATCTCAAAGTAAAGAGGAGAGTGTACCAGGCATTGCAAGACCCATTGTGCGAAAACGGGAGTGGAATAAGTGGGGTGCCCCCTCTCTTCTGGTGCCCAGGCAACATTCCACACACCCAGCAGTTAGAGGTATTGGTCATGTTATGCGTGTGGTGAAGAATCTGAATGAAGCTGTTATTTAAATACGTTTGGCGATGGCGTTCTTCATGGAAGGGCAATGTAAAATGGAAATGTTCAGACGGTGCCGGGGTAGTCGGCAGCAAATGTTCACGCACAGGCACCACAAGTTCGACTACCCAGGCTATAACAGCTATCACCACAATGGTTAGAAGAAAAAGAAAGGCACCCAACAGTTTCTTGTCACGAGATGCAGTTGATGCCATAGTTCAAGAAAGTCTGTGCAAAGTCTCAAATGACACAAATTGTTCACAAGTTTTCACAAATAGTCTCAGATACACGTACGTGTATACCTAAAAAAGAAAAATGCGGTGCTGAACTCCGAGGTAGCCGTTGTTTTCTTCTCCGGGCCAAGACGGGTGTCGCTACTCTGGCAGAACTGATCCCCCCCCCTTGGAATTCCCGGTTTCCGTTTCACAAACCTGGAGCGGTTACCAACCAGTCATAAAAAAGGACAAAAAAAACTTCTTATCGCGGACGTAGATTGTAGCGCTCTCTTCCGGTAGCAGATTGGTCCGGGAAGGCTCCCTCCACTTCGGCCGACGTCACAGCTGGGCTCTTTTCTTTCTCCAAGATCTCCTTATAATCAGTCAGCACAACAGGAGTCACCAGATCCGGAGAGACTCGGCGACAATGTGTCGAATGCACCCACCGCTTCCTGTTGGTCACTCGTACGGCGGTGCGGGTCACCAGAAGGACCTGCTCGGGGCCCTTCCACCTGGGCTCCAGACTGCTTGCTCTTTCAAACGAACGGATCATCACATGATCCCCAGGACGAAGATCGTGGCCCTCTCCAGCAGAGTTGTCAGGGAGCGCTTCTCGAACCTGTTGGTGAATAGAGAGCAAATCATTTGTTAATCGTGCCAAATAATCATTCATCATAACACAAGGCATATCATGTATTAATCGCGGCTTGGGCACCCCCCAGATATTCATGGGGCGGCCAAACACCACCTCATAGGGCGTAAGGCCAGTTCGTGAGTGGGGTACTGATCTAAGAGAGAGCAGTGCTAGCGGCAATGCATCTGGCCACTTCAACGATGTAGACGCCACGATTTTGGCCAGCTTAAGCTTCAAGGTGGCATTGTACCGCTCGACCAAACCCGCTGACTGAGGGTGGAATACAGCGTGGAACTTTTGCTGAATCCCTAACCCCTTCAGTACATATTCCACAATCTTTCCAACAAAATGGGGCCCATTATCGCTCCACAGAAATTTGCAAACTCCAAAGCGAGGAAAGAACTCCTTAAGCAACACCTTAGCTGTTGTCAAAGCTGTATTGTCTTTCGTGGGGTAGGCCTCAACCCATTTGCTAAAAGCACACACCACCACTAGGACGTACTTCAGGTTGTTGCAGCGCTCGAGTTGGATGTAATCCATTTGAAGCACTTCAAACGGTGCTGAAGGTGGAACGAACCCTCCTTTCGGAGTATGGGTCCCCTTCCCAGGATTGTGTTGCAAGCATACCAGGCAGGTCTGCACTACTCTCTTTGCAGTATTCGCAATCTCAGAATGTTCCCAAACTCGTGTTAAAAGCCGGGTGATTGCAAGAGCTCCGACATGGACCAGTCCATGAGTCATCTGGACCATCGCCTGTAAATAAGCCGCAGGCAATTTCCACTTCTCCATGTCTTTGCTTCTCCAACAACCTTCATCATCTAGCACCCCCTCTGCTGCCCAAGCCGCAAGCTCAGATTCTGTAGCTGATTTTTGAATATCCCGTATCTCTGCTCTAGCATCACTCCATCTCTCGGCCTGTGATTGTACCACGTACATAGGGGAGCTAGTTCGGGACATAGCCGTCTGCCTTGCTATGCTGTCTGCAAAGGCATTTCCTTGACCCACTTTATCCGTGATCTTTTTATGGGCACTGCACTTCACTATCGCTACTTTCTTGGGGCAGAGCAACGCGTTTAGGAGATCACGCACTAACTCTCCGTGCATAATGTGCTCTCCGTGTGATGTCAGAAACCCTCGTTCCCTCCAGAGAAGTCCGAAGTCATGGGCCACTCCAAAGGCATACCGGCTGTCTGTGTATATGTTCACACATAGGCCAGCACTCAATTCGCAGGCTCTTGTTAAAGCTATCAGCTCTGCTGCCTGAGCCGATTTTTGTGGTATTCTAGCTGTTTCAACCACCGTCTTAAGAGTCGTGATCGCACATGCTGCGGAAGTCGTACCATCTGGCAGCCTCAAACACGATCCATCAACCCACAGTTCCCCATCCACATCTGGAAGTGGCACATCCTGTAAGTCAACACGACCCTTTGTCTGTTCCTCAGTCAGGAAAACACAATCATGATGTTTTTCTTCCTGACCCTCCTCGGCCGGATAGGGCAATAAAGTCGCGGGGTTCAAAGTAGCGCATCTTTTCAATGTTATGTGTGGCGCTAAAAGTGTCAGCTCATATCCTGTGAGTCGTGCACTCGTGAGGTATTGGGTCTTTGTTTGGTTTAACAGGGCATCTACTGCGTGAGGAACTAACACCAACAGTTTGTGCGATAACACTATGCCCTCACTCTGTCGTATGGCTACTGCTGTTGCCGCTACCGCTCGAAAACACCCAGGCAACCCTCGTGCTACAGGATCCAAAATGGCAGAGAAGTATGCACATGGTCTCTGCTTATCCCCGTGTAACTGCACTAACACTGACAACGCGCACCCATCATTCTCATGCACGTACAATGTGAAAAGTTTCGTGTAGTCTGGTGTTCCTAACACGGGTGCAGAACAAAGGGCCTGTCTCAACTGTTCAAAGGCTTTCTGACATTCGTCTGTCCACTCAAGAGGCATCGGTGTAGTTTTGGACAATAATGCTAGCAGAGGTTTTATGATATGTGAGAAACCCATAATCCATTGTCTACAAAAAGATGTCAACCCTATAAAAGCACGCACATCTCTCTGCGTGCGGGGGACTGGTGTGTCTAAAATTGCTTGAATTCGATCAGATGTTAATGCCCTCCCCTCCTTAGACAACAGATGACCGAGGTAGGTCACCTGGGGTCTACAGTATTGAAGCTTTTTCTTGGAGACCTTGTGATTGTTTTGTGCCAAAAAGGAAAGCAACGCAAGCGTACTCTGTTCACATTGTGCATAGGAGTCGGCGGCAAGCAGAAGGTCATCCACGTACTGGATGAGCGCAACGCCAGACTGCAATTCGAAGGAATCGAGTTGTCGTTTCAAAGCCTGGCTGTAGATGCTAGGGCTCTCAGTATATCCTTGGGGAACTCGACAAAATCTATATGATTTATTATTGAGCGTAAAACCAAACAGATATCTACTATCTGGATGGACAGGGATAGAAAAGAACGCATTCTTTAGGTCGATAACAGTGAAAATGGTGGCCGTCGGAGGAACCAATGTAAGCAAGGTCGTAATATCGGACACCACTGGGTATTGGGGAATGACAATTTTATTTATTTCACGCAAATCAATAATAAATCGATAGATCTTGCCATCTGAGTCTCTCTTAAGAATTGGTAGAATAGGGCTGTTACAGACATTATAAGGGACCTCCTCCACTACCCCTGCAGAAATCAAATCCTGGACAATGTGTGTTAGTGCAATTTCGCCTTCCTTCGAGATCTTATACTGTGGCACTCGTGGTAGGGGGGCCCCCTCCGTAACGGTAATGTGTATTGGTGGAATACGCATCTCTCCCACATCCGTATCTGATGTCGCCCACAACGTGTGCGGCAGAGAGGCCAAAGCGGGAGCATCTAAAATGACACAAAATCTGTCATGTTCAGGGCAATCATCAGGGTCAGGGTAGTTATCATTCAGAATAACCCGCACTCCCTCTGGAGCGCAGCGTATTGTTGCTCGAAAATATTTAAGCAAGTCAATGCCCAAGATATTATCTGGGGTATGGGGCGATAACAAAAATTGGCCAAAACTAAAGTACTTGTCAATGCATAGTGCAAGGGGCTTGGACAATGGGCTGGGGGAGGGTGTGCCATCAAACCCTACACACGTAATCATTTCGCCAGACAGGGGAGCCCTCGGAACCAAGTTTTTCGACAGAGCGCTACGAGTAGCTCCTGTGTCGACTAGAAACTGATCAGTAGAACCCAAAATACCCGCTGTTACATATGGACCTTGCTGATCTACTGGCACTTCAACTGATTCCTTACCCCATCCTACGCAATCCTATGCATGCACATAATCCTGATGTTCCACATTCTCTCCTTCCAAAATCTGATATTGATTCCGTCTATCAAACGTATTTCGTTCGTCCTGGCCACGGCCCCTCTCCTCAACCTGTCTACGATCACCTCCTCCACCTCTCATTCCAGTATAACCTCCTCTTGACCTTCCACTACCTCGCCCACGCTGGCTACGCTGTTCACGAAGTACCGGACAATCGTCGGCCCAATGCCCAAACTCCTTACAATAAGCACACTGATCCTCCGCAATGTCCGTACGACCATACGATGCGTTACCTCCACCTCGTCTACCTCTCTCATTCCCTCTACCCTGTGTTCCCCGAACCTGCGCCAACATCACCTTCGTTTTCAATTCCTTCGTCTTTTTCTCTACACTTTCTTTAGCCTCCACCTCCTGCCGCTCATAATACTGAGCCATAGTTAACAAGGACGCAGGGGTCGCCGTGGCCCAGGAACTTTCACTCAATTTTAATCGCTTAGCAATCTCTGGTAGGAGATTAGCCACATACTTATCTACAAACAAATGCCGACCCGTATCGTCAGTTAAAGATTGACCACTGTAATCATGAAATGCCTCCTCGAAACGTGTAAAGAAATCTGAGACTGTTTCATCTGGTTTCTGCTTGCACGACGTTAACATGGTCCAATCTATCTTTTTGGCAGGAACGAGCGTTTTCAATTTATGCAAAATAGCTGCCGGAAGATCTAGAATTAGCTGACAAGGCTTACATGCTGGTTCTCTATCTAAATCTGCAGCATTTATCTCTTTCCAGGTCCCCCCCAAAATCGTTTCGTCATTAGTTTTACGAATTTGCCTCCACATATCAGGTGGTAAAATTAGCCCAAAAAACAAATCTATATCTACAAGAGTCATCACACAAGACGATATAGCCCCCTCTACCCCCTCATAGAATGCCGCTGGGTTCTTTCGGAGATCAGGTAAAGAATTTTTCAGTGCCATAACATCTGCCCTATTCCATGGCGTATATACCCAATTGTACACAAAATACCCTTTCGCATCCTTCGACAACTTATCATCATCCGTACCTTCCCCTTTTGGTGGAACATACAAAGGCGCCGCTTCACGCATAGGCATAACATGCAACGCAGAGCTCTTATCTGAACCACGAAGAGAACACTCCTTAACCGCCTCATCATTTCCCGGCTCAGACTCCTTTTGCCTCCGTTTCCGTTCCTGTCGCAAATGGGTTGTCTCATCCCGCAGCGCGATCAAATGCTTGAACAGGTCATCAACATCTGTAAGATCAAAATCACCTTTAGCTAAATTCTCACGATACACCGACAAAACTTTAGGCTCTAACGTATCAGAAAACTCACGATATGCGCTTACAACTTCATCCGCTAGGCTGGACAAAAAATACATTAATTCAAGATCCGACCACCCCGTTTTCTCTGATATCAATTGATCCTGAGTAACACTATGCTTATTCACTTTGCGAGCCCAACTACGTAAATGAGCGGACCTCTCCGCGGTAAACCTGAGAGCCGATACACCCTTCTTGCCCAACTTATCCATTGCGTCATCATCAGAATCCACAGCTGGAGCCGTCGGCGTAACGTACGGAGGCGGTGACCGATCTAACAAAGAGAAATCATCAATTTCGTTATTAAGGACAGGATAAAGTGGTCGGCGAATAGGAAATTGACCAGTCATTAGCAATTTACGCTCCCGTTCCTCCCTTTCTTTCTTCTCCTGAGCCTCCTTCTCCTCCAGCTGTAAAGCCTTATCCCGAGCAGCCTTGCGCTGCTCTTTGTCCGCCAAGGCAACCTCACGCTTCATTCGTTCACGCGCCGCTTTCTCCCACATTCGCACACAATCAAACATGTTTTGTCTAGACCTGCGTTGAAACATACATTGCTCTACAAATTGGATTTTACTCAAATCGTACGACCCGTGTAGGGGCCATTGCAATTCGGGATCGGCCTTAGTGTACTTATGCCATAATTTACCGTACATAATAGGGGGGAGGCCAAACTTAATATACATCTCCCTATTTGGTGTTCCCTCTGGGGGAGCCGGCTGTGATTCCGCTAACCTAATTGAGGTACCATCTCCTAAACAACACATTCCCCGGAGTGTGCTAAAAACAGGCATGTTCAAAGAGTATCACGAAAGCGTGACACCGGACCAAATGGCACTTACAGTTCTTCTCACGATTGTGCCGCTCAAAGGAAAAAAACAAAGTTAGAGAAACATCTCTACATACCTGCCTATGTGAAGTGCACTACACATATAAGTTCAAAGATCACAAATTCAAAATGTTAGCTAACTCAAATCAAAGTTCATAGAATTCGGCAAGCGTCCTCACCGATCACAAAGCACAGATTTTCAGTAAGCGTCCGAAGACTACCTTACCGAACACAATTCGTAGGACTTCAGTAAGCGTCCGAAGACTACCTTACCGAACACAATTCGTAGGACTTCAGTAAGCGTCCGAAGACTACCTTACCGAACACAAAGCTTACCAAATACTCAACTGTCCAGGTTCCAACTGCCAAGGTCTTGTAAGCCAAATCAGCCAAACGGCACTCTCTCAGTGATGCGGACACTTCGAAAACTCAGTCGGAGACCGGCGCCACCTGGAAGGTCAGATCGGAAGGAAAGGAAAAGACACCGTGGCAGCCAAGACTCGGATCACTCGTGGCAGCGCGCGCCCATGGCGGATTTCCAAGCCTTCGTCACGACCTCTCCTTCGGGCATCCGAGTCGCCGATGAGTCCCTTCGTGGTCGCCAATTGAAGTATTTCGGGGTTCCCAAGGCCTACACGCTCCAGAGATTACCCACTTACACACAAGAACTGTTGGCACGGAAACTGTAAAATGCAAAGAACAAGTTTATTAAGACCCCATGGGGTGGTGGTACACTCAAACAGCACCCTTCGGTAATGCAAGAGGTATCACACCGAACACCGGTGTGACCCCGTTTATATACAATTTTGGGGCAATAAAAGATAGGCGGCATAAGTTAAGACACAGTTTTAGAGACATATATGGTCATGTTTTGGAACACTGCCAGCTCATTGGTGGGTTTCAAACCCGTTGGTCAGTTAGCGGCACATTCCTAAGGGTTTACGGGTCAGTAAGAACTGCGCATGTGTGGCTTGACCAGTACTAAAAATAGCCTGTTGCTGGGCAAAGAGAGTGGTCAGTGGAACGGACAAAGGACTAAAGGGCACGTCGGCCACGAGGCCGCTCATGGTCTAAGATGGCCGCTGCAACATTCAAAATGGCGTTTATCGTATATAGCCAAGTTAAGGAGGACAACGTGTAGGTTCAGCTAGTCGCTAATCCAAGCGGGCCAATTACGACACATCGGCATATGATTTCAGTTCTGGAACCCTCCATAAGCGGGCCCATAAAAGCAACGGCCGGAGGCGAGCCTGGTCTTTAATCGATTTGCAGCCCACATCCAAGAGCACCGGAACTGTAGGGGTGCTCAAGGGGAGAGCCAGAAGGTCTTTCAAAAATTTGCTCTCTGACTTGGATAGAGCCTCCAGATTGCAGAGGCCCCAAAGCTTTGCCCCATACAGCGCTGCTGTGACTCCTCTTGCTCTATAGATGTCAATTACGGGTGCCACGACCTGTTTAGATGAGGCGCGATACTCCCTTAGTAGCGCACCCCCCACCCTTTTGTGACTAAGTATCATCTTGTTAATGTGGGATGTCCAGCTCATAGAATCGCTCATCCGTATTCCCAAATAGTCAAATTCGGAGACTTTCTCAAGGGGGACAGAGTTCAGGGCTGGAGCGCGTCCTAGTTTCCGTGGTGGGTGCATGATCAAGTATTTTGTCTTTTCCACGTTGATCACCAAGCCCCTTACTGAGCAAAATTCCTGGAAATGATTCAGAAGCTTCTGAAGACCCTGGGGAGTCTTGGCAATGAGGAGGGTGTTTTCTGCAAACATCAGGGTGGGGATCCGTACGCCCCCCAGGGAGGGTGCGTCTGCTGGTTCTTGAAGCAGGTGCTCTACCACACCATTTACGTACAAGGAAAATAGTGTGGGAGCTAGTACACATCCCTGTCGGACGCCCCTGCAGACCGGGATCCTATCAGTCTTTTCCCCATTCTGGCCCCAACGCACCTGGGCGCAGTTATCTGTATGGAGTTTGATCAGGAGCGACAGAATGTAAGGGGGCAGCCCAAGACCCTGCAGAACCCTCCAGAGTTCCTCCCTAGGAACCAGGTCAAAGGCAGTCTTCAAGTCAATGAAGGCCAGATAAAGACTGCCTTTGCCCAGCTCCACCACCTTCCAACGCAATAACATCAGTCTGAAAACCTGTTCGATAGTCCCCGTTCCTGAGCGGAATCCCGCTTGAAAGTCTGACAGAATGTGGTTTTCGTCCACCCATTGGAGGATCCTCCCCAGGATCGCCTTCCCCGCCACCTTTTGTGTCGAGTCAATCAGGCTTATCGGCCTATAGTTCCCCGTATATTTCCGACAGCCCTTTTTAAATATGGGGACAACCTCTGCCCCTTTCCAGGATTCAGGAACAGGTCCTACCTCCAAGATGGCATTCAGAAGGGCGGTTACCAGTTTACCCCATTCAATCGGGTAGGCCCGGAGTAAGTCCCCTGGAAGGCCCTCAGGACCCGCTGCCTTCAGAGGTACCAAGGACTTGATTACATTTACAACCTCCCGTGGAGTGAAGGGATCCGGAATGCTGTCCTCTCCCGAAAGTGCAGGGGAAAATGGCTCATTGAGGGACCCTTCTACCGGTGAGTATAAGGCCCTAAAATGGTTAAACCAGGTCTGGGCCGGGATAGTGCAAGTCCTCAACGTATCGTCCGGTCTGTTCCTGGATCCCACCAAATTCCAAAAACCCCTAGCGTCCTTTGCTTGACTAGCAACCAGGAGGTCCGCCCAGAATTTTTCCCCCCACTCCTTTTTCGCTATTTTTAGGGTTTGGGTGTAAATCTTCCTAGCCGACCTGATCCTAGTTTGGGATTTTAGTTTTACTGCTTCCACCAGCGCTTTCTTACTTGCCCCACATTTATGGGTATAACAGCCTTGTCTTTTCAATGGGCGGACCCGTGTCTTAACCCCAGTATGTCTAGTTGGGACAATAAACAGGTTGCTTATGGCCGTGATCAAGTCACAAAAGGTCACAAACACCTCCTCAGGCCCACCCTCAGGAGAGTCCAAAGTGCCCTGGGCTGTGGCCAGAAGTAGTGATAGGGCTACAACCTTTTCCTCAGATAGGGTGAGCTTTGCCCACTTCAGCCGCCTGCCACAATTCGAGACAGTTGTTTCCCCCTGTTTGGCAATGGTACAGGACCAAGGGCTCTCCTTACCCTCTTGCCACCAAGGAGTCAAAGCGAGAGAGAGAGCAGGTTGTGGTCGCTCTCAACGGATGTAATGACTTCCATATCCCTCACCGCACTCCATAAGCACAAGTCAAGCAAGATGTAATCAATTATTGACGTGTGATTGGGCCTGTTGTATGTGTGGGCTCCCGCCTTGTCAGAGCTTGACCTCCCATTAAGGGCCCTCACGTCGAATTCCATGCTAAGTGTGTTTATCTGGATTGCAACTTCAGTCCACCTCTTAATCGGGGTTAGCTCTAATGTCGGAATCCCCCTCCTTCGATCCCCCTCCTCCAGATCCAAAGTGTCGTCCGAGCCCAAGGGCTCGAACGTACAGTTTAAATCGCCCGCAACCAGGGTACATGATTTAAATGGAGATGACCTTAGCAAGCCCTCTAGGAGAGCAATGGTGGGCGACTGTCTACCTCCCTTTGTGTCCCGAGCGTAGATGTTATAGATGTTCACAATGGCACGACCCCGGGCATCTTTTAGAGTGATGTTAAGGAGGTCCGGGCAATTGGTCTGGTGTTCCTCTACTCTACAGTTTAAAGAAGTTGCCAGCCAGATGAGGAGGCCACCCGAGGGACGACCCCTCCCTGATGCCGGGTAGACAGCAGGGATAGAGTAGGAGGAGTAGCCCGCCTTGTGGGTGGGCTCCCTGCTCCATGTCTCCTGGAAGATACAAATGGAGTACTCTTCCACAAGGGCATTCCAGTCCGGCAGGGCCAGCTTCCTGTCAATTCCAGCCACGTTCCAGCTGAAAATCCTAAGGCCTGGATCCGTTACAGCTGGGACGCGGCCGGGCACGACATTGCGGCAGACTCCCCCTCCGACCAGAACAAGGGATCCACTGCCCTCTCCATTGTTACCCTGCCCCCCGCCAGACTCCCGGGTGACAGATGGGGCTATATGATTTGCTATAGAGGTGGATGGGCTGGTCAACGGTGCAGTAGGATGGGCAACCCCGCCCGCTTCATAAACCCCCGGAGCCACCCCACAGACGTCATCAAGTCAATGACCTGAAGAGCCCCAATTCAGACCTGACCAAACTGCCTGAGGGTGGAACTGTGGTGCCGCCGGGTACTCTACACAGCCATTATTGCCATGTTGTGTCGCAGCATAGGGAGGGCCGGGGCGGTTCATAACAGGCCGCGGGTAGAAATAAGTTAGATCCACCACATCAATGCCTGAGCCGCCCGCTACTTGATTATGGTTACAGATTGTGTGTGCAACTCTGTTGTCTTTAAAGTTTACTACCACACAATCTCCTTCTAGACGTTTCTTACCCTGTCCTATCCAGCCTACCCTACGCACTCCAAGTATCAACCCATCCATGCCCCTAGGTAGCGGTTTGTTGGATTTTAGCCAATACATAGTTTTGTTCTTTAAAGCCTGGTGGCTTTCAAAATCAACGTCCTTCAGGGGAGGGACTTTGACAAGAACGGCAACATATGGATGGCACTCTGGGGGGAGATTTACTGGTGGGCTCTTGGGAGTCGCTTTCAGCGATATAGTTGCTGCAGAGCGTGCTCCCATACGGTTCACAGCGTTTTTAGCCTGGGGAGCTTGGTCGGCACCCCTGCTTTTAGCCGCTCCATGAACCGATCTTTTGGACTTGGCCACATCCCCGCCAACTGGCAACTTTGCATGGCCGGATTTCGTATTTAGAGTTTTTGGTGTCTCGAGGGAGCTTGAGTGAACCTGTACAGTATGGATGCTGGTCCCCGATTTGGGCACAGTGGGAGCTGTAGAAGCAGTGGTTAAGTCCCTGCAGACTGCAACAGTCGGTGTAGTCGTTGTAGTAGGTACAGCCTGTACTACATCAACGGGCACACGCTTACCCATATTCCCGCCCATGCTGTCCTCCCTGGCTCTTGACTGGAGTTTGATAAGGGTTTTCATCGAGAAAAAGTTATCTAGTGTAGTCTGCTCAAACCTGTCCAACCTTTCCCCTAGGCCCTTAACCTGGTCAACGAGTGGGGCTAATAGGGAATTGACCAGGACCTCTATTTGTTCAAGAGATACAGGGTCATGCTGTATTGCTAATTTATCAGGGGAGTTTAAATGTGACTGCTCATCCTCTGGTGTGGTACCCAAAGAAACATACACTCCTCCCATCTCAGGGTTCGTTGGGGCTGAGCCGTTGAATAACTTAGAGTGTAAACCCCTTGAAACTTGCTTCCTTGGACGCTTGTGCAGTGTGGTAAGGGTACCCTTACGCGAGCTCACAACCCTTTTCCTTTTCCTTTTTCTGCGAGCTGCGGGGTCGTGGACTAAGCACTGCAGAGGCAGAGCCTGAGGGGGGCCTTGGTATGGCAGAGGCAGATCTTGACCAATTGTGAGGCACAGGGGATCAGGGGTACATGGACCCAAGCCCACAGGACTGCCAATGAGAGGTGGTGATTGAGCTTCCAATCTTTCCAGCCTATCAATGCTTGCTCTTATGGCAGCCACCCGTGGTTCCTCAATGGTGGCCGAGAGGAGAGGAGAAGGAGCGGGGATAATGGGGGGCGACTGGACCTGTGCTATTGCACCAAGCGAAGAGCGTTTGGCTGGTAGGAGATCCTGTGAGAGACGTTGCTCCGTCATCACAATCTCTTTCTCTATTACAGCAGCTACTCTAGTGATGAATTTGTCCATTGTACCTATTGTTGAGCTCCCACGAACCCCCTCCCCTCAGAATTTTTCCCGATCGAGTAGACATCGGAGTAACAGGACCCTCAGCCAGTATTTAGTCACCTTTGGGACCTGGGGTTTCAGATGATAGGGGAGTGGCCCAGCCCAGCCGCTGACAGTCCCGGACTGCCACAGACTGCCCGCCCTTTGCCCGGGCTTCGCTCGGCGTCCCGCTCGCGTCCCGCTACGCGGCAATTAGTCCTTGATAAGGGGACGTTGCGGGCGGGAGGCGTGGTGTCCAGGGTGCGCGGCGTCAATTGCTGGTGATGCGCGGAGCCTCCTGGTCAGTGTAGTCTCTGACGCTTGCTCCGCTTACTCCGCCTCCCTTGAGCTCCTCGTTGATTGTCGATTGCAGCACCTCCTCGCAGTACAGAAGACCCGAGTAGCCCCTCGCTGACCACGCGAAGCGGCACCCGCGAAGCGGCACCCGCGAAGCGGCACCCGCGAAGCGGGTGCGGTGAGCGGTGATGGTAGGCAGCGGTATCCCCTAGGAAGGGGGAAAGGGCAAGCCTCGGTCGAGAGCCTCGATTCCCTGCACAGTGTCAACCACAGGTACGCTGTCCCCGTTTGCCATTAGTACAAGTTTAACAATAAAATACAGCAATAAACAACAGAAAGATGACCAGTCAACCTTAAGAAAGGTCCTTTCACTGTGCGGAAAGCCCCGTAGCCGCGTGTATAGTACCGCTTGATCAAAGTGAGCTAGAATCAACTTTTGTTTATATTAAAATCTAAAGATTATGCAGCAGGGTATTATATGAGTAGGAGAGGGGGGCATTGTTGCAAATCCATAACTATGCAGAAAATGTACCATGCGCAGAATCGCATAATTACAGTGGGCCCTGGCTATGTGCACCGATTAATCTTCAATTGCACACCGTTTTGTAAGTTCACCGCTCTTTGACAGCTTGTCACCCCCGCCAGAAGGTGACAGACGTTCACACAAAATAACAAATAAGTTTACCTCAACCTAGGATAAAAAAAAAAAAAAAACGTGTAAATGCGCCAGCTCACGAGTGTAAATTACTCTTTATCTGACAGAGTGCAATGACTACGGCATTAAATGTGCGATTAAACCTGACAGCGGAGTCACAGATACCTGGCAATAAACCTGCCTCGCCAGAGGGAGACCAGGGGAAAGCACGGAATGTGTGCGGATCTCGCCTAATCTGAGAGTATCTGAATGCAATTAAATTATTTCAACTATCGAGACTGATAAAGCAGCCTTTAACCGCACAATAAAGAGCTGGTGTTTGTACAATACATAATTAGAAACAAGCCAAGCAACGCCAAGGCCGCGCGCTGCGCAGCCGCCCTTATCTGAGAATGAATGAGTGCGGCTGAGTAGCGTCCCCGCGTCTGCACACCTTTGTCTGGTGCTGCGATGTGCTGTTTGCGCTGCTCTTTCTTCCCCCGTCTCGCGCGCAGCCTCCTTTGTTAACAAAAAAGGCTCCATCTGTTCTTCTGAAAGAAGCACATGTACTGACTCTCTGTGAGATCACAAAAGCATAGCCGCTAGGCTCCCACTGTCAGACATGCCCCTCCCATCTTCACTCTCCCGACAATGTTTAACCACTTGGGCGCGGCCGCGATTCTGCGCCTGTGCTGCGCTTTTAATGAGTGGGTGGGTTCATGACGGCCCCCAGCCGTCATCAGCACACGCCCACCGCGGTGCATGACGGACGGGGGCAGTCATCAGCATTGAAGGGGTTAAAGTGTCCATATTGTAGCGTCAACCTTCCTCCCTGCAAGATGTGTTTATGTTTTTTGTTTAGTGCGGCGCGAACTTGGCTAAGGGCAATGTGGTTTATTTTCACATATGAAATAAATATAGCAATAGGCATGTGATGTAGCATTTGGTAGAAGAGCACATCTCTTCGAGTTGAGCTGTACCTGTGAGCTGCGAAGGGAACCAGATTATGTTCAGGCGGTATTCGAGCGAGTGGCCGTGGCCCTGGGCAGGGATGCGTCAGCACAGCAATGGTAATTTATGGGAACAACTTCCAAAATGCTCCCATGTCCTCCACCAAGGTGGCAGAAATTCCTAATAACCGGTCACGTGGGATAATTGTCTAGCCGTGGTCTAAAAACTGCGTGTAGGTAAGAAACCTGGATATAAACTACCGAGGGAGGTTTACCAAGATACTAACTTACCAAACATACTGCCTATGCCTTTTAAACACGTACACACCTATAATTTGATATTTTGATATTTTGAGGGGGCATTTCTAAAGCGCAGCGTTCGCTCCGGAGGGAGCATCATGGCGCTGAAAATCCTGAATGCCCGGTTAAGCGGAGGCGCGAGGGAGGCTAGATGGCGGCTCTGGTCCAGTCGTCGGGGAGGTTAAAAATCCAAGTTTTAAGAAGTTTTCTGAAAGGCTTCTCTGAGGTCTGTTGTCTCAGGTGTTTAGGCATGCTGTTCCAAGCCTTGATGGCCAGGGAGCTTGAAGTTTTTCCGCCTTTTGACTTCAAGTAGTACCTGGCGGCGGACATGAGATTATCTTGGGAAGAACGAAGGGAGCGACTTGGGTAGTAGTGTGGGAAGCGTCTGGTTAAGTATTTAGGACCAGTGTTGTTAAAAGCCCGAAAGGCAACAGTAAGTATTTTGAAAAGTATTCTTTTATGTAGGGGTAGCCAATGCAGGGTTTTTAGGGCTGCAGAGATTGAGGATTTGCGGGGTAATTTTAGGACCAAGCGGGCAGCAGTGTGGAGGACGCTTTGTAGTTTGGTCAGAGTGGATTTTTTAGTCCCAGCCAGGAGGGCATTACAGTAGTCAACGCGCGAGATTATGAGGGCCACTGTTACAGTTTTCCTGGCCTCAAGAGGGAGAAAGTCGAAGAACTTTCTGAGAGATTTAATTATGCCGAAGCATCTGCCGGCAACAGTCCTGGCGTGTAGGTCGAATGATAGGTCTGCGTCAAATAATACACCAAGGTTTCTGGCTGTTTTGACGGTCTGGGGAGGGGCAACGGAGTTATCTGGCCACCAGAGGGCTGGGCAGAAGGAGGTGTTCTTTCCGATAGGGAGGATCTCTGTTTTGCTGGAGTTGCAGCGAAGATGGTTAGTGTCCATCCACTGGAAGACCGCAGTTAAGCAGTTTTTAAGATTGAGCTCAGCTTTGTTTGAGTTGTCCTCTAGTGGTACGATCAACTGAGTATCATCGGCATACGAGGTGACAGGTATGCCGAATGATTCAATCAAGGCAAGGAGTGGAATGAGGGAAATATTAAAAAGGAGGGGACTCAGGATGGACCTTTGGGGGACTCCAGAGGAGACCTTTTTCTACTTAGATTGAAAAGGGCCAAGGGCGACAGTTTGAGACCTGTCGCTGAGGAATGATCTAATCCATGATAGGGCTGTGTCTGAGATCCCTATATCCATCAATCTGTTGATCAAGATAGAGTGGGATATGGTGTCGAAAGCTGCCGTGAGGTCGAGGAGTATCAGAATGGCTTTCTTCCTCTGATCTTGAAGCGTTTTGATGGTGTCAGTCAGTTCAATCAGAGCTGTTTCAGTTGAGTGTTTAGGGCGGAAGCCAGATTGTTGAGGGTGAAGTATATTATGGGTTTCCAGGTAGATTTTGAGTTGTTTATAAACTAACTGTTCAGTTATTTTTCCCAAAGCAGGGAGAAGGGTGATTGGGTGGAGATTGGTCAGGTCCACTGGGGATTTGTTAATCTTCTTCATGAGTGGTTTGACAACACCCTTTTTCCATATGCGAGGGACAGATCCGGAGCTGAGTGACAAGTTGACTATGTCATTGATGGTAGGGTTTACCACATCTATGATTTGATGGAGAATCTTGGGGGGGCAGGGGTCGGAAGGGGAACCGGATTTGCAAGATAGAATAGCTTCTCTGGTTTGAGCCAGGGTGACAGGGGTGAAATTTTTGAGACTACCAACTGGAGAATCAAGTTGGTCAGGACTAGGAGGCCCTTGAGGGGTTTGCGGAGGGGGAAAATTCCTTTGGATGGAGGCGATTTTTTCGTCGAAGTAATCTGAGATCTTGTCGCATAGATCTTGGGATGGGGGGATTTCGGGTTGGAGAGCCTTGGGCTGAGTAAAAGTTTTTACTATAGAGAACAAGGTTTTTTGTTTCTGACTAGCTTCATTGATGGCTTTTACGTAGAAGATTCTCTTGGCCAATTTAATGTTAGAGAGGTAATTTTTCCTCTGTTGGATATATGCAAGACGGTCGTCATTGTCGTACGTTCGGCGCCATTTGCGCTCCGCTTTCCTGCATAGTAGGTGAGCGGTAGCTAAATCAGGGGTGAACCAGGGGACGTTGTATTTTGTTGTCTTATGAGTTCTGCCGGGTCGGTTAGTGGGGTTCCGGTTCTTAATTTCTTGTGTAATCCAGTTGTGGAAGAGGTCAGCATCCTTTTCTATGTTACCAGATAGAGCAGGGAACTGGGATTGAAGGATTGGATTAAGAGTAAAGTTTTCCTGGACAGTTTTCCAGTTGACAGAGTTGTCACGATGAGGATTAGTTTTAATGATAGTTTGAGGGTGGCTATTTGTGATGTGGAATGGGATCAGGCTATGATCTGTCCATACCTGGGGGAGAGGGGGCAGGGTGGTGAGAGAAGAGAGATTAGTGCAGACACCATCGAGAGTGTGTCCAAGTAAATGGGTGGGAAAATTGACACTTTGTTGGAGATGGAAGATTTCAAGTGTCTGTAGAAAGTTATTAGTTTGTGAGTCAGATGAGGACTCAAGGTGCAGATTGAAGTCTCCTAGAAGAGTGAAATGTGGATAACAAAGTAGGAAGTGTCCCAGAGAGTCGCTAAGGGAGTCAAGAAATTTGGAAGCATTACCGGGTGGGCGATAGATCAGACCACCTGAGAAGGAAAGGGGTTGGCTGAGTTTGATGGAGAAGCCCATACCTTCTGTGTCAGTTAGGGGGTCTAAACTGAACGTATGACAGTTGAAGGTGCTTTTCAGAATAATTGCAACGCCTCCGCCTCTTCCTTTCGGTCTATCTTGTCTATGAAAGGAATAACCCTGGGGGAGGGCAATGGCTATATCTGGGTTGCTGTCTTCTGTGAGCCAGGTTTCTGTAATCAGGAGACAGTCCAGATCGGAGTCTATGATGAGGTCGTGAATATCTTGGCTATGTTTACACATAGACTGAGCGTTTATCAAACCACCTTTGAAGGGTGGTTGGGGGTCCTTGGGGAGGGGGAGGGGGGGAAGAATGGGCTGGGACGATGGTGAGTGACCAGCGGCATTGAATGCAGCAAGCCGAGCCTGATACCTTTGATAGGTCAAGTTTACAAGAGCAGTCATGTTTACCTCGTAGAAGATGGAGATCGTCAGAGGGGTACCTGATAGGTGAGGCGATTAGGGCAGAGTTTCCTGCGCCTGTCGCGGTCTTGGCACGGACGGGCGCAGACGGGCTTGCCTCAGGCGCGCCTTCGGCGCGCAAACGGCGCTCCCGCTGCGCTCGTCCGCTGCGCTTCCTGTGCATACACATTTCTAACCGAGGAGGAAAGGGCGTGACCTGAGAGGTGGGCGTGGTTTAGCGTGCACGCCAGGGCTAATGGCGGCGGCTAAAGGGAGATGAAGTGCGGAACAGCGTTAAAATCGGCTGCGTGCAATTGACGAAATCTGCTATTAAAATCAGCAAGTTTACACAGTGCGCAAATGAGTGACACCACACTAAAGTTTTAAAAATGAACAAATAAGCAATTTGCAGAGTACCTCCAGCTCCCGGCTTCCGCCTCAGGGCTGGGTCAAGGATTAATGAGGAACGCTTGTTTCTCAGCGTATTTGTAGGCGGTCAGATGGGCGTGGCCTGAGAGGTGGGCGTGGTTTAGCGTGCAGGCCAGGGCTAATGGCGGCGGCTAAAGGGAGATGAAGTGCGCGACAGCGTTAAAGTCGGCTGCGTGCAATTGACGAAATCTGCTATTAAAATCAGCAAGTTTACACAGTGCGCAAATGAGTGACACCACACTAAAGTTTTAAAAATGAACAAATAGGCAATTTGCAGAGTACCTCCAGCTCCCGGCTTCCGCCTCAGGGCTGGGTCAAGGATAATCTGTACGGAGTGGCACACCGACGGGGGAGACACAAAGGGAAAGCAACGGAAGGCAATTAACTGAAAATGTCAAGTGGCCTTAAATGCGCAATCTGAATGTTGTTGATGAGGTGGAGGACAAAGCAGTTACTTCCAATGCGCACTCGCGAGGGGACAATCCAATAACAACCCAACTGCCAATCACGTCGCTTTTACGAAGCTATTAAAACCTAAATAAACCATAGGAGCAATCTGCAGTAAAATTAACGAAGTAACTGCGAGGCGACAATCCAATAACAACCCAACTGCCAATCACGTCGCTTTTACGAAGCTATTAAAACCTAAATAAACCATAGGAGTAATCTGCAGTAAAATTAACGAAGCAACTGCTGGCTGCCGACTCTACATGTTACCCTTACCCTATTCCTGGAGATGCAGAAGCGCCCCTGAAACACAACCCTCGCCTCTTTTCCTCGCATCCTGATGCTCTACTGATAGTATTCCTTTTGTGCTGCCATCAAGCATTAACAAAAAGAACAAGATGTGAGCGAAACCGAAACCTGTTGTGGGGCGGGACTTCTGTCTTCTGAAGCCCGCGCCCACGGAGTGACTGGCCCACAGAGGAGCAGTGGTGACACGGGGCTCCCATGCCCGAGGGAGAGCCCCGCGGAGGCTGCAGAGTCCGGAGTGGCGCCGATGCGGTGAGTGGGGTTAGTTGTAGGGGGTAGTCTCTGTATGTGTGCGTGGGGGCGGGGGCGGCGGCGGGGGGTGTCTCTGTATGTGTGCGTGTTCAGCGGCGGGGGGGTTTCTCTGTATGTGAGCGCTCCTGTGTGTGTGGGGACGGCGGCGGGGGGGGAGGTGTGGTGTGTGTCTCTGTATGTGTGCGCTTGTGTGTGTGCGTGCGTGTAGGTGCGCTCGTGTGTGTGTCTCTGTGTGTGCGCATGCGTGAGCGAAAGAAGGGGGAGTTGGAGGCTGTTTTTTCCCCTTTCCTGGCAGCACCATACCCTCTGACTACTTCCAGTATTTAGTTACCCTTCATAGCTACCTGTTTGAGCGCCAACAGCCTGTCACGCCAAACCCTGCACAGTAACCATTGGAGGCTGTGTGTGTGTTGGAGGCTAAAGGAGACGGGAGATGGTGAACGCGCGCGCGTCCTGATCCGATTACGGCAGGCTGCGCGTGCACATCTCTTGTCTCCTCTTGCCTCGTTGTAAGCAGAGCTGGTGAGTATAGGTCCTCGCGGCGAGAGACCTAAAGAACCTGCAAGATAGAGGCGAGTGCTTGATGTCGGCTATTTTTAACTGGCTCTATTACATGTCCTTAGTGATAAGTTAAGGCGGTGCTTGCTTCAAACACCTTTTATCACTATACACTGAAAACAGGATTCTTGAGGTGGTAATGTGTGACAATAATGTTTGTGGATATTTTTCTTGTGGAATGTTATTATGGTGGTGAGGTGTTCTGCTGTGCATTTGTGCAGCTCTGTATTTGTGCGGCATTATTGTTTTGTGATTTTGTTTTGTTGTATTGAGGTTGTTGTGTCACATTCGTTTTTGATTGTTTAGTTATTATGTACCCTGTTATGTTTTAATTATGTTGCTCTGTGTATGGTATTGTTATGTTCAGTTGTTTACTTTAAATGTCAACAAATGCTGATATTTTTATCGGCGAAAAGAAGCACAAGCTTTGAAAGATCCTGCTACAAGCGGCATTACCACTGCCTTGGGTGGTAAAATAGCACTGCTCCAGCTCTTCAACTATTTAAGACACCTCTCAGCCCAAAACTGTGGCAGAGACTGTGACTTGACTTGCTTCTCCCAGTGCACACTTTGGGTGATTGTTAGAAATGGGGTTTCTGATTGACTAGGGCATACGCCTAAGGCAGGCAGAAACCACCTCTCTAGTCAGGGCAAGGGAGTTACACACTGAAGATAACCCCTGCTCCCCCCCTTGGTAGCTTGGCACGAGCAGTCAGGCTTATCCCTGAGGCAATGTGTAGAGCGTTTGCGCACCACACACTCACCAACGCACCAATGCCACACTAGACACACCACAAAGGACACTCCACACTGAGGTATATGAAAATATATATCCTTTATGTTACTTTAAAAAAGAATGCAGTAGTTCCATAAATCACATTAGCCAGGACATGTTCCTTATACTGAAGGCCAGAGATGTAACAACTTTCATGGGTCACCTAAGTAAGGGCAAGCGCTGGGTGTTAGGTAGCCGGAATGCAATCTTTGTCCTGAATCCCACTGGGTACAAATGCCCTGGTATCCTCAAAAAGATCTTAACTGCCACTGAGAAGCTAGTTTGTGTCTCACCAAAGTTTCAGGCTCCAGTAATCACATTCACAAAGGAATCATGCCCCCATACGATGTCTACTTCCAGTAGTTACTTGCATGAGGAAAAGATGCCCCGTAATCATTTCAACAAAGAGAACATGCCCCCATCAAGTGTTATAGGTGCCCCCGTTGCCACCGATCCCTTTAGTGAAAGCACAGGTTCTTCATACTAACAGGAAGGTGCCCCAGTTGCTGTTGATCATAAAAGCAGTTTCACTTATGCCCCTAACCTGCTCATTGGAAATACAGCGAACTGTGGCTCAGACTTCAGGACTGAGCGTTACCTGATTGATGCTCTGTCCTTCGCGCACCTCTCGGCTTCTCAGCTATGCGAGGGGGCCGTGGCTAGGGGGGACACCACCACTACCTGCGGGGGCCGCTCTACTCCTCAGCGTCACTCCTTCTCATGACTGCCCAGGCCATGGACAGCACTCCGGCAGGGGCTCTGAGCGGCCAAAAGAAGATGAGGAAAGCACAGGCCCAAGGCTTCCTCGGTTTCCGGGCTGGGGCGGTGAAATCCTCGATGACACTGCGCGGGGAAGCGGGGCAGCTCCTTCCTGAATGGAGAGCACATCCTCACTACCCGGCAGCTGGAGCTGACGTCCTGCTGGGCGGGGCTAAGTCGACAACGGCTTCTCCTTGCTGAGAGATCCCGGTTGCTAGGCAACGCCTCACAGCATCTAAGCTGCAGCCCTGCCCTTTTCTATATTATGAGGAACCTTGGCCCCTGACTCGGGCCAGAGTTGGTGATTGGGCAAAAGGTTTTTAGGCAGTTTCCTCTTCTGGGGGGGGGGGGGGGGAGCGTGTTGCGGCTCACAGGAATGCACAGGGAAAGCGAGGCGTGCTGTAGACTCCACAAAGATTGCGGTGCAGGAAGAGCTGTGTGAGGGCACACACGCACAGTGCAGTTGGAAGAGAAGGAAAAGACTTGGAAACTTTGATGTCCCTGAGTTTCCGACAACAGGAGGCCAACACACAGGCCCGTGGAGATGTCTCTCAAGCAGGGGGTGGACATAGCATACAGCAAAGTCCTTTTCATTTCCTTGTCAGAATCCGCTACTGCAGGACAACCCCAGACAGCATGTAGCAAAGAGTCAGCGCTTCTCCTCCAGTCTCTCCAGCTCTTCTCCTTGGCAAAGGTTCCTCTTGATTCATGAAGTAGTCTACTTTACTGAGGGTTTAGGGCACATGCCTATACCCCAAAATGTCTTTGTCTTTGTAGCAAGGGTTCCTGAATCCAGTCCAAACCAGTTCTGCAGCATTGTGCATGGGAGACTGACTCCATTCAGGTGAGAGGTAAATCTCCTCCCACCACTCTATATGCAGCCAGTGTCTATTCAGCTCAGGACTAGGTCATCCAGGAAGGGCCAGGCACACCTGACCCCCCCAGAGGCTGTCTACAGGGAATGCACATCCTCTGTCTCTGTCACACGGAAACCAGACAGTCAACCCACAAACAGGCAGAGGCGCAGAGGGTAGTTGGACAGGAAAATAGCCACTTTCTAAAAGTGCTATTTTTAAACACACAATTTAAAAAACATCTTTACTAAAAGATGTGTTATTAAATTCTGAGTTCGGGGATCCCAAACTCCACTTTCAATTTTGCCCCTATGGGAAGATATGCTTGTCAGAGGTCACAAAGTATTCCCCATGCTGTCCTATGGGGCAATATAGCCTTTCAATAGTGAAAAACAAAATTGGCATTATTTCACTTTCAGGTCATGTTACACACAGCAGTGCATGTCCTACCTTTCACATACACTGCACCCTGCCCAGATAGGTACCTTGGGCCTACCATAGGGGTGTGCTATGTGTACTAAAAAGGAAGAGTTGGGCCTTGCAAGTGGGCGCACTTGCCAAGTTGATATGGCAGTTAACAAACTGCGCACAGGCACTGCAGTGGCAGGCCTGAGACAATTTTCAGGGCTACTCATGTGGGTTGCACCATCAGTGCTGCAGGACCACTGGTAGCATTTGATTTACCAGCCCTGGCACACTCAGTGCACTTTACTAGGGACCTACTGGTAAAACAAATGTGCCAATCAGGGAGAACCAATCACAATACCAATGTATGCAGGAAGCACTTACACTTTGGTACTGATCAGCAGTGGCAAAGTGCCCAAAGCATCTAAGCCAGCAAAAACGAAATCCAGCACAGCATCAAAAACACAGGAGGTAGAGGCAAAAAGTCACGGAACACCACACCATGGATGCCAGGTCTAACAGTTATCTATCCCAGGAAGCGTAGGATGGTGGAAGGAAGAACTAGTCATCGTTGGTATTTGGCAGCCTGGACTTTTAGTAGTACTGCATGTTCCTAAAAAAAACACCGGAAACTTAGAACCCTGTTTTTTTTATTATTTAAAAAAAAATGTTTTTTACACTAAACAGCTTAATTACTAGAAAACGAGGCAGCGCAGTGCTGCAAGCTATCTTACTGTGCTGATTTGCGTCAATAGAAAAATGCAGGGATGTGTTGTATTTACAACAATACAACGTATCCATGTGCTATCCTCTGCACTGGTGCACAATTAGCTGCCTAGCTCTAACGCAGGCACCCTTGCACCATGATGCAAGGGTGCCTGATTTGCAGGGCTGATAGATTTTGTGCACGAAAAGACTCCTATCTGCAGAAAAGCAATCCTTGATGGCGTTATCCTCCTTCTATGTGCGCTGCGTTCTGCAGCACATATAGAATGAGCAAAAAAGGAGGAGAAATAAAGGTATTTCTCCTCGTTGTGCCACTTTAATGCTTTCCCTGGGGAGGCATTAAAATCGGACTCATTCCCAGGTTTACGAAACCTTGTAAATCTGGGAATGTGTGCGATTCCATGGGTGTTGCTTGGGAACACCCTCTGCAACAACCATGGAACTACCCTTTCATGCAGAGCAATGCATGAAAGGTACCCATATTTACTAGGCCATGAAAAGCCACGCAGGTTGGCTTTACGTGGTCTTGTAAATATGGGCCGGCCCACTGCGCCTCCAAAGCATCACAAAAGTGACACTCCAGCGGCGTAAACTTGCAGCAGTGTCATTGTAAATATGCCCCTGAGTTCTATGTGAATTAATGTGGCTTGATTTTGGAAGGACTCTACACATTCATTAGTAAGGGAATTGGTCAAGAGAATGTTGGAAACCTATCCTTTTTTAACTCTGAGCTAGGAACTCTATGACCTAGGAACTTTATAATGGATAGTAGTTAATAGAAGTTGGGCTGTCTTTGATGTCAATCAATCAATCAGGAATTTGGGAAGGGCTCTACTCACCCATGAGCGTCTCAAGGCGCTGGATGCGGCTTGCCGAAGTGGTGTTCTTCAAACAGATAAGCATAATTGTTCTTGTGGCTTATGTACGTGTTCAAAAAGTTAAAATAAAAAAAAAATGTTAAATGCCATTGAATTGTAGTTTATTGAGTCCCGCTTTTATTTGAATTTTGATGTTTAAAATGTTTGTTTTCCTTTGCTAATTTTAAGTACAATGCAAAGAAAACAAGCATTGGCATAGCCAATAGGTCTTGCCTTTAGGACCTTATAAGTGTTTAGCCATGCAACACTTGATGTTGTTGCACCAAGGATATTGTACTGAATAACCAAACACTTATAAGGCCCCAAAGGCGAGACCTATTGGCTATGCCAATGCTTATTCACACAATAACGTACTTAGGCTAAGACCAGGGCCACTGGAATTATACAGCAGGGCTAAGTACATTTTGTGGCAAGAGAAGGCAAAGTTTCATCACGCACCACAACTCAAATAGGCTAGGTACGAAGAAAGGTTGAAAAGCACAAGAACTCAAACACACATACCGTCACATATCACAGCCTAAACAAAAACGCGAACAACAAACACACATCTACGGAGGTAAACCAACCAAAACACAAATACCTTAATACAAACGCTCTCGAAGATAGCAAGTTATACATAAACGCACACACAAATAGTTAGACAGGAAGACATACTTATGGGCACATAGTTGGACACAGACATATGTATGCACAGGGAAAGGCACCTACATGGGTGCCACAACAGATACAGTTGGGCACACAGCTATCCTATTATAACTGCTTTAATTCCGATGGTAAAAACACATGCACATGTGCCACCACACACCACACATTTAGACAGGCTACAGATTTAGACAGGCTAGTCACGTTACCAACAGCTGTACAGAGATGTAAATACACAGTTACACAACACACACCAGGGGCTCTTAGAAGGGTGAAACAACAACAATGCCTCAATAACATGCAAATGGTATTTTAAAGACCTGTGAAGTGCTTGGGTGCATCTGTGTGTGTGCCCGGGAAGCTGTCTCATCCCGGGCTGCTACGCACCACAGGGAGGGCTGAATCCCTTTAAGTCCAAAGGGTGTACGAGCCTGACACACACACATGCAAGCCGTCTAACATTGCTCTTTGTAACCTGTCGTATAGTAGGCGACCCCACCACTCTCACATGCATCCTGCCCATGAACCATTAGATTGATAAGACAATTTGCTTTTCCAAACTGCTTAGGGTTGGGTCCGGGAGGGGCCAGCTGATGCAACATGGTGCAGTACAGCACCTCTCTGATGGAAGATTATATCAAAGGTGATTACTGAGTCAGGAGAGTTTAACCCCGGGAATACCGGCCAGATACAGGTGTGGGGAAGTAGGGGTAGGGAAGGGCTGTGAGATAAGGAGAGGTGTTTGTGAGTGTCGAAGGAAGAAAGAGTCAATACAGCATGTGGGACTGACCAAGCCTATAAAAAGAAAATAAATAACCAAGAGCGGGCAGCGGTGCCAAGCACAATGTCTCCTGGAGACTGCAGTCCGGGTTCACGAGCCTCGGAGGGGCGCCAAGCTTTTTCCAATCCATAATGCGTTCACCTCATAAGGGCGATATTTACTGTAAACTTTGGAGAGCGGCTTCGCCCCCTCCTACCTCAGTGTGATCTACTACACACAAACACCTTTTTGTGGGGTGTGTTCTCATATGAATACCAGTGAAAGGCAAGAGAGCAGAAGTGAAACATGATAGGAGAAAGGAGCAAGGGCAGAAAGAGTGCGAGGAGCCACGGACGAGGAGAGAGGGAGCGGCATATTGGAAAGATGAGGAGAGAGACAGGGGATGAAGTAAGGGTGGTGAAGCGTAGGAGAGAGAATGAGCGAATGAATGAAGTGACAGAGTATGACTGGGGATAGAGAAAAAAGGAGAAACGGAAGAATGTATTGATGGGATAGGGGCGGGGTTTGGGGGAGAGATGGGGCAGTGCCAAGGAAAGAATATAGAAGGGGACAAGGGATTGGGGGTGGGAGCAAAATGCGGGAATACAAATATTAAATGTATCCATCCAGTGCGTCAAACGCAGTGTTGTTCCCTTTAAGTGAATCAGAAAAACAGGGGGTAAGAAGAGAACACGTGAAACTACCAGACATAAGGAGGCAGTAGCTAGAGAGGGGGAGAGGCAATGGGTTGAAAACAAGAGCGGAAAGGCGGGCGGGGAGCACACATTGTCGAAGGAAAGTAAAAGAGGCGAAAGAGAGAAGGTGAAAAGGAGGGGGGTGCGAAGAGAGGCTGTGCGGAGGAAGGAGGGACTCTTAAATGTTGGGAGAGAGAAGAAGGCAGGGAGGGTTAAGGAAAACAGAGTGGCGCTGGCTATAAATACAACAAAGCCCGCAAGTGGTGCGCGCGTGAGAGAGAGGAGAGCAGGAGGTGAGCAGCGATGCAGGGGGAGGTGTTCAAGCAGCAGCCTGGGAGGGATGGTGGTGCGGGCAACTAGCAAATACGTGCTTCTGTGTTACTAGAGAATTCAGCACAGTGGGTAGCACTCAGTACATGAGATGGGAACCGCCGATCCGGCCTTTGGTGAGCCGTTGGTGAGCCGTACACACAGAGCTCGTGGTCTTGGAGCTGGGGCTCCTGAAATGCAGAGGGGTTAGCTGTGGCACCATCGGCTGCCTCGCACACGGAGCCGATTTTGAAAATAAAAATGCAAGTTGCACGCTGCTGTGTGGCACACGGGTGCCGTGCATAATTTAAAAAAGGCATGCACGTAAATACGATTACATATGTGAGTTGCGGGCCACCAGCTTGCGATTAGGCGCACAAGCGCACGCGACGTGCATGCACAGCAAGCCAGATGGCAGCTGTGCACGTCATGCACACGCTTGTGCGGGTGATACTAAGCTGGTTGCTGGGAAAGTAGCACTTTTCAAAGCAGCTACTAAATGTCTCGGCCAGGTCAGCACATGCGCTGGATCAGGCTGAGACCTAAAAATTGTATAGCTTAACTACAGCAACTTATACACACCCACTCCAGATTTCTGTTTTATGATAATTTAGTGACCATCTTGTTTAGGGTGTGAAAATGTGACCAGGAACCTATCTCAAGAGGCAAGACATACATTTATTGTGTCCATAAATTGTCCAATTTCCAGCCGCGGCCTGTGCAGGTAAGATCGGTGGGGCCAGGTGAGGGGGGATTTCTAAGGACGATGACGAGGAGAAATTAAATAAATAATTAATTAATTTCCCCTCGTCATTGCCCATCGAAATCCCTCCTCACCCGGCCCTACGTCCACAGCTGTTACCTGCACGGGCCGCGGAAGCCAAGTTCAATAAAGATCTCAGGTTGTCCCATCAGCAGTGACATGGGGTTGTTTCTGGTGTCTGGCGTCCTACTCTGAACAGGGACTATTTCTGTCAAGATTTTGTGTTTGTGATGTATTGGTATTTATATAGTGCTTTCCATAGTGCTTACAAGGCCTAAAGCTCATACCCAGTTGATTTAGGGCAATTGTCCAAAGTGAACCATAGCTACAACTTCCAGCATTCATTAGTGTGTTGCCTCAAGGCCCTGTACTGGAAACATGGTGTCACAGTGGCATGGATACATCAAACACACACCATCTATCTATCTATCCTGACTGTGAACAAAATGTCATATTTAACTCTGATTGAGTATTTGTTTCCTATTTTCAATTAGGATTACCAGCATACCTACGAATGGAAGAAGATGACCACTGTCCTGAGGTGACCGGATGTAACATCAGGATGAGCGTCTGTGTCTGCGGCCGGCTTCGAAGCTGCTTTCATGTTTTCAGTTACCCTAACCTAAGCATATGCAGAAAGCACACGATATATGGTAAGTTCACCCACCTGAGGTTGCAGATATGTACTCTGTGTTCCGATGTCAGCTCAGTTTATGGTGCATCTTAACATCTAGTCACATGGCACGATAGGGTGCTAGATGTCTCAAATCAGCGAGTGCAGCAATGGTATTCGCTTTTCCAAAGCACAAACTAGATTGCCACAAATTTGAGATCCCTGATACCCCAAACCCACTTGCGGCTATGAAATTCTTTCTCTTCCCACATCAGAAACGTCTCCAAATTCTTCTTACATTTTTATAAGAGTCAAAGATTCAGTACTTCAAACTGACTAGATTTAATTGAGATATTCACAAATATAGACACTTCCTAGGTTATTTCTCCCATGAGTCCTCAGGTTGCAGATTACCTAACTTTCTGAATAGTCACAAAAATCCCCAAGTAATGCCCAGAAAGCTACACAAAGTACATTCCTGTTCATTCCCCTCACATGTGCTTACTCATGACCACTGTCTGCAGGGTGGAGTATCTGCATCTGCAGATAAGTATGCGGAGCACATTTGAGCATTTGCCCCCAAAAACCTTTTTTCTCTGAGTGTATAATATTTTTCATCCCAGACGCACTTGCTTCTGCCTTTAAGTCGGTTTAAGTTTTTGTAGTAGGAAATGCTATGTAACAGGTTTTACATACATATAAGCTTGTAAGTATTCTTAGATTTTTGTATTTCCATAGACCATTACACCCTCGTCCTGCTCCCAATCTTTAAATTACTGCTGAAGAAATTCCAATATACCATCCTATTTTCCTTAGCAATATGTAGCAGTCTACAAGAAATGTAGTTTTTAAAAAAAATTGAATTGACTTTTTTTCCCAGTAAAGTGTGTATATACATAGTAATCTTATTTACAGTTTTCTAAAAAGTGAAAAATGAGTAGGATAAAGCTTAACTTGGGTGAGGTTGTACAACAATCGTCAAGTGATATCTACACTCAATAGACCCCATCTTTACAGTGTTACGGAATGATTTTAAACAAAAATAACATAATAGTGAAAAACAAGTTTTAGACCCATGGATAGCTTCTGTTGGAACAAAATATTACATTTTCACTGGGGGTGGGTGGAGTGTTTTATTCTGCTTGTGGAATAGGTGACTCCTCATTTCTCTTGTAACACGGAGTTCTGGCCAAATTTCGCCAATTGATGCACAATTAATTCCCCCCCCCCCCCCCCCCCGCGCTCCCTCTCTGACACCTCTGGCAACTATCTATGGCACCTGATTATCTATGTGCAATTCTTTTTGGGGTCAAATATGTCTGATGTTAGTTGTTCAGTTCAATATATTTGGACCTGTAATTCCTAGAGACTGCCTTGGTGTACAGCAATATGTTGTCTCACTCTTTATCCAAAAGTTCCTTACCTAGTGTCCCCTTCCTTTCTGTCCTGATATCTGTCAACTCACCACACATTGTGATGGGAATAGTGTCATAGAGGCACGATATGGCTAGTTTGCATGTCTGTTTGTCAACATCACCTAAAGGATGTATTTGTAGTTGGCTCTACATCAGCTTGTCCCCAGGTGTTCTTAGCTGCTGTTATCAGGGCGCCAAGTGTAAGAAATTAACCCATTCCCATTTCCCAGTGATCCACAAGGGTGTCATTTATGCAATGTGCAATTGGAATATAAATCTCCAACCACAAGCAAGCCAGCCAGCGCCTTAAATTCCCGGACAAGCCAGAGTGGTAGCGCTTACAAGACTGTAGTCGCTTCCATAGTCTTTACCAATACTGTCAGTCTACGTGCATGGCCTGAAGACAGTGAGGAGGGAGAGGAACATTTCCGAGGACCAACTCCTACAATGATACAGGCTCCAATGCGAGTAAAAGCTCAGAGTGTTCAACACTTAACCCTGGTGATAACCATCTTCTCAAGCATTGCAATTGGTTAGGCATAATAATCGGCTTGATAACTCGGGGACACCTGTTCCCCACTATCTAAATGTCTCATTGGTTTACACAGGTCTATTCTCCTTTGGTGTTTGCCCCAGCAAGGTTGTGTAAGAAGAGTATCGAGCTCCTTGAAATGCTGTAGTGGTAGGAACACTTGCAGGCTCACAAAATAATACAAACCCCTCAGAATTAGCAGAATGTTTTGCTTTAGTGATGTGTACCATAGTTGACTGTGTGAATCAGCAACCAAATGTTAGGCCAGTTTTAAGCAAACGAGAGTACCCGATCGATATTATCCGATATGAGGCGTGTTGAGTCTCTGTATTCCATTTGCAATTTTTAGCTTCTGCACATCCTGGTTGTGTGACCAAAGGGCAATAGGATATTAGCCACATTGTAAATCTAGTTAGTGATTGTAGTTCTAATAGCAGGGTCACATAATCTAAACTTGGAGGTTACTCTTTGGTGGACCTTGGTTTAATTTAGATTGTAAATAGTATCCCTGTTTTGTATCTAATGCCTTTTACATGACCTACTCTGTTGTGCCAAGCCCAAACTCCTACACAAAAGAAAATATCTAGGAATTTTATTCAATGACGAGTTGTCTTTCATGCTATAGAAAACTCAGTAGTCAAAGTTTAAACTATTAACTTTACATACCGAAACAAGTTGGCCCTCTGCTACGTCAACTATGTTTTCAATCTAAGACTCTAGATACTATTGAAGTTGGACTACTGGGAGATTATTAATGCTGGCTTACCCAAGTAATGGATCGAAACATCGTAACAATTAAAAAATTAGGTGGCCAGCATGTGTTCAAATCTCAAAAAGCGTTGGTACATCACTTCCTCTCTGAAATCACTCCATTGAGCCCTGCCTCATCGAAGTATCTAGTTAAAGATGCTATGTACCATGCATGAAGCATTTTTCATGGAGTTCCACTCTCTCTGTGAAATGTGGGCTCTTCTTAGGTGCCCACAAGGATTCTCAGATACAAGAACATTGTCCAACTAATCCAAAACACACTTAAATTAATAAAATAAAAAGGATGAATCCTTAAAACGACGGACCATCATCCTTGGAACAAATGGAACCAGCTCCGAGAAATCAACTATACCATGTTTTAGTTTACAAAAAACATTCTTTTTTTTAAGAGTGATTTTAGCATACAATTCTTTCACTCCCCATTAGACGGCCTAGGTATAGGCCAACCATCCAGATCTAAACAAGGACCTGAATAAATTTGATATTTTGAGCTTGGGAAGAATCTGGTCTGTTTGGCTCCCCAGTCACTTGAGTCAATCCTTAGTGGGCTCCTAACCTATCTCAAACAAATGTATTGCCATTTATGAGGATCATTGAATTGGAAGGGACCCTCAATGTTCACATCTCATGCTAAATAACACTTTGAATTGGCTGCAAGGTGACATGTCTAACATGATACAAAATCCTTTTGAAATAAATACATCATATAGATGGCCCACCCTGTGACTTGATAACATCTTTTAACTTTCAGGATGTGCACTTCCATATACCCATTTAGCAATCTCAAAGGTTTCACAGGTTTTGAATCCAGGAATCATACTGACAGTTCAATCTGTGCCTTTACCTTCAAGACCTATCCTAGAATGTTCACAAAGGTCTACCTTTGGTAGGAATACTTCACTGTAGGATTTTGCCAGTTCAGATGACTACTGGCACAAAAGGATTCAGAGACTGTCCGTCCAATACTGGATCCAAAACAATTTTTCCTTCTGGTGATCAAGAAATCCTATCTCCAGCCATGTAGTATCTAGAATATATTTGGGACTGATTCCATATAACTCCTAGGAACTCTGTAAAGTAAAAGAGTTCTGTTTTGAAGTCCCAGCTGACCACTGTCCGAGCTAGAGATTTTGCCTCTTGTCAGGCAATTGTGGAAACATTATTCCAAGTCTAATGATGACTCATTTCAGAACTTCTCTCTACTGAGTGTCCTTGGGCCAAGCTGTACACAGGACTCTTGGTTCACCACCTGCTGAAGCACTAGGATTTCAGGTCAAAGGACATTTAAAGGCTAGTTCTAGTCTTCAGCATATAAAAAGATGCCTTCAAGTTTTGGCTGCTTCCTCCAGAGGAAACTGTGGTTGTTATCACTGATTGCAATGATAGTAGTGTGGGTGCGTCCGACTTGGTCTTTTTGGGTAGAATTGAAAATAGTTCAGTGTTTAAACTCGAAGGAACATGCCTAGATCATGAGAGCTCTTACGCCAAACTTTCTGGGTCACACAGTTGTGGTCAGGAGAAGCTGCACTGTGACCAAACCCACCATAAAGCCATAAGCAGGACCAACTTTTGTTCTTTTTGCCCATCCAAACATACCAGTTAGGATCCTGAGCAGAATTTAATCTCTACTGCCTTGTGGCTGTATGCTTCATGGCTACAAACACCAATTGGGAAGATCATTAATGGGGTTTTACCCCATACCAGAATCTGGACATCAAACCAATTCGGAATCTCAAGAGAAAAGCCCTTTGCCAGCCACAATAACACCCCTATTTCCAATTATTTGTCCTGGTTGTGGGTGGAAGGAATTCACAAGATAGCTACCGTTGTAGCTCCATGTCTATCTTGTCTTCTCTATTCATTATTATATCCTCCTCTAGTTCCTAGATTTCTATTCAGCCTTCACATGAAGCTCATTTTAGTCGACATATTCTCAAACAGAAGTGTCTGAAATCCCTAGCTCCATCAGTTGTCATTGAACCAGGAGTCTTTTCTATCATCTTCTTCATCCTTCTACTGAACCTGGTCCTGGTGTTGCTAACAGTTCTTCAGCTTAAACTCTCAGATTTTTGATTGATTATGCTCGGTTTAAGAGATTAGGGTAGTCTGGGGTAGAGGTTTTATCCTCTAAATGCGCACACCCATACTCAATCACTCACACTTGCATACTCTCTCTCTGTCTTCCCCCCCCCGACCACTGGGGCTTCTTTGAGACGTAATGTTAAAGGGAATTTGTCTCGTATACTGTCTAGATAGATTTGTTTATACTTAATTTCCTCAACAGGATTTAATTTAGGGCTGGCTGTCTCTGAATTCGAATTTAATAGGCTTATAATGATCCTAAGACGATGAATGGGGGAACATCAGCCCTTCGTTTTATGACTTCTCAAGGGTTCCTCCAAACTGTATTCTGAATAGAATTTTTTTTTTCTACATGTGATCTGCTATTGAACTGGCCTATATAGTCCTTCATCTGATTAAGTCCATTGAGGAGCTAACTAAGATGTTTCTGTCTTTGACATTTTTCTTGTAGTTGTTTGATAGGTAGTTGTTTGATAGATTTATTTTAGACCGGCTGCAGCTCGAGGTAGGTCCTTCTTAAGGTGGGCTCCTCCTTCCATCAGGAGCAGATGTCTAGTTTGAAAGTTTTCTTCTTATGCCCTTGTTCAGATGCAGTAATCTTTCTTTTCACATTGATATTTGTAGGGAAGTTCATATTTATATTTTTGCTCTGCTGCTTCTCCCACCAATGAGGTTCTCTCTCTCTGTTAGGTTTACAGCTGCCCTAGAAGGGGGCTGAAATAGTCTTCCTCTGCTACGGTCAGATTGAGGTATGCAGTGAACTCTCTCACATATCTGTCAGGAGAGACAAGTACACTTGTCTCTATTCAGGGAACACCTGTAAGTGAAATTGTACTATATTGGGTAGTAGAAGTGACGGTCTATCACAGAGATTTGTAAACATTTCCCGTTGGGTTGCCTTCTATATTTGTTTTTCACTATATGCATCAGTCTTGGTGAAAGAGTTGTTTCAGATGGTCGCTTCTGCACTTCATGTTTGAGATTGCTCGATGTTTGAAATCAAGTTGCCGTGCGATAAAGGTGAATGTGTTTTGTGGCATTCTGAGCGTTTGCTGTCTTAGGATCTCTGAAATTCTCTAATATGGACTTTATATGTGACTGGCTAACTCCTATTATGAAATAGTTCTTAAAATGGAGAACAAGGGCTTCAGACTAAAGCTACAAATTCAATGAAGGCATAACTGCAAGGTGACCATATTATACAAGTAAATAAGCATACTGTATTATTCACTGATTTGAAGGACAAGATGGCTGCCAATTACACTTGCCCTGTAAAGATGAACAGTGCCTTAAGAACAATTGCAAACCAATGTATTAAGAGGTGTATTAAGAGATTGGTTCCTAGAAATGCTGAGAAAATGAATGCAGGATGAGGAAAAAATGGAGACTCGCTGAAAATGCTTGGAGGGTAATGCATGCCTTTTGAGTCCTTCAAAGCCGCAGGACTTCCAGTATCTTGCCTGTTTGCATTAGGGACATCATCATGCGGGTAAAAGTTTTACAAGAATATAAATGAGTAACTGTAACCTTGTTAATTGTTACATGAACAGTACTTCCATCTTACAAGAAGCACTGGCCGTGCCAATTATTTTGGATTTTGTGTAGTAGTGTAAATGTTTATACCAACAAAGATACATATCAGAAGCAGCTATGCAAGCTTCCTTGATACAAAGCACAGGTGCAATGCCGTTCAGCTCAGCATGGTGGTATTACCGATTGGTGTCATAAATAAGGCCGGTTCTTCCTATGCCATATGGAACTAGCAGTTCTGTGGAGGCTGTTATAGTGGTGGGCAGAATGGGTAATTGACCGGTACCCTCCTGCGATGACCCCAAAAGTATGTTAATTGAAACTATCACTTTCCGTATGCTTGTTGTGTGCTATGGCTCAATGTTTCTTGTATCTGCTAAAAAAGATTTTATCTACCTGTTCCAGAACAGGATCGGTTTGACACCAACAACGAATGCTGGGACAGAGGCTGTAATATTATCGAAGGGCAGTGTGTTTGCAGAAGTCGAACGTGTGGCGTAAAATATCAGTTTTGGGACCAACTCGAATGTAATGCTGCACTCGGTGAGTTTAAGATGATTGAAACCCTAAGAAACTAACGATTTGTCATAATTGGCATGTGTTGTTGTAGACACTTGCTCAGTAAGGTAGACTAATGCAATGGGGGTTTTACTTTTACTATATTAGCAAAGTTGTTGTATTAAAACAATTACTGCACTCTATTGCCTCAATGCTTACGCCATCGTTATTTCAGGCACTCGTTAATTTTCCTCATCTTGAACAGGGGTTAAAACCAAATGTCTTGGGTTGTCCCAAGACAGGGGGTGGGTGAAAGCCAGCAAGCTCAGAACAATCTGCCTAATTACAACTGAATTCAGTTTGAGGGTCTTGCAGCCTAACCCAGAACATCTTGAGCCATGATCCTTCAAGGAAACTAAAATGGAGTAAAACTCACTACAGCTTTTGTAATTCCCTCCATACTTGGAATTCTAAAAGAGTGCATACCATTGGAAAGTTCCATTGATTATAGATTCCCTTTCCTGACATTAAAATACTTTGGACAGAGTTGTGTTGATATTGGTGATTAACGCCAAATTTTGTTCTCCTTATAACAAATCATGTTCTCCAGTCCTATTCATTGATTACCTGGTCCGAGCTCATTCAGTATTTTACCTTCCATCTGCATGACCGCATTGCAGGCCGAACTCTATCCTTGTCTCTAAGTCATACATATCAAATTATGAATCTATTATTACTGCCACCATCGAGTATGGGTAAGAGTTCCCCTCATTTTCTGTGCCTTGCTTCAATAAGAAAATGAAGCTGGACGAATATGCCCAAAAATAAAGTACAAAATCAGTCAAATGACTTAGCAGTATTTCATTCTTGTGATCTGCTAATTTGTTTGCTTGGGTGAAGACACGGAATATAGAGAACATAATATCCTGCTACCTTAATATCATAACCAAAATATCAAGGACTAAAATATCGACTGGTAAGTGCACAGAGAGGGTTATAGATTTACTATTCTTGACTTGACAGCTACATACTTTAAAGTATTTCCAACAAGTATAGATGTGGAGTTAAGTATTGAAAATCAATACAGATTTGCCTGTCAATATTTTTGTCTTTGATATTTTAGCTGCAAAATTAACGTAACAAGATGTTCCATACTCAATATTCCAGCCCTACACCATCTCCAATAAACTATTAAATTAGGGAACTAATGTCTGGCAAAAGTTGACTAGCTATAGTAAAAAATGTTTCCAGTTTTATTTGATGTTGTCACCATATTAAAACCAATAACCAAAAAAATATCCTTTTCAGAGACTGAATTAGTAATCTGTATGTGAATGGTAAAAAATCTATTTTAATATTAGCGTAAACAAGGTCCGAGGATTTAGTATTCATTTTACTATGGCTTTTGTCCATGCTTCTGTGTTCCAGTGAAAGTGAAATGTGCCAACGTCACCTGTCCCGAGATCACTCATCCAACTTGTCCCTGGGATTCTATAGCCACCATGACACACACTCCAGCAGGGCACTGCTGCCCCACCATCCCTAGCTTCTGCACCTGCAACTTTCATGACTGTCCAAGAGGATGTTCAGAAAATGCATCAAAGGAAATGATTGAAAGTGGGACAGGGATCCCCGGGAATTGCTGTGATCAGTTTAAGTGTATAAAAGGTAAGAATGCATTTTGTCTCGTTTTTTTAAATTAATACGTGAATTGCTTTCGAGCATGCGCAGAGTACACCAGCTTCCTTTGACTTCACTTACGTACATACAAATCAGAGATGGTTAATACGGAGGTGGCACCATAACCCCTATGGTTCTCAACTATCGAACCACCGGGCTGAGAGAAGAACCTCTGAAGTATGTTTGTGATGACAAAACCTCATTTTGTAGAGCAAAGCTAGAGTTGGCTATAATGGACCCGAACAACTGTATAATATTCTCTGAAAATCCTCCATCCCACCTCCCACTACCCCATTTGTAATTCCTACTCTGAAATAGTTTGCTGAGTTTGTGGCTTCCTACTCTAAATAGTTTGCTGACCTTTTTGTAGAAAAGGGATGAACCATAAAACCAAACTTGCACTCCCCTTATCTCCTCTGCATTTCCCTTTTATCTCCAGGAAAGGTATGTTTAATTTGTTGACATTTGATTTAGTCTCTCAGTCAGTCAATTCATATTTCACCTTAGACCATATTGTTTCTGATACATTACCATCCATCCTCCCTAAAGGAATTAACCAGTACATTAGCCCTTTCTGGTCCAACTTGGTTAACTTATGTTCAGGGATGATCTTTGATTTTATTTTTATTAGTGCACAATGCCAAAAATAAATTAAAGGGCATCCACTCCATAAACAAACATTATAAAGCGATAATAAACCAAAGCACAAATATAAAATGTTAAATGAATAATTAGTTAATAACGTTAAAACAGATCTAACAACTAAGGTATTGCTTAAGTCTACTTTGAAAACTGATAATGGGGCACAATCTTGAGAGTTAATTAATAGTCCTCTACAGACCCTACTGCCACTGCCAGGGTCACACAGACTTGTGTGGCTCCCCAAGTCAAACTTCCTTACTAAGAATAACTCACTTGATGACTACCAGCCAGTTTAGTTTCAGGACTGGGTGGGGTATAGAGAGAGCCACAGTATAAACTCTGTTTCATGCTGTTTGACCTGCCTTAATTTGCCCTCCGCCATTTCATATTAGACCACTGATCCTCCTTGATACTCTAAAGTTTTACCTAGCTATTGTGGGGCAGGTCCTCAACTGGTTCACATCATACCTGACAAACAACGTTTTACAAATCAGTTTACAGAATTGAATTCCGAATTCTGTCCCATTACTTCATGGAGGACCACAGGATTTCTTCTTAGACCCTAGTTGTTTTAGTTTAATGAACTGTTTGGTGAACATCTGCACGGTTTAGGTGTAGCCTTCCAAGAGTACACAGGTGACAAGCTCTGAAGGTTCCCAAAGAATGTGATATCTTTAATCTGTCAAGGCCCCAGGAAAAATTTTAACTGGATGACAGAGCACCCTCTTAGACCTTACTTCAGAAAATATATCTCCTGCAAATCTCTTCATTGAGGTATGAGCATGCCTATCTAACCAGGTTTGGTTTAGTGCCTCATTCCTTTTGTTATTGTGGCTACCATTATAGATGGTTCCAATTCATAAGGTTTCAAAGTTGACAATAGGCTTCATCTCCCTCAAATATGAAGCGTATGCTCTCCCTAATTTCTCAATGCTGCATAACTCTCTGTTTAGGTTCAGATATGTCTGTAATGCTCACCTCGAAATACTTATGATATTCTGGATTCCCTGGAATGTGCTTTATTTTGCCAATAGCATCTAGCCCAGGGTCAGGAGAAGAAAGAAAAGAGCATTGGCAAGGCTTTTCTTGCGCAAAGAGTAATTCAAATATTCCCCAAAATTTGATGCAATCTGCTATTACAGTGTGCTCAAAGGACATGGACAGCCACTCATATCCCTAGTATTGGACCAGTCACCTAGTCCCACAGAAAAGATAGCAAACAGTCCTTAGCACAACTCCACATGTACTATAAAGAAGTCCAGTCAATCTTCTTCATCCATGATGATTTTATTCTTGTTGTTCAATAACATCTTCTGTTATTCACAATTGGTTCTCTTCAGATCACATATAGCCAACACGTGTTTCGTCAGTTCCGATGCCTCCGCATCTCTGACTTCATCAGGGCAAAAAAATAAATTGACACAAAATTTCTAAGTCATGCCATGCAAATTCACACAGGATCACCTTCACCACAACACCCATGTGCTCAAAGGTGATCACATGGTGAGTCTCAAGTTATTCAAACACATTATGCTAAAAAAACCTTAGTGTACTTCATCATCCAGAGTTTTTTATTTAACAGAGGGGCAAAAGTTAAAACAACAAACAGAAAAAGTGAATAATAACAACCAGTGAACAGTGTGTGAACACTGTACTCTTCACATATGTGTCAGACCTTTAATCCCAAGATCAATTTAAAATTATGAAAATCCCCGTGCTGATGCTCCATAGAAGACAAGCTCACCTAGTCAAAAATGCATCCACTGTCCAATTCTAATATTCACAGTAGTTCTGGTTCCAAAATTCGTTAATACACAAATATTCCACTAAAATACAAGTTCAAGTTTATTTTATTTGTTTTGGTACTCTGCTGAGGACCACAAATTTTATACGATAAAATTCAGTTACATATACTTTTAGAATTTCATATTAATACAAAGCGAAAAAAGGTTTTAAAAATGTATAAAAGTTATAACAAACTAGTTCATTAGGAGGAAATTTGCATACTGTGATCAAGTCCTTTACGGTGGTGATACGGCAGTTAATGTATATAGGATACAGGTGTTTTGTCCTAGCTGCCACGACTTTTGGGTTAGGGCATATAAATAAAAGATGTTCTACATCCTGCTCCCCTCCGTGGCAGAGGTTACATAATGAAGATCCATTTGGGTGCCATCTTGATGTTGTGGTTAGCACTGGTAAAATGCCGAGCCGTAACAGGATGATTGTTCTCCTAGCTCTGTGCGAGAGATTGAAGTATATTGGTGCGATTGTTTCCGTGAAACTTTTGTACAGAGTCAATTTGGCACAGTGTGAAAAATCAAGATCATAACTGAGTCTGGGGGTGAAACATTTTAAAAAGAGTTTCAGTTGTGACGGAGTCCACGTGAGCAACAGGTTAACATTGATCTCAGCTAGTTTAAATGCAGTAGACATGTTGCTGAAGAATACTTGTTTCGAAGCGTCACAGTCAAGTAAAATACAATAAAATACAATAAAAAAGAGGAATATATCTAACTCATCTATTCTGCCCAATAAAACACTTAATATCTTGGGTTGCATAAATTGTATATCACATCCTCACCGACAATTCGTTCTGCAATCCCCATCCGGGGTATTAAATTAGAAGCGTGTATAGTCTTTTACCTGCAGGTGTTATATAAAAAGAGGAGGCAACTTCAGTCTCATTCCATAGTTAACAAACCGATATCAATAAACAGCTACAGTCTTATTGTGTTTTATAAACATGTCTCACATGCAACCATCAGCGATGCCACATATTTAATATACCCTCACTACCCGCTCTAACTCTTACACTGCTTACATAGCTAATTTCTCCATTGCCCTTCCTCGACAGGCATGGATAAAAGGTACCCCGTATAGACCGTTTATATCACGTAGTTCATACTTAGCCCTGTCTCGCTCTAACTTTACATATATCTGTTTATTCCTTCAAACAGTTTAGCAATCATATCCAGTCTGGTAGTAAGCATAACGAAACTCACCGAGTATCGCAGAGTGCTCACCACTCGAGGAAAATGGCGTTGTGCTCCGGCACCATCGTGCGTTCCCCTTTTATATCATTTTGGAAGATATCCCCCACATTGTTCAGAAAGCCCGTACATACATCAATACAAATACTCATTCAAGACTGTCAGGGGTATCGCTAAATAGATGCAAACAATTTGTACATGAAGCAAGTCACATCTTCAAGCGAAACGCACGTTTATTGCCTTAACCAATATGGCCGCTGACTACTTCATATCCTAACATGTCACGTGTTTCCCGGATACTACGTCATTTTGTTCAACACAGTGAAACTTTATTACTCGTTCACACCACTAAGAGCAAACACTTTCTATCGACATTGTTGTTTGCTCCACAGCTAAAATAATTAAGAAAGAGTAAAATACATGAAAAATCACTTCACTGCATTTAGGTAACTGCCTCGATGATCATTAGTCCCTTAAAATTTATAAGAGGCCACACCCATAGAGACCTCTTGATTTTCAATTCACAAGTACCCACTTGAACATAAATTAGACCTGCTTAATTCAAGAGGTAATCTAAATAACCAAATGATTCAAAAATCTCATGCAACAACAAAGAACTATTTGTGGACTCGTCCACCCGGAGCATCAGCAGGTATTTCATTTCTTATAGTCACAAAACACGTGACTAACATAATTCTCTATATGGCTAGAAGAAAACAGTGAAATCTGACCCAAAACAAATCTTAGGGGAGGCAGCTAACATGCTTGTTAAAAGCCACTACATTAAAATCCCAGTATATGTTTTTCTCATATATCGTCCATACACGATGCCAAAACAGCAAATCAAATTAATTACAGGACAAACCATATTGATTTGTAAAAAGAAAAATACACATTCTCATCAATACAAATTACTTCAGATGCCCTGTTGTAACAATCGGCATCTTTTCAGGAAATGAACCTCTCCTCAACCAAGTACAAACAATGGGTTCCATATTTATCTGGTTATGGCACAAGGATATAAGGTTCAGACATGCCAATCTCCACATTGCGGTTATCAGTTATGTTAGTAACCCACCATGCTTTAAGTACCCAGGAAATATTGAATTTCATGATCCAAGTTCAATCCCTGTTTTACTGTGTCCAAAGTCATGATCCATCGTGCCTCATTCTGTAGTAGTCTCAGCTCCCTATTACCCCCTCTTCTACTAATAGGGGTTGTTTGTAAACCATGACATTTAAATTGCAAATGTTTACTCTGAGAATTACAGACACTCATGTGTTGAGCCAATGGGTATCTCATATCTTTCTGTTTCACAGCTCTAAAGTGTTCAATAATCCTTTCCCACATTGGTCGGATGGTACTTCCCACATAGATCATTTTACAATTGCAAATCAAAACATATACCACATATTTGGTCATAGAATCAATGTGACTCCTGATTTTAAATACGTTTGAACCATTGTAATGAAATTCTTTGACACCATCTATGGCTAGTTTACATATGCTACACCTTCCACATTTGAATTAACAATTACTCAGAGTATGTAGCCAAGTTTCAGACTTAACTGTTGGGGGGTAGCTAGGACTGATAATTCCTCGAATCGATGTGCCTCTCTTATATGTGATACTCGGGTATTCTTTAACACAGTCACGTAGATCCCTATCCATCTTCAACAATGGCCAGTGTTTCTTCAGTACGTTGTACAATTTGTGTGAATGGGGATGATAGTTGGTGATCAGTCGTACAGTAGCATCTTTTTTATTTACCACAGATCTTTCTTTGAGAGTCTCACTATGCTTCAAGTTCCTTGCTCTAGTCTCAGCCTTAGTCACAACATCCTTATCATACCCTCTGTTTAAAGAAACGTTTCTTAATATCTTGTAGGTTACGGTCAAAAGTATCTTCTTGGCTGCAGTTTCTGCGAGCCTGTAGCATCTCGCCATACGGAATTGAATTAATTTGGCTCTTAGGATGCGCACTCCCTGCATGTAACACTGAGCTACAGGAGGTTGGTTTGCGGTGCATACGACTTTGAATTTTTTCACCCTCAATATATAGCTCAACATCCAGGAATAGCAACTCTGTCCTACTCTTGGTCATTGTGAACCTCATATTGTGGTCATTAGTATTTAAAAACTCGAAAAAGGAGTCAATTTTCAGTGACAAGCCCGACCATATTATTACACAATCGTCGATAAATCGACCCCAGTAGTGTAAATCTTCTACCCATTCCTGACCACGCTGGCCCCAGATGTACACCGTCCCAAACCAACCCATGAACAGGTTGGCAAAAGACGGTGCAAATATGGAACCCATTGCGGTACTACACAATTGTTGTTTGTACCATACATCATTGAAAAGGACGGTGTTATTGTTAAGTATTATCTTTGACATTTCCAATGACATGTTGGTATGAGAAATGTATTCAACTGACCGGTTATCCAAAAAATACTCAAGTGCATACAAACCCTTCTCGTGCTCTATGTTTGTATAAAGTGATACAACATCAAAAGAGATCAAGGTCATACCTGGATCCCATTTGACGTCACACAACATATTCAATAGATGTTTTGTGTCCCGTACTAAGGATGGTAGATTAGAAACATATAGTCGTAGATACACATCAACAAACTGGAAGAGTTTCTCTGTCGGCCCCCCTATCCCCGATATAATTGGTCTACCAGGGGAAAATTGCAATTGCTTGTGCACCTTTGGCAAAGTGTACTGGAAAGGGGAACCTTGGTCTCTCTACTAGTAAGAACTTATATTCATCATCATTTATCAATCCTTGCTCATGCCAGTTCTTTAACTGATCATTATTAATGTGTGTAATTCCAAATATAGGACTATAGGACAGTTTGATATAGCACTTGGTATCACCCAGTTGTTCAAGGATCTCTTTCTCATAATCTGTTCTGTACATGACAACCATACATCCACCTTTGTCCGCCTCACGAACAATAATATTCTGGTCATGTGCCAGATCGTACATGGCTTCCCTTTCATGTTTGGTCAGGTTATCTTTAAAGCGATAATCCCAATACATGCTCTTATTATCCCTCCACTTGTCAATATCAGACAAAACAGCTTTATAAAATATGTCAATACTATTGTCACTGGACAGCTGAGGAATCCACCACAATTTCACCTTAAGGCCACTGTCATCGCTGTGGTCATATTGTAACTCTAGATCTTGCAATAATTTATAAATTGTTACAGGATCATCCTCATTCTCTGTAATTGACAACAAAAGGGCAGTGTTCTTAATATCCGCTATAGTACCAGATACCTGTTGGTTGTCACATGCAGCATACATACTCGGGCGATCTCTGTTTGCAAAATATTTCCTAAATTTCAACTGACTAATAAACCTATACAGGTCAATCTTGGTATCAACAATATCATACATTTTCACTGGACAAAAACTCATGCCTTTCCCCAGGATTGAAATAATTTCTTCTGATAGATCATTGTCCGATAAATTGATAACCTTCATCTCAAAATCCGCTTCACAATCTACTTCTGTTTGTTCCATGACCTGGTCTGCATGCCTTTCTTTTCTCCTATTGCACTGCCCCCCTCTGCACCCTCTCCTAGTTTTGTGCTTTCTCCTCCTTTCGGCCTTGTATTTTGCTCTTTGTTCCCCATTCTTATCCACCACACTTCCTTTAAAAAAGAAGTAGACTGATTTGAGGTTCCTTCACCTGGGTCCTCATCTACACTACTCGTTGATGTTACGCTCTTACCCCTAATAGAGGAAGCTCTACTAGTACCTGAAACACTGTCCTGGTTAACTAAATAGTCAAAACGTTTCGCAAACGTAAAGACTCTGCCTCCCAGATAATCCGCCTCATCTCTTTTCAATTTACAGGCTTTACGCTGTTTGATATCGTCCTCGTGTTTACTGAGGATTGCTTCCAGGATCTCATAATTCTTTTTAGTCGCCTCATCCAATTTGAGATCAACTATTTCTTTCTCTAATGCATCAATTTCTACAGACAGTTTCTCCACCTTCCTGCTGGCATTTTCTATGAGAATATTCATCAAGTTATTAGAATTACTGTTTAATTCTTTTTCCCATTGCATCAGAAGATCTGGCTCCAGATCATCATAAGTAGGGAACAGTTGTGAGCGGAGTCCACGAGGCACCCTCTCTAATCTCTGATATTGTCTCAACATGGCCCCGTCCCACCACTTAGATGTTTCCAATTTCTTCAATCTTTCTAGGCGTATACATTTTTGCTTCAACCCCTCTTTAACCTTAGTACTCCCCTGCATGACCGCTTTGTTGATGGCCACACCTGCATTAACATTTTTAAATAGATCTTCCGCTCCTTTATCTCTGTCCCGCCTTACACTCATTGTGGGACTCTTACCAGATTCTTGATCGGTTTACTCAGGGTCCTCAATGCTGCATACCTTATATAGCAAGAGAGGAAGGAAAAGAGCAGTGGCAAGGCTTTTCTTGCGCAAAGAGTAATTCAAATATTCCCCAAAATTTGATACACTCTATTACAGTGTGCTCAAAGGACAGGGTCATGTTTAAAGCAGAAAAAGTCAACTCAATGTCTATGTGGATTGAATGCTCATTTCAGACAATTGCTGTGGCTTGCAATTATGAGTTCAAACCCCACATGGCCATATCATTTTCCATCTGTTCTAGGTTGGTAATTTGACTATTATAAACACCTGTTATGTGGTGGGCTTAGAAATAGTAGGCATGTGGTAAGAAGTCAAAATGCAACAAACAACACGGTGGGGAATGTAATACTTTAGTTAATTTCAGCCAATTGGAATTGCTAGGATACACTTCATCTTTTTTTTCAGTTACAACATAACTCTAGACCGAGATCCTCCTCATGCAAATCAGTCCTGGCCCCGCCCCTCATCAGAAAAGGTCATTCTGAGCAACCATACGAAGCCTAACCAGAACTGCCCGTTGCAGCCTATATGGGCTTCGTCAGTGGGGTGCCGCGTGAATCCTGTCGCACAATGAACATGGGGCACAAGCCCCAGCATACCCAAAGCAAGAAGGTTGTTAACTGCCACCAATAACAAAGTGATAGATGGAATGCTTAAATTAATCTCAGCCGCTGGCAATCACTCAGGGCTGCATTCCAGTCCATCATGTTGTGCCCACCATTCCACTCTAAACAGAGGGTCACCTGATGCAGATCAATACTGACCCTGCTTCTCATTGGTTCTCTACTCACTGTGCAACTGTACCCAAGCTATACTTGACTGACGAGGCCAGATTCCGTCTGGGATTGATTTTGTTCCTGTGTTCCCTAACCGTTTCAGGTGGACCTTTCCTATGAGGGGCATGGTCAGTACTAATTTGCATAAGGCATGCCTCTGTCTAGAGAGGCACATGGGGGAAAAACAGTGGGATGGAATAGTAGTTGGAGCTTTTGACAGGGATTTAGACTATTTGCAATAATTCCTCCTTGTCACTTGTGTGTTTGATTATTCAGTAAGAAGTGCAATATTTTTTTTAAAAAGTGAATTTTATTAATATTATTATTCGTCCCCCTCGACCTCACTAATGGGCAGTACTGGCTACCCCTGTAGTGTGAAGGCCGAAGAGCAAATACAATCACCAATAAACAACTGCCTTTTAATACCTTGTTATGTCTTGTTATGTCTTCGACCCAAAGATGATTTATGTGGTTATCTCTTTTCATTTTTATTCCTGGTTGTCTGGGCTGTAGATCATAAAAGCTCCTGAAAGGCTCTTATCTTTAAGTCATCTCCCACCCAGGTTTCAGTCACCTAAGCCTTGTTTTTGTGCTTGTGATGAGTTCATCTGCTCATCCCATAGCTGTCCTTCGAGGAATGGAGTGGCAGTATGGCTGCTCCGAATATAATACATCACAACGCAATGTAGTACATTGCATGCTTTTACAACGCAGTCGTTACAACAACTGTGTTGTTAGTACACAATGCATTTACGGCTTGCAGTAGGGGGCACGCTGGACTTAGGAATCGTATTATTTACTATTTGTACTCCAGTTTGCTCGACAATAGGGAAGGTGTTGGAATTTATTTCCAAAACCTCATCGCCCCCTACTGCAAGTCGTTGTAATGACTTGCGATGTAAATGCATTGCGTTGTAATAGTACTGCAGTGTAATGATTGCTTTGTAAATGCTGTTTCCCGGCTGCTCCAACATTGAGAAGAGTACAAGAAGTTATAAAAGCCACATGAGTAGTTTAGCTGTTATTGGGCAGTATTGTGGTCAAGCTGACCACATGACCACACTGGTTTTAATCAGTCCTTTGCTGCAGCGAGAGAGCTTCCAAAAGGATACCTAATTTACGAGGGAAGCTACATGCAGACTGTCACATGCACCATTATGGTAAAACCCTGAAGAGGAACCCATTAACTGGTTCCTCTGTTAGTCTGGTCAGAGAACACACAATGTCTTGACTCCTAATATGCATACAAAGACAGACACACATACACCAAACACTTCCAACTTGCCATGTTCCAGGCACATATCACATATCAAAAATACACAAAAGGCGATGAAGGATCACAGATCTGGAGCAACGAACTGGGGTCAGCAGGAGCCTAGAGAAGCTACTCGAAATCGGTTAGAAATGGTAAACCTGGAAACTCAGATACTTTGGAGTACAAGTAGCATCTACACCTGAGAAACAATATTGATTCAGTTTGGGGCGGACCCTTCAAGGACTGAGGGCCTCAATCCCTTTTTAAAGTAAGCTTCAGTCTCCATTAGGGCTCTGCCTATATACTCTACAAAGCATCTTTTGTCCAATCGGAAGAGGGAGCTCGACTGCCCCCTGGTCTTCTTAGTATGAGCAGTAAAAGTAGTAGAGTTCGTCTCAACGCATTAAAGAGGTACATCTATGAAGGTGCACTGAGCCGGCCAGATTTGGAGCTTTATTATGTGGTATCCCAGTTGCAATATGCTGAGCACTGGTGTCCGGAGAAGGACAACTGGAAGAAGGAAATTTACTGAGGGTTACTAGGGGTGAGGAACTATCGGTGTACCTGATGAGAGGGAAAGCATTACCGGAGGAATACCCAGATGTAATGTGATAGTTAGCGCTACATGGGAAATAGCTGTCCGTAGGGTGCTGAAAAGCTCCCCTTCACTAGGTCAATGCAGCTCCTTATGTGAATCAGCAGAGATATAGCTCAATGGAGAAAGAGGGTGTTAGATCCTGGGAGACCTCCTCCCGGGAGAAACATTCATTACATTTTAGGAAGCGACAGTTGGAGTAGGGGGTTGGACTGTCTTTTCAATTTGCTGAACTCGCAAACACAGCAAAAGAGATGTGGATGAGTTTCCCTTCTGGCCTAGCAGGCTTTCCTACCCTAGAGGAGTTAGTGAAGTCGGGTAGTGGACCCATTAGTTTCACGACTCTGCTGGGAAGTGAATACAGACTGAATGGAACCAGCCTTGCAGGGGTGCCTAGGAGGAACTATTGGGCCTTTGAAAGATTAGTGGGAAAGTGTGTGCTTAGATCAGGAAGTAGCTAGAAACAGTACGTTTAAACGTACACAGTTCCACAATCTTGCACAACCCCGCAGAGATTAGCCAGAATTTGTCTAAATAAGTCCTCTGGTTCCATGTGGTGTGGCGAGATGGAGGTGAGTTTCTCGCACATAAACTGGGGTTGCAGGAAATTAGGGGTTTACTGAAGGGACATAGTGTAGAGAGTCTGGACGTGGTAGTCGTTTCAACAAAAAATTGCCTTCTGGGAATTATCTCCAGTCCTAAAGGATGGAAAACCCAATGCAAGTTTACGAGCATGTAGTTGGTGAGGCAAAATGGAAGAATAACAATACAGTGGGGGGTAGATATATTATGCCCTTATATTGCCCTTACATAACACAAGCTGACGCAATGCAAAGGCTCAGTGATATTTACTAATCCAGGAAGAGCCAGGTCCTCCCTGGAACGGAAACAAGCAGACTGATTTGCATATGGCCATGTCTGAACTGGGGTGGCGGAGTGAGCATAATAATGATGATTGATTAAACCCAGATCAGTTGACTGGGGGTGAGTGCTTGCAATGTTCAATACACCGTCCATCATCCCCTTTGGTTTTGCTTTGTTTGCCCGAAGTTGTCAGGGTATGCCCAGAAGTGGGTCCCTTGCTCACTTTGCCATTGGATTCAAGCTAGCCTGGCTGATGACGGCTGATAAGCCAGAACCGGTCCCAGGATGCTTGTTTCTGGTCCAGGGAAGACATGGCTTGGCAGTTCGGGCTGGACTGTTCCCATGAGGCACAGGGTCAGACGGATTTGCATATGGCCATGTCTGAACTGGGGTGGCGGAGTGAGCTAAAGAATGATGATGGATTAAACCCAGATCAGTTGACTGGGGGTGAATGCTTGCAATGTTCAACGCTACCTCCATCATCCCCTTTGGTTTTGAGAAGCAGAGATCAGCACTGTAGATTTCAGGGGAAGAGATATATGATGCCCCTTGTTCCAGTCTTATACTTTTCTAGTATGCATGGACATTGACACGACTCACGTGTAGCACAGTAGACCTCAATTTCCTTGCCTTCGCTTTGCGTTCTGTTCCGGTAGTTTGTATGGACCTACCTCCAAAATAGAACACCACAAAGTACGTTTTCTCCATCCATATTCCATCTGAAAAGTATCTGCACTGAATATTTATTTTAACTGTGAAAAATCTATCCTGAATAGTGGTTTCTAGGACTCCAGCCCTTTGCAATCCTCCAGTACCCAGCTCAGCTATTGTACAACAGTAAAACAATAAATTATTATTATTATTATTATTATTATTATTATTATTATTATTATTATAAAGGCTTTTATAGCGCGCTCAATTACTAAAAGATAGTGAAGTTTATTTCTAGGCACTCATCATACGTTTTGTTTATAGTGTGTTGGTAACTGAGCACAGGCAAAAAAAAAACTATGACCAAGCGTTTGTTTACCAGGGGTGAAGAAAAAGTTGTGAAACTGGGACACAATAAGCTTACAAGGTGGAGAAAAATGATTTTAAATTGGTCACGCCGCAATAGCAGTACCCATAAGTGCCACTAGAGGTCAGTGTTCGCTCTTGAATACTTTGAATATACACTTTGGTTTTGGCTTCTTCGTGCATAAAGCTCAGATACTGGACGCTAAGCAGCAGTCAAAACTTTTCTCGCATCCTCGGCACAGTAATGATACTGGTGCAGGGACAGTTTCTATACGGGTATTGTGAGTGTGTATATGTAGCCTTTGCAATCGTAGTACAATAATAGCACTGACTTCTACAATGCACGCTACGCTCAATGTGTGAATATGGTTTTGTATGAGTGTGTGCGAGTGTGTGTATGACGAACTCACAGGGCATAATATGCCTTTGTGCGTTTATGACCGCGCTAGGTCACGGTGTGTGTTTGTGCCTGTGTGATGAGTGCGATGCAGTCATTTAGTGCTGGCGTGGTGATTTGATCATACTTGTTTGTGTTATTGAAATAGCCTGCCTGTACTTTGGTTGGTGTTGTTTGTGTGCGTGTTCGTATCAAGCGAAGCATAGGCCCTAATGCAAGCAAGAACAACAGGCAACCATTTCCCTATTTATCTCCTGGATCGATATTAAAACAAACTTTAGACTATCAAAAATGCGGCTGCTCGGTTTGTCCTGGATACTCACCAACGCTTGTCAGTCAGAGAGGCCATTCGCTCCCTGCACTAGCTGCATGAAAGGAAGCGTGTGATCCTTTCTGGTCGCTGTTGCCAAGCTATGGAACATACTTCTCATCCATATTCCTAGTTTTTCCAACCATGCCGCCTTCCACAAGTAGCTGAAAACCTGGCACTTTTTCTGTAATGCTAGATATGGTTGTCTCTCCAATAGTGGTGTAGTGGGGGTTGGGCCGCTAGCGCATGTGGCAACAGCACCGCGGCAGTAATAATTACTCGGGACACCTTTCTGTGATTTCTCTGTAGCTCTGACTGACTCGCCGGGCCACGCCTCCTTTATTTGTAGCTGGCGTGTGACGACACGTGCCAGAGCTAACGTGACCTCTCCGGCGCGGGTAGACTGCACCGCTAACCTGCGCTGGAGGACATTACAAGTGGCTCCCCGTTAGCTAGCCCTTTGACACCCTCAGGTATAATGCGCTTTACAAGTATCTCAAAATACAAGCACAAAAATATTCCTAATGGGAATGCAGAGGATTCGTCTAATCCCTGGATTCTGGTTCATTAATAGCTAGACCACTTCTCACTGTTCTTTATTCTCTATCTCCATCCCTGTGTTTGCTTATTCTTTCTTTCTATTCCTTCCTCTTCCACTTCAGTCTCTTTCCTACTCTCTAGCTCACCCTTCTCTGTTCCTTCTCTTCCTAACTGTTCTTTTCCTAAATACTTTTCCTTCAACCCCTCCTAATACCTCCACGTCTACATCTTTTTCTGCTGTTTTCTGTCCTCCATTTCTCTTTCACCAACTTCCCCTCTTTTTCGCAGTCCTCTCAATCTTTTTACCTCCCTTTCCCATATATATCTTTCTTCCACTCTCTCTCGCTTTTTCTGTCTCCCTTCACCTATTTCCCCTGACATCCTTATTTATGCATATTTTTTCTCTTCCTTTTGCCCCTTATCCATTTCCACTAACCTGTATCGCCTTGCCATCTTTTTCTTTTTTTCTTCTTGCTAGCTACCCTTTTTAATCTTTCTTCTATGTTATTCTCCTTGTTATTTCTTCCCTTTTTATCTCTCCTCCTTATCACATGTTCTTACTGCTTTTCGCTGCCCTCTCCCTTTCTACCCACTCTTCTCTCACTGTATTACAATGTCCCCTCTTCACTCTCCATTACTCTCCCCGCACTCCTTCTGGTGGTAGGGTATGCCCAGACATATGTCCCTTTCTCACTTTGCCACTGGATTCAAGCTAGCCTGGTGATGACGGCTGATTAGCCAGAAACTGGTTCCAGGATGCTTGTTTCCGGTCCAGGAAAGACATGGCTTGGCAGTTCGGGCTGGACTGTTCTCATGAGGCACAGGGTCAGACTGATTTACATATGGCCATGTCTGAACTGGGGTGGTGGAGTGAGCTAAAGAATGATGGATTAAACCCCGATTAGTTGACTGGGGGTGAGTGTTTTATTTGCTCAAGCGCTCCATCCATCATCCCCTTTTGTATTGCTTTTTTCATCTAAGTTGGCAGGGTATGCCCAGACGTGGGTCCCTTGCTCACTGTGCCACTGGATTCAAGCTAGCCTGGCTGATGACGGCTGATTAACCAGAAACCGGTCCCAGGATGCTGGTTTCCGGTCCAGGGAAGACATGGCTTGGCAGTTTAGGCTGGACTATTCCCATGAGGCACAGGGTCAGACTGATTTGCATATGGCCATGTCTGAACTGGGGTGGTGGAGTGAGCTAAAGAATGAAGATGGATTAAACACAGATCAGTTGACTAGGGGTGAGTGTTTGATTTGCTCAAGCGCTCCGTCTATCATCCCCTTTGGTATCGTTTGAAGAGTAAACACAAGGCAGGCTACAGTGAGGCTCCGTTCAAGGAAATTCTCAGCACTGAGGCAGTTGCCCTGTTAAAAACATAATTACAATTCGCACAGGTTAATCTGGGCCCCATGTACTTCTGATCCTGGCATTGTTGCACTGGTTGCTCCACCCCTGGTGTTGTGTTAGAAATGTACGGTTGTGTGCTGGAGTGTAGCAGGCTGTGTGCAAGTACTGTAGAAACCAGTGCCATCCAATTAAAGTTAAGACTTAATCCGAAAAAACGATATGACCGAAAAGGAAACCCTGCTTAAATTTTTTTTATAAATGTATGTTGTACCTCTATTGCGTGAACCTAGTCAAATGCAGAGGAGCGCCTTAATTGGTCAATGTTCAGCATAAAGTCAATGAATGATAGAGCAGATAGTGTGTGGACAGTCAATGCTTCATTATGTAATATTCCTTAAAGGGGTGCATCTTCATCTTTGCCCTAAATTGGTGCAGCATTGGGGTGTTTCTAATGGATAAGTGGATGATTTTCCAGATCCTGGTCAAAGATGGAAAAAGCCTGCTGTCTTGTTTTCTTCAGTCCCCATATGAGACGTGCTGGGACAGTGTGTAGGATGTCTTTAATGCGTGCCAATGTAAAGCCTGGGAGGCTATAGAGCAAGGCCTTACCACCATCAAGATGCGAGAGTATGTGGGCTTGAACAGCAGTTCATAAGACACTTTCTGGAAGAAACAGTTTAGCTTTCTCTTTAGGAGGGATCTGGCACTAGGTCATCTCTTCTTTGCAGTGTGTTCCTTCAGAATCAATTTGATGTCCAGGGTGAATCCAAGTGACCTGGCATTCAGTAAATTTTGGGTTTTACACCATCAAAGCTTATTTCATTGAACCTGGTGTGTACTTATTCCGGTTTGTTCTTGGCAAAATACCCACATTCGGTCTTGGATGGGTTGAGCTTTAGTTAAGTGCTAATCACCCAAGTCTGCATGATGTGCAGACAGTGTTTGAGGCATTGGACGAGACTTGCAGGTACAGTTGTGTACCATCATCATTGGTGGTTCTTAATGCTGTTATCTATGAAAAGTCAATGAACAGAAAAGATTGCTGGCCCTCCCACTTGTTTAGTCTCTCTATGCTTATGAGACAACAAACAAAAACAAGTCAATTTGTTTGTATGGGTAATTTTATTTAACCCTTTTACTCATTATTTTTGGTAGGATTTATCTTTTTCATGGGCAAGGAGAACACTTTATATACACCTATGTACAATACAAAAACATTTATACATATTTACAACTACTGTACAAATAACACATAAACAATGAATCAAACTTCTTTTCTGAAAAATATGTATAGCAATTCTATATCCACAAATAATTAATCTTTGCGAGATAATCAAACCACTATTAGACCCATAAGGTGAGAAAAACGGGCGACAGAAATCAAATTTAATTCACAATCAATTCCAACAAAATAAATGCACCCATCAAGGGCAGATATTTTGTAGTGTCTGTTCTGACTAAGATTAGGAGCAAACGGCATGACGACCGGCGCCTCGCGCCCTTTATCAGAACGATAGGTCGCATGGAAATGTTTTATTGAGAAACTAGAGGAACTAACACAGCATCCACTGCCACACTCGACAGAGAATAAATCTTCTGTTTTACTGACTTTCTGCCGCGTCCAGCCCCTCGTGTATAATTGGACCACGAGAGCCCACCGCATTCTTTACAAAGATTGAACACAATAAAAGAGCCCTGAGGAGAATCTGTGATTTGTAACAGATTCGAAACGCGTCGGCAAACGGCAGACAGACACTACAAAATATCTGCCCTTGATGGGTGCATTTATTTCGTTGGAATTGATTGTGAATTAAATTTGATTTCTGTCGCCCTTTTTTCTCACCTTATGGGTCTAATAGTGGTTTGATTATCTCGCAAAGATTAATTATTTGTGGATATAGAATTGCTATACAAATTTTTCAGAAAAGAAGTTTGTGGATAACTGTTTGATTCATTGTTTATGTGTTATTTGTACAGTAGTTGTAAATATGTATAAATGTTTTTGTATTGTACATAGGTGTATATAAAGTGTTCTCCTTGCCCATGAAAAAGATAAATCCTACCAAAAATAATGAGTAAAAGGGTTCAATAAAATTACCCATACAAACAAATTGACTTGTTTTTGTTTGTTGTCTCATAAGCATAGAGAGACTAAACAAGTGGGAGGGCCAGCAATCTTTTCTGTTCATTGATAATTTGGGTCCAGCTGCCCCCCGTCCCAGGACCAGACTCCGTTTTTTCGTTATCTATGAAAAGAGCACCATGTAAAGGTTGAAGATAACAGGTGACAGTATGGAACCCAGGGGTACTCCTCAGGTGCTGGGGATGTTTTTGGGACCTGGGGATGCCCATTTGAACAAACTATTGTCAGTTCTAAATGTAGGAGGCGAACCAGTAAAAGGTATTGCCAGTGAATCTCATTTGGAACTCCAGGATGCATTTGAGAGTAGGATGGTCAGATATGTCGAAGGCAGCTGAGATGTTCAGCAATATCAGATTCATGAGAAGCATAAAGTGTCACCCATTTCAAAAACTATATTCAGTTAAGTTACTTTTTTGTGCAGAGTGACATTTATATTGCAAGCACTAACAATTCAATCAGTCGAACAATGAGCAAGCAACCATGCTTTATTGATGTAAGAGAGTTCATTTCAAAAGAGGCTCCTTTTAAATGGTGCTTAGTGGCAAAATCCTGTTGATATGTAGCTGTGACAAAAATCTGTTAATATGACCCCAGTCAAGGGTATTCATGTTATAAACAAAGTTGATGGTGGGAATGCCTACAAAAGTCCCAACAAATGGCAATCACTCGTACTGTTTTCCAGTCTCTGTGCCACTCAAGACAGGGAGTAACCATATACAAATCATATTTACAACAAGGGGTGGTGAGGGACAGAGTCTCTGAATTAAGCAGAAAGCTCTCACGCAGTCAAGAGATCAGGGCTAGATCCAACACCGTTTTTTAGCTCACTGCACCATCCCAGTTTCAGAACCTGGCTGTATGCAAATTAGTCTGTTCCTGTCCCAGTGCATGATGGGAACAGGGCAAACCAAACTACAAAAGCCAATTCTTACACTGTTCATCACCACCCCCTTTTGTGAATCGATTTTGGCCACTATAGGTGTGGCAGGGTATACTCAGACATGAGTCCCTTTCTCACTGCTCCATCAGGATTCAAGCAAGCCGGGCCGAAGACGGCTGAAATGCCAGAAACCGGTCCCCGGTAGCTTGTCTCCTTTCTGGTGAAGAATTGGCTTGGTAGTTTAGTCTGCCCTGTTCCCATGATGCACTGGGCCAGGGACAGACTGATTTGCATATAGCCAGGTTCTGAGCTGGGATGGGGTAGTGAGATAAATAACGGTGATGGATCAAGCCCTGATCTTTGGACTGGGTAAGAGTGGTCTGCTCAATTCAGACACTCTGTTCATCACCACCCCCTTTTGTGAATCGATTTTGGCCACTATAGGTGTGGCAGGGTATACTCAGACATGAGTCCCTTTCTCACTGCTCCATCAGGATTCAAGCAAGCCGGGCCGAAGACGGCTGAAATGCCAGAAACCGGTCCCCGGTAGCTTGTCTCCTTTCTGGTGAAGAATTGGCTTGGTAGTTTAGTCTGCCCTGTTCCCATGATGCACTGGGCCAGGGACAGACTGATTTGCATATAGCCAGGTTCTGAGCTGGGATGGGGCAGTGAGATAAATAACGGTGATGGATCAAGCCCTGATCTTTGGACTGGGTAAGAGTGGTCTGCTCAATTCAGACACTCTGTTCATCACCACCCCCTTTTGTGAATCCATATACAAATCAGTCCTGGGCCTGCTGCAATCAGAGCTGTTGTTCGACTTGGGCACCTGCCCAGGGCCCCGCACTAGCTACCACCATGGGGCTCCTGGGCCTTCCTCTACACTAATCCTGTCCCACCCACACTCTATTTCAGAAAGGTGTGATAGGATTCCAGAGAGGGCTGTGAAGTACAGGGGATGGGTCACTCCACTCTCTCATGGGCTCGCATCCATTGTCCAGTGCTGCAAGGCCTAACAGAAGTACCTCTCGTCTTGCCATCACAGCTAACATCCACCGCTGTGAGACCCAGGTGAAGGGTCTCCCTTTCTGGGGGTTCGCAAACATGGTCCAACAGTGGGCGGCCCAAGGGAGGGGTCTCCATCCCCTGCAACACTGAGCACTGAACCATGGCCGCGATGCCCAGAGGACATGGCCCTCTCAGGGGCATAACTATCACTAGTTCAGCACATGCAGTGACAACAAGCCCTGTGGTCTTAGGGGCCTAATGGACCCATATTTTGGTTGTGTTTTACTGTCCAGCCGGTGCATGCCCAGGAGCAATTTACTTTGCGCCCGGACCTACAGCCATATTCCATGCCACTGTCCCCCTAACCCCTTCCAAGTACTCCTAGCCATGATTCAGCCCTGCAAGTATCCAGGGAAGGACCCCTTTCCTGGCCTTCACAGCCCTATACCCTGATTGTGGGACTAGGGGATGAGGGCCCTTTTGAAGTCATAGCTATCAATAGTGTATCAGGTGTAATGGCACAGGAGACCAGGAATGTTGAAGATCCAAGGCATCAACTTATAGCTGTTTTTCCTATCCAGCCAGTAGACAGGGGTTGCAAGGTCGAGGGTAATTAGTTCCTATGAGGGACATAGTCATCAGTTATGCAGTAGGCGCAGTGGCACGAGTGCCCTGGAGTAGAAGGGGCCAATGCACCCATATTGTCACTGTATTTTATTCTCTAGCCAGTAGATGTGTCTGTGGGTGGGGCAATTAGGCTTGCTAAAACTGAGGCCAAAGCACCATTGCTATGCCACTAGCCTCACTCCAGGGTCCTCGCAGCCATAGTTTTGCTCTGCGAAACCCAGGCGAGGGAGGCCCATTCCCATGGCTACAGTGAGCAGAACCTCTCAAGGGTGCTGCTTTCAATAGTGCAGCTTGTGCAGGAGTACCACGCTACTCAAGTAGTAGCTACCAAATGTACTCAAATTCTGGCTGTATTTTGCAGTTTAGCCTGAAATTTAGATTGCTTTCACCAGGGCTCCTGACACGATTGCTGGACCTCGGAGCCATGGTCCAGCACTGCAGGGGATAGCGCCTGGATGCCCCTTTGAATGATTAGCGTGCTATACAAAACTCTGATTGATAGATTGAGGGGGGAGGAGATGGTTCCCTTGCCCCTGGACAACACAGTCATGATTCAGTCCTGTGAGGCCTTGGAGAGGAGGCCTGTACCCAGGGCTTCACATCCATGGACTTGTGCTACTTGACTCAACAAAGAAGGGTAGCAGATTGTAGAACTGTCCTACATTTTAGATGTTATCCGGCATCCTGCAGTGAGCTCATGGGGATGCCAAATGTCCAGCTTTTTCTCACCAAAGAACTGGTGCAGGCAACAAGAAAGGTATGTCAAACAACCAGGTCAGCTAAGAAGCAGCAAATTTCCCAGCAGAGCAGGAATCCAAACAACCACTTTGCAGAAGTCGGTCCACCACCTTTGTTTACAAGATAATTGCACTGGAGGGTTTATAGCACTGGGCGTGATCACACAGGCCACTTCATTAAAATGTTTACCTGTAGAACTATGAAAAGGAGGAGTGTAAAAACTAAGAATGAAGTAGCACCTTTACATTGATGGTGAGTGAGCCCATCAACTAATGGCAGATAAAGGATTAAGTTCCAAGCAGAATAATATTTGGGCAACATCATACAATTTTGTCAAGTAGGAGAACCAAGAATGCAATGCAGGACTGTTTGTTTCAGACCTAATAACATTCCCACAATGCCATATTTTCATTGATTTAAAGAGATTAGGGGCCTCATTTAGGATAGGTTGTTGTGGCATGGAATCCCCAAAAATTAACTCCACAATTTTTGCTAATCCCATATTAGCGTTTTCTTGCTAAAAACACAGGTGTGCTAATTACCGGGTAAGTGACAGTTGAAAAGTGGGGGCTGTACCGGGGGTGATAATTATGAGGTTTGAGCCTGTTTTTCACTTTTAGAACTAATCGATGGTAGGCAGGGTTGGATTGGGATTAGAAATCGGCCCGGGCACTCTAAAAAAAAAAGTGGCCCACAATTGCATATTGCCTTTGCAAAACACTGCTTCCGCAAAGTTATATTTAAAAAACGGGTGGGAGGTAAAAAAAAGGCACGGACTAGTTTACACTGGTGAAACACACCTGAATACAAGTGAGGCCACTTTTGCTCTGGCACCCTGCCCCCGCTCAATATGCATATGTTAATGAGCCGGCCCCAGCGAGAGAAAGGGAATGACACCTCTGCCCTCTGATAAAAGGGAGGTAATTGAGGCCCATCTGCCTCCAGAAAGGTCACTCATGCACCCACAGGCTGCTGGCGGCATCCAACAACGCAGAAACCGCCAAATCTTCCCCAGACTGCTCAAAAAAGCAGCCCACAGCTGAAACTGGACACCGGCCCCTCAGGCATTGCCCGAGTGCCCGCGTTACCAATCCGATGCTGATGGTAGGGTCAGGAGAGCATTCTTGTCATTGAGGTCACCCTGCCATGGTCCAGCGTTCCAAGACCCATGGGAGGGGCCTCTGTTCCCTGAGTCCCGCACCCATTGTCCAGAAGTGAGGCCCGGGTCCACTCTTTACTCTCTCAAACCTAGCTGCATGATCAAGTCCTGTGAGAGCCCAGAAAAGGGGCCCTTGAGCTGCCTTTAATTACTTCTGAAGTTAAAGAAATAGTTTCTTTCAGTTACATTCCTGTTTGTAAACTGATGTCGATGTCCCCAGGTTCCAAACCATCTAGGCACACATTCCTGCAAGCTGATTCCTGCACAGTAACTTTTCAGATAACCACTCAATCCGTGAAGAGGCACTCTGTATTCTTCTACATTGTAAATATATATATATTTTTTAATTAGGATTTCATAACACAAAAGCAGCTTAGGAAATCACAAGAAGTCTAGCATGGCCATGCACTGACATGAGTGTAAAAACATCAGACAATTCAGATTTCACATTTTAGAGGTAGTGCTGCATCTCTAGAAGTTGACCACAACAAAAGACTGTTACAAAGAGAGAGATCATGGATCAAACATGTGAATACCTCTAACCGATGGGGTTGAAAGACAGACTTCAAATGTGCTTTTTTAAAAATAAATATCTGTATAAAATTCTTAGATCGACTTCAATTTTTAACTTCATTTTTTACTGCAGGAAATTTTCAGTTGTTTTGAGTTAATATCCATGTATACCATCCTTTGAGCTGTTTTCAATGGGTATGTTGGCAAGAACTCATACATTTATTTAACTTGATGAACATTGTTGATGTCAACTCCAATAAACCACGTGTTTATTGTCATGATTACTCTCATTGGGTGAACATCCTTATATAGGATGTGCACCTTATATAAGTTGTGTCATTGTAAATTGTATTTTCCGATTCATGGATATTAGAATTTTATAAGATTAGTGTTAGAAATGGGATTTCTGGTCGGCTAAGGCTTGAGCCAAAGCCAGGCAGAAACCCCCACTCTAGTCAGGGCAATGGAGTTATAAGCTGAAGATAACCCCTGCTCACCCCCTTGGTAGCTTGCCACGAGCAGTCAGGCTTATCCCAGAGGCAATGTGTAAAGTGTTTGCGCAACACACACACAGCAGCAACAAACTAGGCACACCACAAAAGAAACTCCACACAAGCTTATGCCAAAAATAGCCTATGTATTATCATAAACACATTAGAAATGTAATCACACATTTACACTATGCCAACTGGCACCAGGCAACATTCACAGGGATTATATGCACATGACAGTGCCAATTGGGCCACCGTCCGAACCATCACAAGCACAAATAATAAATGTAGAACATAACCAGTAACTACTGGCCAAACACTGTACTCAGCATCATATCCTGCCACATAAATCCTATTCTGCAATCAGCATCACATTAGTCGTGAAACCCATCCTGCGCCAACCTAATATGCATACCCACAGTATGCCATAACCTCATCAGCATAAACACATTATGCCATAGCCTCATGAATCTAAATGCATTAGACAATAACCTCACATAAATCACCTTATGCAGAAACACATAAATCACATTATGCGGAAACACATAAATCACATTATGCAGAAACACATAAATCACAGGAGGGCCTGGCACCCTACCAACCTCACACTGTCCCCCTGGCCAACTGGCCTTCTCAGAGGGCTCAAATGCCCTATGTCCCAAATGTCAGGGCTGGCTGCCAAAGCAGCAGAATCAGAAGCGCGCAACTGCGCTGGCACCCCTGTGCCTCGTGGGGCCACACTGGGACTCTTTGCACTGGACTGGCCTAAATGTTGCAGCTGCTGCTAATTGCGACACAGCTGTGTAGATTCTGTAGCCGCTGGCTCACTGTACCCTCTGCAGTCCCCACTGGGACTTTTCACAACAAATGGGTGCAAATGAGCACCGACTATGTGCCCCGATCGCCACCACTATGCCCTTGGACTGCCGGCGCACTGCAATGCTCCCAAAAGGAATTAGCACGGGCACCCAGTGTGCCCTCTGGAGTCCAACTCAGACTAACTAAAACAAAGGTGCCCCCACATTGCAGTTGTCCTCTACGGCGGCGCAACTGTGAAAATGGCCTGAGTCCCCTTCGGGGACTCTTCAACAAGAATGTGGCCAATGTTGTATTTGAAATACAGAGGCACGGGCACCGCTGTGCCCTCTGGACCCCCACTGGGGCCCTAAGATCAAGGTGCCTCACGTTGGAGCGGCCCGCTCTCTTGCTGGTCTGCTCAGGACAGCAGGCACCGGAAATGGGCCTCGAAAGGGCCCTTAATACACCACCTAGAGCCCCCACTCACAGGGGCTCTGCAGGCTCTTCTCCGCTGGGCGCCATAACAGGGAATGTGACTTCCAAGGTCCCTGCTCGGGCTGCTCTGGGACTCCGCTGGTGTCTGGGGACTCCGGCAGTCTCCTCTGTCACTGGACTCCTCACACTTCACCTGGGCCCTCTCATAGGGCTCAGGACTGCTCCTTGCCTCTCTTCGCTTGGTCCCCCTGTGGGACCGGAACTTCTCCAGTCTTAGGCTGGATGCGGGGGCAACGTGGCGGCATCTCGCAGAGGCAGGGGGGGCTCCCGTCCTATTTCCGGCCCCACTCTTCTCGCTGCCTCCCAGGCCCCGCCCCCGGTCAGGCAAGGCTGCCTGACTTCCGGGTCGGGCCAAACCGGGTCCCGGCGGTGATTTTCTTTCTTGGAGCCGCAGTGCGGGGGGGGAGCACCCGCCTTAAGAATAAAGCACAATGTGTGGTGGGCACCGACAAAAGGCACCGCAATGTGGGGTGGGCACCTGCCCCTAAAAATAACTCACAAAGCGGGGTGGGCACCCGCTCGGCTTGCCAAATGCGGTGGGATCTCCATGTCGTGATTCCCTCTCCGTGCGGAAGATCCGTGCTGCGACGCCCACGCTCTCCTTGGGCAGGAACACGACCAGAGCGCTCTCCTGGCGCTATAGTCCAGAGATAAAGTCCTTATAGGGAAAGGGGGCAAAGCTGGGCCCAGGCAGGCCAGCGCACAGGGCCCTCCAGCAGGGAGGCAATCCTTTGTAGTGGTTACTCCTGAGGCCCAACAGCAGCAAGCCCCCCAAGCATAGGGACAACCACTTCATGGGGTCACAGCCCCTATATTTATATCAAGATCCTCTTTTTTTCTGCCCTAGCACAGGGCTGGGCAAACCAGTTGCAACTGGTTCTGGGGGGTGTGGAGCACTTTGTGTACAGTGCCCTCACCTTCCTTTGTGGGATGGGGCCCTGCATCAGACACACCAGAGGGGGTTGAGCCTGCATTCACATAGGCAGGCACAGGTCTATTCAGGGACCCGGGACTTCTCCTCCCACTACTCCAAACGCAGATGTCCCATTCAGCCTGCGCTGACTCACCCTGCCCCTACTGGAGCCACACACACCTCCCCGGCTCCTGTCACTAAACAGCCAGACAGGCAGACACATAGCACACAGAAATGCCAACTTCTGAAAGTGGCATTTCTAGAATAGTTACAATGAATCTGCTCACACCATTGCACAGCATTTACTATCACCATTCCAAATATACCAAACTAGATCACGCTGCGCCCCCTATATCAGAAGTTACCACTGAAGCATTTCTCAGGGAATCCCCAATACATTCCTATGGGAGGGCAGCCCCACAATAGTGAGAAACCGAAATGGCTGTTTGTCACTACCAGGACATCTCACACACTTAAGGTACATGTCTTATCTTTTACCTACAATGCACCCTGCCCATAGGGCTAGCTAGGGCCTACCTTAGGGGTGACTCACATGTAGAACAAGCATTTGCAATGCAATAGGTCTCGCATTATTTAAGTTTGAGCTATTAGCATTGTAAATGGCAATTGTTTTTTGCTTTATGCTATAGTTATGTTTTTACATAAAAAGCTACATATAAAATATCTTTTATTAAAGTTATTTATGCAGTATCTACATTTTCTTTGCATAAAAAAAGTATAATAATATCTTAGTAAAAAAGTCAAATATTTTAATGGAAATTCACCAAATGTTCATTTATGTGTTGGTTTTGAAAATAGCTAAATTAATAGCTTTGTCATTTACAATGCCAATAGTTATAACTTTCGCAAATGTGACACCTATAGCATTTGTAATGCAACATTTGTATTTACGTGACTTAGATGTATTGATATTACAAATAACAATGGCTTTTAATTTTTTTTAATACTTAATAAAAGTGATTGTAATTTATAATGGCAATAGCTTAAACTTTTGTAAATAACTTTTGTGAAGATTATGTTCAGTGTATTTTATTGTAACGAAATCCAAGAACAGAAGTGAAATATGAACATCTTTTTGTGACATTTGTAATAAAGCTTGAAACATTGAGAGAACATATTTGTGCTGTGGTGGTTCTGAGTGATAATGTGGTGGTGCTGAGTGACTGTACTCACTGTCACTCTGCACTCACTGTCACTCTGCACTCACTGTCACTCTGCACTCACTGTCACTCTGCACTCACTGTCACTCTGCACTCACTGTCACTCTGCACGCACTGTCACTCTGCACGCACTGCACTCTGCACGCACTGTCACTCTGCACGCACTCTGCACGCACTCTGCACGCACTGTCACTCTGCACGCACTGTCACTCTGCACTCACTGTCACTCTGCACTCACTGTCACTCTGCACTCACTCTGCACACACTGTCACTCTGCACTCACTGTCACTCTGCACGCACTGTCACTCTGCACGCACTGTCACTCTGCACTCACTGTCACTCTGCACTCACTGTCACTCTGCACTCACTGTCACTCTGCACTCACTGTCACTCTGCACTCACTGTCACTCTGCACGCACTGTCACTCTGCACGCACTGTCACTCTGCACTCACTGTCACTCTGCACTCACTGTCACTCTGCACTCACTGTCACTCTGCACTCACTGTCACTCTGCACTCACTGTCACTCTGCACTCACTGTCACTCTGCACTCTGACTCTGCACGCACTCTGCACTCACTGTTTCTGCACGCACTGTCACTCTGCACGCACTGTCACTCTGCACGCACTCTGCACTCACTGTCACTCTGCACGCACTGTCACTCTGCACGCACTCTGCACGCACTGTCACTCTGCACTCACTGTCATTCTGCACGCACTGTCACTCTGCACTCACTGTCACTGCACTCACTGTCACTGCACTCACTCTGCACTCACCCTGCACTCACTGTCACTCTGCATGCACTCTGCACTCACTGTTTCTGCACGCACTCTGCACTCACTGTCACTCTGCACTCACTGTCACTCTGCACTCACTGTCACTCTGCACTCACTGTCACTCTGCACTCACTGTCACTCTGCACTCACTCTGCACTCACCCTGCACTCACTGTCACTCTGCACGCACTCTGCACTCACTGTCACTCTGCACTCACTGTCATTCTGCACTCACTGTCACTCTGCACTCACTCTGCACTCACTGTCACTATGCACGCACTCTGCACTCACTGTCACTATGCACGCACTCTGCACTCACTGTCACTATGCACGCACTCTGCACTCACTGTCACTCTGCACGCACTCTGCACTCACTGTCACTCTGCACGCACTCTGCACTCACTGTCACTCTGCACTCACTGTCACTCTGCACTCACTGTCACTCTGCACGCACTGTCACTCTGCACGCACTGTCACTCTGCACGCACTCTGCACTCACTGTCACTCTGCACTCACTGTCACTCTGCACTCACTGTCACTCTGCACTTACTGTCACTCTGCACGCACTGTCACTCTGCACGCACTGTCACTGAATTCACTCTGTACTCACTGTCACTCTGCACTCACTCTGACTCTGCACTCACTGTTTCTGCACGCACTCTGCACTCACTGTCACTCTGCACGCACTGTCACTCTGCACGCACTGTCACTCTGCACGCACTGTCACTCTGCACGCACTGTCACTCTGCACGCACTGTCACTCTGCACGCACTGTCACTCTGCACGCACTCTGCACTCACTGTCACTCTGCACTTACTGTCACTCTGCACGCACTCTGCACTCACTGTCACTCTGCACGCACTGTCACTCTGCACGCACTGTCACTCTGCACTCACTGTCACTCTGCACTCACTGTCACTCTGCACTCACTGTCACTCTGCACTCACTGTCACTCTGCACTCACTGTCACTCTGCACTCACTGTCACTGCACTCACTCTGCACTCACTGTCACTCTGCACTCACTGTGCACTCACTGTCACTCTGCACGCACTCTGCACTTACTGTCACTCTGCACGCACTCTGCACGCACTGTCACTCTGCACGCACTGTCACTCTGCACTCACTGTCACTCTGCACTCACTGTCACTCTGCACTCACTGTCACTCTGCACTCACTGTCACTCTGCACTCACTGTCACTGCACTCACTCTGCACTCACTGTCACTCTGCACTCACTGTTTCTGCACGCACTCTGCACTCACTGTCACTCTGCACTCACTGTCACTCTGCACTCACTGTCACTCTGCACTCACTGTCACTCTGCACTCACTGTCACTCTGCACTCACTGTCACTCTGCACTCACTGTCACTCTGCACTCACTGTCACTCTGCACTCACTGTCACTCTGCACTCACTGTCACTCTAGCCATGCTGTTCACACAAACACACCTGCTGGTTCCATAAACTACCATGTAAAGACTACATCTCGCTCCAACTACACATTGTGGCTAGATTTCTACGTTTTTTAAACATTTTTATAGTGCTACTCTACCCAAGGGGATGTCAGAGCACTAAATAAGCAAACCGAGAAACCCTAGTCTGGAGAAACACATTTAACAAGGGAAAAACAGCGTCTCAAGAAATGCACGTAACAGGAGAACAGCAGCAAACCAGCAAGTAACATCACAAAATGCAGCAAAAAGGAGTGAGGAGACACGGTAGACAAAGGATGGTGAAGAGGGCATAGGTAAACATCGGAGAGAAAAGACTAGAAGGGAGAAGTATAGAGAAAAGATGGAAAGATTATCTGTTTGCATAGCTGAGATGTAAAACATTACAGGCAGGAAAAAATAAAGCACATTTGAACATTCCCGCCGCAATTTATTTTAGCACTAAGGCATTGACATGGTCAACGTAAATTCCCCTTCACGTACTTCGCTTAAAATCAAACCCCATACATGTCCACTGTGGCCGTCATTTTACTATATATGCACTCCTATAGATTAAACAAGACGTGCTTTGAGGCAACATTTCTCAGACAACCCTGCATCCAGTACGGTAAATAAATACCGCAAGTCACCGCCTTCCGTCACTCTGCCGGCCTGCGACCAGGAAGTCAGGCAGGCCGGCGCGACAACAGGAAACAGGAAGTAGGAGGGCGGGAGCCTACCCCGCCTCCCACGGAAGAGCCGCGATTGGATGGAGCCGCCGTGTTTGGAGCACCGGAGCAGGCAGGAGCCTACCCTGCGCCCCGGTGCCGAAGGAGGGAAGAAGAGTCCTGCTGCCGGGCCCTGCAGCTGAGGAGAGCCGCCGCACGAAGGAAGCCGGTGAGTGGGTTGCTGAGCGGGGGAGGGGGGAGGCGGGGGAAAGCATGTGCGCGCGCGAGTGCGGGCGGGCTTTGTGTGCGTGCGTGTGACTGTGGGGGAGGGGGGTGTGTGTATGTGTGTGTGAGCGAGTGTCTGTGTGCCTGCGTGTGTATGCGCTCGCCTGTGTGTGCATGCATGCAGAGGGGTGGGGGCTGCCTGCCTGCGTGCAAGGGCGGAGGGGGGAGGCGGGGGAAAGCATGTGCGCGCGCGAGTGCGGGCGGGCGGGCTTTGTGTGCGTGCGTGTGACTGTGGGGGAGGGGGGTGTGTGTGAGCGAGTGTCTGTGTGCCTGCGTGTGTATGCGCTCGCCTGTGTGTGCATGCATGCAGAGGGGTGGGGGCTGCCTGCCTGCGTGCAAGGGCTGTGAGTTACTCTGCGCATGCGCGGGGACTCAGCGCATGCGCGGATCTGACGCGCGCTCCCGCGGTGAAAACTGCGAGCTCGTAACAGATTGGTGTACCGTTTTTCAGCATTCTCACTAACGGGCCACAATAGGTCTGAAGCAGACACCCCAATGCTCACGCATTGAGGGTTAGGTCTGCTCGACCTAAAAAGGGGGTCACGGACATGGCACACACTTGGTGCCACGTCACAGCGGCAGTCGCACTGCGCGCGCAGGCCCCGCATTGGCAGAGGCCTGAGATAGGTTTGAGTGGTTACTTTGGTGGGTGGCGCAATCAGCGCTGCAAGCCCACCAGTAGCATTTAAGTTACCAGCCCTGGGTATATGAGATACCACTTTACAAGGGACTGACAGTAAATTAAATATGACAAACAGGTGTAGACCAATCTTACCATATGTAACACAGAGAGCACAAACACTTTACACTGGACAGCAGTGCTAAAGTGCCCAGAGTCCTAAAACCACCAACAACAGGTTAGAAAAAAGGCTAGGAGAAACGCAAAAAGTTTAGGGATGACCCTGCAAAAAGGGCCAAGTCCAACATTTAGTAATAATATTGTATGCAAATAGGTTGATTCAAGTGAGAGAACAACGCAAAAATGAAACCGTGAATAACACAGTGACTCAAGCATGCATTAACTCTAATCACTCCACTTCAAAATGGCGCTCGTGTTTGAACCACACCTTAAAGTTAATTCCCTGGGCACTCTTGTTAATGATGACATAGAATGTGTTTCCATGCAGGACAGGGACTTTAATTCACACATTAGTTTGACTTTAGTGAGTACGTAACACATAGATAGGGATAACAAACAAATCCATGCTAAGAGAAGGAAAAAAAAGACTAGCTCGGGTGAAATATTTCTTTTAAAGGATGATTTCCCTCACTCGCCATAGGTGGCATGTTTCATTGTCGGGAACCTCCTCACACGATGATGCTTAGTCACAGTGTGGGCTACAACTCCATCACTGAGACGGAGAAGCTCTGCAGATGTTTTTTAGGGGCAGTAAATACCCTCTATTGAGCATGGTGTAGTGAGGACAGCAGAGCAATAACAAGCACAAATGTGGGAGTAAACCTGACTTCTGGGTCCGCAAGGAAGGTCAGTGAGGGGGTTGTAGTCCATGCCGTGACTAGGCATCACAGTTTGAGGAGGTTCCCGATGATGAAGCATCAGCTGTTTACATCTCTTTCACTACAGACCCATTGGGGAGACCAACCCTGCTGGTCTTTAACCTCTTGGATGCGGTGCAAATTCCCTTGCGGTGCGGCGGAATTTGACGTGTGCACAGTTCGGACACACACGAGCACTGTGACGCCGGACGGCCGGGGGCGCCGTCCAACGCATCAAAGAGGTTAAGTCTACCTCGGCCCTCTTACTGTGAATTGGTAGGGATAATAAACCACACTTGATTTCACTTGATCCACTCAAAAATGGTGCTCGTGTCTGCAGAGCTCATGTGATGAATGACTATTGCTGTGTAATTCCTACTAATCCATGGGATCTGTGCATTGTTTGGACAACATAAACTAAGGGCTCGGTGCCAATACTGATTCCCGACACACCCCTGCAGGATATGTTGGCCTATAGACCAGCCAACTCACAGTGCCACCGTAAGCTCCCTAACCTACAAGTGAATGTTTTCTAGCAACCACTGAACATGACAACTCTGACCACTCGGGGATCGTGGAAACAGTACAGATCCTTTCGCTCAGTCACTCGTGCTCACTTATTCTCAGAGAAGTATACAAAGAATACACAGTGGGACGTTTTAAATATATATATTGAACCAACCTTATTCTTGTATAGAGCACATGTGCTTCAATGATTAATAGACAGAAGCAGATAACATTTATTACAAGCACCAAAAGCATGAATAGTAGATTTAGTTCTTCCATGGTGCCAGACAGTGTATATATGCAGGCATAATCAAACATAGTCCTACTATGCGAACCCTATTTTAAGTATACCTAGAGTGTGTGTAGGTGTAGAGCCAAGAATTCCCCCAAGGGATATTCCAACCCCATTACCTTATGGGAGAGAATGAAGGGCCACGTCTTGATCACAAACTGGACACCTCTCATGTAATGTCAGACCGGTGCTTGGTGAATTCTCAGCACGCAAGGGACCTCTTGTGTCAGCAGAAGTGCCTCATCTGCAATTCTATTGGGATGCTCATGTTTTATAATACAGAGCAGCCTTGCGATGTGCGTATAGATTACTGATGTTATGGATATGTTGAAAGCCCTGTCCCACCGTGGATGAAGATAGAGATAACATTTGTACATAGTCTGAAAAGAGACCTTGTACATGATGTTCAGGGTTTTGTGATAATGTTGTGCAAGCTAGGTTTGTTTCAGAGAAACTAATCCAACATTGTCGTGCACGTAAATATGTGCAAAAGGTTACTGCTGAGAAATAGGACAATGTTCGAAATAAGCTGCTTCGCTACATGGGCCTAACTTGGGATTATAACAGCCACTCCTCAGTAAGGGCCATCATCTAAAAGTTATCTAAAAAGCCCGTAGATAATTTTAAGAACGTTTAAAAACTACTCTTATCAGCATCTAATAGCAGGCTTTCCTCTAAAACTTTCATTTAAAAGCCTTTATACCATTTTAGATCCCAAACACTCAGAAAGCCATGGTGCTTAGAAAAGGAAAGCAAACGCTATTTTGGTTCATTTTGTTTAAAAAACAGGACCAATTTGTTCCTATACGTAAAAAGCCAAATGTCTGTGTTCTGAGTGGTAGACGAAACATTGGTGTTGCCCACAACCACAGACGATGATCCCAGAGGCACACCTCGAAGCAGGTCTATGAAGCAAAGGTGATTCCATCCAATTCCCACCGCAGCCGCTGAGGGAGACGTTGTTACCCACTTACATCACTAGGCGCTGAAGCATCCCACGGGGGCTCTAATAATGCATTAATCATCTATGGAATATGCTGGAAACAACAATACACATGGGCCTATAAGGGGTTCATCAGTACTTTAATGTCTGGGGGCGCAACCAATTTGGATCCGAGGCATATATATGCAGGACTCATTCGTGGCTGCAAAGCAGACATCGGAAGACAGGTTGTATGCAGTCAAGCCAGACAAGTCAGGAGGATAAGAAACAATGCTCGTTCAGTTCTTGAAGCCAAGGTGTGCCGTATAAGTTTACCATGTGCTCACAACGACACAGCACAAGCACTGCTGTCTCCATTCTGTGTTAAACAGGGACGTCCACTGCAGAGCAGAAAAATCAAAATAAGGATTCCCACCACCAGTAGAGCCCGCCAAAAACACTTCCTAACACAGAGTGCATAAAATATGATATAACTCTGAAAATCACATGTAAGGTGCTAACCAGACTATGGCCAATACATCTAAAAAAGGGCACTTTCCCCTTCGTATCAGACATGTTTATGATACAGTAGACCAGCTACCTAAATGCAGCTCCAAGTTAGTGTGGAGTAGTGTCTGAATCTCAGACAAGGACCTTGCAACTTGGAGATCAAATATCTCCTTGGCTCAAGTTAAGGCCACATCCTTCTGAAAAATCATGGCTTTCAGTTTGCTCAAAGAATCAAACTGTATGTCGAAAACATTTATTGAAGGCCATAGCACTGCCTCCCTAACAGTGTGGGCAGGTGAAAGCAGTACTTGTGTGCAACAAGTCAATTTGGAATTAACTGTCACTAGATTAGCAATGCCCCATTCCATTCCGCAGCAACCTTGATCATTCAGCATCAAATAGCTCCCATTTGAGAGCAGCTTGAACACCTGATGAATCATGGCACCTGGAGAACCCTTCAGATAACAAGACAAGTTTGCTACTGAAGCATTGCATGCCCGTGGAGAGAAATGTCCTTGCAGACTAAGGAACCGCTTAACGCATCCTCAAAATCGGAACCGCTAAGGAAAACATCTGTGTCCCCATTCCTGCATCTAAACCTGAATGGTAATTCGCAATACTCGTGCATATAACCTTCCCTTATTGCGTCATATATGCCTACCTGTTGGTATTGGAGACAGTATTGGAATTGGAACATCGTGACCGGTAGTGTGATGTAACCATGGATTATCCAGTCAGTGGATAGCGTCTCACCCATGGTGAAATGATATTAGTCTAATTTGTCAATGTGCAACATGGTATATTTTACATCTCTGTGTGTCATTATTCTTTGTCTTTCTGCTAGATCTTATGCCGAAAACAGCCTTGTACGGTTTATTTTTCACCACAGCATGTGGCCAGGACGTAACATTGGTAACGTCCAGCTTTGTATCACCATTGACCATAATTGTGACTGCCCATCTTGTAAAATAGACATGTCTTGTTGCATTATTTCAATTGCGAAGACACTATGTTTCCCAGTGAATACATTCTGTATGATAATGTGATCATATCGTTGTCAACCACAGCCAAAGCCTTTTCTAAGTTAACCATATCGATTTTGTGCAATCACTAGGTAGCCTCCTGTTGAGAACTTTTACACAGCTCGTTGTATATACCATATGAAAAATGCTTTTTTTGTTTTGTCCTCATTTGTACGATCTTTATGCAATTGGCAATAGGGTCACCTCTGTATCATGCACGGGGGAATACAAGAGAGGCAAAAATTAGCCAGGTCATAAATACCAGCAAGTTCCAACTAATTTGTACGAGCGACATGCCACCATAGAAAGAACTTGTTCGATCGTGTTTATTTAAATCATTGGACTTCCCTCCCTGCGCTACCACCTAACCTTGTCCCATAATTCCCAATAGTTCGTACATTTTCCATTCCCTCTCATTTTATCCAGCTTTCTGAATTTGTTCATTACCCTAACCCAATCGTCTACTTGAGGAGGTGATGAAAGAATCCAGTTTTTGCACACCTCTCTTCTAGCCAATAACATAGACATAAATAATACGTTATTATGTTTTTTACTTAAATGAATATTAAATTCAGCAGTATCTAAAATGCCAAAAATGATAGTGAAAGAGCTTACCTTGACGTTGAAATCTAGAGCTTTATCAACAATCTTACCGACTGCATGCCAGTAAACGTCAAGAAGAGTGCATGTTAAAAACATGTGTATGTCGTTAGCCTTCATTTCTCCACATTTAGGACATTTTTTCAGCATCTGTGTGTTCACTTTGAACAATTTTTCGGGTGTCCAATACGACCTGTGCAAAGTAAAAAGATGGTTTCTCCTGAGAGGTGCAGAAACAATAATGTGCCATAAAAAGGTGCAAGATACTTGCCAATAATGTTGCACGTCTTAATCCGGAAAGATTTTCTTCCAAATGTCTTCCAGTGTATCAAAATTGGCCATGTTTCCCTCGATCAAGTGCCAGTACCAGAGGGAAACTTCCTTTCGAATTGGTCTTTTATGTAGGTTCCCCTCTAATGTACTGCCCGAGTCCGGTATTATTACTCGGTCTCTGGTCCAACAGGCCATTTGCTAATATTTAAATCTTGATAGTTCATTATTGGTTCTTTCCACTAAGATGTCCCAGTGTTTAAGGATCACTTTTTCCAGAAGATCCCCCCACCTCTCTAATCCTGCTTTTTTCAAAGGACATGCTAGGGCATCTTTCAGGCATTCTGGAGTACCCGGCGAGTTCCATATTGGGACCAGAGGGCTATAATACGAAAACCTCCAAACTTTCCTTATCTCTGACCACATTTTATATGCTGATCTTAATACCTTCAGTCTAATCTTTTTAAAATATTTGGGTTGACCGAATTTATAAAGACAATGATCTTGATCAGTTACGGCTTTCCAATAGGCGGGGTAGGACTCTCGGGCTAGAAGTAAAATTCTAATGTTTTTCAAATGAAAAGTTTTATAATACATGGCTAAGTCTGGACTGGCAATCCCCCCCTACTCTTTTGGCAGATCTTTCTCCAGGCAATTCTTACCCCTTTAGATGCCCAAATAAAAGAGTTGATTTCACTCTGTATCTTTTGTATATGCAGAGAATTAAACTCCAAAGGGATTGCATTGAATAGGAATGAGAACTTTGGTAAAATGGCCATTTTAATAATGTTTGATCTCCCCAAGAATGTGAGTTGTAAACAACTCCATGATTTTAACAGTTGCCTCATTTCTTTAGTTTTAAGATCAAGATTAACTTGTGCCACCTCTTCAATGCTTCTTGGAACTTCAATCCCCAAATATTTAATTCTGTTTTTAGATCCAGTCTGGGGTAGCGTTATATTCCAATGGGTAATTTCGTTTTTTTTTATGGTTAATTTGATAATCGGATAACTTCCCAAAATTGGATAATAAGCAATTTATGCTAGCCAGCGAATTGTTCAAACTACTCGTATAGATCATTAAATCATCAGCGCATAACGCCACTTTCAGAACCCAGCCCTTAAAATAAAAAGGAACAATTTCTTCAGTAGATCTTATTGTATTAGCTAAGGGTTCAATGTAAAGATTAAACAGGTGTGGCGAAAGTGGGCAACCCTGCCTTGTACCTCTTCTGATCAGAAAGGCTCTTGAGACTCTTTCATTTACGAGCATTTTCCCTATCGGTGCTGAATATATATTTGTAATAACCCTTGAAAAATTCCCCCCTAGATCAAAATGGTGGATAACCTTCTGAAGATATGACCAATTAACACTGTCAAAGGCTTTTGCTGCATCAAATGTAAACACCGCAAGGGGGACTTTTTCCTGAGCTGCAATATCTATGGCACCAATCAGTTGGAGAGTCAGATCACTTAGCTGTCTCCCCCATCATAAAACCCTTCTGGTCTTGATGGATTAAGTCATTGGAAATAGACTCAAGTCTTCGTGCCAGAATTTGGGTGAATATTTTATAATCATTATTGAGGAGTGAGATGGGCCTATATGACTCACATTTATAGGGTTCTTTCCCGGGTTTTAATATTAAGCAAGTAGTTGCTTCATTCCAAGTATTGGGGATCTGAGAACCATTAAGATAAATTGAGTTAAAAAGGTCTACTAATTTTGGGGCCAACTGTTCTTTCAAGGCTGAGTATATTTCAATGGGAATTGCGTTCGGTCCGGGCGCCTTCCCTCTTTTCGAGCTCTTAATTACCTGGAGGACTTCTTCAGCTGTAATAGCTGCCTTTATGAATTCTCTAGAATCAGCATCCAGTTTCGAAAGTTGTGATTTCTTCAAATATGTGTCAATCAGGAAGGGTGGAGGGGAGAGATCTTCTTCAAATAAAAGCTTAAAAAAGTCAACAAAAACCTCTTCTATATCCATCCTTTCTTCTACCTTTTGGTTTCCATTGGGCTTATAAACTGCCAAGATCTTATTTCTATTGGACTCTGTTTTCAACTTCCATGCTAACAGTTTACCACTATTTTCTCCAAATTCATAGTTTGATAGGGAGCTGACCTGCCATCTCTCCTGCATCCTATCTTCCAGATATGAAGCTAATTCTTGTTTCTTTTCTAATATATCTTCCTTATTTTGCTCATCTTTTTCAAAAACTATTTCCAACCGCCCTTGCTTCTCTAGTATATCAGTTTCTAACTGTGCTAGTTTATTTTTTTCTCTTTATTCTTAAATACTGCAAGGCTAATTAAGGCTCCTCTAAGGACTCGTTTAAATGCATACCAAATTAAGATCTTAGAGAGTTCCCTCTCTCTGTTATCTAAAAACTAAATTAGTATGGTGTTTTTTAGCTTATCTATTGTTTCTGGGTCCAATAAGATGGTGCGATCTAAAGTCCACCTTTTCTCACCCACTGCGTCCTTAATAGATAATTCAAGATATACTTGTGAATGATCTGAAAGATGTGCTGGGGTATGAGACACCTTTTTAACATTAAAACTCAAAGTCTTATCGATTAGGAAAAAATCGATTCTCGATGCGTGACCATATTTGTAGTTCCTATAGGTGAAGTTATTTATCATGTCACCTTTGGCTCTCCAAATATCCACTAATCCCAAATCATCTTTAAGTCTATTTAGGCATTTCCTCATTTTAAGAAGATTTGGGGCCTTACAGGGGGATGCCTATCCTTTCTGAGATCTAATAGAATATTAAAATCCCCACCTACTATGATTGGAGGAGATAGCGTTAATAATTTATCATAAAGAGATTGAAGGGGTGCTGGGTCATCTGTGTTGGAACCATAGTACCCAACAATCGATAGCGAGATATCGCCCAATCTTATGTTGGTTATGGCCCATCTACCCCCCAGGTCTACACTCTCCCCTAGTAATGTTATATTCGCAGATTTTTTTATATTAATGGCTACTCCTTTAGTATTACAAACTTGATTTGTGCAGACACTCTTGCCAACCCATTTCTCTCTTTTTATGATTTCAGACCATTCTTCTTTAATAAGTTGTGTTTCTTGTAGTATAATAATATCATCATTTTTTAGCTTTAGACATTTAAAAATGTTTTGTCTCCTCGCTCTTAAACCTTAACCCGTTCACATTCCATTTTAGTAGTTTTAAATTACTCATTAAGCCAAATATGTGTCACAGCGCTATTTGCCTTGACCCTGATTGTCGTTAATTTATTTATCGGATTATTTTTTAATGTTTTTTTTCCTGATGCCCCCCCCCCCCCCCCCCGAAATCGTGTTTAATGTGCACAAAATTAAAATAAAAATCCTGGATCCCCTCCCATCACCCCAGAGCCTAACCCCTCCCCTCCCCCCTGGAGAACCCTCCCTAGCACCATTTGCGCAAGAATGATTGCCCCATTCTAGGTTCGTGATTGAGGATTATTTACTTAAACATTATCCCTCTTGACTCAAGGCTCTAAAATGTATAATTTTTTTAACTACTTTTTATTATATGCCCTCATTTGCTCTAGAAGTGGCTCTACTTCGGCAGGCTCTCTAATATTGTATGTTTTGTTGTTCCACATAATTCTCAGCAGGGCTGGGAATTTTAATTGAACAATGGCACCCTCCGTCCTTAAATCCTGGATGTACTTGCCCAGGGCCCATTGCCTATCGGCTGTGACCTTAGAAATATCTGAACGGATCTTGTAAATAAATCCATCTTTTGAGAGAGTGCCCGATTTTAAAGCCTTATTCAAGATATGCTCTTTTAAGATATAAGATTTGAAATTGACAAGGACTCTCCGTGGGTTTTTCCTGTCCTTATTGAGTCTAAAGGGATCTCTATGTACCCGTTGTATGTCATCGTCCAGTGCTTTCCCATCCATTTCGGAGGTAAACTCATTTAATAGGCTAACTTTGAATGCCCTTATATCTTGACCTTCCGGGATATTCAACAGGCGCAGATTATTTCTTCGGGATTATTTTCTAAAGTCTTGATTTTATCCCTTAGTTCCCTTTCAGCTCGTGACAGGTTGTCCACCCCGATCTGACAGTGATTCACTTCCTCCCTCGAGTACGCCAAGGCGGTCTCAACTGCCACAACTCTAACAGCTAAAGCCTTAACCTTCGATTCCTTTCTGATTTTGCAAAGCTATGCTTCATCTCCTTGAACAATGAGCCCACTAGGTTGCTAACCCCTGCCTCCGATGAGGTCTCAAGAGGAAGATCTTCTTGCACCTTATAATTTGTAAACTTTAGTGGTAACTGATTTCCGGGTCTTTCAGGCGTCTCTTCAACTTCAGTGATCCCGATGTAGTTTTCCTCATTGAGTCTTGCAGCTAACCCTGTATCTAAACTAGCAACAGACTGATATCTATTAGGTGATTCCATTATTCCCGGTATCGCTGGTAATGCGGATGTTGGATATATTTGAGAGGGCCCGCTTACTTGTACGGTTCCTTCAATGATATCTTCGTTTTCCATATGTCTTTGTGGCTCTTTTTCGGGCTTTGGCGTGGGCGCCTCATATCTTGTATTGTGTCTAGAGGCTGAAATGTCCTGGATCTTAAAGAATGAGCGTAGTGAAGGAGTAACTTTCAAATGTAATCCTCTCTTTAACTGCTCTTTTTTGTCCGTCTTAGCTGCTCTTGTTGATATCACTGCTGAAGATTTCCCTTTATTTTTCTGGCCTCTTTGTTTCTTATTTAGAAGTTTACCTCTGCCACCGGCTTCAGCCTCTTTCAGGAAATGCTCCCCTTTTGGTTGTGCTACCCCTTGATCCTGCTCTGATAGGATTTCTATTGGGAGCTCAGTGCTAGTTAAAATGCCTGATGGAACAGAACCTTTGTTCGAGCTCTTATTCGAGCGCCTGCTTCATAAGTCATGCACAGATTCCTTAGATTCCTTAGATTCAGCGGTGTTGGACTCACATAACTTAGCCCCAGAGTCAGTGCGGGCGTGAGGAAATGGGGGCTATAGAACAGTTGGAACAGTTGGAACTAACTCAACTTGTGAGGACTCCCCCAAGGCTGTAATTGAAGCAGGGGCATCCCTGCGCCTCCCCCTGTCCTCTTTCTTAGTGGAATTCATACAAATGGTACAATATTCAGTTGCGCCTAGGCTGCCTTTCCAAACTCTCCAAACCTCCCTATTCTTGCAAGGTTTAAAAGAGAGACCTCCTTGCAACTTGGGGTTTCCCTTACTAACCCCCTTTTGAGAGTAAGCAGCGCTCTTATCTTCCCTGTATGTGTCTACATTCACTGTATGATGGCAAAGGGTAGGTGAAAGAATCAATAAGCCACAGACCGGTCCTCTAAAACGGACCCTCTGGACAACTCGCTGCTGCTTCTGAAATTCAGCGACCGCCACTCCCCAGGGACTTACTAATCCTCCCACATAATTCCTCCTTATGTTGTCTGGTCTCTGCATGGCCCCTAGCTGCTGTTCCCAGTTCAGGCAGTCTAGAGACCTCTCCTGCTTTGTCTCGTACGCCACCTTTGTTTGTTTGTTTGTTTCCTGCCTTGTGTTTTACAGCCTAAATGCAGCCTAAATGTCTTAATGCTACTGCAATCCCGCCTCCACCTCAAGCAAGGAGCACTCCCTCACCTTGTCACCTCGTCAGCCTTATCGCCTCCTCTCACTGTTTTCCGTCTTTCCGTCGATTTTTCAAGCCGCCTCTTGTGACTTTCACTCCCGGGGGGGGGGGGGGGGAACGTGCTGGTAAAAGAAAGCGTTCGCCTCCGTCAGCCTCTACCCCTGCTACTGGCACCAGCTCGCTGCACACGCTCCAAACTCCACCCTCTGCCCTCTCTAGCCCTTCGAGCCCTCTCACTCCCAGCCACTGAAGAGAAGCGCAGACGCCGAAAAGAATCGAGCCAGCACCGTTGCCGCCTCGAAGGTCTGTACACTTCTCTGCTTCTCTGCTGAAATCTTCTGTTCTTGTGCTTTCCCTTTTCCTTTTATGCTTTGTGGAAATATGCCACTGCCGCTTGCCGCTTCAACGAAAAATATCAGCACAGGAGCCGAGAGTCACCTCACAACATGCACCTCAATCGCGGAGCTCGCGACCTAGGCTTCTCCTGGCCTCCATGTTCTCTCAGGTGATCGTAAAAAGGGCTTTTGACGTGGTTCTGGGGACCTAATTAAAAAGAAACGGAGATTCATGTCATCAGAAAGAAGGGACAAGTGTTTCTTCACCTGGGAAAGTGTTGAGGTCTTAAGCCAATCTGGGCATAACTTCCCAACATTATATAACGTCACCATCCCTGAATGTTCTGTTTGTACATATCACTGATCAGGCCTATTGATCCTAAACTCTTCAATGTTACCCAGGAATTCAGATTGACACCCCCATTTGTGTCCACAGACCATTCCAACCTACCCTCCCAATTGGGATCTGAACCCTTACATATCATGGATTCTAGTGTGTCCTCCCTGAAGCATGTAAAGTGCTGCCAATTCTCAAAGCGTGAGATATGTGGTGTGTTCCTTTATTTCTGCTATACCAAGATGTTTGCTGCACTGTTTTATTCATGAAAATCATTTGGTGTGGTATGAGACATGCTCTAAATAAGGCTTCTGTTCCCTAAAGCTGCCAATATTTTGTCCCCAGATAGATTTTGTGTCTATGGTGTCTTTCCTAAAGTCGAAACCATGTATAGGCAGTTTGAAAATAAAGGAAGCACAGTATATCAGCTTCGTGTTTGTTAGCATATTTTTCTTTGTAGGTGCTACCCTATAATAATACGAGACTAGGTCAGATTTTTCAAAACCTGATACTTAAGCAAGTTTTTATACAAAGGTCTTTGAACTACGTTTCAACATTGTTGGGTTGTGTTCCCATTGTGTGTAAATATAAACCGCATGTGAAATACTTGCTTTGTGTAAAAAATGGTGACCATAATGTTGGCAAAAGAACATGTCTCCATAATTACTTGTACCATCATACAATTTAACGTTAGAAAATGCACCTGATTGTTCTAGATCTGCAAGCAAATTATGCACAGTTTCAATGTCCCAATCTTCAGAAAAAGTACTAAAGGTGATGATATAATTTAAGGAAATTTTAAACAAACAAGGAATTTGCAACAATTCGGTCGGACCATATACATCATACTATACCCTGTCCCAAACAATTCCTCCAGGAACTGGAACTGTTGTAATGTTCACCAGAGACAGTCCCCTCAGTTCATGCTGGGATGATGCATGTGGTTTAAAAAACAAATTTACTAGTTGTAATATGGCATGTTCTGGGACAAAGTGCCCATTTAGAAGCAGGCAAAAGACTGTCACTTAACCAATCCAGAGTACCAGGAAATGTAAGCCAATTGTAATCCAGAGATATATCCAGGGGACAACAAAGTAAGTATTTTTCAGCTAGTGAAAGAAAGCATACATTCCTAGTTTGAAAGAGAGAGGTGGTGTTGGCAGTTCAGGTTCATCGTAATAAACAAAGTAGCCACATGCCATCCAATCTATTCTTGGCAGCTCAGCAGGTTTTGTAGAACTGGGAGAGGAATTAATCTGTGGCATGTTCACATAGACATCGTCGATTTTTCAAATTGCAGTTTCTGTGATTGTTGATTGTACAGTTGTAGTTGTTTAAACAGGGAGAAGTATCATTTCATTGTCGTTTACAGCTTCTCTTTGGAGAGTGGAGTCTTCATTCATTATTAAAGCTTCCATCTGAACTTCCTGCACAGTAGTGAGAGGAGCGTGGTGTCTACCTGGGAGCCCCGTCACCTACTGTTGAGAATTGGCCTCATAGTGTGGTTTGATCACATCAATTGCACAAACCTTTTGTCTCGGTGGCCTGCAAGGGGCGGAAGATGTACATTTTTGGTACCTTCAATAGCCAGGACAGGTACAGGCATTCTGTATGATGGCCAAATTCATTTTTGTCCACTATCTTTTCTATGACCAGTCCCCCAATCTTCGGGAACCAGGCAGATCTTACCGGGACAACTTTCACTTCCCTAGTGGCGGTGCGTTTTACTTGCACATTGCTTTGTAAAGGCCGGGATTAATTGAGTTTTGTAAAGCAGCTAAACGTTCATTGATGTCACATGGTGTTTCCGCCACCACTGTGCTGACACTATCGAGGTCTGGTAGCCACATTCTCACATCAAACAGGAGTTTATAAGGTGTACGGCACCCTAGGGATTTTCGTGGCATGTTGTTAAGTGCCTTCTCAACCCCATATGGGTGATTGACCCAACTGCCACCCAATCCGAATACCCTTACTGTCAAGGTTTGCTTTAAGTCACGGTTTTTCCTCTCAATGACCAAATTCCCCTTGGGGTGGTATGGGGTGGAGTACCACAAGGCCACACCCAAACCTCCCATGGCTTCTTTGAAACCCAAGCGCTGGACCCTGGTCGTAATGTAGTGTGCCAATTGCGTATATCCCGATAAAAACTTGCAAATATTTTATGACAGTTCGAGCACCCGCTGAGCGCTGTGGCCAAACCCACAGGAATCTGGTGCATGAATCCTCTGCCACCAAGATATACTTGTAAGCCCCATCTGATTGTAAGGGGCTTCAGTGGTCCAAACAAACACAAAGAAAAGGCTTGTCTGAGATCAGTAGAGGTGTCTGAGCTAACGTGTTACATGGAGCCTTTCATCTGCTGGCAGATGTTGCATTTAAGGTCAAAGTACTTGGTCCGGTTTGATAGACCTGGCCACTAATAGCGGTGCTTCAGCAATGAAACTGTAGCAGTAATCCCTCTGTGAACAGAACCCAGTCCTTCATGTGCAGCTAGTATTAGTCCTAATCTGAGATCAGTATGTGGTATAACTCTATCCCCCACTCCTGGAAACTGAGCTTATAAAATGTTTTGTGCGTCTAACTTGTAGGAGTATTTGAGTGGAAAGGCTTTTGGCATGCTGTTCTGTTGCATTTGGCATTAACTGCCATCATAGTTGTTCTGTCTATCCTCGTACTTGAGTGATTTATTGCAGCAGCAGTACAAACTGTTGCCTTGGCGGTTTCATCAGCCATCAAATTCCATTCAAAGTGAGCACCAACGCATTGATGACTCAATGTATGAATGACATGAGCCTGTGGCAGGCCTTCTTTCAGCTTTACTAGTGCTTTACTGTGCAACCTCTGGAATCCCTAAATCCATTCTGTCCCCAATAATGAGAATATTTGTTATAGGACTAGCCACCGTAAAATGAATCGCACACAATTAGTGTGGGGAATTCATGATCCATATTTTGTAGTGCCAGTAACTAAGCTTTTAGTTCTACCAGCTGTGCCGTACAGTCCCATAGGGACTGAGTGTGTGTTTTCATAGGACAGAACTTTCCATCATGCATGAGTCCTTTTATAATTTGCATGCCATGGAATATTGCTGTTTCATTCCTACGGCTGGCTGGGCAGAACCATTGGTATAAATGAAACATTCATATCGATCTAGAGGCATAATTAAATTCAACAGAGGATGTTCGTGTTCGTACTGCAAGAATGTTTGCATTTGTAATGTAGAGTCAAATCTGTAATGTACATCTGTTGCAGTAATGGAGTTAGCTGATTGAATCCATCATGGATTTAATGCTTCAGCATTTGGGATGCTTGCTTTTGTAATGGCCTCCATGGCCGGTACTGGGGTAACGACAATTATGCGTTTCCCCTGCGCTCTCTAATTACAGGCTGTACTGCTTTGAGTATCTTCTCAGTTGGTGGAAAATACATTTCAGGGTTTCTGTACAAATGTGATTTGTATGCAATAGGGACTGTATCACCTTCAAGGAAAGTGATGAAGGTGTACCTGATTGGTCTAGTGACTACACGGATCACCAGGTTCATTGTGTTAACACTTGTGTAAATGTTTGGAAGCTATCATGTCAGCTTGGCCGGAATGTAGTATATCTGTATGTTCCTGTGTCCAATGATGTACTAAAAAAGTAGGTCTAATTAAGTTGTAGAAAGGTTTCACACTTTCTTCTTAATCCAAATTGTATGTCCTGCCAAAATGAAAAAATTCTAAAATGGATTGTTGTCATCATCATCAACTTTATTCAGTTTTTACAAGAAAACCATAAAAATCAAACAATACCTTAAAAAAACACTCCATCAAATAATGTAATACAAACAATACAGAATACAGAGTTAAATAGTAAAACACTTTTGATGGATCCATAAATTTCATATTACCAAGGTAACCCGGATTAACCATAAAAATTTATTGCAGCTGGACCTAAGCTTAATTGCAGCAATTAAAAAGCTAAGAGTGTATAATACAGAGTTGCTTGAAAGCAGTTGTAAAAAGATAAAAGCCGGGTTAACCTGTCTAAAATTGGCCTTCTTAAGGTTAGGAATGATAAGACTTTCTTGGGACCTCAGAAAATCGACAAAACATTAAAAAGTGAATCCTGTCCTGTGGAGACTTTCTGTCGCAGCCACAGGGTAAGAGACACTGCCCTCTATATGCACCACGGGGATGAACTAACAGATAATGCAAAAGGTCCAAACTAAACCGAGTCAGTAAAAATCAGTCGTGGGCACTTTTGAACCATAAGAGATAGGGCTCAGTGAATGGAACCGTCTTCAACAGGGAATACCTATGAACACTGGGCTTCAACTCCTCTTCTTCCCTGGCCCTTGTTTGCATTTTGAAGAAGTTTTCCTTTACACAATACATATCCTTTCTACATATTTCTTTTGGATTCTCAAATAGATCAGCTCTTCCCATGCTGGAAAATCTTTCTCTGATATACCTTAACCAGCAGATACGGTTAGAATAATCAAGGGAAAGACAATTCCTTACAATTTCTATACCTAGGTCGGCTCCCTTCTTCAACTAGATTTTCATCCATAATGACAATGGACGATAGGCCAACACATCTGAGAGGAAGGCCATCCCAAGTTCTTTGTGGGCTATAAACAATTGAATACACTGGGGTAAGCAGAGAATCCTTCTCAGAAAAGTTTTTTAAGAGATTGCAATACATCTAGCTCGATATGACCCCAAATCTCAATCCCATAGGTAAACTTTGATATACATTTAGCTTTGTAAATCTGCAAAAGTGCCAAGATCGGTCTACTTCCTAGTCTGGAGCAAAATTAAGGATGGACTCAATAACCCTTGCAAACTCCCTTTTCTTTCGACTTATCAAGAGGCGCCAAGTCAGGGGTGCATCAAGCACCACCCCATGATATGAAAAGACATCAGTCTTTGGGACCGGTGTAGCCCCCACCAAACTTTGCTTGCCTACCTGAGGGGAGTCCCTTTTTAATTTCAAAGCGGTCTTCTCCAAGTTATTATTATACACATTAAAAAGAAAAGGGGCCAGGATACACCCTTGCCAGACCCCTCTCTGTATACAAAGTCACTGGATACTTTAAAATCCGTAGAATAGCGTACTACTGCTATGGAGAACCCTTAAAAACAGGACAGTGTCTTCATCGATGCCAATAGAGAGCATTAACTGCCAGAGCTTGGATTTTTTAACGCGATCTAATACAGATGACAGATCCATGAAAGCTAAGTAGATGGTGGCAGTACAGGTGACTGTATACTTATTCAAGAGCATATACAAATTTAAACTCTGGCCCACCGTTGAACAACCCTTATTGGACCTTGGTCAGAATATTATTGTCATCTTCCCAGCTAGCGAGCCTATAAAGGACCATGCGGCCGACCACCTTTACAACAGAATCCAAAAGGGAGATGGGCCTATAACAGTAAGTGCTGTCCTGATCTCCCTTTTTAAAAACTGGGATGATGGTAGATAATGCCCCAGCATCTGGGCGGCCAATTATGCCCGCAGCATTAATAGTTGCAATGAGTACGGGTACCCATATGTTCAGGTTAGAAACATAAAGGTCTGGTGGAATCCCATCAGGGCCTGTGGCCTTATTTTTAGTTAGATCCATTATACCTGCTCTAACCTCCTGTGCGCTAAATAGGATCCTGGATTTACCCTCACCAATGTCCATGACAACCCTCAAAGAGGATTCAGGCTGGAACATGCCCTCAAAGTGACTTATCCAATCATCCTCGGAAATATTGGCATCCAGTGTATTAGCTCTATCTACTGCTAAAACGGGCTATTGATGATGCTCCAGAATTTAGATGTATTGTGCACAGTGCTGGCCTCTACCAGGTCTAACCATGCCTCCTCTTTCAGGGCTGTTTTATGCTTTGCCAAGGTGGCCTTATATTGTCTTCAGTACCTCTTGACAGCCAGAGAATTTATTGGTGTGGTGCTCAAAGTTTCGTTCAATCTTCTGGAGGCACATGAGCACTCAGAGTCAAAGCATCTTGGACCTTTATAAGAGAGGCACATGCCTGAGGCCCTCAATAGGTTGAGTACAGCTCCTGCAATACTTCCAAAAGTCTCCAGAATGTCTGAAGGTTTTGCCGCCCTGTCTGAGCAAATGGCAAACTCCTTGGAACACTGTGTGAGCTGGGACACATGAAACTGATCTGGTATAATCTGTACCCACTTCATTCTCCTCCCCCGTCCACGGCTGTCAGTGCCCCCTTGCTCCATTATTGGCTAATGTTTCTGCCTGGGGCCATCCAGTCAAGACACACACTTGGTTATGGGCACTGTACACACACTCCTTTGTAATAAAATTCAAAGTATTAGAAAAAAACGGTGTCAAAACAAAAATGAAATCAATTAAAGACTTAGAACCTCTCCCAGTGAAAGTGGGAACACCATCCTTTTTGTCCGGGGGCAACTTGTTCATAGCAGAGAACAAGGCAGACTCATTCAGGATGTCGTTAGGTATGGAGCCCTGATGGGTGTGTTCCATATGCAGATCAGCATGGCATGCACACCCCATATCTTTGATCCCCTCAGACCTAGGGTCCCCACATAAGTGGACATTAAATTCCCCTTCAATGAGAACATTCAAACAAAACTGCTTACTCTGAGTCATGTTTCCCAGACAAAAACCCAGCCGTTCGATATTGCATACTTCTGGGGGACTAACTACTGCGTTGTACATTTTTTAAAGCAATAGCTTATTAGCCTCCCTAGAGTGTTTAATTACCACACACAAGAGGAAACAAAAGAGCTTCCATTTCCTGACGTTTCAAGGTAGGGAAGTGGCAACCGGTTGGTACTGAATAGAGTACATGCATCGAAACTCGTCGACCTTGCCCTATTGTCAGACAGAAAACATGCACAAATAGTGTGATGAATTTTAGGTTCTGTTTAAGAGGATACATAATCTAAGAAATCTAGTGTAATCAGAAGATTATTTACATTCATTGTTTGTTTAATTTTGACTCTGGGGCTCCTTGTTTACTCCCTTTGGGATATTGTTGTTGTTGAGTGAATGAGGTATGAGGGTATATGAGGTTTGAATGTGATAGCCAAAAATGAATGTGGATGTGTGGTGAATATGTATATTATGGTATTGTATTGTTTATAAAGTTGCCATTATTGTATTCAATATTTTGGTATGCACAAGAAAGGTTTCGCTTTTGCAAAAAATGAATGATTAAAATAAATCATCTAGTGACGTAATTCAAAAAACAGACCGTTATGTTTTATTCATGAAGGCCTTTATAGTAAGTACGTAGAAAGTCCAGTCCAGTATTGGCATTTGTTCTGTTCCTTCGTTATATTTGACTCAGTCTTACTGGGTCCGAGTCAAGGCCCTTTGTTGTTTTCTTTTTTTTTTTCTACTTTAATTTCCTGCATCAGCTTTTCCTTTGGTAGCATCGGCCTTCTCTGTGTAGTCCACTATGACCACCAAACGCACGGCTAACCCACATCGTGTAGGGGTCACTAGAAGGCCACAAACCGCACCCAACCTTGTCAGGCCCTGTCGCTGCAACCTGTTTGTGGCCCACACTCTGCAGCTGCCGACTACTGGCAGCTGCACTCACCAAGCGGGTCTTCTTCTCAGTTGGGCCTCTTTGGTGAAAAGGCGGCTGATGAGGTTGGCGCAGGAGAAAGAGGCGCTATGCTGGTGGTAGGCCGTTGGCTCCTCTTTGCTGTTGTTGCCATTCACATTCATGGCCCTCAGTGATCCTCATAAATAAATAAATTCCTCTTGCCTCCTATTGCTCCTATTGCCGACAAATCCAAATAAAGGCAGGAGAAGACCCCAGGCCCGGTAGGAAGGGGGCTTGCGCCGCGAAGCAGGGCATGAAGTAAAGGCAGAAAGAAAGGGCAGGACCAACCCCTAAGTTATGCCTTCCTCTTTCTAGTGCCCTCTAAGTCCTCTGGGCTCCTCAGCTCTTGCTACCTCCCTGCCCTCGCCTCAATCAGGTATGAATGGCGGGGGCGGCAGGGTGGCTGGGCCAGTCAGGCTGGGACAGGCAGGAGTAAAACCGGAGGCAAGGTGGGAACAAGGTGGAAGCGGGACAGAAGGGTAGGGGTGAGGAGTGAGCGGCAAGCAGGCAGCAGTACCGGGACCAATATCGAGGCCCGCTTAATCTCCCTGCCTCACCTCCGTTCCATTGCCGTTGCTGTAGTCAAATTTCTCTGCCCTGCCGCCTCCTGTCCTTCTTTCTCTGGGTACTGAACCCGCTCTGTTTCAGTTCTCGGACTCCGCCGTCTCTCAGGGGGCTCGGTCTGCTGTTTACAGCCTCCGCGACCTGCCGGAAGCGCTCCACCCGTGATCCGGAAGCTCAATTCTGTGTCAGAGTAGTCTTTGCATGGAGGAAGATATTTATTGAACCAACATTGTTCTTGTATAGAATACATGTGCTGCAATGAGTAATAAACAGAATGGGATAAAAGTGATTACAAGCACCGAAAGCGAGGATAGTAGATAAAGTTCTACCATGGTGCCAAGACAATGTATATATGCAGGCATATAAAACAAGGCAGTAATCAAATGTACGCCTCCTAAGCAAACCCTACTCTAAGTGTACCTAGAGTGTGTGTAGGTGTAGGGCCAAGAATCCCCCCCCAAGGGATGATCCGACCAATTACCTGGTGGGAGAGAATGAAGGGGCCGTCTTGGTCACAAGGTGGACTCCCCTCACGAGATGTCAGACCACTGCGTGGTGCATTCTCAGCATGCAAGGACCTCTGGTATCCGCGGAAGTGCCTCCTCTGCTAATCTATCGGGATGCTCATGTTTTATAATCGATAGCAGCCTTGCGATGTGTGAATAGATTAGTGATTTTATGGATATGTAGATAGCGCTGTCGCCCCGTGGATGAAGATAGAGATGACATTTATATGAAGGGCAAAAAGTGAACTTGTACATCCTGTTCAGGGAATTGTGATAATGTTGTTACTGTTGAAAAAAGATAGGACTATTTAGGAAATAATCTGCTTTGCTACATGGGCACTATCTTTAAGTTCATGCATGTGTTGCTTGGGTCAAAGAAGGTATTTACTCAATGTATGTGGATCCAGTTAGGGCCATTTTCACCTTGTTCTGACGTTAGGCTGTCAATTGTGGTTACTTCCTCTGTGTTTCCAATTTTCAGATAGCGAGTTATGGCTCAGTGACTAAATCTTGTATGTTTACATCTGGGGAGTATTCAGACACTCTTTTAGTGCAGTGATGTTTTTGTTCATAATCTTTTGAATATATTGCTCCTGGTGTTCATCCATGTTACACTACCTTTTAGTGTCAACAATGTCCCGGTTAAACAAATCATTTGACTTATAGATATGTCCGGTTTCTGGGTTTAGGGCAGTGTTTTCTATATCACTTGTTTACAAATTTTCTCTGGTACTAGCATGGCTGTTACCCTATATCTAAGTATATTAAGTGTTATGGCTTCAGTATTGATTGGTATCAGTTACTATATTTACCAGAGTTGTCTTTTTTTGATGTGCTGTTTAGTCTTATTTTATTTCATTTAATTTAATTCCAGTCATGATGTAAGATAAATGCTATATTTATTTGTAGGGCAATCCCTGATGAAGGACCAGATAGGTCAAAAATACATTTAGGTTATTTTGAGGCATGTACCACTCTATGATTTATGGAATTAAGTAATTAATTAGAAAGAAAATCCTCTGCATTGTGTCAAAAATAAATGAAGATGCACCATCATACTAGTGTCCCTTTTTCCCCTGGATGTCTTAGAGGATTGCCTAGTGCGGAAAGCATCTCATGAAGGCTCCCCTGGGATCCAGTCGCCAGCTGCAATACCTCTCCAACTGATGATCCAGTCATGAGGCAAAGAGATTGAGTGTGAATGGGCCCCAACTGTTCTGACGTTCTTGAAACCCCCTTGGGTGCAGGTTCCAGAGACTGGCATCCTGCCAATGATGAGAATGCCAGTCTGCCACCTGAATGGAGGCTCCTAGAAGATGTTCTGCCAAGATCAAAATTTGGTTAATCAAACACTATTCCCAAAGTGAACAGGCATGACCTGAAAGAGCCTGCAACCTTCTCCTGCCTAGATGGTTGACGTAGCAGACTTCCTCGACATTGTCCATCTTGAGAAGCATACAGCATTGGGCTCTATTTGGTCCAACATTTCACCGCAAAAGAGCATGCCATTACTTTCAAGCAGTTTTTATGAAGAGCCTGCTCTGCGGATGGCAATTTTCTTCCCTTGGAGAATTCCCTGCAGCATGCTCCTCAACCCAAACCACTGGCTTCTTATTCCATCACCAGATTGGGTTGGGAGCCAAAGATGTACAAACCATTCCATGCCTCCATATGGGAGATCCAACAGTGAAGTTCTGTTTTTGCTTCTTCCAAAAGGGGAATGAATTGGGAGACCCCGTTGCAAGTGAAAGATTCTGAGGCACTGTAGTGCGTCGTAACGCAAGGGGCCTGGAAAAATGGCCTGTTTTGACTATGAATGGAGGTCTACTACCCAGGCTAAGTGCCTTAGGGAAATCGTTCGTACAGTCAGAGTTCTCTTGAGTTTGTGTTTTGTTTTGGAAAGTTTGCGAGAGGGAAGGCTCACGGTAGCTTTGATTGAATCCACTGCAAATCCCAGGAATTGAATAGTCTGAGAAGGCGTTAGGAATGATTTCTTCTTGTTGACTACAAAGCAGAGAGATTCCAACAGATTGATGATCTTCTGCAGATGAGATGACAGACGCCTCTGGACATAGATTCAAGATTAGAATGTCGTTCAGGTAGACTATCAACCTGAAACCTTGGGCTCTCATGTGTTCGACCACAAGTTTCATCACTTAGGTTAAGCACCACAGAGCGGAAGACAGACCAAAAGGGAGGGAGGTGGACTCAAATATCTGAGACCTCCATTGAAATTGTAGAAATCTTCTGTGAGGAGGAAGATTGGGAATCACAAGGTTGGCATCGTTGAGGTCCAATCGGACCATCCAGTATTGAGCTTGTAGCAAATACCTGAGAAGATTGATACCCTCCATCCTGAAGTGGCGATACACCAGAAACTCGTTAAATTCCCTCAAATTGATGATGGGGCGATGGCCGTAGTCCCTTTTTTCCCTGAGTGAGAATGTTGAGGAATCCATTGATGTGTTGGTTGTTGTCACAATTGCACCTTTCGCCATAAGATGGATGATCTTGCTATCCACTAGCGCCAATTGGTCAGTAGGAAAAACTAGGAGTCTGGGACAAGTTGCTTGGTGGGGGAGTCGCAAAACTCTATTTGGAAACCTCTGATCATTTGAAGAACCCACACGTCTGTGGTCAGAGTCGCCCTGTTGTGGGGAAAAAAGATACAGTTTGTCCCCAAGTTTGATCCCTACGGAGCTCTGTACACTCACCTTGCACTGTATGAGCTGTTTCCCCTTCCTCTTGCACCCCATCAACGGGGATAGGATCTGGTGGGGTTAAAATGGCTGTATTTGGCCGATCTTGCCACTCCCCTCTACAAGATTCTGCACCTTTGAAGAAGGATTAGTGAAAAGCATGGCCAGTCGAGCGCCCCCTTCCATGATCGGCTCCGGCAAAAACATGGGGTATAAAAATGTGTTTAATAGAAGTCTGGGCTTTATCTAGAGAATTCAATGTGTTCACAAATTTGACTAATTCTTTTAAGGATGGATCACCAAGTAGATTACCCTCTGCTACAGGCCCCGCCACAGAAGTGGAGAGTTCCCCCAACTTTGGGTCGATTTTAATTAGGAGAGACCTACAATGCTGTGGATATCGAACAGTTTCAGTTCCCCCAAAATATTATGGCCCTTTGAACCCAGCTTAATTGAGCATCCGGGGAGGCCACATCATTACACTGACAGTGAAATGAGCCAATCAGCTCATTTCTCTTTCCCGGTCTACGTGCTTGCGGGGCTATCTCAGCCCCCAATCACCTAGGCAGATGGAAGAGGTATCCTTGGAAAGTGGAGAATTCTTAGTTGTTCCTTGCTTAGGGATTGCTGCAGAAGGGCGATCGCCAAGCAGGGATTGACCACAAGACACCAGGGAGGAAGGACTGGCCCCTTGGGCAAGGGCTTTTGCTCCTCCCTAATGTTTTTGGGAAAAGTTAGTCTTTTTGCCCCAGGGGTAGTGGGCCAATTACTCCTGATCTGGCATGGGGGGCAGAAAGCCCACTAGGTACCAGGGAGTATTGTTTATTTTATTGTAAAAAAGGGGTGGCGGCTGCCCACAATGGGCATGCCAATGGCCCCACTTCCCAGACCCTAATATTAGCAGTTTTTCTGCCCCTCCCCCCCCCCCCGGAGCATATGGGGGTTATTACCCTCAATCAGCCCTCCCGTGGGGGCAGAAAGCCCACTAGGCACCAGGGATTATTTTATTTTTTATAAAAGAGGGGTGGGGGTTGCCCTCAATGGGCATGCCAAAGCCCCAATCAAAAAAAAGGGACAATATTTCTAACCCCCAAAGAGCAGATGGGGGTTATTACCATGATCAGCTCTCCAGGGGAAACAAAGCCCACTAGACACCAGGGATTTTTTTAATAAAAGAAAACGTTGGGTGATCCACGCAAGCCACACCTCCCTGGACTCCCCTGGGTGTCTAGTTTTCAGAAATGTCTGGCTTAAGTAGGTTTCCCTGGATGGCCGCTGAGCCTGGGCCTAAAATGGAGGAGACTCCTTTCAAAAACAGGTTGTTTAATGATACAAAGGGAGTCACATGGGTTTTGTTCAGGGACCTGGCAGCCATCTAGGTAAACCTAGAAAACCCAGAAATTTCTGAAAACTAGACAACGGGGGAGTCCAGGTGGATATGGCATGCATGGATCCCGCAACGTTTTGTTAACCAGAATCCTGTGCAAACCTCAAATTTTGCTTAAAAACACATTTTTTCTCCATTCCTGTGTGATGTCAGCGTGCAGTCACAAATTTCCTACCACCCAGTATTCCCCTCAGTTTTCCAATAAAAATGATACCTCACTTGTGTGGGTGGCCAAAGCAGAGCCAGCTTTAATAATGTATAAAATGAAAAACTGAGGAGGAACAAAAGTGTGTCCATAAGAGCAGGTTTTTTAATACGTTTCTAGGCTGACTCTGCTTTGGGCACCCACACAAGTAAGGTATCCTTTCTATCAGATGATCGAGGGAATCGTTAAGTGGTGGGTGATAAAATACTGGGGATCCATGCTAGCCACACCGCCAACAAAGCGGCAGTTTGCCCACATCGTCAACCGATTCAGAAAAGGGGGGTGGTGATGGACAGAGTATCTGAATTAAGCAGAACACTCCTACCCAGTCAACAGATCAGGGCTTGATCCATCACCGTTTTTTAGCTCACTGCACCATCCTAGCTCAGAACCTGGCTACATGCAAATTAGTTTGTCCCTGGCCCAGTGCATCATGGGAACAGGGCAGACCAAACTACCAAGCCAATTCTTTTACTGGAAAGGAAACAAGCTTCCGGGGACCGGTTTCTGGCATTACAGCCGTCTTCGGCCCAGCTTGCTTGAATCCTGATGGTGCAGTGAGCAAGGGACTCACATCTGAGCATACCCTTCCACGCTTATGGTGGACAAAACTATTCAGAAAAGGGGGGTGGTGATGGACAGAGTATCTGAATTAAGCAGAACACTCCTACCCAGTCAACAGATCAGGGCTTGATCCATCACCGTTTTTTAGCTCACTGCACCATTCCGGCTCAGAACCTGGCTACATGCAAATTAGTCTGTCCCTGGCCCAGTGCATCATGGGAACAGGGCAGACCAAACTACCAAGCCAATTCTTTTACTGGAAAGGAAACAAGCTTCCCGGGACCGGTTTCTGGCATTATAGCCTTCTTCGGCCCGGCTTGCTTGAATCCTGATGGTGCAGTGAGCAAGGGACTCACATCTGAGCATACCCTTCCACGCTTATGGTGGACAAAACGATTCAGAAAATGCTGCAGTGAGCTCAAAAACGGTGATGGATCAAGCCCGGATCTGTTGACTGGGTAGGAGTGTTCTGCTTAATTCAGATACTCTGTCCATCACCACCCGCTTTTCTGAATCATTTTGTCCACCATAAGGGTGGAAGGGTATGCTCAGACATGAGTTCCTTGCTCACTGCACCATCAGGATTCAAGCAAGCCGGGCCGAAGACGGCTGTAATGCCAGAAACCGGTCCCCGGAAGCTTGTTTCCTTTCCAGTAAAAGAATTGGCTTGGTAGTTTGGTCTGCCCTGTTCCCATGATGCACTGGGCCAGGGACAGGCTAATTTGCATGTAGCCAGGTTCTGAGCTGGGATGGTGCAGTGAGCTAAAAAACGGTGATGGATCAAGCCCGGATCTGTTGACTGGGTAGGAGTGTTCTGCTAAATTCAGATACTCTGTCCATCACCACCCCCTTTTCTGAATCGTTTTGTCCACCATAAGCGTGGAAGGGTATGCTCAGACATGAGTCCCTTGCTCACTGCACCATCAGGATTCAAGCAAGCCGGGCCGAAGACGGCTGTAATGCCAGAAACCGGTCCCCGGAAGCTAGTTTCCTTTCCAGTAAAAGAATTGGCTTGGTAGTTTGGTCTGCCCTGTTCCCATGATGCACTGGGCCAGGGACAGACTAATTTGCATGTAGCCAGGTTCTGAGCTGGGATGGTGCAGTGAGCTAGAAAACGGTGATGGATCAAGCCCGGATCTGTTGACTGGGTAGGAGTGTTCTGCTTAATTCAGATACTCTGTCCATCACCACCCCCTTTTCTGAATCACATCGTCAACCAAGCACCATCCAACGTACACCGCCAGCCAAGCACCAGTTGACACACACTGCCAGGCAAGCACTTGTCAACACACCGCTACCAAGTGCTAGTCCACACACACACACACACACACACACACCACCAGCAAAATGCCAATACACACACAGCCAGTGAAATACCAGCAAATGCAGACCGTCCACCGAACTCCAGTTCTCTCTCTCTCTCTCTCTCTCTCTCTCTCTCTCACACGCACACACAAACACACACACACACACTTTCCCTGATATCTAGTTTTTTTTACCGTCCTTCGGGACAGTTAAGCCTAAACATATCGCTGTTGGGGCATAAATGGCTCAATATGTGCCTAAAAAAAAGCAATGCGACCTTTGATCACGGGGCCGCTCCCTGACATGCCCATAAACATATACCTGGTGCTTAGTGGGCTTTCTGTAATATTAACCACATCTGCCCCTGGAGGGCAGAACGTCTGTGCCCATTTTTTATGGAGGAGAGGGGTATTTGCCCATTCTGGGTAGCCCCTACCTCTCTTTTATAAAAAAAAATCCCTGGTGTCTAATGGGCTTTCTGCCACCCCTGGTGGGCAGATCGAGGTAATAACCCCGATTGGCTCCCTGGGTGGGGTGGGCAGAAAGACTGTCCTTTTTATGATATTCTAATATAATCTCCCCTAGATGTTCCGTATGTGCATCAATACAGTTGGTAAACTACAGATGCTCAGTGACTGTGACAGCCATGCAAACACCACCCACCAGTCTGATTTTCTTTCATGTGCACTGCTTGGCCTAAAGTAGTTAATATGCCAAAAAGCAATTACATGAGTCCTATTTTTCCATTTTACTTAGGAACCCAGCACTGATGCTGTCAAATGCCTGAGTTGGTGAATACCAATAATTTCTAATTTTGGTTCTATCTAAAACCACTGTCTTCCACCACTCTGCACTTCTGTCTCTTCATATACATTGTGTAGGCCCTATTTTATCCCTGTTTTCTTCCGTTACTGCTTTTTTCTGTTTCTCTTCCTCCTATCTCACTTTTGGCCTTTTCTCTCCTTTGCTCTGGGTTACAGACTCCCAATGAATAATAAGACTTGGTTACAAAAAATGAGGGCCAGTGCCCAACCCAGCATAAATTAAGCACTGTTGGCCTGGCGGCCTGACTGTGAATTGTCATCAGAAGTGCCTGTTTCTTGCCATTTATGCTTCAGTAGCTGGCCAATCTTGGACTGTGGCAAGCAGCCCTCAGTTACCTTTCGTTTACATGGCTGGTCATAGCACACTGTCCTTCTGCCTGGATATACGGGTGGGGCACTGATGTAATCTGGGGGTGCAGGCTGCAGCCAACATCAGTGAATAGTTAGAAAGGAGAACTTGAAAAGAGGTAGAAGAGAGGAGAAGAGAATGTCTTTTGCAAGGAGATAAAAGGGTGGCAAACAAAGAAATTATAGGGAAAAGGAAAAATCGATAAAATGCAGGATTGAGGGAATTAGGAGAGAAAGAAGGGCGAGAGAGATTGAGAGACAAAGTTAGAAATTATAGTGAAGTGACAGAGACAGAAAGCAGAGATAAAAGGAGACAAGCGACCAAGAAAAGAGAGGGGCAAAGAGAAATTAAGGAGAGGGAAGAGAGTGGAAAAAAAATGGCAAATTAGTGAGCAAATAATAGAGAAGAGAAGTGAGAGAGAAAGTAAAGAAGAGGTGGTAGGAGAATACTCAAAACATTGGAAGCCGCTTGCTAGTATCCATTCTCATGCTGATTACTTATGTCTGGCCACACTTCTTCTTTGTCAGATCTGGTAATGTGTATACACTTGAGGGGAGAGCTGGAGGGTAAGTTGCAATTTTTTTAATCTTCAAACATGAGGGTTAAAGAGAGTGCATGACTGAAATATTTGCTGGAAACTTTATTTGTTCTATCTACCCAGTGTAAATTTGTATCCGGAGAACTGTCTGTACCAACAGAAGTGGGTGAACTGATTAAAACATGGAGAATCACAAATAAGCTGTAATATGATGTCAGTTTTGTAGCAGAGACTGTGCCTCTAAAAGGTACTATCCAATCAATATGCAGAGATCAGTGTCATTAAGTAAAGCTGCCGCGCCATATTCAGTAAGTCATGCAGAGGAGCCAGTGTATGCAAACCTGATCTGTGGCAATATTTTGTATATTGTCTTGTACTGGCTTTTGCTGCAGTATGTTCACCTATTGCTATCCTTTCAACATTTTCCTCTTGATTTTTCTTTTTCCAAAGATGTCCAGAATGGAAGAGGCAGGGAAAACAACATAGTGCGGAGAAGAAGACTGCACCCTTTCTTTTCCCACTTGGAGAAAACCAACCGAGCAGGAGTCAAGGAGTCAAGAAGCTGAAGGACAATTGGAAATTGAAAGAGACAATGCACTTAAGAGTTCGGACAGCAAATTCTTCATAATGACCTTCACACAATGCTGTAATTTATTTAATCATCCCTTGAAATGACAAGAGAAAATGGTTCATCAACTCACAAATGCTTGAAGAATAGTAATATTTCCTATTACATAAGTTGTCTTGAAAAGATTCTTTCCACTTTGACTGCTGATTTAGCAGTTGGGATTTGTTTTGAGATCATGAAACTGCATCAGGGTATTTGTTGCAGTTGGATCCCAGGGATTTCTCCTCAATGAATGGCCACTGTGGAACTGTTTTGTGTACTACATTAGTACAGTTTTCTGGATTGCATGGGGAGGATTGCCTCTCGATGCCCACACTGAGATGCATGCTGAGGTTTTTGCTTCCTGCCTGAGGACTCTGTGAATGTATATTGGCAATGAGGCAGTGGGAAATGTTATTAAGCTCCCTTGTAAATAATTTGTATTGCTGGAGCCTTGGTTCCCTCTGAAGCTAAATATGAGATTGATGTGTAAATTCTAGGGTGGAACGTTGGTTCTTACTGGAGTCTTAAATACAAAACCTCAATTTCCTGCTGTTTTCTCAGCTTGATGCTTCAAACGTTTTGAACATGTATGTGTCTGAAGTGAAATAGCAACAAAACTGAACATGAATGTCTCCAATTAACCTTATATACGAACTATACGTTTACAATATTAAGGACCATAAATCAGACCAGTGTAATTCATAATTTATTTTTCACCAAAATAGATATTTGTTTTGTGCATTAGAATATCTTTATTTTATATCAAAAATATATTCCTAGATTTTGTGAGCGCCATATAAATTAAAAAAATACATAAATCTTGGTCACCGACGGAACTCGACTCTGCACTCCGCAAGTTTTTCCTGCATTATATTTTATTACCAGGATTATGCTATAATCTATGAAAATAAGGGCACCCCTATTTCACTTTGATCACCTACTTTGATCTGAGATTTCCAGCAGCGCCCCTTGGTTTTCCTCGTAATCTCCTTTGAGATGGGTACATCACCCCCTGTTGTTGGTGGGAAACTCTTCAGTTCAAATATTCACTAGACGATACCCACTATGGAATCAAGATGGCTATAACAATTTTATACATTTATAAACAAGTACTTGTTATCCATTGTGAGCCCCTCATGCTTGAATTAGTGCTTGAATAAATTCAGTCTGGATGGCAGCTGCTGTTGATTACTGAATACAGACCGCTCCTTGATGAAGGTTGCACTAACTTCTTCAACTAGCCTTTAACTACCGAAACGTGTGTTGGTGCAACCCCCATCTATTTATTTCTTGTTTTATAAATTAGAACACTTGAAACTTCTAAACTGTACGACAAGTCCAATCACAATATGAAATAATAATTTTGTCTTGTGTCTAATGTTTTGACATATTTGTTTTGTAGAGTGTGATTGAGTGTGATTGTTCCTCCAAGTATGCTATGTAGTTATGTTCTTTGTCTTGTTTTTGTTTATACATGTTTTGAATTTATGTGGAGCTCACAAAAAATCTACGTATATATTTTTGATATAAAACAAATATTTTCATATGTAAAAAAATATCTGTTTTGATGAAAAATGAATTACACTGATCTGATTTATAGTCCTTAATATTGTAAACGTATTTTTCCTAAATTAAGTTAATTGGAGACGTTTATGTTCAGTTTTGTTGCTAGTATTCTTCCCTGGGATCGTCTCCATACATAAATGTATGTTCAGGGCCCCTATTTTGTTTTTGATTGTGTCTAGAGTGAATACAAAAAGAGGACAGTTTACAAATTCAGGTCTTAAGAGAGAAATGCTACATTTCCTCTAGTATATCCATGTATATTCAAAAACAAATATGCTGTGCATGTGAAAATATCTTGTGATAATTATTACATGGTTTCAGATTTTGAAGCTTAGAGCTGGACAATGGTGGTGTGATCTGAACATTCCACCCTAAGTTAAAGGTTGATCATTTTAAAGCTGTTCGACTGTTGGATAAATACCAGGGATACAATACTAAAGGGGATATTCTATACATTTTCAAGAAGACTAGGTACAGATGGGAAATAAGATTCACAGTGATGATGAGATGCAAGAATTCTAGTCTCTCGTGTGACATATAATGTTAGACCTTTATTCAGAATCTGAACCAGAGAAAATGATAAAAATGAATGACTTGGGCTACAGGACATTTTCTCAGTCCACTGAATTTACGCAATGGCAGTATTCACCATGAACGGATTTAATAATTATTAGTAACGTTCCCAGTTAAAAGCATACATAAAACACATTTGTATAGCTGTAATATTGACCAGTGCTGAGTAAGTCATAAGTTATTCATCTGTACGGCAGAGCCTTTAAATATGACTGCATTTACTTGACATGTTTGCCACCATGTGCGAAATGATTTGTGTAAGGAAAGTAGTTTATTTTAGAGGGTGGCTGTGCGAGCTTGCCATTTAATAAAGACAAAGACACAATTGTGTGTCAGGTTAGTTTGTAAAATCTTAGCTCAGTCCTGGGTAGCTGGGGCTCAGAGCTTAATCAAAGAAACAACATCCAACATGCATTTCGCAAACGAGGTTGTATTTGTATCTTTAAATGGACACCTCAATATATAAAAATTCACCAGAGGGATTTCAAGATATAAATCTTGAAAGGAACAATAAATCACAGATTTCACTTAGCACAATAAATCGGTGTAATCCACAGTAACTCGCAGGTTATGGTTAGCTACACCATGTAACTTGAAAATGGCTATGAGGGCACTCTTGTGGCAAGCAACTCCAGCACGTTTCTGGGACCAATAAGGTCCAGCAGAACAGGGAAGCAGTCTCCAGTGCAGTTCCAGGCTCCATGGGCAACCCACCCTAGGAATCAATGGAGTGGTTCCGATGCAAGGGATGCAGGATGCTGAAGATGCTCAAAAAGGCTAAGCCGGTGTCTGGGGTTCTTCTTGGTGCCACCGCTCGGTCCACAAACTTGGTGGGGTGACTTTGCCTCAGGGAGTAATTTCCCTCTAAGTCTGAAGGAAGTACAGCCAAAAATCAGTTGCCATTGGTTTATTGGTCTCCAGTTACAGCAAAATCAGCGGTTCCCTTTAATTTACAGTATTGTCTGTGCTAGATGACCAAAATGCACTCCAACTCTACTGTGTTCAGCAGACTTGGGTGCAGCTGTGGAAGGTAGGGACACAATCTCCCAGGCTGCACATCAGCGGTGAGTGGTGATCAGATGTTCTTGACTCTCAACTATCCCGGGCAGGCTTCTTCAGCTTTTATGGCCTAGTCGCTGTAACAGAGAGACAGCCAACTAAGTCTTGGAGCCATCTTCTCTGTCTGTGGCTCAGGAACAGCTTTTTCCTCAAGCAAGACACCCCAGTCACAGTCTCCTTATAGCTAGCCCAAGGAGCAGCAGGTGTAGTCCAGTCTTTGTTGCAGCTTCTCATTTCTGGGTCAGAGAACAGCAAGGCAGACCTTTGGCCCTCTCTCCAGTACTGACATGATCTGAGGTCTGGGTGCCACTTTTATACCCATTACAAGCTAAGGGGATGGGGTGGCTACTTTGCCAATTTGGCTACCAGGTCACTCCCACCTGATTACAGCTTCTTGTGAAGTATGGCATCTAGCCATCCCAGGGTACACTCTTCTGCCCATTCTCAACATGGCAGAACAGTTCTCTTGATGAGTGATGCTTCCTAGTCCATCCCAGAGGTGTGGCTACATGGGGGCTACATGCCCGTAGAAAACACATTTTGGTAAAACTTTCCCCTCCCCGCCTGAGATACCAGTTTGTCTGCTAAAATAAAAGAGCAGCCTCGCTTGTGTGTCACTACCACTTGCCCTTCAAAGACCAATTCCCCTTTGAGGCTCTCCTTTTGGGCTCACATCCTATTTGGCCATCATGTCAGGAGGAGGTCACACCTCTTCCCTCATTCCACGCAGGCCCTTTGTATTATTTCCTGAGAGTCCATCACACTTCTTCTCAGAAAGGCAGTAGGTAGCAGCTTGTGTGCAACCAAAAATGTTCACTGCAAACGTTTGTGCAGCAAAGTTACAACAAGTTGCCATTAGTGCTAATGTTACATTAAATTTGACTTGAACAACAATTCGTTTTAGTGCAGCGATTGTTTTGATACCTTGACATCCATATTTGGAAGTCTCATTTAGAAGTTAGCACTGCCGAGTTGTCAGCATGTAACCCTGTACTCCTCACCGGAGCTACTAGCCTTTCTACAGCAAAAAAACAATGTGGGACTTTTCCTGTCAGGATAGTAAAAAACGCATGCCTACTTTTTAATATACAGCACTATTAAAAAGAAATTTGCCATTACTTTAAATGGCAATGTCGAGTTAGCGGTTTAGACGATGTCTGGGTGTCATGTTGTACCATGTCACACTTGTGGTGGCACAACCGGTGCTGCAGTCCGCAAGGGCACTTAACTTACAGGCCCAGGGTACCCCTAGTAACATACACTAGGGACATATAAGTAAGTTAACATGTAAATTTGGGATGAGCCAATTAGACATATACTTTTTCAAAAGGTCAGAGCATTGGCATTGTGGCCTGTTTGTCAGCAACATCAGTCCAAAGATACCAAAAAGTGGGGCAAAGGTGAGGGTGAACCCTGCAAAAAGCCAGTCTTTACAAGGGGTTTAACCTGATTACAAGCAGACTGTTAATTGTGATATCTGCATTAATTCCTCTTACCACATGTCACAATTAGTAGTTTGGGGTCTAACAGTTTACTTCTGAATCTATTGACATTTTCAGGGTGAAAAATGCCAAATAAATTGCGACATAAGCATGAAAATCCGTTTTTAGTCTCAGTTACCGAAGACAAATGTGTAATTGTGTGATCATTTTCAGACATGAGAAGTCAGATTTCACAAGTCTTATAAATATCAATCCAAACACTTGGCTGCTCATATTGATAGCCGCAGAGTCCTGCTAACATTTAGCATTTATTTAAAGTTGCTTACATTCTATTACTCGGCACCATGCATTGACCATTGTTTCTTCTTTGATGTAAGATTTCCGTTTATTACTCCTGAGCTTCTCCATAGCTAGTTGTAATCTCCCACCACCTCAGCTGAAACATGCTCACCGCCCCTATTTTGCAACAATACATTAGAGATGAGCATATGCCAGTGATTCTCAAAGTACTTCAATGTCTCTGTCGAGTCACCCCTCCACACTGGCACCACTCATGACCACAGTTTCTGATGGTATATCGGTTGTTTCTACTAAGTATCTGTCTCTTTTTCTGGGACTACTGTCTCTAAAGCAGGGCGGAATACTCCAGGTAATCCATTATCAGTTACGTAGAGTGTGGTAAAATAGCATTCTTTTTTTTCCTTAGAAAGTTTCTCTCAACACGATGAGCATTCCATTTAATACTGCACCATTTTTTTATACTGTCTATAAAAGTAGTCAAAAGAATAATCCCAAATTCCCCCTCCATTGTGATGGATTAGTATGTCCTCTCGCAATCTTGTATGGTTTACCAGGGTTTCTCTGTTGCAAATGCTTCAAATTGTACTAGCTGCATTGAGTCCTACCTGCCACCTTTCTGACCATTTTTTCTAAAATATATTTTTTCCACTTTTCTTACATTATCAGCTATGCCATTGATCATAAGACCTTTCTGAGAGTTTGGCAAACAGAACTCGAAGTGCAATGGATAGCCCATCCACCATACTACAAGTGCCATAGGCTATAATGAACTTATAATATGGTGGACGGGAAATTCCGCCATGTTTGTGACAAAGGACCCCATGCACCAACTCTGACCCAAAGCGCCATATGCAAATAAGGATTTCATTACAGTTCCCTCATTGTGCTGAAATTAAAGGAATTTAATAGGACAGGCTATAGTACTGATCCACGTGGCACTTTCAATTTTACCCAGAATACAGTTCTTTCAAGCAACTGTGATTTCTCCATGGCTTAAGAACTCCCTACTGAAAGCAGTGTGCAGAGCTTATTTCACAGGTTCAACTCCACTCAGGGCTGACTCAGTTGTTTTTCCTTACAAGGTGACAAAATTGAGAACCACTATGTTGGGCAATGTTAACACCCTATGATAAAGCAATTATGAGTTGTTAGCATCATTAATACTTACATCACTTTCTCCTGTCATCTCACCAATCCATGAAGTGTTGCATGATTGGAATGAATGAGATGAAGGCCAATGATTTCCATGCCCTTAACCAGGTGATGATGAAAGAGCAACTCAAGGAGGAGTGTTCTTGCCTACCTAGGCAATACCTGTCAGACTGGCCAGAAAAGGATTCAGAGAAATGTATAGTGTTGACTGACTGACTGTTGGCTCACAGGGTTACCGAAGGACTGAAGCATCATGACTCTAAGCCATGGGTACTCACAAACTTTTTCTCGGGTGCCAAAATTACAGTTTGGCTTGTGGCCGAGGGCCACACAGATGGGCCTGCGTGATGGAGGCGGGAGAGGCGGTTTCAGTAGGGGCAGAGCTACTGGGGTGAAAATAAAACCAGCCCCTTTTCAAAACATGACTAGACAGTGCTGTATTTCGAAATGCGATATATGTGTGTATTTAACCCGAATAAATGCTATCAATATTATTATTTTTTATTGGCGTCTGTGTGTTTCTGACCATAGTTTTCCATCTTTGCCTTGTTTTGACAAAAACCCAGTTCCCTGCTCTTTGGCTCTCAGTTGCGCAGATACTTGGACACACCCTTCATTTGTCTCTCAGAAGACACAACTCATACCCCTATGCCTCTTAAAGTCGCTACGAACAACCCTCAATGGGTCTGTTGAGTGTTTGCAGTACCAAGCCCCAAGATCATCCAGCAAAACTCAGAAGCGTAAAAGCAAAGTCCATTGATAGAGGTAGGTTTTCTGTCCTCTGTCCAGCCCTCTGTGCACACCCCAGCTCATGAAACTTACCACATGAATGTAACCACAGGCAATACAAGCATCAGTGACAGCAGGCAGCCATATTCTTAATGGACCGAGAAAGTACATGCATAAATGGCCCCATGCTGTAATGTGCATGCTTGGGCCCACACAATACATGCATTCATGTACTTGGGCTGTAATGCACATTTAGAATGGCACAATGTCCAGCATAATGGGCAAGAGACGTGCCGTGTGTCACGCTACCTTCTCCTAGCCAATGAGCTTGTCCAACAATACAGCAGAGGTATTGTAGTGTCATCTACAAAATGACTATCATCTCAGGTAGGTGCATATCATTTAATAATAATGCATGTATCAGGCAGCACGTCTACTGCTATTCTTCCCTGAGCCCCACACTCAATTACTCTGCTCTTAGGGTCTGCTGTGATCCTTGGTTTTCACTCTGTCCCTGCACTCTGACTCTGACCCTACTTTATGACTGTTTCATGATTGCCTTATTCCTCTACTCTACATCCTCATCCCACCACTTTGGCCTTAATAATTTCCTGAGCCGTCCTGCAGCCTGGCACTCTGTCACAACTTTACACCTCTATTGTTTTACCCTTAATGTACACCACTTGTTATGCCTCTCCTCTTATCCATGGTTATTTCCTTATCTAATAAATGCCCCTCACACTGTCCCTACCCCCACTTTCCATTACCATCATCACAATCTGCCCCCAGTACCTCTTTGCTAAGCTCATAAGCTTCCTCTGTCTGACTCTCCACCTCATGATTACACTGCTCTTCACTCTGCTTCTACTCATTTCCTGGTCCTTCTATTTCATTATGCTCACAGCCTGTCACCTTGAAGTTTAATGCTGCTCCTGCTCTCCCTCCATCACAGTCTACCCCTATCTGGTGACACTCTTATGGTGCCACATTTGTCTACTTTTTTTAGCATTATTTCTCTCACTCTTCTCATAAGCTATCAAACTGCCTACCCTCTAAGTCTGCCCCTAACACCTTAAGTAAAAGCCTAACCTTGCATTGCACGCTGATGCACCACTCTGCGCCTACCCTCTCATTGTGCCCTATTGCGTCACTCAGCGCCTACCCACTCATTGTGTCTGTACACCTTCACTCTACTGAAGGTTCACCCTATTGACAAGACAGTTCCTTGTTCTTCCTACAGTTTTGCTCTACACCTTCACTCCACTTCTTCCCTTCACTCTGCTTCTATCTCATAGCTGTTGGTTCCATTGTTGTTGTACCCCTCACTATTTCCTTGCCCATGTCCCTGACTTAGCATATATCGCTCAGTATAGTCCTTAAGTGTAAAGCAGCCCATTCTGCCTGTCCTTTCTCTGCTCCTGCCCCCTTACACTCCTCATACCCGGCAATACCCTTATTCTGCGCTCATATTTCACATTGCTCCTACTCCCTCGCTCTCTTCTGTTAAACCCTAACCTTTCCATACCTCCTCACTGCGCTTCTCAACACTTTCTTGAGTAATGCACAAAGCAAGTTGAATAGCCTGCAAGAAATGTGGGGAAGCTGGGATTTATACATAACTATCCGGCTGCTTCTGAGGCATATAACGTTGTGTATGAACTGCATCCCCCTATCCCCAATTCCACCTGCAAACTTTTCCTAGCACCACTGTTGTCAACGGTGAGCCTGTAGGTATCTCATGAAAAGCCATGCCATAAAACAAAAGGCTAGGCACAGCCCAGGGATCGACATTAGGACATTGCTTGATCCTCGTTTTATTTATTTTGTTCACACCACATGCGGGCATTGAAAGCCTGAGCAAGGAAAGGCCGGGCTTGGCTGAAACCTAACTCGGGGCCACAAAAACATACATTTTACTTACAGAGACAGCTGATTTAGCAGCACCAATTGAGACATTAAAGAGGCCACACTGTGAGCAGCATGCACAGGCACAGAGGCGCAACTAGAGTTATATTACGGGGGGGGGGCTGATTCTTCAGGAAAAAGGCAAAGTGAAGCTGCAGGGGCTTTAATCAGGGGGCGGGGGCGGGACATAAGCCTCACTACCAAACAAAAGGTCTTTAAAAAACCTGTGAAGTGCTCGGTGCGGTGCGGCTGTGTGCGCTCGGGAAGCTGACTCATCAAAGGCAGGGTGAGCAAGTGACGTCAGAGAGGCAGGTGAGGGCGGGGGCTCCGGGTGAGAAAATGGTGTGGAGTCGTGCCTGCTATTTCCCACGGGGGCCGCATGGTGTGACCTGGCGGGCCGCAACTGGCCCGCGGGCCGTACTTTGAGTACCGCCGCTCTAAGCCTAAGGGAGAGAGGAACTCTTAAAACATTGTTTACAATCTGGAGGGTAAGGGACAGGGCAAGTCTCCTGGGTCCAAAGGAAGACATATCAGAAAGGGAATCGGGTCCCAAGTTGGGAACATAAAGAGAAGGGAGGATCAGAAGGTTCTACCAAGTCCAAAGTGATACTTGCTGTAGGTATCACAAGGAGGTGTTTTTCAAGTGTGACCGTCGGGTGAAAGACTCTGTGCCTAAGATAGTGAGTGCGTTGACTGTGGATGAAGGAACCCAAGTAGCAATAGGCAATATGGGGCCCAGATGCTCCTAAGAACATCCATTGAAATACCACGAAGAACAGTGGGAGGAAGGTTCCTTCTCTTAGGCATAAAGGGGTTTCTTCCTGGTGCCAATGGCACATATTTGGTAGCCAGCAGTGGGGAAGATGAGAGTATCTGATTGCTTGAGTTGAGGTTGAATTCAATGGCAATATGGCAATTCAGCAATGGTTAATGGATGGATGGATGAGAGATAAGCAAGATGCTGGATGTCTTTTGGGCAATGATTTGATTGCTCCTTGTTTAGTATGAGGACCATAAGCCTACATGGCTTGAACCACTTCATCTATGTTGATCAGAAAATAGGCTGCTTACAGTCTTGGGAAGAGACCGGGACCACCACTGATTTGCCTAGACCAGAACTAGATAGTAAGCAGATCATTGCATACGCTGAGAATGTGCAGGCCATGGCATACTTTGCCCCTACTCTAAGGGAGAGGATAATGAGACATTTGAAACAGACCAGATGTAGGACTCTGGGTCACTGTCAGAGCTGCAGGGGTTGTTAGCTACTGAAAGACCTACTTAGGAAGAATTCTACAAATCATACGTTGAGTATTTCAAAAGGGTTTCTAGGAACAGATGAATGAGGTAGTGGTTTGAAACACTAAATTGGCTAGGAGGACGGACTTCTTTACAGTGAGCCTGTTAAAAATTGAGCTAGAAGTTAGCAACAAGCTAGTTGTGCCATTGTCACTGACCCCCCAAATTACCTTCACAGGAAACTTGGCCATATGACACCGGATAGGTAAGACTCTGTTCTGCTGGCTAGGGATGAGCAACCAAAGCAACACTGACTAGGTATCAGGAGGACCAGGAGGTGTTGTTGCTGAAGCTCATTTGCCTAGGAGTTTTTAAGGCTCTGTTGTGTGGGCCGTGCATGGTAGGGCAGAAGGTTTCCAAAGTGAAGTTCTTGGTGGAGACCGCTACCACTATGAGAAAGGAAACAAAGCAGGCCAATTCTTGGCTTCAAAACTGAAAGGCCATCAGATGTCTTTTTGTAGAGACCATCAAAGATCACAGAGAATTGTGACAAATGAACAATAAAACCATGAAAATGAGAGAACAGGGATAAAATACTACAATTCTGGTTATTCTACTGTACACAGTCAATACTACTCAAATTAAAATGGTTTAGGAGTGTGTTGAGGGCAGCTCATTTGACCATTTTAATGCAAAACCACTAGATGAATCAATTTCCAAGTAGCCGTTTATGAGGGACATTAAGTCCCTGCACTCTTTTAGGGTTCGGGATGGTTTTGCACATTCGTTAGGGGTTATAGTCCTTCTCTACATGAGCTTTTGGCTATAATTCATACATTTTCACATCTAGGGCCAGGCTTAAGCCCACCATGGCTGAAACTCAACTTTCCCTCATACTTAAGCCTGGGAAGGACACAGAGAATTGCGGCAGGTCATACAGCTCAATCTCCATAGCTAGCACAAATGTGAAGATCTTCCTAAATATTCTGTCCTGCATGATGCACACTGACTAGACTTGCTTCATGGAAAAGGCGCTCCATATTTTATAAGTGTCCCACTCAGAGAGAAATGGGCAATGCTTCTGTCTCTTGATAAGGGAATGCTTTTTATAGGCGAGAATGGACACTATAGATGCCCTAGTGTACAGGGACTAAAGTACCTCCCTCCTCCTACATTTACGCTTATATTGGGTGAAGTAGGAAATGCACTTGAAACACTCAATATTTCTATTTATATATATCTCAGCTGTCATTCATTAGCAAGACAATCGTGACTTTAAGACGTACGTTTGGTAACTTACAATCCATTCTGCTTAATAATGGAATGTCCCTTTTTCTATTGCAGGAGAGTAGAGCATTGGAACTGGTAATATACAGGGTACTTTGTCTAATAGCTCAATTTGAAAAACAGCGTTTTCATTGCGATCTTCAAATATATTCATTCTCACCTTGGAAGCTGCAGATCTAGGCTGTAATCCTGGCTTCACGATGGTAGTAGCAGTAAATGATATATAAAGTGCATGATTAATCTAGTCTGAGTGTCCTCGCACTAGGAATTCATTCTCTAATAAGGAACCTGGGGGCATATTAGCAAGGAGTAGCGATATTTATCTGTAAATGTGCCACCGCCAGCCTGTCGGGGGCGATCCTTGCTGCAATGACCACTCGCCACATGAACATGGCTGGGGGGTCCGCAGCGGACGGAAAGACCGTCCGCCGATTTTCCTCCCCGGTCGCAAGAAAAGGGTTTATATGGTGGCGGTGTCTATCAGACACTGCCAGCCATATTAAGATGGGCTTCGTCAGATGCCTTTCCGTGGCAGCAATGCCGCTATGGAAAAGCATGTGGTCTACACTTTGGGGGCCCAGTGCAGGCCCCCATTGTGAAGACGAGGTGGAGGGTGCACATGGGGGGTACCTGTGGTAACCCCCCTGAATTAGCATACACAATGTGGCAGGCACCGGCGGTGCCTGCCGCTTTTGTATGCAAATGCATAACCAGCATTTTTAACATAGCGGCGGGTGCTGGTGTAAACACCGCCTGCAGCAATATTAGACATGCATGATGCAATAGCATGAAAATGGGAACCCCCTCTTAATTTACTTAGAGCCAGGGAAAAGAGGGGAGAATATAAACACATCAAGAAGAGATTTCCCTTGTGGCTCACATATTTTGTACATTATGACCTGGTTCACATCAATATTGCATGTCCTTCAAGATATGCCAATAACACTTTTTTTTGGATTTATATTTACCAAATTTTATTTCTTTTTTTTGGATATATGTATATCAAAAACTTTTTTGGGTACTTTTTTTATAGCATTTCTTTCTTACAAATTCATTTTACTTTTCTTAAACAATATAGACAAATATAAAAACATAATTCATCATCTAAGCACTTTTTTCAAATTTTTATACACAAGAATTATAAAAACCACCCTGATACCACCACCTAAATCACACTCACCAACTATTCATTCATACACTTGCATACAATTCATTTATCAACCAAAACTTTTTTTTAACAGAGAAAAACTCGGACTGAGTAACGGCCACAGAAAGTTATGTGGGATTCCACGCCAGGTCTTGCTGAAATGACCACTCGCCATATTAACATGGCTGGGGGGTCAGCGGCGGACGGAAAGACCGTCCGCCGCTTTTCCTCCCCGGTCTCAAGAAAAGGGTTTAAATGGTGGCGGTGTCTATCAGACACGGCCAACCAAATCAGGATGGGCTTCGTCAGATGCCTTTCAATGGCAGCAATGCCGCTACGGAAAAGCATGCGGTCTACACTTTGGGGGCCCAGTGCAGGTCCCCATGGTGAAGACTAGGTGGAGGGTGCCCATTGGGGACCCTCCTGCATTTGCATACACAATGCGGCAGGCACCGCGCGGTGCCTGCCGCTTTGTGTATGCAAATGCATAACCAGCATTTTTAACATTGCGGCGGGTGCAGGTGTAAACACCGCCCGCCGCAATGTTAAACATGCATGATGCACCTGCCACTATGGCGGGCGCATCCTAATACCCCCCCGCGGGACCCCCGCCCTTATGGCAGGCGGTCCTTTCCTCCGATGGGATGGCGGGCGGACTAAGTTCGCCTGTCATCCTAATGACCCCCTTGTATCTGTTAAATATTTTTGCGGAGCTAAATCAAAGATATTGGAGTTAAAAAAACACTTGATTTAGTCTTTATCAAGGACATCAGATCACAATTAAAGCTATGGGTCTAAATGAAATGTTTCACTATCATTTTAAAGACACGAGAAGACATATTTCAGGACGACAACTCACAGCACCATCTTTTATTTCAGAAATTCTTGTAAGCCTTAGACCACTTTTCTACCCAATTTCAAGCATGAAAATGACTCTACACACACTTCTTTTAGTTCCAAAAGATATGATTCACATCCAACAGTCATAGCTAGCCACAAGATTTCACATAAGAAAAATCACAATTTTTGGCCTTTTTGAGAATTTTCTTAAGGTCCGGGGTCATTGAATTCTGACAAAAAATGATTATTTGGAATGTACAAAAAAATATTTGAAGCATTATTTGTATTGTTCCTCATTTTGAATTATCACTTTTTAGGGCTTCACAATGACCAAGCGTGAAAATTACCCAAAGGCACTTATTTATGTTCCAAAAGTAATGATTCACATCCAACAGTCACATATAGTCAAAAGATTAAACATTAAAAAAACTTAATGTCTGACTATTTCAAGAAATGTCTTAAGGTCCAGGGTCATCGTTTCTCATTAAACAAATAGATTTTTTGGAATGTACACATTTATTTTCCAAATGTCATGTGTAAGGCACCTCATGTTGAATACCCTCTTTTTAAGACCTCACAGAGTCCAAATATACCATTTTTTTTAGACTTTTCCTCCCGCTAAAAGCTTTTGTTTTGCCAGATTTAAAGCATGATAATGACTCTAGGAAATCTTATTTTAGTTAAAAAAGTGATGATTCACATCCAACAGTCATTTACAATCAAAAGTGTAAACATTTAAAAACTCACAATTACTGAATATTTGGAGAAAGTTCTTATGGTCTGGGGTCATCATTTTCCAACGGTACAAAAATGCTTCAAAATGTCAATTGTATAGCACCTCATGTTGAATACCCACTTTTTAAGACCTAATAGTCAGTTTTAGAGAGTTCTCCTCCTACTCAGAAACGTTCATTTTGCCTGATTTCGAGCATAAAACATTACTTTAAAAACACCTATTTTTGTTCACTTGTGACGATTCACCTCCAGCAATAATTTGCAGTGAAAAGATAAAACATAAAAAAAAAATCACAATTACTGTCCATTTTTATTGACCTTTCCCAAGGTCGAGGTCATTGTTTTTAATCAGAAAAGTGATTTTTTAGGCTATACAAATGATGATTTAAAATGTCAATAGTATTGTGCCTCAAGTTGACTAACCACTTCTTACGGCTTTCCAGTGATCAAAATTGACATTTTTATAGGCTTTTTTTCTCCTAATCAAAAGATTGTATTTTGCCCAATTTTGAGCATGAAATAACTCTAAACACAGTTATTTTAGTTCCAAAAGAGATGATTCAGACCTGACTGTCATTTACAGTCAAAATATTAAACTTTAACATAATCACCATTTCTGACCATTCAGCATAAGTTTCACAGGTCTGGGGTCATTGGTTTTCATAGGAAATTGGATTTTTTGGACTGTACAAAAAAATTATTCAATTTGTTGATTGTATCGCACATCAAGTTGAATAACCGCATTTCTAAGGCCTCCAAAGGACCCAAAGTGCCATTTCTATGGAATTTTCCTCATACTCAGAAGCTTGTATTTTGCCCTATTTCGATCATGAAAAGAACTCCAAACACACCTATTTTAGATCCAAAAGGGATGATTCACATCCGACAGTCATTTACAGTCGAAAAATTAAACATTAAAAAAAAAACCTTTACTGACCATCCGGAGAAAGTTCCTCATGTCTGGGGTCATCGTTTTTCACCAGAAATTGTATTTATTGGACTGTACAAATTATGATTTAAATTGTCAATTGTATCATGCCTCATATTGAATAACCACTTTTTATGGCTTCCCAGTAACCAAAATTGACATTTTTTAGACTCTCCCTTCTACTCAGAACATTGATTTTGCCCGAATACACGCATGAATATGACTCTAAACACATTTATTTTAGTTCCAAAAGCGACGATTAACATCCCACAGTCCTCTACAGTCGAAAGAATAAACATTAAAAAAAATCACCTTTACTGACCATGCGAACAAAGTTTCTCAGGTCCGGGGTCATCATTTTTCATCAGAAATTGAATTTTTTTAATGGTACAAAAAATGATTTACAATGTCAATTGTATCATGCCTCATGTTGCACAACCACTTTTTAAGGCTTCCTAGTGACAAAACTGTAATTTTTATAGACTTTTACTCAGAATCAGAAGCTTGTCTTTTGGCCGATTTCAAACATGAAAATGACTCTAAACACACTAAATTATGTTCCAAAAGTGACGATTCACATCTGACTCATTTACAGTTGAAAGAGGAAAAATTTAAAAATCAACATTTCTGACCATTTAGAGAAATTTCCTCAGGTCCAGGGTAATATGTTTTCATCAGAAATTGGATTTTTTGGACATTACGAAAAAAATATTTAAAAAGTCAATTGTTTCATGCTTTACGTTGAATAACCACTTTTTAAGGCCTCCCAGTGACCAAAATTGCCATTTTTGTGGACATTTCCTCCTACTCAGAAGCTTGTAATTTGCCTGATTTCGAGCACAAAAATGACTCTACACTCACTTAGTTCAGTTCCAAAAGTGATGATTCACATATGACATTCCTTTACAGTCAAAAGATTAAACATTAAAAAATCCCCATTTCTGAACATTCGGAGAAAGTGCCATAGGTCGGGTGTAACAGTTTTTCATCAGAAAATGGATTTTTTGGACTGTTCTAAAAATGATTCCAAATGTCAATAGTAGCACACCTCATGTTGAATAACCACTTTTAAGGCATCCCATTGATCAAAATTGCCATTTTTATAGGCTCTTTACCAACTCAGAGCCTCGATTTTGAGCATGACAATGAGTCTAAGCACACACATTTTAGTTCCAAAAGTAATGATTCACATCTGACAGTCATTTACAGTTGAAAGATTAAACATTAAAAAATCACCATTTATAACAATTTGGAGAAGGTTCCACATGTCCGAGGTCATCGTTTTTCATCAGAAATTGTATTTATTGGACCTTACAAAAAATTATTCCATTTGTCAATTGTATCGCACATCAAGTTGAATAACCGCATTTTAAGGCCTCCAAGTGACCCTAAGTGCCATTTCTATGGACTTTCCTCCCACTCAGAAGCTTGTATTTTGCCCTATTTTGATCAAGAAAAGAACTCCAAACACACTTATTTTAGATCCAAAAGGGATGATTCACATCCGACAGTCATTTACAGTCGAAAAATAAAAAAAAACACCATTACTGAACATCCGGAAAAAGTTCCTCATGTCCGGGGTCATCGTTTTTCATTAGAAATTGTATTTATTTGACTGTACAAATTACGATTTAAAATGTCAATTGTATCATGCCTCATGTTGAATAACCATTTTTAAGGCTTCCCAGTAACCAAAATTGACATTTTTTAGACTCTTCCTTCTACTCAGAACATTGATTTTGCCCGAATTCACTCATGAATCGGACTTTAAACACATTTTTTTTTTCAAAACCATATTTATTGAGAGTTCAAGCAAGTATCAATACAGCTCTCCACAATCAGGAGGATACTGTCAACAGTATGCAGGTAATGGCATGACAATGAACCCAGAGTTTTAGGAAACAAACCCCATCCCACCCCTGCCCCACCCATCCCCAAAAATACCCCCCAACACCCTTCCCCAACTACCCACCCCTTATCCCACCCTAGCCCAGTGCACGTGTTCACAGAGTAGCAACATTAGATGGAAAGCAATGTAGGTGTCGGCCAACAACCTAAGGTACAGGGTCCACATCAGGAGGCAGTACATCATCAATGTCAATCGGGGGGTCAAGGGTAAGCCCCCTGTAGTCCGCCCACCGTTTCCAAATTTTGTAGTGCTTTCGGGGACACCCCCTGGCTTCAAAGACAGGCAGTTCCAGCCCCATGAGAAAGTCCAATCCCGCCTTCCATGCGCCAAGTGGGGGGGCACGTTCACTTTTCCAGGCCTGAGCCAGATCTCGCTTGGCCACCACTAGCCCCAATAGCAAAAGATGTCGCTTGTATATGTTGCCCCCAACATTCTCCAGGACATGGAGGAGGCCCAGTCTAGGGGTACGGGGAAGGTCCCACCCCAACACCTCCGATAGGCAGTCCCAAACCCCAGCCCAGAATCTGGTCAATCTCCCACAAGACCACACTGTGTGGAAGAGCGTCCCCCTTTCAGTTCCACACCTCAGGCACTCCGGAGCGGCTATAAGGCCCGCCCGCCACAATCGTTCCCTAGTATAGTATGCCCTGTGGAGGTATTTGAATTGAATAAATCTAAGACGGGCGGCTATAGCAGCCCCACGGGGGGATTCAAGGGCCTCACACCAGTCATCCTCATCCAAGGGGCCAACATCCGTCTCCCAGTAGGCCTTCAATGTTAAGAGGGAAGGGGAGCAGTGCGTAACCAGGGAGCGGTATATCTGAGAGACCTTCTTGTCGCCGAGGTCCCCCATAAAGAGTTTCGCTTCAATGGGACTAAAGTCAGGGAGTCGATCTAACCCTACCAGGCTAGGGCCGAGGGCATGGCGGAACTGGAGGTACCGGAAGAATTGGGACTTAGGCACATTGAATTCAGAGCTAAGGTCCTGAAAGGACTTAAGTGTAGTTCCAGTGAGGACATGACCAAGGGACGAAATCCCGATCGCGTCCCAGCCGCCAAACCCGGACAGGGACGCCAGCGCCGGAAGCAGACTATTATGCCATAACGGAGTCTCAGCGGTCAGCCTGCCCCTCCAACCCATACGGCTTGCCGCCAGATCGCGAAGACTACTTGGGTGACCCTCGGCAGCGTCCTCCTCCGTCTGGTCGAGTACAGTAAGGTATGGAGCGTGGCACCCCCATTAGAGAGTGCTCCAATGCATAAGCCGGATCGCTACGGTCTCCATACCACCACTCGTTGAGCACCAGAAGGTGGGAGGCCTGGTAATAGGACAGAAGATCCGTGGACGCCAAGCTGCCGCAGTATGTAGAGAGAAAGCATGTACGCAGTGCCACCCTGGAGGCACCCCCTGCCCACAAAAACCGGCCCAGCACTGAATTGACACGTCGGAACCACTGCGGGTCTATTCTACATGGATGATTCTGCAGTTGATAGAGAAGCCGTGGCAGGGCAACCATCTTGAATATGGCCGATCTGCCATAGATATTGAGGGGCATGCGCGTCCAAGTCTTGACATCCATCTGAACTCTATCCCACACTGGCTGTACGTTTCGGTCCCACGCCACCGTAGCCGAGGCCGAGAGGAAGACGCCCAAATATTTCATGCCATCGACTGCCACCTGAAGCGTCGCGGCCCACGGGCACTTCACCAATTCACCCCCCAACACCCACAGGTTCGACTTGCGTGGATTAAGAAAAAGCCCCGACGCTTCACCAAACTCCCGCATCATATCTAGTATGCGAGGGCCCGTGCAATGCAAATCAGACATAAAGAAGAGGACATCGTCCGCATACAAGGCTATGCGATCCGAGTGGTCCGCCCCCCATATAAAGCCCCGATAAAGTGCATCCCGGCGCACTCGGGCGGCCAGGGGCTCCATGGCCAGCGCAAAAAGGTACGGGGAGAGGGGACACCCCTGACGAGTGCCCCTGGCAATGGGGAACCGCTCGGAAATCGCCCCAGAGACACGCACCGATGCAGTTATGTCTGTATAAAGCAATTTCACATAGGAGATGAACACCGGCCCCAGATTGAGAAGCGGCAGAAGGGCAAAGAGATAGGTCCAGCTAACCGAATCAAACGCACTATCAATGTCAGCAAGCAACAGCGCAGCCCGATCCCCGGTCGCCCCCACTGCGTCTATCGCGGCCTGCGCGCGCCGAATGTTGTGTCTCGTCGCCCGGTGCGGCATACAGCCCGCCTGGTCCGGGTGGACAAGGTCCGCGATATGTGGAAGTAGGCGGTTCGCCAGCGCTTTGGCCAGGAGCTTGGCTTCAAAATTGATGAGGGATATGGGACGATAGGACTCGTGACGGTCGGGGGGTCTGCCCGGCTTTTGAAAGACCACAATTTCAGCTTGACGCCAGTCTGGGGGCAGGCTGCCACGCTCCCGCGCCAGTTCCAATGCCCGCCTGTAATGTGGCCCAAGTTGCAAGTGGAATTTCCTATAGAATTCGCTGGGGAATCCGCTCGGCCCTGGTGCCTTACCCACATTAAGTTGACCCAGCGCGTCACCTAGTTCCTCAGCCGTTAGGGGGAGATCTAAGGCATCTCGTACCTCATCTGAGACTGCATGGGGAGGGACATCCGCGAGGAACCCCTCAATGTCTTCGGGGGAAAGGCTCTCCCGAGAGGCGTACTGTTTCGCGTAATAGCGCGCAAAGCTCGCCGCGAGGATCGCAGGGTCTGTTATCACCGCTCCTACTTCGTCTGTAAGCCCTGGCAAGGTGATCGGCTGCAGAGTCTGCTGACAAAGCCTGTGGAGCATGGTGCAGGACTTGTCTCCCCACTGGTACACCCTACTACGCGCGGCCAACCACGCCTGGCGAGCCTCATCCTGCAAGGTCGAGGAATAAGACTGCTGTGCTTGTAGGAGCAGATAAAGTGTCCTGTCATCACCCACTGCCCTGTATCGCGTCTCCAGCACCTCCACCCGCTCCGCCGCCGTAACAATATTTTCCTGCCGAGTCCGGCGAGCAGAAGCGCACCAGGCAATGTCAACACTCCTCAAGGCGGGCTTCATAGCCTTCCAAACCGTCACCGCATCCACCCCCTCCGTGAGGTTGTCCTGCCAGTAGTGGGCAATCGCACTGCGCATATGTTGGGAGTAGGCCGGTCGCTGTAGATGCCACGAGGACATCCGCCACCGGAACGGTTGGCGTGCCTTACATAGGTCAATCTGAACTGCTACAGGGGAGTGATCGGACAGCCCGCGAGGCCGGATCGCTGCCCCCTTCACCCTGTCAAGGAAGGCCCCCGGCATGAACACACAATCCAAGCGTGAGAGGGAGCCATGCACTGCAGAAACATACGTGTACTCCCGCTTCCCAGCATGCAGATGCCTCCACACGTCCACCCATCCCAGTCCATCAATCATGGCATTCAACTATGTAGGCGAGGCCACAGCCGTGACCCTTTGCCCCCTCTGCCTGTCCAAATTCATGTCTACCACATCATTCCAGTCACCTCCAATCACCGCCAGGGAATGGGGAAGCTCAGACCACAAGGCAAACAGTTTCTCCGCTAGGGACCACTGCAGCGGGGGAGGGGCATAAACACTGCCAAACACCACCGGCTCCACGCCAATCCTCCCCTGCACAAATACAAACCGACCCTGAGGATCGAGCCAGTGAGGCTCATGAGTATAAGACAACCGCCTGTGGACAAGAATGGCCACCCCCCTCGAGCCCCTTGTAAACCCGGCATGAAACACTTGGTGGAAGCCAAATCGCTGCAGGCTCAATGCTTTAGTACCCAACATGTGTGTTTCCTGAAGGAGGAGCACATCCACCTAATCCCTTTTTGTCCAGCGAAGCACAGCCCCCCGTTTGATCTTGTCCAGGAGCCCCCGGGCATTCCAGCTCAGAATCCGCATAGAGGTACTAGGAAGTACCGGTCATGGGGCATCAGCCATTGTCACGATGGGCAAGTCTCTGCGACCCCCGGAACCCGACCCAGGTCCCCAACACCCCAATTGCAATTATCATACGAACCACGTGCACCCCACATAAAACAGCCCTGACCCCTACCACCCCCCTCGACCAGCCCCAACCCCCAAACAACCAAACACCCCAGGCCCCCCCCACCCCTATACCTCAGAGAACAGTGAAGTATCTGTTGCGGCATGCGGTGCTTCAGGCCCAAAACATAGCGCCCAAAGCCAGCCATACCAATGAATCCCAACTAGTCCCCCCACTAACCAACAGGGCGCGCCCCTAGAACCACCCCCAACCCCAAAATGAGGAGGCAGCCCATAAATCGTGCCCCGAACCCCCATCCCACAAGCATCAGGTCCATAAGCAAGGCACCATATATATATATATACTAGCCCGCGAGGGCCTCATACACTTGCCAAAACATAAGTCTATACTGCACCAGTCAGTGTCTGTTCCACCATCCAAGTTCTGGCGGCCGCAATGTACAGCCACAGATCAAAGGCAATCAATAGACGTCCATATCGTACGATGATCAGGATTCCTTGCCAGATTGGTCCGTGTCGGGCTGTGTGTCCCCCAAAAGGGGGTCTCGGGACAAGGACCTCCGTCGCGAGCGGGACTTGCGATGACGTTTTCCTTTACCGGGCGGGTCGCTCCGGTCTTGAGACGAGCTGCGCGAGGGCCCGGAATGCAACCCCGGCTGGACGTTTGGTCGGAGCCTGACCGTCTCGTCGGTCCACCTGAAGACGGCCTCTGGCGAGTCGAAAAAATGAGTCTTGGAATTGAAGATCACCCGGAGGCGTGCCGGGTAAAGCAGCGAACACTGGATTTTTAGGCCACGCAGCTTGGCCTTCGCCGCTAGGAATGAGTGTCGCTGCTGCTGGACCAGCTTGGTATAGACCGGGAAGATCATAATCTTATGGTTGTCGTACAGCAAGGTGTCTTTGAGCCGCGCTTCCCGGAGTATGGCGTCCCTGTTGTGGAAGTTCAGGATTTTGGCGATGATCGGGCGAGGCCGCTCCCCAGCCGGTGGTTTCTGCATCAGGGCTCTGTGTGCGCGCTCCACTACAAAGCAGCGTGACAGGTTGTTCGGGAAAGCCAGCCCTCCAACCATCGTGTCAGGAATGCATCCATGGGCCCTTTCTCACAATCCTCCGGAAAGCCGACAAAACGCAGATTATTCCGTCGCGCCCGCCCCTCTGCATCTTCCACGCGAAGCGCCAGGCCCTTCTGAATCCTCTCCATGTCCGCAACTTTCTTCTTAAGGGCGCCAACATCTCCTTCCACTTCTTTGACCCTGGTCTCTGTTTCGGTGATGCAGGCGACCGCTTTGCGGAGATCTTGACGCAGCAGCATACATCGGCACCGACCGCGCCAATCTTTGCATCCAACATGTCGCGGGACTGCGTAATGGCCGCCATCAATGCTGCGTTGTCCGACCCGGCGCTCTGGCCTCCTCCGGCTGTCCCGGCACCTCCTCCAGGGCCATTGAACTTATCGATGGTCCCCTGCTTGGTGGCGGTCGTGCCACCCCCGCCTCTAGTCATGGCTCCGGCAGAGGCAGTAAGGCGACACACACCCGTACAGGGGTTCGCACAGCTAGAATGTCCACCACTCGGGCCCAGGCCGGGGTGTTCGGATCACACCAGGCCGCGTGGCACCCACCTGCCACCAGCACGCCAAGTTACAAGCAGGCACCCGGGCAGCGCCGCTCCGCCAAGGCGCAGTTGTTGCCAATCTCGGGGCCAGAGTCAAGGCCGCCGATGCGGCCCAGCCTGTCCGCCCACTCCAGCCGGCGGGGCGCCGTCGACTCCGCAAGCACCTCGCCCCCGGCAGACAAGTAGATACTGGGCGACCTCCGGATTCGTGCCGTCGTCTCGCAAGGTCGCTACTCCGCAGGATGTATCAGGGCAGGGTGCACCGTCTCCTCTCTTTCGGCGACCCAGCTTCAGCCACACGGGCTCAGCCGCCTGCAGTCCGCCCGTCGTCCAGAGCCGGCCGGCGGGCGGGACAAAAATGGAGGTCCCGGCTCACCGCGCGGCGAGTAGGCCCAGCAGGCACCGCCACCAAATGCCGTTCCAAACGCGGTCCGGGGCCCCAGCGACCAAACCAACGGGCACCCCCGGTCTCCAGCAGCCACCTCCACAACAGCAGATGGAGTAAAGGGTTCAGGGCCAGGATAATTAAGCGGATAAATATCGGGCCGGCAGGAGCTCTACAGAGCCGCGTCCGCCATCTTCGCCCTCGAAGCCACGCCCCCTAAACACATTTATTTTAGTTCCAAAAGCAATAATTCACATCCAACAGTCATTTACAGTTGAAAGATTAAACATTAAAAAAAATCACCATTACTGACCATGCAAACAAAGTTTCTCATGTCCGGGATCATCATTTTTCATCAGAAATTGGATTTTTTAAATGGTACAAAAAATGATTTACAATGTCAATTGTATCATGCCTCATGCTGCACAACCACTTTTTAAGGCTTCCTAGTGACAAAACTGTCATTTTTATAGACTTTTACTCCGAATCAGAAGCTTGTATTTTGCCCGATTTCAAGCATGAAAATGACTCTAAACACACTAAATTATGTTCCAAAAGTGACGATTCACATCAGACAGTCATTTACAGTTGAAAGATTAATAAGGGTAATAGGTTTTTATCAGAAATTGGATTTTTTGGACATTACAAAAAATATTTAAAAAGTCAATTGTTTCATGCCTCATGTTGAATAACCACTTTTTAAGGCCTCCCAGTGTCCAAAATTGCCATTTTTATAGACATTTCCTCCTACTCATAATTTGTCTGATTTTGAGCACAAAAATGACTCTAAACTCACTTAGTTCAGTTCCAAAAGTGATGATTCACATATGACATTCATTTACAGTCAAAAGATTAAACATTGAAAAATCACCATTTCTGAACATTCGGAGAAAGTTCCACAGGTACGGGGTCATAGTTTTTCATCAGAAATTTGATTTTTTGGACTGTTCAAAAAATGATTCTAAATGTCAATAGTATCACACCTCATGTTGAATAACCATTTATAAGGCATCCCACTGACCGAAATTGCCATTTTCATAGACTTTTTACCTACTCAGAACATCGATTTTTCCTGATTTCGAGCATGACAATGACTCTATGCACACTCATTTTAGTTCCCAAAGTGATGATTCACATATGACAGTCATTTAAAATCGAAAGATTAAACATTAAAAATTCACCATTTATAACAATTTGGAGAAGGTTCCACATGTCCGAGGTCATCGTTTTTCATCAGAAATTGTATTTATTGGACCTTACAAAAAATGATTTAAAAGGCCAATTGTATCACATCTCAAGTTGAATACCACTTTTTAAGTCCTCCAAGTGACCAAAATTGCCATTTTTATGGACTTTTGCTCCTACTCAGAAACTTGTATTTTGCCAGATTTTGAGCATGAAAATTACTTTAAACATACTTATTTTAGATCCAAAAGTAATGATTCACACCGACAGTCATTTACAGTCAAAAGATTAAACTTTAACAAAATCACCATTTCTGACCATTCGGAACAGGTTTCACATGTCCGGGGTCATTGTTTTTCATAGGAAACCGGAGTTTTTGGACTGTACAAAAAATGTATTCAATATGTCAATTGTATTGCGCATCATGTTGAATAACAACATTTTTAGGCCTTCCAGTGGCGAATACTGCCATTTCTATAGACTTTTCCTCCTACTCAGAAGCTTGTATTTTGCCTGATTTCAAGCATGAAAATGACTCTAAATATACTTATTTTAGTTCCAAAAGTGATGATTCACATATGACTGTCATTTACTGGCAAAAGAATATACTTTAACAAAATCTCAATTTCTGACCATTTAGAATAAGTTTGACAGGTCCGGGGTCATTGTTTTTCATCAGAAATTGGATTTATTGGACTGTACAAAAAATTATTTAAAATGTCTATTGTATATTGTCTCAAGTTGAATAATCACTATTATGGCCAGCCAGTGACCAAAATTTCCATATTTATAGACTTCCTCCTATTCAGAACCTTGATTATGCCTGATTTTAAGAATGAAAATGACTCTATACACACCTTTTTTAGTACCAAAAGTGATGATTCACATCCAACAGTGACTTACAGTCAAAATATTAACCCCTTCCCTGCTCATGACGAGCTCAGCTCGTCATGAGGCACACTGGAGCTGTGCTTATGACGAGCTGAGCTCGTCATGAATAGAGAAGAACAGCAATTTCCAGCACAGGATGGGAATTGCCTTAGCAGCCAAGGTGTTAAACATTGCATTTTCTGGTCCGGGGTCATTCTTTTTCATCAGAAATTGTTTTTTTTTTTAAATTGTACAACAAATGATACCAGTGACAAAAATTGCCATTTTTTTCGACTTTTCATCCTACTCAGAAGCTTGTATTTTGCCCCATTACGAGCATGAAAATGAATCTAAACACTAATTTTAGTTTGAAAAATGATGAATCACATCCAACAGTCTTTTACAATTGAAAGATTAAACATTAAAAATTATCACTTCTGACCATTCGGAGAATGTCCTACAGGTACAGGGTCATTTTTTTCATCAGACATTTTTTTTTTAGAATGTACAAATAATTATTCAAATTGCCAATTGTATCAAGTCTCAAGTTGAATAACCACTTTTTAACGCCTCCATGTAACCAAATTGTTATTTTTATTGACTTTTCCTCCTACTTAGAGCTTGTATTTTGCCCGTTTTGGAGCATGAAATGACTCTAAACACACTTATTTTAGTTCCAAAAGTAATGAATCACATATGACGGTCATTTACAGTCAAAGGATTAAACGTTAAAAAAATAAACATTTCTGACCATTCGGAGAACGTTCCACAGGTCCGGTGTCATTGGCTTTCATCAGAAATTGGATTTTTTTTAATGTACCAAAAATTATTTACAATGTCAATTGTATCATGCCTCATGTTGTATAACCACTTTTAAAAATTGTAATTATTTTAGACTTTCTCCTAATCATAAGCTTGTATTTTCTAAATTTCAAGCATGAAAATAACTTTAAACATACTTATTTTAGTTCCAAAACTGATGATTTACATCCAGCAGTCATTTACAGTCGAAAGATTTCACATTAAAAAATCACGATTTCTGACCATTCAGAGAAAGTTACACAGGTTTGGGGGTCATCGTTTTTTAATCAGAAATTGATTTTTTGGACTGTCCAAAAAATTATAACAAATGTGAATTGTGCCATGCCTCATGTTGAATAGCCCCTTTTAATGGCCTCCCGTGACCAAAATTGCCATTTTTATAAACTTCTCCTCTTAGATCCTTGATTTTGCCCGATTTCGAGCATGACAATGACTCTAAACACACTAATTTTAGTTTCAAAAGTGATCATTCACATCTGACAATCATATACCATCGAAAGATTAAACAATAAAAAATCACCATTTCTAACAATTTGGAGAAGATTTCATAGGTCCAGGGTCATCGTTTTGAATCATTAATTGGATTTTTTGGAGTGTTCAAAAAATGATTCAAAAGGTCAATTGTATCTTGCCTATGTTGAATAGGCTTGCCAGTGACCAAAATTGCAATTTTTATAAACTTTTCTGCCAACTCAGGAACTTGATTTTGCCTGATTTCGAGCACGAAAATTACTTTAAACACACTTATTTTAGATCCAACAGTGATGATTCACATCGGACTGTCATTTACATTCAAAAGATTAAACATAAAAAAATTACCATTTCTGACCATTCTGAGAAAGTTCCACATGACTGGGGTCATCGTTTTTTTATCAGAAATTTGATTTCTTGGACTGTTGAAAAAATTATTAAGAATGTCAATTGTATGGTGCCTCATGTTGAATAACCACTTTTTATGGCCTGCAACAGAAACAAAATTACCATTGTTATACATTTTTCCTCCTACTCAAAAACTTCATTTAGCCTGATTTTGTGTATGAAAATGAATCTAACCCCAGTTTTCAGTTCCAAAAGTGGTGATTCACATCAGACAGTCATTTACAATCGAAATATTAAACATTAAAAAATCACAATTTCTTAGCATTAGGAGAAAGTTCTACAGGACCAGGGTCATTGCTTTTCATTAGAAATTGGATTTTTCGGACTGTTCAAAAAATTATTCCAAATGCCATTTGTATCCCGCCTCATGTTGAATAATCACATCTCAGCGACCAAAATATTCCTTTTTATAGACGTTTCCTCCTACTCAGAAGCTTGTATTTTGCTGAATTTCGCACATGAAAACATCTCTAAACACAGTTATTTTATTTCCAAAAGTAATGATTCACATCCAACAGTCCTTTACAGTCAAGGGATTAATCATTCAAAAAACTCACCATTACTGACCATTCGGAGAAAGTCTCTCAGGTCTGAGGTCCACGTTTTTCATCAGATAATTGAATTTTTGCACTGATTCAAAAATTCTATTGTTTCGAGCCTCATTTTGAATAGCAACTATTTAAGGCCTCCTAGTGACCAAAATTGCCATTTTATAGCCTTTTCATTCTGCTCAGACGCTGGTACTTTGACAATTTTGAGCATGTAAATGACTCTAAACACACTTATTTTAGCTCCAAAAAAGATGATTTAAATCCGACAGTCAAAAGATTAAACATTTATGAAATCATCATTACTGACCATTCAGAGAAAATTCCTTTGGTCCAGGGGCATCATTTTTCATCAGAAAGTTGATTTTTTTAACTGTACAAATAATGATTCAAAATGTCAATTGTATCATGCCTCATGTTGAAGAACCACTTTTTAAGGCCTCACAATGACCAAAATTGCCATTTATATAGAATTTTCCTCCCACTCAGAAGCTTGTATTTGCCCAATTTCGAGCATGAAAATATGTCTAAACACACGTATTTGTATTCCAAAAGTGAGGATTCACATCCACTAGTCATTTACAGTCAAAAGATTAAGCATTCAAAAAAATCTCCATTACTGACCATTTTGAGAATGTTCCTCAGATCCAAGTTCATCGTTTTCCATCATAAATGGATTTCTTGGTCTGTACAAAAAATGATTCAAATGTCAATTGTATCGCCCCTCATGTTGAATAACCAAATTTTAAGGCCTAGTCAGAAGCTTGTATTTTGCCCAAATTCGAGCATGAAAATGACTCTAAACACACTTATTTTAGCTCCAAAAGTGATGATTCACATCCGACAGCCATTTACAGTCAAAAGATTAGGCATTCAAAAAGTAACCATTACTAATTATTTGGTGTAGGTTCCTTCGGACAGGGTCAACGTTTTTCCATAGAAAATGGATTTTTTGTCTGTACAAAAAATGATTCAAAATCTAAATTGTGTCGTGCCTCATGCTAAATAACCACTTTAAAAGTCCTTCCAGAAACCAAAATGTCCATTTTTAAAACCTTTTCCTGCTACTCACAAGCTTTTGTTTTGTCTGATTTCGAGCATGAAAATGACTCTAAATACACTTATTTTATTTCCAAAAGTGATGAGTCACGTCCGATAGTCGTTTACAGTCAAAAGATTAAACATTCAAAAAATCACCATAACTGACCATTGAGAGAGAATTCCTCAGGTCCAAGGTAAGCATGGGTGTAAAATTTGTTCTGCTCGTGGATTTTTGTCAATTTCGCGATCAGCGAATCACGCAAAATTGCCAAACAATTTGCGAGTTGTTGATTTTTTTTTGCTTGGTCGCGCTTCAAAAATACAATCTTGTGCGCGCGGGGTTGACTAACCGTGAATCTGAGTTTGCCGAGTTGTTTTCCTCCCAGATTGCGTGTGCTGCGCCATTTTGGATCTGGCTGCGTGATCGCGCGAGACTTTTCGACCGCGAGTACGTCATAGCGTCCCGCCATCTTGCACTGCGAGACTTTGAGAACGCGAATACGTCATAAGTGCCCGCGATCACGCATCGCAAGAGTAAACAATAGCGAATACGTAGATGCGACGAGCAGCTGACATCCGGCGGGAGATTTGAACAGCTCGCTTTCCCGAAATTGCAAAAATTGCAAATCTGCACAAGAAATCTATTGCTGGCAGCAAACCTTCTGAAAATGAATATTTGGATCTGGATAACTCCTCAGATTGACATTTGGCTGCACTTTTTTGTGCAAGGAGTCAATTTTTGGGGGGGTGGGAGGAAGGAAGTGCCCCACAGTCTCCAACTTCCTGTTCCTGTCCAGCAGGCTCCTCCCAGTGCTTTGTCCATGTCCTGGTCACTTTTCATTTGGATCTGGAGCTGGAAGGATTACTCTTTGTGGCTGCAGCTGGATATTTGTATTTGAGGACTTTTTTTGGATCACTTTTGGATTTGAGATTTTACAAGAAAGTTGGTGTTGTTTGTTTGGGGGCATTGCCGTTGCTGCAACTGCAATTTATAAACTTTTTCACAACTTTAAAAAAAATATATTGTGGGTAGCCACAGTATCCAGTAGGCCCAGGGTTAGTCATGGGTTCATGATAAACTGTTTCTGTGAGTTTTGTTGAACTTAAATATCATTTACAGCATTAATGGCATGTTATTGAGTAGCTCACTGTTATATGTGGAAGTTTTTTTTTAATTTTGGGGTGCATGTTAAAGCCACACTAGCCAGTAGGCCCAGGGGTAGTCAGTGGTGCATGAACCAAGTCTTTCTGTGGGGTCTCTTGAATTTAAACATCATTTAGGACATGGATGGCATTGGATTGAGGTGATTTTTGTGTGTATTCTGATTTTTTGGGTGTTATTGTTGTTGCCTGGTCCAGGGCCTGGCCATTTGGGTGGGGGGCATATTGAAGCCAGGCAGTTTTTTCCATAGGCTGGCAAGCTTGCTGGACAGTAGGCCCAGGGTTATGAATGGATGCATGAAACAACTCTCTGTGTGGTCTCTCTTCTATTAATTTAAACATCCATTTTTGATTAGAATTGCAATTTTTAATTTGGGTCTTTCCGTTTGTGGGTGTGTTGTATTCCTAGTTGCATTAGTATTAATTGAAGCACATCATATGCAACATTTATTTAACTGATGTTCCTCTGGCTTCTTTGCTTTTAGGTGCACAAAGACTGAGAACCAGGAATCATCCTCATCATCATCACTTGTTGTAGTGCCAGGAAGAAGTCCTGCTGCGGTGTGTGCTCAACGTCACGTGACGTCACGTGTGGCCACAGACAACTCTGCAACTCGCGACACTGCGTCCTGCTGTTCTGACATCTGAAGAAGATGGGCCCAAAGAAAGGTGGTCATAGCTCCTCTACCAAGAAAGTTGCCAGTGCCACTGCCAGTAAGAAGGAGAAGAAGAAGCAAGTGGCGCCACTTACCAAGGAGACTGGTGTGCCGACCCACACTTATTTAGAAAAATAAACTATGCCTGCAGCAGCGGTGTCTGCCAGGGACCAAGCTGGGAGCAGCACCTCTCCTTCATTGGTCTCAGTGCCACCACCCCAAGTTAGGCCCAAGCCCATGAGTGCCGCAGAGGCAGCCACTTTAATTGCTCTTTCACCATCGACCAGTGATGTTGGCGTTGACTCATCGCAAAGTAGCATCCAATCAACGCAGGGTGTAACTCATCTGACGAGTGTTCAACCACAGCTGCAATGACAACCATAGGTGCAACAAGGGGAGGCGCAAGGAGAGGCACAACTGCCTACAATGCTTGGTCCTCCAGAAGTAGCGGCACATCAGGAAATCAAGATTCATGCGGAGGTATCAGCCGAGCAAGCCACTCCTAATGATCCATTATCTTCCAGATCCCCAGCAAAGGAAAAGGAGGGCTAGTACAAGTTCTTCTTCAAGCCCCCTTCCATCTGATGATCTAGATCTTGATTGGCACCCACTGATTCAGTCTGAGAGGGAGGCACGCCATGAGCCGACAAAGCTAGGTAAAAGGAAGGTTCCCGCAAGGCTTTCACTTATGGGTGATGACGATGAAGAAGTAGAAGTGGTGTATTCTGCTGCTGATGAAGAGTCTGACGACGACCCAGTCATCACAGTCGTCACTCCAGCCCCAGCAGGGCATGCAGCAGACAGACATTTTTACCCTATCCCGAAATGCTGCGCGGAATGTGGGCGGCGTGGCACTGGTACCACAACAAACACAGGTAACTACTGCACCAACACGACCTACAGCTTCCATATTTTCTCTTCAGAAGGGCCGACGGGGACCCCCATCCAGCTCGACCTCCATTACCTCAAGTAGTGGTGCTGTAAGTGCATAACAGAGTCGAATTCCGCCACGCCATCCTTCACTTCATCTGGCATTGAAAGTGGCACCTCCACCACCACCAGAAATCTCAACTCCCCAGTTTGGGACTTCTTTAGTATTAGCAAAAAGGCGGAAAACCTAGTTATTTGTTCGGTTTGTAAACTAGTAGTTAGTAGGGGTAAGCTTGGTACAAACTATGGTACCGGAGGCCAGAGAGGTCATCTCCAAAAACACCACATTATCCAGTGGGAGGCGCACCTAAGTAACATCCGGAAAGCCAAAAATCCAAATCCAAATGTAGCCATTGATATTGCATGTGATGACGAGGAGCTGATCGTGCAGGGGAAGGTAAAGAAGCGAAAGACATTTTTTCTGGTACACACAGTACCCCTGGCAGCAGCACTGCAGTGGTAGCGCCCACACCCTCTACCCCAGCAACATCTAAGAGGCACAGTAAGAGTCTGCTAGAGACACCAATGCGAAAAATTACATCAATGAGCCTAACTGGGTTGAAGAAGTCTGGATCATCATCACATATAAAAACGGTCCAGACCACCATTAAAAGCATGTTTAGGTTGGAGGCGCCATTTGAACGCAACTACCCAACGGCACGTCTGTGTAATGCAATGATGGCTAAAATGTTAGCGCTGGACCGTCTCCCTTTTTCCTTCGTGGAAGGGGTGGATTTTCTAGAAATTGTAGCAACAGTCTGCCCTAAATGAAAGGTTCCTAGCCGGTCCTATTTTGCCAGAGTTGCGGTTCCAGCACTACATGAAGATGTGCTGGACGTGATTGGGGCAGCTTTGCAGAAGAGTGCTATTCACACTATTCACCTGACAACAGACATGTGGACCAGTTGCCAAGCCGTTGATTACATGTGCATCACAGCACACTGGGTCTATTTTGTGGGGGTTAGAGAGAAGATAGCTGCAGGTGTTGACAGTGTCACAATTTTTCAAGCTACTCGGAAACATGCGACAGTAGCCATGTTTGCCATGGAGAAATCTCATACTGCAGTTAACATTTTGGAGGAGTTTAACAGTAAGGTTTTTCAATGGCTGCATCCAAGAAAGCGCATGATTGGTTATGTTTCCAACGATAATGGCAATAATATAGTTAAGGTCATGGCTGATGGTGGCTATTTCAGAGTGCCGTGTTTGGCGCACAGCATTAACATTATTGTTCAAGATTTCTTGAAAAAAGAAAACAGTCAGCAAGTTACTGTCCACCTGCCGAAGAATCTGCACACATTTCAGCCATTCTTTTAAGGCCCGGAAGCAGCTGAGGATCATTCAACGTGACCATAGAGTACCAGTCAGAGGACTCATCCAGGAGGTGGCAACACGTTGGAACTCAACCTTCTACATGCTTGAGCGTCTGTTTGACCAGTACTTGGTAAGCAATGAGTATGTCTTTCACGCATGGGCTGCTTCTATGAAAGACATGAGGCTAGAGGTGGAGGAATGGGAACTAGTTAAAAGCCTGACAGACATGCTTTATCCTTTTGAGGTCTTCACCCGTGAAGTCAGCAGGGAGGACTGCACTTTGGGCAAAGCTATCCCATTGTTGTGCATGCTAGAGCACCAACTGAAGGCGGTGTCTTCAACGTTCCGAGTTGATGCTGAAAAACAAGACGCATATCGGTTGGCGGAGAGCTTATTAAGCCACCTAGTTGATAATGCAAGGCTTAAAGTAATACATTCAGAACAACATTACATTTGTGCCACTATTCTGGATCCACGGTACAAAAATTCACTGGCAAGCAATACATTCATTCCTTTTTATGAAGAAGATGTTTCCAAGTACAAACATTGGCTAGCTCTGTCAGCCACTCGGTTAGAAAAAGAGCGGCAGGAAATTGAAGGAACCACCACAAGTACTACTGAAGCAGCAGGCCATCCGGCGTCAAGGTCCACCTCTGTGGCCGAAGGCAGTCACTTTCCCTCAGCCATAATATTGTCGGAAGCGGATTGGATAACTCATCAAGTGTTTGCTTATTCCAGTGTTGATGCAAAGGCAACAGATGGTACGCAAAGTGGAGCACCCCTAGAGGACCTTGACTGGATGGTGTAGGCCTATCTGGATGGCCCAACAGAGGTCTTCTTTGATCATAACCCATTGGAGTATTGGTACGGGAAAAGGCCTCAGTGGCCACTGATCACCAAGCTGGCTATAAATTATTTGGCTTGCCCACTCGCAAGCTTGTCTTCTGAACATGTTTTCAGTGCTGCTGGTGCCATTATAACTTCAAAAAGGACCCGCCTCTCGCCCAAAAATGTGGAGAGGTTAACAATGATCAAGTTGAATCAGCATTTCATACCACCAGATTACAAAATACGTGAATCCACGCAGGAAGAAGAGGACACCGACTTAGGTGATGGAAGTTCTTCTCTGTTAGCTGACCTACTCCCGGTTCAATTCACAGAGTTTGAGGATGAGCTCTACTTCCCTGACACCTAGGCTTGAAACAGTTACTTTTTTTCCGTCCTTATTCACTTTTATTTCTGTGTGTCTTTCTTTGATTTGCAACTTTTAGCACAACAAAACTTTAATCACAAATCACAACAAATCCATCAGCAGCACTATCTTTGTCTTATTTCCATATTGAAGGTGCCGCTGTCTGCATTCCTGAAGTTCACAAGTTCACAATCACAGCTCAGTCATGCTCCTCTTCCTCCTCCTCCAGACTCCCCCTATCCATTTCCCTCAAGGCAGATGGCCAGATTACAAAGAATCAAGAAACGGTTGCTTCGTAGACGAGTTCCCTCAAAAGAAGTGGGACTGGAATGGCTGACTGTTACTTCTGAAATTGACACGAGAGGATGCCCCGTGGCCCTTCACTTAAGAATAAGATGCTGACAAAAAGTGGAACAGATAATGAATGATGAGATGGCATGCAGTGGACAACACTGGCTGTCTGGCTCTGATGAAAGCAATTGCTGTTTGTTTGTTGTGCATTAAATGAATCCTATGTGTTATGTTATTATTTAATCTTTTACACACTAAATGTAACTCAAGTCTACTCTGTTTACTTTGTTTAATGCAAATTGTACTTCTACTGCAGGGGCAACTACGTTGCATTTTTTAATATGGAAAATGTCCTTGGACTCACTGTGTGTACTGTAGACTTTGACTGCATGAACAACATTGAGTTTGCCAACACCATGATGATGATGAGTCATGATAACCAAAGTTACATAATATCTTCACAGTCACTCACACGGATGGATGGATCATCATCGTCGATTTACAGAAGAACTATGGCCATTTCGTGAGTGGCAAACAGGTAAACAAGTCAACAACAACCACAGCAGAACTACACATCTGTCTAGTCGTGGTATGAAGTGGTCGATCCAGTGTAGTAATATGCCAGACTCAGTCCAAACAGCGGTTCATGTAAAATTGCGGCTATGTGGCTTGCTGTATTAAATTAGATCTGCTTTGTCTGTCTGTGTCAAAGAGGTATGCTACATGGAGGTTGGTTCACTCAGTGGTGCCTGCCTTAACCGTCTGCATGGCCCTGGGCTGCTGTGTGCTAATTATTATCCTGGAAACAGAGACTCAGAGTTGGCACTTTAGAAATGATGCATGTATGTAATACTGTCGCCTCTGAAAGTGAAAGTCTTATTTTTGCACTACACACCGTACCTTATATTTTTTCTCCGGGGTGTTTTAATATCCCTTTCTGTTTTTATATCGACAATTACAGGCCGTCACTTACCCTGTGCGATGGGAAAAACATTAACTCAGGCTTACCATAGCAATCCACAATTTCGCATCCGCCAGGCAGGCAGTGGACAGTGTGGTCAGCAAGATTGATCGACGGAGCGCCCAATGGAATGGAGGAGTACCGTGAATAAGAGGAATGGCTGGATGCATGCAACTTCCCAAATTGACCAGGACAACTACAACGTACAGTTACAGTATCCACTTCACTTGTCCATATCTTTTAAATGATGTTATTGTTGTGAACTTCTATGAGTGCGACTCTGTGCATTTGCTCTCTGCTTCAAATTCCTCCCTACAGCTATTTGATAAGTTTCTTTGCTATTTTGAAAACTAATGTAATTTACTACTAAGTGTTTATTCTCTCTGAGGGCAGATAGGCAAGTGAAATTGCGTAATTACTGCAGCCCTGTACTGTCTAATTGTTTAGTACTAGTTAGTAAGTTGTAGTATAAGTACTACTTTTCAGTAACCTAACCATCCATTTAGCAAACAACTTCATGCATGCACTTCCTTTATGACCCTTAAACGATTTATGGATATGTTCGTATCCAAAGATTTGTTTTTCTTCATTTGTTGTTTGTGCATGCTGTGTTTTTTTTCTCTCTCCAAAAAATGTTCCCAAAACCCCCCATTCCCATCTATTTTTCAAACCCTAACCCTTTTCCCCCAGGCTGTGTGGTTTTCATTGAGGTGTGACTAAATTACACCAATAATCCACACACTCTCTGGGGAGGATAAGGTCAAAAGCAACAGAAAATCAATTTCAAGGCAGGTCAAGGAATCCGAGGATATATATTCTTATTCTGTTTGACACACACCCAAGAGTATTTGCAAATTAATTCAGAGTTTCATGTCTGCCATTGAGTGGATTCATCAACAACATCCTCCTACACGTGACGACAGCTTATGCTGCTGTGTCCTTCAGTACTAGTTCTTGTAGTAGCCATAATCCACGCAACTAGTAGTTAACTTTTGATTGAATACTTTAGCATTGCTTAGTCTACAATTTATGGCACTGTTCTTGTGTACTGTACTATGTACTGTTGTACTGTTCTAATGCTCCTCAGGCCACTCAATGTCTCATTTCCTTTTTTTTCATATGCTGCTACTGCCAGTGTGTACCACTACTACTACCACCACAACGTTGCCATTTCCCCGTACCGGATTCCATAGCCAAATTTAATCGCCATTTGCTATGCAGCCAGACCTGTGCCTAGCCCTATTCTCAAACACGAATCACAGGTAAGATAAGCATTTTGGGGGAGGAAGAATAATGGAGTAGGAGGAGAGGACTGAGGAGAGACTGACGGTAGTACTAGGAAAGTAGTAGGACAATTGAATTCATTAACTTTGTCAGTGGTAGTTTTGTACAAATTTGGGCGATTACTTAGACAATTTGAATCAACCAGCCAGTTAAGTTTCAGGAAAACAAACCTACAGTTAACCCCCCCTGCCTCCCCCACAAAACAGTAAATATGCGTATGCTATGTTTAAGTGGAAAATAAATCATTATTTTGACCCTAACAAAAATAAACTATCCCACAAGACCGGACCCAGCCCCTCCCTAACCCCAACCAATGCCCATAAAATGTCCCGAAAAGTTCCAAAACCCCAACGCCCTATTCCCATCCCCCCAAAAGTCTTTAAAAAAGGGGCAAAGGACAGTCTCTCTACTTTGGCCGGTGGTGTCCTGTGGCCAGGTGGTCACGCAGCTCTCTCCGGAGGGCCTTGAGCAGGGCTTTCTTTCTCTCCACCTCCTGCTCAAGGTAGGCCACTCGCAGGGTTAGTCGATGCATACGAGCCTTGCAGGTACTGTGGGGGGCAGCTGTTGGTTTCGCTGCTCGGCGGTGGCGGGTGGCTTCCGGACCACGGCACCGTACCGCTGGAGGATTGCGCTGGCTGTATGACCCAGGGGCAGCGGAGGAGGATGTAGCTGTTGTTGAGGTTGACTGTTCATCATCCTCATCCTCTTGAGCCACCAGCCACTGATATTCGGCGACAATTGCCTCCAGCTTCCTTTGCCTGGCCCAAATAGCCAACTCCTTCCTTGATAGTTTAGGAGTATCTATACTCTGTAACCAATACTCTTTAAGATTAACACAAAATAACTCAACAGAAAGTTGTGTAGCACTAGCAACTTGCAAGCACAGTACAAAACATTTGTGGCATGTATCTATCTAACCTCCCACTCCATCGGCCTCTGCTCTAACATTAGTGGGAGTTTCAGAAATTCTACTGGCACTATATGGACTCACTACATTAGATTCAGACAGTACACCAGTCTTCTTCTTCTCTCTTGTGTAGCAAAATTAGTATGTAAACTTGTGGAAGCCGGCATAATGCCAGCGCAGTCAGCTTGCACCCCAGAAAAACAGACGCAAGCCATGATGACGCAGACTCGCGTTACTGTTACCAGTCCAGTACATGCAGGTGGGGAAGCTCTTACTTTTCTATTATGGGTGGCACTGGCCATACTCTGTTACAAGGGCTACTGCTCAATTAATTTAACTTTCACCCTGCCCCTGACTACTACAAAAGGAAAATTAAGAAGATAATATGATCATCTATCCCTTCACAGAATATTTGCTTATATAAGGGATGACTTTAGGTGCTTTGTTTTTATTCATTGAGTGAACACCGATAGGCCACACATGAATGACAGAGTTAAAAAAAATGAATACCAGAGGTAGGGAGTGGTCCCCTTAATCGCCGGAGGAAGGCACTTGTGACTTGACTCGATAATGTGATCTATACAATATAGATACACAATATATGCTGTGCTTGCAAACTACTGTTAGTCAAGGGAGTATTCTGAAAAATTACAACTTCTACTTTCCTCGGCTTTGCTACTCTGGCACGGACGTGCGGTGTTACATGCTCTTCAAAGTAACACTCTTCATCCAGTGACCGTCTACTCTGTCTACTCTACATACACCTATGCTATCTACGAGGAAGATACCATCCAGGCATCCATCCATTCAAAGTAAATGCCAATCATTCTTAATGTCTCAACTGGACAAACCTTACTTTTTCTTACCAAAAAACACCCTTTTTATTTTATTTTGTAAACCGCCAGCCATGCACCCGTGCTTGACTTGCATTTGAATTTGACCCAAAGGATATATTACGCACACATACAGTTTCAGTTTCACCCACCCAGGCAGTCCTCTTTTCTTTCTCCTTCCACCCATCCTTGCTTCAGCCTTCAACCGGCCTTGCATCAGATTCCCAGCCACCTGTGTCTGCATTCAAAAGCACGTATCATTCTTTGCCAGTCATTAATTTAACTTGCTCGTCGTTCCTTACACCCTTCTTTCCCTTTTCGTTCATCCCATCCATCAAGTTCATCTCTGATCTGACTTGGCTTCTCGATAAAAATTTCATAGCTGAGTTGAAGTCAAATTTAGAGGAGGCATTGGTTACTCGTCAACTCCTGCCGCTAATGCTAATGCAAAGTCAAGGGTGACTGTCTTCTACCTGGTTGGCAAAAACTTAGTTCTAAATTTGTAAGTCTTCTTAACAGCAGAGTGTACTTGTACTGTACAACATATTGACCCTGGCAGCGAGCCTACTCTGCATTCTCAAAAAGAAAGGAATATAAGAGCTTACCACTGCCCGCCACTACCGTGGCATCCCCCACAGCAGTTCCTGCTGGCACCGCATCCGCCCCTGGAGTGACCACCTCCGCGCTGGCCCCTGCACTGGTGGTAGGCTGTGCCGATGGTGTTCCGCCTAGAAAATACATTTCATATTTTTAGATGCCATATGCACCACTCCCTAGTTTGTCTAGGAATGAAAAAATGGTACTACATAAACAAATGTAATTATTTGTGACACTCTAGTCTAAACTAAAAATTCCCCTTTCGGAAAGGGGAGGGTGTTTTTATTTATGCTTAGCCATAACATGCTACACTTTTTAGCACAACTGATAAATGCTTGCTTTTTAACACGCACCATTTTTGTAAATTGATACTTGTATAGCGCACTACTCACCCGCAAGGGTCTCCAGGCGCTTGTATGAATACCGCTGTGGAACCGATCCTGGCTTTCCCTGTGAGGCATCCACTCCTGGGCACCCTCAAGGTGGAGGCCAGGCATCCTTAGCGTTGTGGGGGCCGTTGTGGAGATTAAGCAAGCTATTGCCCAGAGTTGCAGAGTGGGACTCCATGATAGGAATAGGTACTGAGGCGAGAATTATCAGGTCCGTGGAATTGTTGAGCCCAAGACCCGCCGAGGCGGGGAATTGAACCCTGGTCCCGGGCTAGATCTCTGCATCAGGGTCTGCCGCTCTAATCATTGAGCCACACTTCTCACTTATTTTTCTCATAACAGACAGAAGCTTCCCTTCTACGAACAAGAGCAATATGTTACTTGGAGTCGTCATAATCACCACCAAGACTTTAAGTTCCAACTAGGGGAGGGCTCTCCCACAATTAAATAATGTGTAAAATCAGCCACAGTTCAGTTTTCAAGAGTTCACCGTTGATCTTATATGAAGTTGATTTTAATAAATGTTTTTATATAATGCACAATTGAAATTTAATATACAGAGTACACACAGAGCTAGTTGTTTTACTTTTAATAAAGCTTTAAAACTTACATAGACTCTGTGGTTTTTGGTCATGAGTGAGTGAGCGAAAGGGTTTGCCATTTGCAAGCATGATTCTGTGACTCTGAGAGGTCGGGACTCTGAATCCGTAGTCTTATGTTCTGGGTTGTATAATCATTGGGGATCATTGCTGTATTTGGGAGCTAAATAATGACTCTGACACACTAGCTAGTCAGTAAGGATATTGTGTGTTCAACTTCCGTTCTGACTGAGGTATATGGAAAGTCTAACTGCACCTATTATCACCAATGCCCTAATTCTTGTCCATAGTTCTCTGGGTGCAGAATAGTCCCTGCAACAGTAGTAGTATGTCCTCATTTCCAATCAATAAAGTAAACTAGTATATTATTCTTGGTAGCCATTGACATTTTATTGTTGGGATTTGTCAAAGCATAAACATTAAGAAAACTTCAATAGAAATTTTGGACAACCCAGAGGACTGCACTCAGTGCCTAGAGCTATTGCTGAGTAGGAGTTTTGTTTAACACCTTTTGCCAACTGTGCAAGCTTAGCTAGCTATACAGGCAGACTAATAAAATAGTAGTAGCGCAGAGAGTCATAGTAGAGGCAGGATAAGAATTTAGAAACAGTCTACAAGAAGATCAAAGACGATTTAGGAAAAAAATCGAATTATGATGAACGTTTGGAATAAATAGGTGCTGTAAAAGTTAGGGAAATATAATTATCAATATTAACAGGAAAACTTACTAGGGCCAGCAGAAGAGCCCTCTGTGGACCAATCCTGGCCTTCCTGCTCCGCCAGCGCCGCCACCGCCACCTCTGTCCTCTTGCCCCTGGGAGGAGCTGATGTACATGAAAGAAAGATACAAACATGGATGATTGTTGTCAACGAAATCAAACATTTCAAAAAAACAATAACAAATTATTTCGGGGAAATAAACAACAATTGCACTAAATGTATTGACCTATCTGATGTGGTCTACTAGGATATCATAGTATTGCTGGATTCGCGGACCGTCTACTTGGAAAGTTATGTAACTCACTAAACCAACTACAAAAAGGTTCTACTAGGACTGGCAGCACTCAGCAGCACGCGAAGTGACAGACACAGTCCGTCATGATTGCAGACCACTAAAAAATTTCCTACTAAATAACAAGTCATAATATACTCAACCTATCAATCTACCAGCACTATCTCTTCTTACTGGCAGGAGTTCAACGGTAGGACTGGATTTGAGTCTCTAGTCTCTCTAGCATTACGCAGTTCTGTAAAGTACACTCATACATAATCACTCAGGCCAAATGAGCACAAAATTGAACCCAAGTAAGCATAGTAGCACCACCACTGAGCAGGCGAGCACCTGCAATCACAGAAGCTTTTGAAACATAATTTACCTGCAATGTAATCGGCAGCATTCTTGCTCTTTGGAAAAAACATATATTTGCAATATAACACATAGCAGAAGAAAACAAAGTAGTTATTAAATAGCTACTAGTACTCATCAAGCCCAGGGATCTCGACGCCAAGCAGGTTGAGCAGGTCTTGTTCCCGGTCCAGTATGTTGGACCATGGTGCATCACCTGGTTGTAGGTGCACCGGACCCCTGACTCCTGATACATGGCCTGGCACACCTTACCCCATAGTTGGCAACGCTCACTGAGGCTGTACCCGGTACCGGGCCTACCACCTGCCACCTGCCGCCTGTCACCTGCTGCGACGGTCTGGGGGAGGTGGCGCTGCACAAAGAAGACCAATGCGGCCACCTCCACCATGCTAAAGATCTCCCTAGGACTTACAGACTCCCCCCTTAAACTTCGGGGTGCGGGACTCTTCCCCTTGGACTTGCCGGCTCCCTTTGCCATGGTCCTGGGTGAAAGAAAGGAAAAATAGGAAAGAATAGGGAAAAAAAGTAAATAAAAGAAAAGAGAGAGCTAAAAAAAAGTAGTTATTAAAGTAACAAAAGTAGAAAAAAACACAAAATATAGATGTAGAAAAATAGAGAGATAGATAATGGGTAAAAAGAAAAAAAAGTTCAAAGAAACAAAGGATTACAAAGATTGAAACAGGATAGAAAAGGCATGCCCAGAAACATAGCAATGAATGAAAAACAAGATGGCCGCCCCCATTGCAACCACTTGGGTAAGTTTGCGCAATATTTCCCTCGTGAGCACGCAAAAACGGACGCGAACACGTATTTTTGCCCCCGAACTGGAAATGCACAACGCGAGCATGTAACTGGCGACTGGAAATGGTAATACACAACGCGAACAAGATGGCTGCGCCCCTAGAAGACTGCATGGGTAAGTTCACGGTAGCCACAGTGAAAAAAATCCTGCGAACTTGCAAAAATGTAAAAATGCGCAATCGAACGAAAGTTCGCAGATTTTGCAGGGCACGAGTACACTTTCACGTGAATTTGCGTACCGCGAATTTGCAAAATTCGCCCATACTTAGTCGTCATCGTTTTTCATCAGAAAATTTATTTTTTTAACTGTACTAAAAATTATTCTAAATGTCAATTGTATTGCGCCTCATGTTGAATTAACCACTTTTTAAGGCCTTCCAGCGACCAAAATTAAAATTTTTCTAGACTTTTCCTCCTACTCAGAAGCTTGTATTTTGCCTGATTTCAAGCATGAAAATGTCTGTAAACACACTTATTTTAGTTCCAAAAGTCATGATTCACATCCGACAGTCATTGACAGCAAAAAGATTAAACATTCCAAAAATCACCATTACTGAGCATTCGGAGAAGGTTCCTCACGTTGTTGTTTTTCATCAGAATATTGATATTTTGTACTATGCGAAAAATTATTCAAAATGGCATTTATAACACGCCTCAAGTTGAAGAATCACTTTTTACGGCCTTACGGTGATCAACATTGCCATTTTTATAGACTTTTCCTCCAACTCAGAAGATTGAATTTTGCCCGATTTCTAACATGAAAATTATTCTAAACGCACTTATTTTAGTTCTAAAAGTGATGATTCACATCCAACGGTCATTTACAGTCAAACGATTACACATTTGAATAATAACTATTACAGGCCATTTGGAGAAGATTCCACAGGTCATCATTTTTCATCAGAAAACACATTTTTGGGACAGTACAATAAATTATTCAAAATTTCAATTGTATCACGCCTTATGTTGAATAACCACTTGATAAGGCCTCAAAGTGACCAGAATTGCCATTTTTATAGGCTTTTCCTGCTACACTGAAGCTTTGTTTTGCCCAATTTTGAGCATGAAAATGAGTCTAAACACTTATTTTAGTTCCATAAGTGATGATTTACACCTATCAGTCATTTATTGCCAAAAGATTACAAATTCAAATAAATCACCATTACTGACCATTTGGAGAAAGTTTCTCAATTTCAGGGTCACTTTTTTTCATCAGAAAATAGATTTTTGGGAACGTACAAAAAATGATTGAAAATCTCAATTGTATCATACCTCATGTTGAACAACCACTTTCACAGTGACCAAAATTGCTATTTTTCTAGACTTTACCTCCTACTCAGAAGCTTGTCTTTTGCTCAATTTCGAGCATGAAAATGACTCTAAACACACTTATTTTAGTTCCAAAAGTGATGAATCAGATCCAAAACTCATTTACAGTCAAAGGATTAAACAGTCAAAAAATCACTATTACTGACCATTAGGAGAAAGGTCCTCCGGTCTGAGGTCATAATTTTTCATGAGAAAATTGATTTTTTGGACTGATTCAAAATGTCAAATGTATCCAGCCTCATGTTGAATAACAACTTTTTAAGGCCCTAGTGACCAAAATTGAAATTTTTATAGACTTTTCATCCTACTAAGAATCTTGTATTTTTCCCTATTTCGAGCATGAACATGACTGTAAACACACTTATTTCAGTTCCAATAGTGATGATTCACATCCGACAGTCATTTACAGTCAAAAGATTATGCATTTAAAAAATCATCATTACTAACCATTCAGAGTAAATTCTTCAGGTCCAGGATCATCATTTTTCATCAGGAAATTGATTTTATGCACTGCACAAAAAATGATTCAAAATGTCAATTGTACCATGCCTCATGTTAAATAACCACTTTTTAAGGTCTCACAGTGACCAAAATGTCCATTTCTAAAGACTTTTCCTCCCACTCAGAAGCCTGTATTTTGCCCAATTTTGAGCATGAAAATAAGTCTAAACACACTTATTTTTGATCCAAAAGTGAAAATTCAAATCCAACTATCATTTACAGTCAAAAGATTAAACATTAAAAACATCACTATTCCTGACCATTTGAAGAAGGTTCCTCAGGTTTGGGGTCATTGTTTTTCATCAGAAAATTGATTTTTTGAACTGTACAAAAATTGACCCAAAATGTCAATTGTATCACACCTCATTTTTAATCACCACTTTTAAGGCTTACTCAGAAGCTTGTATTTTGCCTAAATTTGAGCATGAAAATGACTCTAAAAACACGTATTTTAGTTCCAAAAGTGATGATTTACATCCAATAGTCATTTATAGTCAAAATATTAAACATTCAAAAAATCACCACTACTGACCATTCGGATAAAGTTCATCGAAAATTGATTGTTTGGACTGTACAAAAAATTATTCAAAATGTCAATTGTATCATGCCTCATGTTGAATAACCACTTTTTAAGGCCTCACAACGACCAAAATTGCCATCTTTATAGACTTTTCCTTCTTTTCCCATAGAGGTCCCTAGGCATCCTGCCTTCCCTGTCCTGGCGCTAGATTAACAACAAGGAGTATGAATCCCTTTGTTTGGAGGCAGGACATAGCTAATTCTAGTGTAAGTAGGGTTTTGCCTAGATCTACCCTCCCATCCTGCCAGTGATGAGCGATCAAGGTACATAGAAGTTCTCTACTGTGTGTGGATGTCTAGGAGAAACGCACAAAGCTATCAGCTACACCCATTTATGTGGCTGAGAGACAGACTGCATGCACTAAATGGCTAATGCAGGAAAATGCCAACTTTCTAAAAGTAAACACAAGGAGATGATGGACAGAGTGCTGAAACTTTTCAGACACTCACCCCTAGTCACAGATCTGGGTTGAGTCTATCATCGTTCTTTAGCTCAATTCCCCATCCCATTTCAGACCCAGCCATATGCAAATCAGTCTTGACCCGGTTTCTCATGGGAACAGTCCAGCCCTACCTGCCAAGGAAGGTCTTCTCTGGACCGGAATCAAGTATGACTGTATGAAATTGTTCAGCATTCTGTTCATCAATTGGTCTTTGTGCAACTTTGTAAAGTGGCATTTTCAAAAATGTAATTTAAAATCGGACTTCACCAAAAGATAGGATTTTCCACCACAATTCCAAAGACACCAAACATAAATTGGTTACCTGCTCCCATATGGAAATAATCACTTATTGGATGTAATAAGGTAACTTCTATATTAGCCAATGGGAGAGGTGAGTCTTTCAGTAGAGTTTTTCACCAAGACAGGTAAAACTAAAAAGTACATGTCCCTCTTTTAAATACACTATACCCTGCTCGAGCAACTGTCCGCTGCCTACCCTGCGGGTGACTTGCGTGTCTCAAAAAGGAAGGTTTGGGCCTGGCACAAGGATTATTTTGCCAGGTCGACATAGCAATTTAGAAACTGCACACACAGGCTGCAATGGCAGACCTGAGACAGGTTTGAAGTGCTAATTAAGTAGGTGGCACAACTAGTAGCATTTAATTGACATGCCCTGTGCACAGTTAGTGCCCATTTACTAGGGACTATTAAATTAAAATTGCCAGTTGGGTATAAGCCTATTCTAATATGTTTTAACACCTTCGATGCTCATGATGAGCTCAGCTCGTCATGAGGTACACCTCTCGTACGCTCATGACGAGATGAGCTCGTCATGATTGCATTGTTTTCTGAGTTCTTCAGCACAGCAGGGGAATTGCTGCAGCAATGATGGTGTTAAATATAGAGCACAAACACGTTAGAACTGGTTAGCAGTGATAAAGTGTAAGGAGTCCTAAAGCCAGCAACTACGAAAGTCAGCAAACAGGGGTGTTGAAGGAAAAGAATTAAGAGGGAAAACCACACCAAGGATGACGGGTCTAACAAGAATATATTGCCCTAATTGGGGAAGAAAAGATAGCATGATATAAAGTGAATTTGGAAGAAATGATAATGGTGTTAGCTTCTAAGGACACCAACAAAGTTTGGAAACAGGGTTAGAAAGGGCCAAATAGGGATGGAAGGGCCCCAAGCTTTATGATCTCAGAAGACATATGGGTTAGATTCCTATTAGAATTATATACAATCAAAAACCCATTATATCCTGGCGATTGGACATGTTCTGATGAGGAACTCTTATCCTACTTGTCCAAACCAGCAATAAGAAAGACTATAGCATCAATTAACCAAAGACGGCAGGCCTGATAATTTACCCACGTTTATTGTTAAAACTAAGATAGATTGGTGGGCCAGTTTCTTTTATTTAGCTTTTAATGCATTTATGAACTCTGAAAACTTTTCCGTAAGTTGGAAAGCACCAATTATCCGATCCAATATATTTAAAATATGATCCATCGGATCCTAAAAACTATTGCTAGATTAGTTCAATTGATGTGTAGGCTAAACTATTGTCAAAATGCATCATCCAGTATTTGAAGGACTGGATCAAGATGAGTTTGTGAATATCCACTGGAGAGAGGGGGTTTTAAAGAGTAGCGCTCAATGATTGATCATTGCTTTAGGATGTGAAGAGGTGGGATGTTACGCAATAGAAACGCAAGGGAACTTCTTATGTTGGTTTGGCTATTTTTAATTGATGCTCGATCTCATTAACAGGAGGGTTTTATAGGAATATGTAAATGGTATAATAATCCCAGGCAGCTTAGTGGCTGTTTGAAAGGAACTTCATCAAGGGAATTGGGTCATTGTTGAGTTAGATATAAATGGTGCTCTTTCAAGGAAAATCCCAATTAAAAATGGTTTGGAACAATGATGTGTACTTGCTCTCATTCTTTTTGTGCTTTATCTAGCTGACTTCCCAAAATTGTTACAGAATAAGAACTCTTTTTCCCTTAATAATGGGTATATGCAGAGGATCTTGTTATTGCATGCTATTAACAGTTCTTTTAAAGCAAATGATTTAACAATTATTAGAAGAAAAACAAATATATTGGTGCAAGGAAAAAGCAAGCCTTCAAATGTTCTTTCAGGGATATGGTTATAGAAGAAGCCCAGTCTTATAAATACCAGAGAACTAACATCCTTGGGGGGCCTAAAAAAGTTTTTAAAGGATTTTGGTGGCCCCTCCATAACTCTGGTGAAAACGTTAAGGTCCTACCACAGCTGCTATATGGCACAGCGATCATGAGTCTAGGTTCGAGGCAAGACTAGACAAAGTGGAGGGTAATAGTCTTAAACACCTAATAGCCCGTCCTACATCCCAGATGGTACAAGCAATCAGAGAAAAAATTTACCTAAATTCGTGGATCACTATAGTAGCAAACCTAACCTTGTCATTCTGCCGCAAACTGCAAATGTGTTTGAAAGTAGAAAATTAGTCAGAGTGAGTTGTGCTGAACAGAGATGTTAGGGACCATCTCAGTCATAGCCCTACTCCTGTATATAGAAAATTTAAAAGCGAAGCCCCTATACATTTGACAAACAAAACAAGCTAGGGAAAAGAGTGCCATGGAATACAGGGGATGAGATTTTAGATATCTCAACTTAAAGAGGACTACACTGTCTTTAAGAAACTCTTGGCTGAATACCGGCATCTTTCCGAACCCAGGGCCTTATTTACAAGAGGCCTGAGCCACAGGAGCATAGTTGTCTTTGATGTTCCGGTAGTGCATGCCTGTCAGTCATATCTATGAAGTGACGCCAAGCCACTCTGCGTGGTTTTGCATGGTCTCATAGCTATGGAGTAAGGCAAGGCAGCGCAATGCGCTACCTTACCTTACTCTGCATCAAAGAGGTGTTTCATGGGCACCCATAGATTTTGATGCTTTTTACAAAATCACCTAAACCTGGGGCAGGCCCAAACCCTTACGCCTCCCCAGAGCATGCGTAACGAGGAGAAACGTCTTCATTTCTCCTCATTTTTTCCTCTTTCTATGTGTGCTACATTCCGCAGCACACATAGAGGAAAACGCCTCCCTTGATTGTTTTCGTGAAGGAAGGTGTCCCTTCCGGCACAAAAACAATCATTCTTGCAACACAGACACCCTTGCACCATAGTACAAGGGTGACTGTGATGGGGCAAGGCAGCCAAAAGGGCGCCACTGCAGTGGGAAAGGACAGGATGTGTTGTATATCATAAATCGGATGCATTCCTGCCATATCCTTTTGATGCAGGGCAGTAAACCTGTAAAGGTGACAGCCATCCCACAGCTAAAGCTACTCAGAATACTCCAATGCCCAATAAAACCCTGAAGTAGAGGAAGGAATCTGCCCTGCAACATGTTATTAGGCAAGGGTTTTAGTACATGTTGTTAGTAGATGCAATCCTCTGTTTCTTGCACTATACAAGATGGGGAAAGCCAAATTCTACAAATTCGTATAGGACCTGAAGGCTATTAATAGGGTGCTTATCCAATGCTTCCCTGTGGTCCCAAATCCTGCCGCCATCCTTTCAGGTATCCCCGCAAATGCCCAATGGTTTAGAATAGTTGTCCATGGTTCCATCTTCTTCTCCATCCCTATACATGAGGAGGCTGAGCGGTGTACCTGTATGAGTGTAGGGTGAGCAGTGTTCCTGTGTGAGTGCAGGGTGAGCAGTGTGCCTATTTGACTGCAGGGTGAGCGGTGTGCCTGTATGACTGCAGGGTGAGCACTGTGCCTGTACAAGTGCACGGTGAGCAGTGTGCCTGTATGAGTGCAGGGTGAGCGGTGTGCCTGTATGACTGCAGGGTGAGCAATGTGCCTGTACGAGTGCAAGGTGAGCGGTGCGCCTGTATGACAGCAGGGTGAGCACTTTGCCTGTATAAGTGCAGGGTGAGCGGTGTGCCTGTATAAATGTAGGGTGAGAAGTGTTCCTGTATGAGTGCAGGGTGAGCGGTGTTCCTGTATGAGTGTGGGGTGAGCAGTGTTCCTATATGAGTGCAGGGTGAGCAGTGTGTCTGTATGAATGCAGGGTGAGAAGTGTGCCTGCATGAGTGCAGGGTGAGCAGCATGACTGAATGAGTGCAGGGAGAGATATATGCCTGTATGAGGGCAGGTTGAGTGGTCCAAACAGAAATCTGCACGGGTGGACATTTCTAACTTGGGTCTGTAAAGTTTGCAAACCTACATTATATTCCCTGTAAAGCTGAAGTCATCTGCACATTTGAACAGTGTAATTTTCAGTTACAACAATATTACATACAGTGCATATACAAAGGGTTTGCATTGTATACTATAGGCATACCTGTGACACTGCATTTTACAAGAGCCTATTATATATGCACATTTTGGAGGTCTTATATATGAATATATTAAGAGGTTTCAGATGTCCACATTGGGCATATTACATGTCTGAATGATGTGCATAAATCAGTTACAGGTTGTGCATATGCCAGAGAGGTGCATATTGTGCATCTAGCAGAGTCCAATATATTCTAAATGTGATAGATGTCTTCATAGTGGCCTTGTACCACTGAGCTCTACAGTGTCATATATCCTTTGGCAACAAAATGTACATATATCAGTGGTCGAATTCCCCAAGTTCTGAGAACAAATAATTGAGAAGTGTGTGAGGTGTGCACTGTCTTTTACAAATAGTTTAGCAGTTTAGAATGTTATTCGAAAATCAAGCCTCGGGAGACACAAAATGCAACAGAAGTAGAAGTAGTCATTTCAGTGTTACTTTAGAGTCGGGGCTTTCACGGTCAAAAAAAGTTCATTATCTTCGGTTCCAAAAGTCATAACATCCAGTCTCTTTTGCGGTTTTGCCTTGATTTTATTAAAGATTTCCTTCACAAGGAGCGTGGAAAACCAACACGTTTCAAGTCAACCATTATATTACCAAGGTAGGAATTCAGACCAGGTATTACATCTGGCTTTCAGCAGTGCCAGTTGAGGATGTGGGTGGAGCCAATAGAGTAAGTGGGTGTAGCCAGTGAGGAAGTGGGTGGAGCTGGGGGAAGTGAGTGTGGCCTCCTACAAAATGTGAGCACCTGCACTTAATATTTTACAAATTAAGCACTGCATAGAGTTGAGTGGTCAGGCAGACCACTTGCCAGGTATTCCGCCCTGTCATAGTAAAGTATTTAATTGTTCTTTTTGTGCCTCCTCAACTTTGATCCGAGACTACAAGTTTAGAAGCCTATAAAGATTGTGCTGGAGAAAAAGCACTGCAGTGCTGAATGGCGGAGGCCTATGTGTTCCATACAGACAGACAATGTCAAAGCGAGAAAGACAATGAAATAATAAAGATTGGAGGGAAAAGAGAAACGAGAGGTGCAGAAAAGAAAAAAAGACCGTGAGTGAAAGAGAGAAAGTGAAGGAAACACAGAAGTTAACAAAGGAGGACAGAATGATGAAATGTAACACTGAAAAAGGAGGGACATAGAAGGAGAAAGGGAAAGTGCAGAGAGAATAAAAGAGCTCTACAAAGAAAGATAAAAACTAAGAATGAAGGGAAAATGGGGAAAGAAAAAATGGACAGATGAAAGAGAGAAATAAATATGAAAGGAAGTAAAAAGTGGGAAAAAAGAAACCAAGAAATAAACAACACAAATGGAAAGAAAGAATTAAATACATAGAGAAATAAAGATGGTAACAAACATTGAAAGAGTTAAGTAAAGTGAAAAAATGAAAGAACGATTGAAACAAAAATGAAATGGGGGCAAATAAGAAGCAGAATGTGAGACAAAGAAGGAAGGCAGAAGCAATGTAAGATGTTATCATAGGAAATGTTGGAATAACTTGCTTTGCATGCCTGCTTTTCTCCCTCTCCCAGAGCCATTCGAGATACCGTTCTAAGTGGGGGGTATTTTATTTTTCTTGCTACTCCCTTGCCTGAAACCTATAGTGGATATGAATGGCAAAGTAAAACGGGAGATAATAAAATTTTTATGCCAGAACACTGTATTCATTTTTTATGAAGTATGCTCTTAAAGAAATTGACAGGGAGATATAATATAGCACAGCTACTGTGAAATGTGAAATATTTCAGTTTAAGATAATTTAGGGAGTTATGGCACCGCCTGCTGAGATTTATGTATCTCCTTCCAGTCTCTGGATATAACACTATTAAGATAGGTCTTGTGGTAATAGCACTTGCCATAGAGATGCAAATGTCATTTTCTGGTCACACTTTTAAATCAGTATGAAATAGCTTAGATGATGTAGTTTCCTGTGATGGTTATTGGTCCAAAGGCTGTGTGATATATTGCCAGTTACAACATGATTATGCAAGGGTGTTTTTAAATTAGAAAAATCCGACTACACGATTCTGCCATGGTTTTGGCAAGTAGGGAATAAGTTTAGGAAAACGTTTTTAAGTGTGCAAAAACTTGAGCAAATGAACTTTTTGGCAAATTTGCTACTTGTGTAGGAAGGAATTAAAGAGACAGGGCTCACTTCTATTGCACAAAGAGTTGAAAAATAAGGACAGAGAAACTATTACACATATCGGAAACATTTAATGCGTGTAAATGATCTTTCTAGTGCAATACAGATTTTGACAAAAAAACACATTCACGTGCGAACTTTGTAAGATTTTCATAGCAAACTGATTTGTCATCATTTATGCAGCTTTCGTAAAAAGAAAGAGCAAGAGCATTTTATCTCTTAGATTCGAACTGCATACGTGGATACAAATATTACTTTCGTTATTATTATGTTAAGACATCAAGCATAGAGCAAGTTCTATTTCCTCAGTTTTTACCATATTGTAAATATCTTCCCGCTGAAGCGACAGGACCAATCCCTGTTTACGCCACACTCTAATACTCAAGCTGCCTAAGTGATGAAAAAAGCATTAGCACCATTTTTTCATCAGTGTAAACATTACATCATAAAGTCTCGGGTGTTCCTCAGCATAGAAAGAAAGAGGCCTGTTCATAAAATGGGCCACTCCATATGGATCACTTACACTGTTTTAAGAGATACAAGTATTTTCTCTGACATTTTTAAACTTTGCCACGTATTTTACAAAACAACATTCTTGCTGCAATCATTCACATTGGCCCACATGCATCATTGTGTCATTTTGCATTTCTTAATTTGCGAAAAATAAGGAATCGCAAATTAAGAAGTGCAAAATGCTATGCATCATTTTTTTCGGTATTTCTTTGTGATTCGGTAAAAATCGCAATTTTTACCGAATCCCAAAGAAATACCGAATTCTTAAGTTAATTTTCGCAATTCCCATTGATTCCTATGGGCCAAAAGGCCCATAGGAGTCAATGCAAATTGCGAGTAGCACTTAGAAAATTTCATGGGTGCAGGGGGGGTCCAAAGGACCCCCCCATGCACTCCTGAAATGTATTATTCGCATCATGTTGCACACACACATGTCCTAAGGACATGTGTGTCCGTAACATGAATGTTGAAAAAAAAGCATTTTCAACATTTTAAACACTTTTTCCAAATTTACCGAGTGGTTCAACCACTCGGTAAATTTGGCACCCTATTTGCGAATTTTCACTTTTTAAAATAATGATGCATTGCTTTTAAGAAATCGCACATCTGCGACTTCTTAAAAGCACCCGCAATTTTAGAATTCGCAAACATGTTACGAATTCTAAAATTGCTTCATGCATCCCAAAAAGCACTTTTGCATGCGCAAACGGCCGATTTTAAGAAATCGCACCGTTTGCGACTACAAAAATGCTTGATGCATGTGGGCCCTAATGTTCTTACCTTTTCAAAATGCAAGGGGCTTCTTATAATATGGACGGTCAAGTGCGTTGACGTATTCAAACTGCGAGCTATACGTGTCTACTCGCTGCGAACAGTAATATCTAAGAGGAGCATATTAATTGAAACCATTTTCCAACGTTCAACTGCAGTGAAAAGAGCTATTTGCAGACCAAAGATATTATAGCATTTTTTGTGAAGTGAAAACCTTGGCACCTGACAAAGTTATTTAGCGAACGTGAGAATGCAAAGTTGTGATTCAATTATTCAAAATGTGTTTATTGAGTTTGTGAATTGTGAAAAACTGGGTTGTTGGTTTAGGGGGGGTATGAGCCCTTCTCAAGCAACAGCACAATCCTGGTCAGGGTGTTATACTAGGAGCCACTACATTAACCTGTGCTTAATACTCTGGTAGGGTGGCACAAAAGTAGTCAGGTTTGAATTAGAGTCAAGGTGTAAGGTGTTCATTCAGTTCACAAACAGCAATAAAGTGAAAACACAACACAAGAATAATCCCTCACCAAGTCACAGGTTCATGCTGATCGCAATGGAGCCTGTGATGGATAAAGGGACCATGTTAGTCCTGCTGAAAGAGTTAACTTCTGAAGTCAAGCTCAACGAGCTCTATTCATGGTGGGGGATGCTGTGAGAAGCAGGGTGAGCGTCGCAGATGGTCGTCACAATGGGGTGAAAGTTCTGTATGGTGTCAGGGATGGTCATTGCTGGAATTGGATGTCGATACTGTAGCGCGAAGTGCAGATCCTGCGTTATCAGCCCTCACTGGCGGTCTCTGTAGTGGCAAGAGTTGGGTTCACCAGAGCTCTGCATTAGAGGCAAGTGCAAGGTGCCAGGATCTTGGCACAAACAGACCCGTTCACAGACCAGAAGAGCCCAACATGTCAATATTGCTCCTTTTCTTCTAGGTGTAGCTGCACTGATGCCTCACCAAAAGTCTCTGGCCTGAGAGGCACCTCTTGGGGATTGGGAACTCACGTCAGCAGAGAAAAGCAGGGCTCAGGCAGGTCCAGTTGCAGTTCTAGGCAGCTCCAGTGCAGCAGGTCAGCTGGGCAGTTGCATAGAAGCCTGTGTAGCCTATGTTCCTGTAGCTCAGAATAGGAGGTAAGTCGGATGGCCCTTGTAGTCACTTGAGCCTGGGATGAAGGGGGCAGGTCCAGTCTTCCTTCTCAGACATCAGGACAGTCCTTCTTCTGCAGTACCCACAGGTTCAGGCGTGTACTGAAGGTCCCTTTCTTTAATACCTCTTGGTAATCGCCTTAGACACTTTGGGACAGACCCTGCCTAAAAACCTGGAGATCGTCGTGCAAGCCGCCACCCGCCAAACACCGATTTCCACCTGTAGTCCTCCCGCCGCCGCCGCTCCCCACACCAGCGGCCGCCGAGTGGAGGACTACATTTCCCTGGGGGCATAGCAGCAGGAGCAGCCAATGTCCTCTCCCGGCCCCGGAGGCGCTACTAAAAGCACGTACTACCGGCGGAGCGGGCGTAATCGCCTTAGACACTTTGGGACAGACCCTGCCTAAAAACCTGGAGATCGTCGTGCAAGCCGCCACCAGGCAAACACAGATTTCCATCTGTAGTCCTCCCGCCGCTGCTCCCCACACCAGCGGCCGCCGAGTGGAGGACTACATTTCCCTGGGGGCATAGCTGCAGGAGCCGCCAACGTCATCTCCGGGCCCCGGAGGCGCTACTAAAAGCGCATACTACCGGCGGAGCGGGCGTAATCGCCTTAGACCCTTTGGGACAGATCCTGCCTAAAAACCTGGAGATCGTCGTGCAAGCCACCACCAGCCAAACACCGATTTCCACCTGTAGTCCTCCCGCCGCCGCTCCCCACACCAGCGGCCGCCGAGTGGAGGACTACATTTCCCTGGGGGCATAGCGGCAGGAGCTGCCAACGTCATCTCCCGGCCCCGGAGGCGCTACTAAAAGCGCGTACTACCAGCTTTTGTGGCCGTCAGGGACTGCAGGAGACTGGGCTGGGCCTGCCCTCTTACATTTTTGGCCTGGACCTTTTCTGACTTTGTCACAGTAAGCCGTTTCCTGTCAACTTAACTTCATTACTGACTTTATTGACAGCTGATCCTAATTGACCATTATACCTTTTTTACCTTCACGTAGTAGACTACTGTGACTTAGTTTTAATTTCTAGTGATACCTGGCTTCAGTATGACCACGTGCACACCAAAAGTTTTACCCTCCACTGTAGGGGTTTCAATATTAGGACCCCTAGATAAATATTTCTCCAGGGCTACCCTAGAGATAGATAGAGAAATCGCGCTGGCTGAGCGACGTGCAGAGCGTCGGTTATCCATCGAACTTCTCAAACACAAGTCCTCATCCCTGGGTCAAACGTACGTAGCTACCTCACCACAAAACAATAATCCACCAGTAAACGTGAACTGAGAGCTACCTAGCACTGAGAGCATCCCTCTAATTTTCCAAGATAGATCCCTCACAACATCTACCAACGATATAATCAACGATACCAATATAAATTACCCACCTTCCTTATCTAACTCATTAATAGAGTTGGAAGCAGCTTCAGAGTCCAATATAAATATTTCACCTCCCTTATCTACCTCACTAGTAGAGGTGGAAGTAGTCTCAGAGACGCATTCCCCGGTAGTAGCTAATGTCCAGAAAGAAAACATACATAGTAAAAGGCAACAAGGAGCCCAACGATCACCTCCAAAAAAAAGAAGGTAGAAGGGAGGGGATAGAAAAGTGGGTAAATGATTAAAAAAACCTTTACCATCAGCGGATTTAACGAGAGAGGTACCAATAGATCCAGTGAGGGACGTATTATCAGGCCCCATAACAAGTTTACTCTCAGAAGGCCTGTCCTTAAAAGGGATAATGGAGGCTATGGAATGCCTCTTAAAATCCCTCTTGCTACCGCTCATAGAGAGAGTTAAAAGGCTGGGTGAACAAATGAATCGTTTATTTAAGTCTCCAATTCCAACGAAGAGGTCTCAAAGCAAATTAACTCCCTGGCAAATCGCCCATTAACTAAATGTCCAATACAGAGAACAACCAGGCCCCAAGTGGACCACCCCATACCCAAACCAGTGATTCCTCAGACCGCTCCTTCTAGATAGGAGCCGTCTCAACAGCAATACATAGAGAAAACTAAATTAGGCTCCTCGAAACCCGCCACTGCAAAAAGTACAGCTCCAACTAAGGCACCAAAAATGTATAGGGCAAAACCTAATAGCAGAAACTATGTAAACCTACCCCCAGAGGCATCCAACTACATCATCATTCTGACCGGAGTCCCGGTAGTGGTAGAAGGAAGTATAGAAACCTACGCCAGCCTTAAAAACAAAGTCATTTATTGGCTACGTAATAACAGACCTCTTCCCCCACACTTAAATAGAGACGATGTAACTGGGTGGGTCCACGACCAAAAGATATTGAGGGGGATGTTGTGATAATTAATTTTAGGGATCATAGAGTTACAACGCACATTAGTGATTGGTTCCCAGGAAGAGCTGATGGCAGTGTCTCATCTCGTAATCTGAGCTACTTCTATCCCAAAGCTCTGATGACCCCTCTAAACTTTCCACCAACCCGGAGTAGATTCAATCCTCCGCAAATTCCCTATTGTAATTCTCATTTCACAGCGTTAAGATACGGAGCCAACAATGTTCCCTCTTTTTTCCCACCCCAACGTTCTAATGGGTCCTTTCTTCCTTCTGTTAGCACATACCACTACACAAATTCTAACGGGCATTGGAATATTCCATTATATAACCCATTTGATCCCCCCTCTCTGGCCTAGATGAAAATGAATGACTGACGCTACCTGATTACCAACTAAGATGTATCCATGATCAACCGAGTAATTGTAAAATAATCAATGAAGTACACTACTCCTACACTAATTCCCACTATTAGAGCATGTGAGCCCTTACAAGTTACATCGGGGGATAATGTTCTATTACAACCAGATTTGTCTTCTAGTTTAGGGGCCCCCCCTGAGCCCGTGAAGCCTGCTAAAATGGGAAATACTGTGTTGAATTTATGTTCCTATTATGCAAAAAATCATTGTGCCGTAAGGTGTAACTTAGCACCTAACAGATCTGTTATCTCGACTACATTTGGTGAGCCTACCCTTGGAAAATCCCCTACCCGGTTTTCACAGAAAGTAGAAATTAATTTAGCAGAGAAGGTTAGGAAACACCATACTCTCTTCCTTGCAAAATCATGTTCTATCAGTAAGGGAGAAAAAAAAGGGGTTGTTTCCATGAAAACTACACAAATACCTGAATCCTCCCCCCACTTAGTTCTTAATTGGAACGTGGCAGGCCTTGCTATTAAAACTGGCTTTCAACCATGGTTTGAATTAGTGAGTAACTACACCATCCTTTGTTTCCAGGAAACATGGGCATTAAATCATGTCCATCTCCTTAGGTTTCAGACCTTCCACTCACCAGCCTTAGCAAGTAACCAGGGAAGAAATAGGGGTGGTTTATGTGTATATGTTAGTATCTCTAGTGGACTCACTGTGTTGAAACATATTCCCACTGAATTCTATCAGATTGTCATGATCAGATGGGGCAACTCAGTTAATTTGATTCTAATACATTTTTATAACAATGTGCCCTTAGAAAATTATCACGAATTATAGATGACTTGAGCCACACGATTATCACTTTAAAAGAATTTGAGATATGGCGATTGCATCCTGTTTGGTTGGGTGATTTTAATTGCAATATCTTCCAGCATGGCCTGAAGGGAATTTGTGGCCTTGGGTCCCTCTTGGATTATACTCAGAATCATTTCACTCACTCTAAAACGGGGGACATTTTAAACAATTTTCTTTTTTATTTTAATTTGTCATTTATTAACAACTTATGCTCACCACCCGTACCATTTCAGCCAACGTTTCATGGGAGGGGTTGCAACTCTGTGATAGATTTTACAGTCTTCACCAATACACACGCCTATTTACTGTCATCGTGGAAAACTTTAGATGATATCTATGGCGACCATTATGCAATCTCATTTACTATTAACAAGCCTCTACATAAGCAGGTAGCTAGGGACAACTGCCCCACCTATCAACAACCTATTTCCCTCGGTTACACCCTTAAATTGGATAAGGTTAACCCCGTTGGGCTTCTTGATAAATTATTTATGTCAAGAAAGGAAGAGATTGACACCTGTTTATCCCCCTTGGAAGATCCCTTAAACATTTTGGATTCTTTTTCAAGGATACAAGCATCTTTAAAACAGCTACTCTGCCGTCAGTTCAGGTCAGGCCCTATCAAACCTAAAGGGTGGTTTGATAAGAACTGCACATCTGCGCTAAAATCCCTAAAAAAGGTCTTACACGCCACACCTAGATCCCCACGCGAGGTCCGACAGGCCAGACACTTATATCGCTGTGCAATTAAGACTAGGGAGAAAACCCTGAAGCATGAGGCCTGGCAAGCACTAATATCTGCCTCTGAAAATAGGGATCCAACTGCCTTTTGGAAGGCTGTAAATGCCCCCTCTGCCCGGAATAAAAATTCTGAGCCGATAGATATAGCTATAAATGGGGATACTTGGGTGGCTAATTTCCAAAATCTGTATGACAATCCACTCTCCACCCATTTATCTTCCCCGGCTCTTATCACGCCTTGCGATAATAGTAGATCTTACATGGGAACCCTCCCCTTGGACATTGTTTTTACTTGTGAGGAGGTCTCTTTAGCTATAAGGGACAGCCCACCAGGCAAGGCTCCGGGCCCGGATGCGATATCTATTGATGTTTTTAAAGTTGAAATTGATCTCTGGGCCCCATTATTAACCATTGTGATGAACTGTGCCAACACCCATGGACTTATCGCAACGTGGTCAGAAGCGATAGTTGTCCCTATATTTAAAAAGGGGGACAGGCATGATCCATCTTGCTATCGCCCGATTTCCCTCCTTGACGCCTTAATGAAGGTAGCTGGCCACATTATTTTAAAGTGTGTGCAACAATGGACTGCGGAAGGCAACTTTTTATCCATCTTTCAGTATGGCTTTCGCTCTGGTATGGGAACGGTTGAGCAGAGTATAAATTTGTACTTTTTAATTTCCAAGTATACTCAAGCTAAGAAAGGGAACCTTTTTATTACTTTTATTGATTTGAGTTCAGCCTTCGACTGTGTTGATCATAATCAGTTATGGTCCACACTTGAGGACCTGGGTATGGAACCTCCAATTCTTAACTTCATTAAGGAACTATACAGGGATGCTGGGGCGAGGGTGCGCTTTGGACAACGAGGGGAGTGCTCGTCAAGATTTTCCATCAAGAGGGGGGTGAGACAGGGGTGCATCTTAGCGCCCCTACTCTTCTCCCTCTATATTAACTCTATTGGCGACCACCTTAAGGGTTCTCAGTAAGATTACCCCTCAGTCCGGGGTCACTCCGTCCCCATCCTTTTGTATGCGGACGACGCTGCCATCATGTCGCAGACCAGGCTGGGCTTACAGAGGGCTGTATCAAAGTTTACACTTTTTATGAGGGAAAAGGGACTTAAGGTTAACATATCAAAAACCTTTTCCATGTCCTGTGGCCGTGGAACCAAGAAAGCACCTTGTCCCATTTTCCTCGAGGGTAGAAGGGTAGAGACAACAGACCAATTCCCCTACCTTGGGATTTCTTTTGACAAGAAGTGTTCCGGGCATACAGCAATTAAAGCTAGAAAATTAGCATTCTCTAGGGCAATTGGAGCTTTGCAGAATTTTGCAGCAAAAATTGGTGGTAGACCCGTCAAGGAGTTGATTTTAATATATAAGGCTAAATGTGTATCCACAGCCATTTATGGCTCTGGTATCTGGGAGATTGAACTTCAATTTCAATTCAGCAATCTGAAAATTGTTTTCTCAGATATCTCCTGGAGGTCCCTAAATCCTTACCTAGTTATTTTGCACATTTAAAATTGGGTCTCCCTTATATTTCCGATACTATAATGACTGAGCCTATCCTGCTGTGGCATAAGTTGTGGGTTACTCCCGAGACAGCTTTTAATCGCAACATCATTTCTGACTGTTCAAAACTTGATGGTATAAGGCAAATCAAATGGCTGTCTTATGTGGAAACAATTTTCACCGAGATTGGTCATCCCGAGTTTTTTAAGAACCCATCTAATATGGAAACGATGCCTAGGAAAGCCCTGCGTAAATTGGCAATGGACCATCTAGCGAATAAAAGATTGTCCACGGAAAAACTTAAAAAATCTGTATTAGCTTATCAGCAAATTACCATAGAACCGGGACTCCAATTGTACCTTGCAAGTGATCTTAATTGTTATATTAGAATGCTTCTCTCAAGGTTTAGACTGGGATCTTTTTATCGCTTAATTACTTTCCCAGCCTGTAATGACTGGTCGAGAGATTTACTGCCCTGCCCCTGTGATGATCTCGCCCCCCAAACTAATATGCACTGTATTTTATTTTGTAAATTTTATGAGGTTCCAAGAAAGGTCCTACTTAAACCAATTTTTAAGGAGTGGGGCCTTCGGTCTTGTAGAAACGCTTTTCTTAGACTGCAAAGGCTAGAAAATATGGATGTGGTCCACACCCTAGCTAAATTTTTGAAACTTTTGGTAAAGTTTAGGAACTTGATGTAATATATGATAAGTATTTATGTATCTTAGACTTTTTTAACCAATTAGATTTTAATGTACATGACTTCTTTTGTCTGTAGTTTTATTGTTATTTTTTTCTTTAGTTTTTTATTGCACTTGGCACTTTGTGATTATATCCCTGTTTTAAAAAACATGGTGTACCCATGATGGAAACGCAATTGGCACTTTGTGATTTATATTTTTCTTAACAATGCTGCTTTTATTATATTACTTTGAATATCGAAATAAAGCTTTTTGAATTTGAATTTTGAAATTTGAAAACACAGCACAAGAATAATCCCTCACCAAGTCACAGGTTCATGCTGATCGCAATGGAGCCTGTGATGGATACAGGGACCATGTTAGTCCTTCTGAAAGAGTTAACTTCTGAAGTCAAGCTCAAAGAGCTCTATTCATGGTGGGGGATGCTGTGAGTAGCAGGGTGAGCGTCGCAGATGGGCGTCGCAATGGGGTGAAAGTTCTGTATGGTGTCAGGGATGGTCATTGCTGGAATTGGATGTCGATGCTGTAGCGCGAAGTGCAGATCCTGCGTTATCAGTCCTCGCTGGCGGTCTCTGTAGTGGCAAGAGTTGAGTTCACCAGAGCTCTGCATTAGAGGCAAGTGCAAGGTGCCAGGATCTTGGTACAAACAGACCCGTTCACAGACCAGAAGAGCCCAAAATGTCAATATTGCTCCTTTACTTCTAGGTGTAGCTGCACTGATGCCTCACCAAGAGTCACTGGCCTGGGAGGCACCTCTTGGGGATCGGGAACTCACACCAGCAGAGAAAAGCCGGGCTCAGGCAGGTCCAGTTGCAGTTCTAGGCAGCTCCAGTGCAAATGTAAATGTAAATGTAAATGTATAGGCATTTATATAGCGCACTACTTACCCGGAGGGTCCCAAGGCGCTTCGACCGCTGCGAAACCCTTCCTGGCTTCCCTGAGAGATGGTCCCTTAATGGGTATCTCCAGGGTGAGACCAGGCATCCCCGGCGGTCTGGTGGGGCCGTTAGTGATGATGAGGCAAGCTAATGCCCAGAGTTGCCGAGTGTGATCGCTGATCAGAGTGGGCACCAAGGCGAGAGAATTATCGAGTCCGCTGACCCTGGTCCAGAAACCTGCCGCGCCGGGATTCAAACCCTGGTCCCGGGCCGTCCTCTGCTCTCGGGTCTGCCGCCTCTAACTAGTGAGCCACACTACTTCACCAACAGTTCAACAGTTCAAGTGTGGCACATGTGTGTGTTGCGAGAAAACCACAAAGGACTCATTGTTCCAACATAAAAAAACAAAGTTAAATGCCCTTGTGAACAACTCTACATTTTTTAAATGAATCGGAAGATTCATTTAAGGAACATGCAACATAAGTCCAGAATATAAAAAGGGTAGCCACAGCATCCATTGGATTGGAAAAAAAGCATACAGAAGCTGAGTTACACTGGACAGTCTTAGCTCCAATTACAACTGATTCTCGAGGAGGAGATGCTTAGGCAAGATTAAGAAAAAGGTGTATTTAATTTTGTATTTTAATGTCATGACTGATGATCTGAATGAAATGACCGAAATGTACCATATGAGTACTGGATAGTTGCACAGTTCATTGCCTTGTAGGGGTATAATCAGAATATATTCCTGTGCTATTCATCCTACCTTAGGCCTTGGAACCACAATTCCCACCATCCCCTTGTCCTCACAACTGGAAACAGGAAGGACGTAACCACACTCTGCGCATTACCATCTATATGGAACATGCCCTCGACAAACCCGCACTATGCATTGGTTGCATTTTGGAGCCTGAGAACACGGCCAAAGCCCCGGCCCAGCTACATCGGTGGGAATCATTCTCACGAAAATAAGTAAATCAATTCAAAGCCAATTGTTTGACCAGGCATGAGCACTAGATACTGCTAGAAAGGATTGTTTAGGCTTACTTGGGTATTGTGCGCAAGTACTTAGTAAGGTGGCTCTCCTGACCATCATGAGGATACTCAAACATTACCCAGCACCGCATTCCATTTATAATTGAAATATGACGTGATGCATGGCTACCTCAATATAGTCATTTCGGACTGCACTGAATATATGCTTCTTGCACGTTACAAGGGGGACACGCATATAAGGGTGTTTCATCCGCGGCATTAAGTTACTTATATGTGTCAAGTTGTTCAAGGGGGTAAGATTGTGAGGTTTATAGGTCAATACAATACCATAACTCTGTATTTTTGGTAACAAGTTCCAGGCACCAGTCCCTAGGAAATGTCTTGATGGGCGGTTTGCATTGAGGTCAGTGGAGGTGTTCCAAGGAATCAGTGTGAGTTTGGATTATGGCTAGAAGTATATAACTGACAGGAGTTCAGTCTCCAGAATAAATATAGCAGACTCTGTATATATATTCTTTAGGCATAAGAAGGAAAGATGACTATGGATTCTGTCCCATGTTATTCATTGTCCCCTTATGATATGCTGAGTTGTATTAAGGTACAATCATTTTTAATTGATGTGATGGAGCCGCACAATATACAACCACTACTGCATCTTGTGATGCACAGGTATCCATTGTGATTTTCGTTTCCTTTTCAGTGCTGAGTCCTGATGAGAACTCACAAAGAGAAATACGGGTTTGAAACATTATTGGACTACAATGCCACCACGGTCAAATAGGTAAAGTTTTGATGGACTCTTGTGGTGGCACTAGTAGAGCATTGTTAGGTTGCTGTGCCCATTGGTTACAGGATCGATGGAATCTAGATTGAGTTGCTGCAAATTATTGTTGATCCTCATCTTGGGATTGGTTAATTCAGATCTGTTTAATATTTATGTTGATTATTGTCTTATGCATATATGTGAATTGTACAAATGTCCTTCATGTGATCAGTCTAATTTGAATGTAATGATGTTTTGTATATAGGGTGGGTGGTACAATGTGTATTATTGAAGTTTGATTTTAATATTGTTCCTTCTGTGTGTGTCAATTCTAAAAAAAATGTTAGGTAAATTTAATTAGAAAGAAACAAATAGAGGTCACTAGTATTGAAAAGAGTGGTCTTGCGAATATTTGTATGGCTTGTGATCATACGCCAGTACTAGCAAGTTGTTGTGTTTTTAGTAACTTTTTAAAAACTGTATTTTCAGATATGTCACTTCAAATTCAACTTTACCATTAAAGAGACCTTTAAATTACAATTCCTCAGACACCAAACGCAGCATTCCTACCTGCTCCAAACAAAATTCAGCCCTTATTATATGTAATAAGGTAACCCAATGTTATCCTATGGGAGTGATAGGTCTTGCAATAGTAAAAAATTACCAGCACATGTAAACTAATTAAAAAAAATACTTCTCCAGCTTTTTAAATAAACTGCACACTAACCTAGGAGCTGGTTAGGGCATAGCCTAGGGGGGGACATCTGTCAATTAGGTGTAAGCCAATTTTACCATGTTTAAAAGATAAAGCATAGGCACATTAGCACTGGTTAGCAGTCATAAAGTGCACATAGTCAAAAAAGCCAACACCGATGGGATCAGAACCAGGAGGGGTGAAGGGAAAAGGTTTGGGGGTGACCGTGCAGAGAGTGCAGGTACAGCATTATCAATAATGATATACACAAACATGCAAAACCCTTCATAGGCTTAGGTGGCCAAGCATAAAAGAAGGTCAAGATGCCCAATACTGACAAAATATCCGAATTGAGTAGATCAGTGAGGCAAATGTAAATTGTGATAGCACAGAATTCCCTGGGCTAGTATAGGACGAAGAGGGTAATGATATTTATGAAAACTCATGAATGATGAAGAAACCTTTAGAAGTTCTAGTGCACCAAACTATGGCCATCCATGCAGGCTTGACTGGCCTCTAGAGCAATCTGGCTGTCAGTTCAGTGTGTGATCTGATGACAGTGCACATGGCATTCCAATGTGGAATCTCAAATACTTACTGAAATCAGAATAAATAGAGCAGAACTAAAACACAACACAAAACAGGAAAAGCGGATGGTGGAGTACACAGCCTTCATATTAAAAACAGAATTCCTATGTCCCCACAAATCTGGTGGAGCCTTGCATTGGTAACCAGGTTCTTGTTGTTAAAAAGTTACAATATGTGCCATGTTACATAAGATTGTAATAAAAAGGAACAACATTTTATCGTGGAACACTGAGGTGAGAAAGAAAAAGGTATGCAGCCTCCAGCACATAGCTAGTATGAGGCCATAGAAATTGAAAGTGAAATGGTGGAAATTGAGTACTTCAAGTTTACTCTGAAGTAAGTGATGCATCAATATATAGAATTAGGCAGATAAAATGGCCGGTTCTTGTCAAAAACGTTATCTCTGTTTTTTCTCAGAGTGGACATACCAAAACACAGTAACTACTGTGGTCCATTAGCCCTACTATTCCACTATCAGATCACCTAACCTTAACATGTGTCAGGTATAAGAAATTGGGTTGTTGGTTGACTGGGTTGTGAGCCCTGTTCAAGCAACAGCCACAATCCCTTGCAGGGTGCACCACAGAAAGTCATTAAATTAACCTGCATTTGACACTGGTAGCTTAGCACAAAAAAAAGTCACGCTTAGCTAATTAAAGTATTTATGTAGATTAGGCCTGGGCGTAGTTCGCTGAGTTTTGCTACACAAAACTCTGCGAAGTTACAAAAAAACTCAGCGAAGCTCCTCGAGTGGCAGAGTGCAGCGCGAACTACAGTTTGTGCTGGTATTCCTGCAGCTCGGGTAGAAATTCTACCAGAGCGGAAGCTCGCGCTCACAAACTTAACGTTCGCGATCGTGAGCAGGAAAGAACTCCACTGTTTTCTGCACTGCGCGAGCTACGCAGAATGCGGAGTGCAGAAAACTCCGCAAACTCTGTGAACGGAGCGAAGTTCACCGCCCAGGCCTAATGCAGAACACAAACAGTATGTAAGTGAAAACACAACACAAGAAAAATCTTACACCAATTTAGAAAACTAGAGTATATTTGAATAAATATTGGACACCAAAATGACAAAAAATCCAATCAGTAGAACTGGAGTCATGATTTTTAAAAGTTGCTAGTAAAAACTAGTGCTAAAAATTCAAAGCGCCAACTGCCGACATCTAGTTGCGAGAGACCAGATCAAAGTCTGAAAATAGTGCAGTCCCTGATGTAGCATGGCCAGCGCTTACCTTCGGACTTGGAAGAAATTTTGAGAAAAATGGCTGAAAACACAAGATTATGTAGAGCAGAGGTCTTCAAACCTTTGGATGCCGAGACCCCCCTGTCAACATTTTGAGATGTAAGGACCCCCTCCTGACAAAAATGTCTAAACCTGTAGGCAGGGCTGCTGGAATTGAGGCGGGTAGGACCAAATTACGCAACAGGCTTGACTAAATTGTGTGGGTAGAAAATGTAAAAGATGTTATGTGATGCCACATATTTTAGGATATTTACAACAAGGGGTGGTGAGGGACAGAGTCTCTGAATTAAGCAGAAAGCTCTCACCCAGTCAAGAGATCAGGGCTAGATCCAACACCGTTTTTTAGCTCACTGCACCATCCCAGTTTCAGAACCTGGCTGTATGCAAATTAGTCTGTTCCTGTCCCAGTGCATGATGGGAACAGGGCAAACCAAACTACAAAAGCCAATTCTTACACTGGGAAGGAAACAAGCTCCCGGGGACCGGTTTCTGGCATTACAGCCGTCTTCGGCCCGGTTTGCTTGAATCCTGATGGTGCAATGAGCAAGGGTCTCACATCTGAGAATACCCTTCCACCACCCCCTTTTCTGTATCGTTTTTGGCCACTATAGGTGTGGCAGGGTATACTCAGACATGAGTCCCTTTCTCACTGCACCATCAGGATTCAAGCAAGCCGGGCCGAAGACGGCTGAAATGCCAGAAACCGGTCCCCGGTAGCTTGTCTCCTTTCTGGTGAAGAATTGGCTTGGTAGTTTAGTCTGCCCTGTTCCCATGATGCACTGGGCCAGGGACAGACTGATTTGCATATAGCCAGGTTCTGAGCTGGGATGGTGCAGTTAGATAAATAACGGTGATGGATCAAGCCCTGATCTTTGGACTGGGTAAGAGTGGTCTGCTTAATTCAGACACTCTGTTCATCACCACCCCCTTTTCTGTATCATATTTTAGGATAGCATTGCTTCATTATTTTGAAAATTTTTACACACAGTAACACGGAGGAAAGATTTCACCCCATCAGTACCAGTTTATAACCAAAACACAGAAATTAACATCAAAAAGATTTCTAGTCAACCTTTGTGCAGGGCCTTCCACTCCGCAGGAATACGTGCTGCCACATTAGAAGCTCGCCTGGCCATGGCCGGGAGAAGCAGGGGTCTCTTGAAACCTTGCCGGTTTTGTGCAAAGTTAAGCAGTTTACCCAAGCAGCTTTCCTCTCACCCCCTCCCTTCCATCCCTCTCTCCTCTCCCAACCCCGGATCGCTCTCTCACTTTGCAGGCCATTTACTTTCACCCTTTTTACAACTTCTGAAATCTCCCCATTCAACCTCTCACTACTGAGAGCAGTTGGAAATGTCAGTGTAGCAGTCCCCCAAATCAAGGAAAACATATTGTTTTTTTGTCTGGGACTCGTTGGTCCGCATAGTTACTCCCCATGCATGGAACAAACACATTTAGTCGCTGGAATACCAGCTGAAAATAAGATTCCACACACTCTCCAGGGTCCACTGCCCCCGTATCCACCAGCATCACCGCACGCACCTTAGGTTTAATCTTAAAGCTGCCCTGGTCTGTAAGGTGTATGGGGGTGATAGGGAGGGGCGACCAGCTACCCTCCCTGGCCTAGCTCCCCTGCCCTAGAGAAGGAGTTTGTAAGCACTCTCTTGCAAGCTCCTCCCTGTCCGGACCAGAGGATCTCTCTGGCAGCAGGCCGCGAGACCAGATCCACAGGGTCACCCTGTGTCTCTGAGCGCCTCTGAAGGCAGACGCTCCGTAGGAAAGCAAACCTAGGAAGTGACATAAATCCACATTTTATCTATTTATTGATGTTTATTGTGCAAAAGAAATGCGCACTTCTCCTTACAAAGAAGGCACTTCTGCCTTGAAATGACAAGTTTCAACTTTGAAAACACACCTTTCATCCTTGAACTGCAAGCACCACCCCAAAACACACCTTTCATCCTTGCACTGCAAGCATCACCAAAAACACACCTTTCATCCTTGCACTGCAAGCAGCACCCAAAACACACCTTTCATCCTTGCACTGCAAGCATCGCACAAAACACACCCTTGATCCTTGCACTGCAAGCACCGCCCAAAACACACCTTTCATCTTTGCACTGCAAGCATCACCCAAAACACACCTTTCATCCTTGCACTGCAAGCATCACACAAAACACTCCCGTGATCCTTGCACTGCAAGCACCGCCTAAAACACACCTTTCATCCTTGCACTGCAAGCAGCACCCAAAACACACCTTTCATCCTTGCACTGCAAGCATCGCACAAAACACACCTTTCATCCTTGAACTGCAAGCACCGCCCAAAACACACCTTTCATCCTTGCACTGCAAGCATCACCCAAAACACACCTTTCATCCTTGCACTGCAAGCAGCACCCAAAACACACCTTTCATCCTTGCACTGCAAGCATCGCACAAAACACACCCTTGATCCTTGTACTGCAAGCACCGCCCAAAACACACCTTTCATCCTTGCACTGCAAGCATCACCCAAAACACACCTTTCATCCTTGCACTGCAAGCATCGCATAAAACACTCCCATGATCCTTGCACTGCAAGCACTGCCCAAAACACACCTTTCATCCTTGCACTGCAACATCGCCTCAAAACACACCTTTCGTCCTTGCGCAAGCAAGCCACGCACAAAAACACACCTTTCTACTGTAGAAATGCCAGTTTCTCTTGAAAATGCGCCTTTTCCATTGGGGAATGCACACGCATTGTTTCAAAATACAATTCACGGCTTTGAAAATGTGCATTTTGCCTTCAAAGAAGCACATTTTTAAGTTCAAATTACGCACTGTGAGGAAAATCGAATTTTATATGACCAGGTAAGTCCCCTATCGTGTACCCCAACGTCCCATGTATGTGCATGACCTCCATGCATTTTCCCTCCATGGTCGAAAATGAAGACGCAAATGCATTTGCGTCCAACGTTAACATGTTATCTACCAAGTCCTCCAAGAAAGCAACATTAATTTGGTTTCTAAACCATGTTGCCAACGTTTTTACATGGTGCACTTTTAAAGCGAAGCCACGTTTTCCTGGCTCTGCCGAGCTAGGCCCTGAATTGAGGCTCCGAAGTCTCTTCTGTCTCTGAAAGCTGCCGTTTAGGTATGCATCCCTGACCTCTGCCTTACATCCTGCCCAGCGAAGCGGTGCCCGGCTCGGCCTGGCCTGCCTGCCAAGACAGTATTTTGCCTACAGTTATCTGCTCAGCCTCCTCGAAAACACATTCCAGTCTAGTGAAATAGGTAAACATATTCCCGGCTGCAAAGTAAAGGGCCCGGCCTTTCTGTCTCCTTGCAAGCGATTTACAGCACCCGTTACTATGGTAGGCCCATGGCCCCCGCGCATTGTACCAAGACACGTATGCACTCCCTAGCATTCAGTGATGTATGGCCCCTGCCCGAGAGACCTTTTACTTCAGACAACACATCCTCCAAACATGAGATATCAGATAGGCTATAGGTGCAGGTCGTTCTGACATCCCAGACACCAAGACTCTTCTACTAGAGCTAAAGTCAAGTCCCCCAGTTCTCCCCAGTTACACGTCTTTACCACGTCATGCCAGTTGCGCGCGCATATAGAATAAAGGTTTCTGCTGACCCTGCAGAATCCTCCTATGCATCCACCCACTTATGACACTTTTTGTGACGTTTCTAGCACACACCTCCGTGTACGCCTATTACACGCCTTCTTTTACGTCCATATGTTCTTATCTTCTTCTTTTCATTTGTCACGCCTACTGTATTCAATGCAATTATACTGTTTTACTATATATAAAGCGTGATGTTAATAAAATGTTGAATATCCCTTCCTGAACCTTCGTGGGGATGGAACTAGATGTCCAGCTACTCGAGTTGCTTAATTAAAGCCCGTATGACTCAGATACCACGGACTCTGCCTCTCATTTTATTGAGCTATCCTTTATTGTCATTTAATGTATAGAAAAATAGTCCGGTAAATTTTATTTACCACATAATCTGGCGCCCGAACAGGGACCCCTCCCCTTCCCCACGCGCTGGCGATGTAACGCAGGCCTGACCCCTTCTACAGCTGTGACGGATCCTGTGCACACCTGCGGGTTTTCCTGCAAACTCCCTCAGGCCCACGGAGGAGACGGAGACTGCGGTCCAGCATCCAGACGAGGCGGTGAGGAATGCGGAGAGTCCCGACCAGAGCCCGAGCCGAGAGAGCAAGGTCCGAGGTATCCAGAGGCCCACCTGTTCCGAAGCGCATGCGTGGTAGTGCATAGTAGCAGCCAGATGTCGTAGCAGTCCAGTCCAGTCCAGTATCAAGTTTCCGAGGCCTTCAGTTTTGCTTCCCGGTGAGTACCGTTGTTGGGAACGCATCTAGACGGGTTCATTAATTTGTGCCCGGTCAAGACGGGTCTGGGTACACAGACTCGGTCCAGACATGTCCACTTAGGTGGATGCGGTATGCCGTGTCTCTTTATGGGACCGGTATGTCTGTACTGTTTTAGCAGTGCATCTAGTGATCCAGAATTCTAGTGTTGTTTTTCTCGAGATTTTCAGTATTGTATTTTATGTACCAGGTAGTATCTGTTCGAAATGTTTTAATGTGGTTTTATGTCGTGGTATGAATGATTGTTTGCAATTCCATACTGTGTTTATTGTGTTTACATTCAAGTAAGTGCCAAGATGCCACTGTTCTCGAAATTACGTCTGATAGGAACTAGGAAAGGGATACTCGAAGAAGCAGTTCCCGTCCTGCCTAGGGACACTCCCGGACATTTTATGTACCATAAGCATGGCTTAGATGCCATACTGTACTTAGACTTATGGGTCGAATATACTAAAGATCTGGAAGAGAAATATAGATGGCCTGTTTCAGGGACATGGGATGCTGAATGCATCATGAGAGTAGAGGAAGCACTATGGAAAAAGAAAGCCAGACAATCCCAGAAAGATGCTATAGAATTATGGCGTAAAGAAGCGCATAGAAGAACAGAGAAAGAAATTAGGAAAGCAGAGAAAAGTAGAGAAGAATCAGAAAAGGCCGGAGAAAAGGAACTACTAGAAGAAGGTGAATGAGTTAGAGCAGAACAATTAGACCGACAAAGAAATGCCCTTATTCAAGGCATGTATCCTCTTCTCGCCGAGGGCCTGCCCAAGGCGACCCCGGAAGTGCCGAGTAATTTACCGCCACCACTGGTTCCAACTAAACTCCGTCATAAACAGACCGCAGCTGATATCTTCCTTTCATCTTACTTAGATGATAATGTCCCAGACTATGCAATCAGAACCCCGAATGTTAATCCTCACATCCCTGTTCAAGACACGGTTGCGCCCACTGTTTCTCCTGTCACTGGTCCTGCCATTGGTCCTGTCAATCCTTTTAACGCACCTGCAACCCAGGGCCAACCGACATTACCTACACCTATTTTTCCAGTCCCACCACCAGTTACGTTACCACCAGTACACCCAGTATTAGTCGACGATCAAGCATCAGGAGGGGCAGTAGGAGGTCTCCCTACCACCCCGCCTCAAGTTAAACGACCACACTCAGAGAAGCAGCATTACAACGTATACCGAAAGTAACTACATACGCAGCCCTTAAACAGTTCCTTACTGATTGCATATATGATCCGATACCAGGCGAAGACCAGATGATATTACATTCAATACGTATGCGACGTGTTACGAATTATTTGACTCTTTTTCCAGACATGAAGCAACATCTAGACAACATATATCCTTTTATTAGAACAGGAGAGAAACCAGAAAGTATTCACGAAGCCATGGCGCACAGGAAAGTGGAGATTCTAACTATGATCTTACAGTTTTTGATAAATTGCTTGATAAGGGAACAAGACCAGCCAGGTAAAGATAAAAACGAGATGAAAACTCTGATAAAATGGAGTGATAACATAGCCGATGGTAAACATAGTAAACAAGGTTGTATAGAATCTATGTACAGAAAAATCCGTAAAGAAATTATAGAAATACACGCAAGGGAAAAAGAAGCAAGAGAAGCCGAGAAAGCCGATGGTGAAGTCTCAGAAGACAGTGATATAGAAGCTGAGGATCCAGACAGAATAGCATATGTAGGTAGGGCGAACCCCTTTGACAGACCCATACGTCCAGAATGCAAGAAACGTTTTCTTCCTCCCATACCAGAACAATGTTCTCTTGAGCATTTATTCCAAGCCACCGATAAAGTTTTGAAACATCGAATAGGTTACAGTGAACTTAGTACCATGCGTGAACAAGAACTAGCCCGGTCAGCAGCACAATGGGCCGGCAATTCTAGTGTATATCAAGATGACGTAGTAGCCCAAACATTTTTGAATCTTTCCCCAGACGAACAGCGACTAGCTGGTATGTACATGATCCAGCACCTCATTACACTGTATGAAAGTCAGCATTCTGATCCAGGTCCCCTACATAATGTATTGGAAGAGTTACTCCTAAAAAGATGGAGAGGCCTAGGTACCGATTTAATTAATGTCATTCTAGAACAGAGACACAAGTATAGAACTTTCCTGACTCCACATTTCGTTCCCGTTCCACCCCCAGTAAGGAAAACATTTTACATAGACAGACAGAATCCTTTACGAGAAGTTCATCCTGTTCAGACAACGGGGGGTACGCTTCAACGACTATTTGTTTACACCCCCATAACGAAAATGGAATTATTGGAAATGAAAAAATTAGTACCGTGCCATGATAAAGACCCTGCAGGGTTTCACCGCGAATTAAAAGACATGCTCCGCATGGGAGAGTATACGTATCCCAATATACTTAAAATGTTAAAAGTACTGTTGCCTGCTGGCATTTACGAGAAACTGAAAGAGAAAGAATGGGAGGTGGGAGAGAAAAAGATTGATTGGGCAGCATTAGAAAACGAAGAAAATACACGAGTCCCTGGTACTGGTCTCGGTACCCTTGCCAAAGCATTGCCCGAGTTATTAGTACAGGTTTTGCCAAGATTACTAGCAACTAAAAAGGAAGACTGGGATGCAATCTCAGCCTGCAAACAGAAACAAGACGAAGACACTAGTGATTTTTATTCCAGATTCGAGAAATGTTGCAGAAAGCAGGCTTGGTCAACTGCCGGTCACTCCCCCGTCATGCCAACGATATCTGGATGTCAATTTCCTCTGACGAGTGGGATATTTTATTTCTCACTGAGTCCTGGATCACTGATTCCTCCTCTCCGGATATCTATCTGGCCATCCCCCCCAGGCTACGACATAAAATGCATCAACCGGGCTGGAGGAAAATCTGGAGGCGGACTAGCCGTCATCCTCAAATCCCATCTTCAGCTGACCATTACCAAACTTACCAATATCGGTATAATTGAAGCCATGTACTTCTCTGTATCTGACTCCGCGGCAGTTATACTGGCTGGCACCTTAGTTTACAACCCCCAACCGCCGCCTCCCCTTCTCTTACTGCACTTACCCACCAGCTGGCTGATCTATCCCTTAAACACCAATATTTTCTAGTCCTAGGTGACTTTAACCTCCACGTAGACAACCCTCTCTGCGTGAAGGCGAACAATCTGTTGGAAACCATGGATAGTCTGAACCTCACACAATTAGTCACCGGTCCCACTCATGTGGCTGGTCACACCTTGGACCTTATTTTCGCCAATTTTTCGACTATCACTGTCCTCCCCCCCCTCCCCCTTACTTGGTCCGACCACTATCTTATCCCCTTCTCTCTTGCCCTAGGCCGGAAATCTGTCCCCCTGGCCCCCAGGAAGGAGTTGGGAAGAAAGTGGCATAAGGTCACATGTGCCACCTTGGACCCGGTATTCCACTTCCAGACGGAATACCTCTCCTCTGATATTGACGGAAATGTCTCTAGGCTAAATACTGCCCATATCAATGCTATTGACACCATTGCTCCCCAGAAAATCATTGCCTCCACTAGATCTCGCCCCTCCGCCCCCTGGTTCTCCACCTCCCTCCGTGAGGAAAAAAGCAGATGCAAAGCACTCGAACGTAAGTGGAGACTAAACTATGACCCTGAAGCTAAACTTACTTACAAATCTGCTTTGAAAAAATTCCTCAAACAAAACAAAATCACTATGAAAGACCATTTCTCTCTTCAAATTGCTAATGCCAAAAACTCGTCAAAAACCCTCTTCACCATTGTCAAAGACTTCATTAATCCTCCGGCTAGGGCCACTCAGAACTCTGCGAGTCAGGCCCTGTGCGAAGGACTCTCTGATTACTTCCTTGAAAAAATAAACAAACTCTGTATCTCCTTCCCTAAAGGGCTAGTCTCCCTGCCTCCCTCCACTAGTCCCCCAGCTTCTCCGTCCTTCCTCTCCTTCAATAAACTCACCCGGGACGGTGCTATTAGGTTACTCACCCAATGCAAATCTGGCGCTCCCTCTGACCCTGTCCCTGCTAAACTTATGGGAGAGCTGGCTCCCTCGTTAGCCTGCTCCTTCCTCTCCATCTGGAACGCCTCCCTTCACCATGGCTTTTTCCCTACCACTTGGAAGGAGGCCTTGGTGATTCCCATCCTAAAAAAGGCTGATGCTGATCCCACTGTCTTCGCCAACTACCGCCCCATTTCCCTTCTCCCCAAACCTGCAAAGGTCCTGGAAAAAGCCGTGCAGCTGCAACTCATGGAGTATTTGGAAAGCAACTCTCTACTGCACGACTCACAATCCGGATTTCGGGCGGGATTCAGCACAGAGGCGGCATTGCTGGAAGTATCGGAAACAATTCGGGAATGCGTGGACAGGGGCGAGAAGGCTATGCTGGTCCTCCTCGACCTGTCCGCTGCATTTGATACGGTCTCCCACCTCATCCTCCTTGACCGACTCAAACAGATAAGCATTGGCGGCACTGCCTTTAGCTGGATCGAGTCCTTCCTTTCAGGAAGAAGTCAGAGGGTGCTGGTGCGGCCTTTTAAATCGGAGGATAAACCCTTGTCATGCGGTGTGCCACAGGGCTCTGCCCTCAGCCCTCTATTTTTTAACATCTATCTTGCCCCACTGGCCGACGTTGTGGAGTCCTACGGAGTCAGGGTGGTCTCCTATGCTGACGATACTCAGCTGATGTTTTCCTTCAGAGACCACTCGGACTCCGCGTTCACCAACTTCCGCCAGTGTCTCAACAACATCAGTGTCTGGATGACTGATAACCACCTTAGACTCAATGCAGACAAGACAGAGGTGCTGTTTTTTAACCAGAAAAATCCCATCCCTTCCTCTTGGTGGTGGCCCACGGCACTTGATCCCGCTCCCTCTCCCGTTCACTCTGCTCGTAACCTGGGATTTCAGTTTGACGACTCCCTCTCATGCAAAACTCAGGTCAATAAAGTGACCTCTGCCTGCTTCCTGAAGTTGCGCATGATCAAAAAGATACTTCCCTATCTCCCTCTGGATTCCCGCCGTACAGTTACCCATGCCCTCATCACGTCTCACCTGGACTATGCTAACAGCCTTTATGCTGGTGCTCCCCAATATCTGATAGACCGGCTTCAGATTGTCCAGAATGCGGCGGCCAGATTGATTGGTAATATTCCCTACCGTCAATCAGTCTCCGCTTATCGTAAGGAACTTCACTGGCTACCGGTGGCCAGCCGTATCCAGTTCAAGATCCTTACCCTTGCCTACCGAGCCATCAACGACCTCGGACCCAACTACTTGAAAAAACGTGTCTCAATATCCCGTTCCATCAGATCCTTGAGATCCAATGACCTCCGCCTTCTGATCTCTCCCCGTTTCAGACTCTCTAGAATGGGTGGCAGAGGGTTCAGTGTTATCGCGGCAAAATTGTGGAACGCTCTGCCAATCGATCTTAGATTCTGTCCTTCTGAATCCATCTTCCGGGCCAGACTCAAAACTTGGCTCTTTTCTGGACTCTGATTTTTATTCTGCTGTTTTCCCTCCATGCTCCTCTCTTCTCACCTGGAGGTTCAGGTTCTAGCGCCGGGACACCCCCTCGGGGGTAGCTGTGCGCTCTACAAACTACATAAATAAATAAATAAATAAATAAATGTTTCATTATTAATAGCGGCCTGAAAACAAGTAGTGAATCCTATCCACATCTTTCGTGACCAAATTAGTAAAGAATTCCTTACCACAAGTTAAAAATAGAGTTCTGAAAGTCGAGAGTACATGGCAAGCTAATACTCCTTCCCAAATGTTACAAATGTTACAGTATCACCAGAATCGAATCAGAGAAGAACCCGAACATGAACAGAGACGTATTAAAGATACGAAAATGAAAGTACTAGTTGCCCAGTCCGTTCCAAGTGACAGCCAGAAGAGGGGTACTACACAGACCAGTCATTCTGCAGCTCCCGTTAAAGGGAATTGCAACTATTGTAAGCAGCCAGGTCACTATATAAATGAATGTACCGTTTTGAAATACAATATTGCTACAGGTAGGACGAAAGAAAGACCGCGTCCTCCTAGACAAGAACAAGTTCCGCAAAATATTCCACAGAATACGCGATCTCCTCAGAACACACAACAGACAGTAGCGGTACCCCAAACCCAGCCCATAGCTGCCACTCAACATGTTACACAGCAAATGTACCAGTATGCTCAGTCAGATTATCCCGATTATCAGCAGTACTCATGAAACAACATGTCACGCAACAAATGTACCAGTACGCACAGTCAGACTATCCAGAACATCAACAGTACTCATGAAATAGCCTAGAGAGGGAGGTTGGCTTGCCTCTTATCGAGGTTCCTGTAGATCAAGAGGGTCCCTATGTACATAGTCAGGTATTAGGGAAAGACAGAAAATTTTTGATTGACACAGGGGCGAGCAGAACTACCATCAGTCATGGCGAGGTTCCAGGGGTACCCCTCTCAGGCTCACAGAATGTTTCCCTGGGATTTTCAGGAAAGCCTATTGTTAACGAAGTGTCAAAGCCAGTTTCCCTAGAAGTTGGTCCGTTATCCCGTACTACAGACTTGTTACTTACGAAATCATGTCCAGAAAACTTGCTTGGTATTAAAACATTGAAAGCACTGGGAGCAGTGATTTGTTGTTCTCCTGAAGGAGTGAGATTGTTTTTACGTGATTTTAAAGGTCATTATGTGTTAAGAGATTTTGATCCACGATTGCAGAATGTACCACAACATTTATGGGCACAAGGTCCGACTGATGTAGGTTGCATGCATATTACACCATATCGTGTTACTCTCAAGCAAGGTGTTGTACTACCCCTAATCCGACAATACAAGTTGCCACCTGAGGCTGTAGCAGCCTTATTGAAAATTATTGACGAGCTCATTGCTCAAGGAGTGGTTGTAGAAACTGACTCCAATGTATGTAATTCTCCAATCATCCCGATTCTTAAACGAACTGACCCAAAGGCACCTCCAGTCTACAGACTGGTGATCGACCTTCGAGAATTAAATAAATGCATCATACCCCAGTATCCGGTAGTCCCAGACATCTCTTCCCTATTGACCGCCATTGATTCCGAAGCAGCGTTCTTTACTGTAATTGACCTCAAGAACGCCTTCTTTAGTGTCCCCATTCATCCGGAAAGCCAGTACCTTTTCGGATTCTGTTTAAAGGGCCGTAGCTTCAAATTTGCACATGCACCTCAAGGGTTCACAGAAAGTCCTAGTATTTACAGTCAAGCACTGAAACGACAACTAGACAGTAATCACATGCCAACTGACACTGCCCTGCTCCAGTACGTCGATGATCTATTGATCACGGCCCGTACAGAACGTGACTGTGAACGTGCATCACTGACAGTCTTGTATTTTCTAGCCGAAAAGGGGCATAAAGTATCCCCTTCGAAGCTCCAATTCTGTGCCCAGCAAGTGGTTTACTTAGGACACTTGCTGTCCAAGAGGGGGAGACAGCTGACACCTGAACGCATCCAGTTAATTGCACATTTGCCACAACCCAAGACACAAAAGGAAGTACGGGCCTTTATTGGCCTCACTTCTTACTGTAGACAATGGATTCCCCAGTATGCATATCTAGCCAAGCCACTCATACAGTTGACAACACAGGAGGCAGCGACATCGACTGTCCTCCCTTGGACTCAGGAACATACACTTGCTTTTGACGAATTGAAGAAAGCCCTATGTCAAGCACCTGTTTTAGCGACACCATGTTACAGCAAACCTTTTACACTTTTTGTCACTGAACGCGACGGCACAGCATTGTCTGTCCTCACACAAGATCAAGCAGGAAAACACAAGCCCTGTGCTTATTTTTCTAGTACATTGGATCCAGTAGCCCAGGCTCTGCCTGCGTGCTTGAAATCAGTTGCAGCAACAGCTCTAGCTATCAGACAAAGCGATTCCATAGTATTAGGACATCCCCTGACAGTACAGGTTCCACACTCCGTGGAAGTTCTTTTAAACAGAACACAGACTCAACACTTGACCATAGCACGACTGACAGGATATGAACTGACACTGTTTCAGCCACACATAGAAATTAGACGTTGCAACATACTGAACCCAGCTACACTGTTACCCTCAGTTACAGCAGATCCCGTACCACATGACTGTGTGGAAGTCATTAATACCGTAACAAAGCCCAGACAAGACTTGACTGACATTGCATTGACTGACCCCGACCTGACACTTTACGTGGATGGTTCATGCATGAGAACAAGTACAGGAGAGCTAGTAGCCGCATATGCAGTGACCACTGAAACTGAAGTCATAGAAACACATCGTATTGACACACTGTCTGCTCAAGCAGCAGAGCTCATCGCTCTGACCCAAGCCTGCATACGAGCCAAGAACCTGAAAGTAAACATATACACGAATTCACAATACGCATTCGGAGTCGTACACGACTTCGGCATCCTCTGGCAAGAGAGAGGTTTTCTGACCTCCCACGGTGCCAAGATACAGCATGGTCCCCTCATTCAAACTCTGTTAGAAGCAATACACTTGCCTACAGCCATAGCCATCATGAAGTGCAAAGCACATACGAAAGTCACTGATTTTATTTCCCAGGGTAACGACCTGGCAGATCGAACAGCCAAGCTTACAGCTCAGACTCATACAGACACGACAAAGACAGAAGTACCATCACTGACACATTGCATGACAGTTAGGGATCCCACACAAGATGTAATTGACATACAGACACATGCCACTCCAGACGAAATCAAGAAATGGTCTGAACAAGGAGGGGTCCAGACAGATCAGGGATGGTTGACGAAGGGAAAGGCCACATGGTTTCTCCCCGACTCTATGGTTCAAGTTATCATCAATACAGCACATAGTCCAGCACACTTAGGAGAAAAAGCCATGTTAGACAGCATCCAGAATATATGGTTCAACAAGCATTTACGTGCAGCAGCGAAACAGAAAGTACGTACCTGTATGATCTGTTGCCAGTTCAATTCAGGCAAAGGCATTCCCGTGGAACAAGGTGGATTTCATCCTCCTGACCATCCTTTTGAAGTCCTCCAGATGGATTATATCCAGATGGACAGATGTCGCGGATTCAAGTACGTCCTCGTAGTTGTTTGTACCCTTTCCAGATGGACAGAAGCATATCCAGTTCCAGATTACACTGCCGTAACCATTGCCAAGCAGTTGGTTCGTGAATTTTTCCTGCGATATGGTTTGCCCCGTGTCGTGTATTCAGATAATGGACAGCCATTCTCGTCCGAGCTTATGAAACAGGTATCACTCCTGTTAGGATACCAGTGGAAATTCCACTGTGTACGACATCCCGAGGCAGCTGGCCTCGTAGAGAGACACAATCAGACTCTGAAAACACGTTTAGCGAAGGTCTGTGCAGAAAAAGGCGTAGATTGGATGGTAGCCCTGCCGGTTGCCCTCTTTTACATGCGTATGGTAGCCCATTCTAAAACTGGTTTGCCCCCCTATGAAATCATTTTCGGTCGTCCCCCAAACATGTGGGATACGCCTATGCCCCGCAAAATCACAGATGTTGACAGTAACATGCTGACAGATTACCTAGCTTCCTTGATGTCTGCACTACACTCTTGTCGTTCACAGGTCGCGGCTGCCTTCCCGGACAACACCCAGGTGAAACCGCATGAAATCGTTCCAGGCGATCTGGTCTGCGTGCGCAATTTCGATCGCTCAAGCCCCCTGGAGCCCAGGTGGAAGGAACCCAAACTGATGTTGATGACCACGCGGACTGCTGTGAAGATCGAAGGAAGGAAGGGGTGGCTCCACTCCAGCCATGTGAAGAGATTTCGTGGACTGTGTCCAAAAACTTTTTTCAAAGACTGCCCTGATACAGACTCTAAACTCCCCCTGTTAGAAAAAACTCCGCAACAGGAGTACAGAACTAAGTTGAGGTCTAGTAAGTCAGACAGCGTTTAATTGTTTAAGTCCCCCCTGGGTGAAGCGGTTAGACAGGTTTCTGACATGTATGAGATAGACCCACATAGTGAGAGAGATAGACAGAAAGTCAAGAAAATGAAATATTGTAAGAATCTGCACAGCAGATGCATTATCATGTTACTTTTTATGTTTTTTCTGAGTCTTACGATTATTGGTATAAGCTGGACATTACATGTTTTCTTTCCTCCTCATGGTTCACATGTAGATACTTCTTTCAATGATACCGTAGAGCACACTTTCAGTGACCTGCCCCCACACGAACTTTCCTAGCGACTTGCACTGCGCAACAACACTTTTATCAGTATGTTACACCATTCTCACCAGACCAGCAATGTTACCAATTGTTGGGAAAGTGGCCGACTCCCTCCCTATCAGAAATACAAGGGAGCTCTGCCTCTCTTTCCTTATCCGTTTTCACACAATGGTTCGTGCGGAGCATGGTTTACTTTAATGTCCTCATTAGACAGCGAGTCCAAAGTTTCCCAAGGCAATTGGATATGGGGAGATCTGAATACAGTTATGAATAGAGCATGTTTCCCAGACAAGGAAGGTCTTCCCCAAAGGACAGGAACTGATCTAGAAAATGAAGTGTATGGATTAGGGAATTTTACACTTAATCTCATGATTCTGACCGTCCAGTCCGAGACTAATGTGGACTTGCCATCTATAACAGTTTTACCAGTGAAAGGTGAATTATGCGTTAGAAAGAATGGTTCAGTACATCTAGGACACAGTGATTGTAGTACTGTGGTCGAATTCAGTGATAAAGGAAAGTCTACTTTCAAAGCTTCCCGCCATTCCTATTTCATTTGTGGGTCAACAGCTTATGTACGTCTGCCCTTAGATTGGGATGGAACATGTTACATTGCATTCCTACTGCCACCTGTTTTTCTAGCCCCACCTGATTATCACCAAAATTCACGTCTTGTACATATAAGACATAAAAGGGAGATCAAGACCCCAATTGTCGATCAGACTGAGACAACCTGGGAGCAATACACAGATTTCAATAAAGGATTCTTTTTCTTTGTAGGTCCCGTCCAAAACAGTAAACTGATACGCAAATTGACCAGAACCCTTGAAGCAGTAGTGAATGAGACTACTTTTGCCCTAGGTAACTTGACCGAAGAGCAGTCTGCTATGAGACTTGTTGTTCCTCAAAATCGCCTTGTCCTTGACGTCATCCTGGCCGATAGGGGCGGGGCTTGTAGAGTGATCGGATCTAGTTGTTGCATTTTCATTCCTAATAATACACCGTCAGTATACAAAGCCATCACAAGGCTTCATGAGATAGCTCACCAGATGCACCAGAATCCAGGCACCTGGACTTGGTCCGGTTGGTTCTGGAGTGTGATATCCGCCTGGGGACGGAAAGTACTGTCATTCCTAGGAATAATACTCCTTATAGTATTCAGTTGTTGTCTTTGTTTACAATGTGGGCCAGCGATTTGCGGCTTGTGCGCCACAGCTTGTATTCCCCGTCCACGCCCACGATCCCGTGCTCGAATAAGAAAGGACTAGCAAATGATGTTATACGAACAGATAGATGGTCTCATTAACATAGATATATCCTGAAGGGAACGTAGGGGACAAGGAGGGAATGAGGAAAATCGAATTTTATATGACCAGGTATGTCCCCTATCGTGTACCCCAACGTCCCATGTATGTGCATGACCTCCATGCATTTTCCCTCCATGGCCTCCATTTGCGTCCAACGTTAACATGTTATCTACCAAGTCCTCCAAGAAAGCAACATTAATTTGGTTTCTAAACCCATGTTGCCAACGTCTTTACATGGTGCACTTTTAAAGCGAAGCCACGTTTTCCTGGCTCTCCCGAGCTAGGCCCTGTATTGAGGCTCCGAAGTCTCTTCTGTCTCTGAAAGCTGCCGTTTAGGTATGCATCCCTGACCTCTGCCTTACATCCTGCCCAGCGAAGCGGTGCCTGGCTCGGCCTGGCCTGCCTGCCAAGACAGTATTTTGCCTACAGTTATCTGCTCAGCCTCCTCGAAAACACATTCCAGTCTAGTGAAATAGGTAAACATATTCCCTGCTGCAGAGTAAAGGGCCCGGCCTTTCTGTCTCCTTGCAAGCGATTTACAGCACCCGTTACTATGGTAGGCCCATGGCCCCTGCGCATTGTACCAAGACACGTATGCACTCCCTAGCATTCAGTGATGTATGGCCCCTGCCCGAGAGACCTTTTACTTCAGACAACACATCCTCCAAACATGAGATATCAGATAGGCTATAGTTGCAGGTCGTTCTGACATCCCAGACACCAAGACTCTTCTACTAGAGCTAAAGTCAAGTCCCCCAGTTCTCCCCAGTTACACGTCTTTACCACGTCATGCCAGTTGCGCGCGCACATAGAATAAAGGTTTCTGCTGACCCTGCAGAATCCTCCTATGCATCCACCCACTTATGACACTTCTTGTGACGTTTCTAGCACACACCTCCGTGTACGCCTATTACACGCCTTCTTTTACGCCCATATGTTCTTATCTTCTTCTTTTCACTTGTCACGCCTACTGTATTCAATGCAATTATACTGTTTTACTATATATAATGTGTGATGTTAATAAAATGTTGAATATCCCTTCCTGAACCTTCGTGGTGATGGAACTAGATGTCCAGCTACTCGAGTTGCTTAATTAAAGCCCGTATGACTCAGATACCACGGACTCTGCCTCTCATTTTTTTGAGCTATCCTTTATTGTCATTTAATGTATAGAAAAATAGTCCGGTAAATTTTATTTACCACAACTGGAAGCTTTATATTTTTAATCAAAAGGGTTTCTTTATATTTAAAGGGTAGTCCGTGATCCGTTTTAACATTACAATTAGGAATTTTACTTTTTGACTTTTTTGTTTCAGTTACTGCATGTTCCTCTTTGTAATACTGGTAGGGGATTTGAGAAATAAAAGAATCCTGATTTGACTTGTTGCATCGAATACGGCTTTAGGGACGGTGGGGTGTCCTGTTCAGCCTGAGGAGGTCGAGGGGGAGGTCAAGTGCTGCATTTGTTTATCAGGATGGAGAAGCAGCACATGCAGACTTTCACCTCGCCCAGTACTCAGCCATTAGCCCCCACCCGAGGCGCCCGGCATTAGCATGAGAATGCAGCCTTGGGTTTCTGGTGGCCGGGCACTCACTGGACTGTGCTGAGGGCCCCCCTTGAACTTGCCCCTCCCCCAGCAACACGGAGCTGCGGGGGGCATGTGTTACACCTTTGGCTGAGTGCAACAGCCCGGGCTGAGACAAAGGACGGGGAAAGAGGGAGGGCTGAAGCCCTTGGGCCTTTAGAAGTATGACTGGGAAGGCGCGACCCCCTTTGAATCGGTCCACGGCCCCCCTGGGGGTCGCGCCCCACAGTTTGAAGACCCCTGATGTAGAGGAAGGCTGAAGGTGGAGTGCGTGGAAGGAGTGTCATCGTTGCATAGCCTTGGATCGAAGCAGCAGTGAAGATTTCTACATTTTAATGTAGCTTGTGAAATGGAAGTCAAAGATCTCCAGTGGGACGAGGCAGGGGGCTGTAGCCGAAGACAGTTCCATGAGGGTGGATACCCCTTTGGTGAAAGACCACTGAAAAGAATATGCTGCTGGAGAGAAGAACATTGCGGGAGATGTCACAAAGTCAATCCAACCAGTGGTGCACCTAGGCGGATAGGTGAGCAGGTTGGTATTGGTCTCTTGCAGGTTTTCAGAGCTGTTTTTGGCCAAAACATTTCTAAGTCTTCAGTTTTGGGATTTGCGCATCTGGGAACATTTAACGCCACAAACAAGGGTCCAGGACTGGTAGGACACCACTTGGGAGTTCACGACTCACTTAGGATGGGTCCAGGTATGGGTTCAAGCTGTAGATAGCCTAGTGTGTGCCTGTGGCTCCAAACAGGAGGGCAGCAAACTAGCTCTTGGAGTCACTCTGGTACTCATGGGTGCAGGTGAAGATGCAGGGATCACAAATGCAAAAATAACAGTTGATGGACAGAATGCAGAACAATGTCATACATTTACCCCAGTACAGAGATCTGGGCCTAAATCCATCGTTTTTTTGCACTCCACACCAACCCAGTTCAGACATGGCCATATGCAAATCAGCCTTGACCCTGTGCCTCATGGGAACAGTCCAGCCCAAACTGCCAAGCCATGTCTTTCCTGGACCGGAATCAAGCATCCTAGGACCGGTTTCTGTCTATCAGCCGTCTTCAGCCAGGATAGCTTGACTCCAGTGGTGTGGAGAGCATGGGACTCACATCTAAGCATACCCATCCCACTCAGGTGACAAATGCAAAAGCAATAGTTGATGGACAGAATGCAGAACAATGTCATACATTCACCCCAGTACAGAGATCTTGTCCTAAATCCATCGTGTTTTTCACTCCACACCACCCCAGTTCAGACATGGCCATATGCAAATCAGCCTTGACTCTGTGCCTCATGGGAACAGTCCAGCCCGAACATGCAGGGATCTACAGCAGGGCAGGTCTCTGAGGGTTCGAGGTAGGCTCTATGCAGCAAAACAGTCCTTCTAACTACAGCAAAACTGTCCTGCATAGTGAACACCAGATCACAGCAGCAGGCAGTCCTCTGAGAGTCCTTTGTTGGTCCAGGAGTGAAATGAAGAGTGGGCCTGAAGGTCCTATTTTTATACCCTGGTGCTCTTCCACTGGCTGGTGGGAGAAGCTTCTAGAAGAGTTTTTTTTAAGTACATCGAATTTCCTGACTCCGCTGAACTGGTTTCAAGCTGGCTGCAGTGACAATTTGGAGATTATAGGTCCTTTGTGTTAAGGCAGAGCATACCCTATTCAGTTGCAAGTAGGGCAGTGCTCAGCTCCAGGCACCCATCCTGACAGCAGATGGCCCTGTGTGACTGTGTGGGAGGAATTCACAAAGTTTAACTGTCAGATACACCCAGCCATGTGACCCAAGACAGGCTAAAGGCACAAAGCGGCTAAGGGCAGGAAATTGGCCACTTTATACAAAGTGGCATTTTCGTAATTGTAATAAATAATTCAACTTTACCACTAAAGAGGATTTTTCATTACATTTTCATAGATACCAAACATGAAATGGATTCCTGGTCTCAATCAAAGTTTGCCACTTATTAAACCCAATGTTATCTTATGGTACAGGTAGGCCTGACAGTCTTGAAAACGAACTTAGGAGTTTTTCACTACCAGGATGTGAAACTTAAAAATACATGTTCAAACTTTTCATTACAATGCACTCTGCCCTATTGGCTACCTAGGGCCTACTTTAGGGGTAATTTATATGTAATAAAAGGGGGGGGGGTTAAGGCTACTGCACTTAAGCTGCAATGACAGGCTTGGGACATGTTTTAAAATTCTACTTAAGTGGGTGGCACAATAAGCATTGCAGGCCCACTAGTAGCATTAAATGTGCAGGCCCCGGGCATATGATATACCACTCTACAAGGGGCTTACACGTAAACTACCTATGCCAATCAGGTGAAAGCCAATAAAACCATGTTAAGGGGATTAAGCACATTACATTTACCAATGGTAAAACAGCTGTAAAGTGCATAGAGACCTAGGGCTTACAGAAAATGAATTCCATCAGAAAAATAGAGGTAAGAAGGCAGAAAAATTTGGGTGAAGACAGGTCTAACACCAGGACACTTAAAAACTAGAATAACATTATTCAAGTAATTCCTATTGTTTGTATTGATTATGACAAATGATATATGATATGATATAAAAACTTTTATAACGCGCTCTATTACTAAAATAGTATCCTGGCGCAGAAAGGTAAGGACGATTCAGAGGGCACAAGGGAAAGAGAAATAGTTTACAGAGTGGTGTTAAACAGGTGAGTTTTCAGCCCCTCCTTCAAGGCCGTAATGGTCGGAGCAGTCTTTAAGTGCAGGGGAAGAGCATTTCAGGCCCATGCAGCTCGGACCGAGACAGACTGACCACCTAGACGGGCGTACTTACATTTAGGCACGGTCATTTGGCACAAATTGGCCGACCGGAGGGATCGATTAGGGATGTACAAATTAAACCTTTTTCTCAAGTAGGTAGGGCCAGTCTGATGGACAGCACGAAAAGAAAGGACAAGACTTTTGAACATGATCCTGTGGGCAACAGGGAGCCAATGCAGGCTGCGGAGATAAGAACGGACACTGTATCTCTTAGGAACGTTAAACAAAAGCCTTGCGGCTGCATTTTGTATGACCTGAAGGCGTTGGATCAGATAGGCCGGTAGGCCGCAGAACAAACCATTCGCATAATCCAACCTGGAAAGTATTAGTGCACGGGAAACTGTCTCTTTGGCCTCTCTCGGGAGAAGCGGAAAAAACCTACGTAGGGCTTTAAGGGTAGAAAAACAGACCCCCATAAGTTTTTTAATGTGGACCTCAAACTTGAGGTCCTGCCCAAACCAAACTCCTAGGTTTTTTGCAGGACCACCAATGGATTTTGGACAGGGCAGATCACCGGGCCATATAAGATTGCTAAAATTATCGGGGAAGGAGCCATAAAAAAGAACCTCGGACTTGCCTTCGTTGCATTTAAGTTGGGCACATGCTAACCAACGAAAGACAGAAGAGAGACAAAGTTGAACCGCCGACATATCCAAATTGTCTTTAGGCCAAGTAAACAAAAGTTGGGTATTGTCGGCGTAGGCCATCATTTTAACCCCTAGCTGTTCTGCCAAATAGACCAAAGGGGTCAGGTAGATATTAAAAAGCAGGGGGCTCAAAGTCGACCCCTGGGGCACCCCAGTGGAAAGTTTCTTTGGAGAGGAAGCAAATGGGGGCATCCAGACTTGTTGCGTCCTGTTATCTAAAAAGGATGTCAACCAGTCGAGTGCCTTGCCAGTAACGCCTGTGGAGTCTAATCTAGTAAGAAGAAGGGAGTGGGGCACCGTGTCGAAGGCGGCAGAGAGGTCTAATAAAATCAGAACCGCTCTGCCACCTCCGTCCAGACACTCCCGGATAGCCTCCGACATTTCAACTAGGGCTGTTTCAGTGCTAAACGCAGCCCTAAATCCAGACCGGGCTGGGTGAAGTGCCTGGTATGTTTCAACAAAGTTGTCCAACTGTTTGAAAGCGATCTTCCCGCAAACTTTTGCTAAGGCTGGCAGTAATGATATTGGCCGATAGTTGGAAGGCACAGCAGGATCCAGCCCAGTCTTTTTCAAAAGTGGCAGCAATTAACTTGTTTCCAACAGAGTGGAACAGTGGCAGAAAGAAAAGAAAGATTAATAATCTGGGTGACCTCTTTAACAACTATTTCCGCTATCCCCCCAAGGACTCTAGCAGGGCAAGGGTCCGAAGGAGACCCTGACTTCAAGGCCGCAAGGACAGTAAGAATATCAGAATCAGTAGACAGGGCAAAATTAGCAAATTGTTCGCCTGGCTTCGGCATAGTAGAGGAAGGAGATGCAGGGGAGGACCGGAAGCCGTCGCAGACTGCAAGCAGGTCATCCTGAATTTTGTCAATTTTGTCAACAAAGAACGTAGAGAGCTCTTCACACCATTGCTCAGATGAAGGCAACACTGGTTGTGCAGCACATGGTGATAGGAAGCTTTTTACTATTGAGAAAATTTCCTTGCTGTTGTTATTTGCTTTGTTGATTCGCACTGCGTAATAACTGCTTTTGGCAGATCTAATGGCCGCATAATAGTTTTTTGCGCCGTCCTCAAAACTCTCTTAGCCTCGGGCCTATAGGCTTGTCTCCACACCCGTTCAAGTTTCTTACATCCCAATTTCAGTTCTCGAAAAGTGTGTGAGAACCAGGGTTTAGAGGGAGTAGATCGCAACCCGCGAATACAACCTTTGTTGATGGACACGGCGGCCCGTGTTCCACCCAAACGTTAAAAGTACTGACCGCCGCTTCCATCTCCAAAGGTAGTAGTGGACGGGTTAAGGATAAAAGGTCAGACAAGGTGTATAGATTGATCTTCTGTGAGTGAGCAAGTGGAGGACCACTCTCTGAGATGGCCTCCAACGACCTGGAGAGCCTGATCAGCTTGTGGTCCGACCAGGTTACATTCTTAGGCAGAGCCATGACAATGTCAAAGTTAGAACATACCAGATCTAAAAGATGTCCCCCCACATGAGTGGGTGCACCAACCCACTGTTTGAGGTGGGCTAGAGAGAGGGCTTCGCCTAAGCGGATAGCCTCCGCCGAGTCCAAGACATCAACATAAATGTTAAAGTCCCCCAAAAGGAGATACCTTGAATATCTTAGAGCCTGCAGAGTTATAACTTCTTCCAGCATCCCCACAAAGTTCCCAACGTATCCCGGAGGCCAGTACACCAAAGTGCCACCTACAGAAAAATGTGAATTAAATGCAAGGGCAAAATGGAGCACCTCCGCGTCCGCCAGCTGATCCTGGGGCTCGCAGGAAAAGGCCCATTGATCCCTATAAACCGCGGTGACGCCGCCCCCTCTACCAAGTGGACGGTCCACCCTCGAGATTTTAAAGCCCCGAGGAATAGCAAGCTCCACCACTGGGGCGCACGTGTCATTCAACCAGGTTTCAGTTATGAAAAATAGGTCAAATTGTTTCTCCTCCAACAAATCAGAAATATCCGCGGCATGTTTAACCAGTGACCTAGCATTAATCAAGCCAGCTTTGATCGTGGAGGGGTTGACATAATCTCGAGCAAGGTAGCTTAAAGTGGGCTGAAAGCGGAAGCTACACCCAGAACACTCCCGGGATAAATTATCGGCCACCCTCCAAGGGTTATCACTTCCGCAGTTCCTAACATTCAATGAAGTAAGGAAATCGCGGGAGTACTGTAATTTGGTGGAGTACGGCTTCATGTGTGAACAGACAGGGGGACTGGCACTGGGCACGTCCGGAGCACGCACGGGCACAGACAGGCCCTCCTTTGGTGCTCCTTCGGCGCGCAGACGGCGCGGCCGCTTCGCGTTCTAAAGTGCATCGCTATTTACGGCCCAAGCCCCTCCCCCAGCTGGACCGCTAACTCGAGTCTAGCAGGGGTCCGGGACTCACCAAAGATGGCGCCCAACCTGGCCCTCCACAGCAATCGGCACCAACAAGCCGGGTGGAACGGGGCACAGGGAGGCCGGGTAGCAGCGAGTAGCAGCAAATTAACCATCCATGCTCCTGGTCGCTGGTCTCCTCATGCCAATAAACACCAAACCCACACTGTTGCCTATGCTGGACACATTACTGTCAGCTGTGCTAAAGTCCCACAACCCAACGTTTTTCTTAGGAGGCCCACCCCTATCAGCAATACTGGCATGACACATTTCCAATACTAGCCATGCCCACTGGTGTAAAAGCCCACTCACGTTAGTTCTGGACTGATAGCACCAAACTGCCCTACAAATGGGCTTATTTTAAGGAAAGCTCAAAGTACAGTGGAAGGTCATACATTTAGTTTTTAATTCAGAGTACCAGATGTTTATTCACACAAGAGAATAAACCATCTACAGAACAAGCTCTGATTTTGAGGGAAACAAAAGAGGGAAGAAGGATATAATATAACAATAAAACCACTTTCATCCTGCCTTACTTACTTGTTCAAAAACAACAAAGGATGGACAGAATGCAGAACACTGTCATACATTCACCCCAGTACAGATATCTGGGCCTAAATACATCGTTTTTTTGCTCATCGTGCCATTCCAGTCTGAACACAGCCATATGCAAATCAGTCTTGACCCTGTGCCCCATGGGAACAGTCCAGCCCGAACTGCCAAGCCAGGTCCTCCCTGAACTGGAAACAAGCATCCTAGGACCATTTTCGGGCTTTCAGCCCTCTTCAGCCAGGATAGCTTGATTCCAGTGGCATGGAGAGCACGGGACTCACGTCTGAGCATACCCGTCCCACTCGTTGTGACAAATGCAAAAACAACAATTGATGGACAGAATGCAGAACACTGTCATACATTCACCCCAGTACAGAGATCTGGGCCTAAATCCATCGTTTTTTTGCTCACCATGATATTCCAGTTTGAACCCAGCCATATGCAAATCAGTCTTGGCCCTGTGCCCCATGGGAACAGTCCAGCCCGAACTGCCACGCTAGGTCCTCCCTGAACTGGAAACAAGCCTCCTACGACTGGTTTTGGGCTTTCAGCCCTCTTCTTTTTTTTATTATATGTATTGGTTCAGAGCATAAATACACATCATGAATACGAAATCAGAATTAAATGAAATAGTACCACAATACAAATGAAGAGAAGACAGAAAATACAAAAGAAAAAATAATTCAACTAATATATATGAATGAAGAATGGCTAAATACATCCAAAACAACAAGGCCATAAACTCAGTTATACATGTGCACGGAAAAAAAATTACAATATATATAAATACCTTTCAAATTTCATAACATAACATACTTAATCTTCATAGTAATCTGAGAAGGCCACCCAGATTTTCACACCCATTTTTTTCTTTCTCCTAGACCCAGAAACTGAAAAAAGACCCCACTCCAATTTATATAAGCTATACATTCGTGCTCGTCATTATTGAAATAACGGTGGCTTTTCCTGTAGCCACTCTGTAGCAATGCACAATCGTGCAACAGTCATAGTAAAAAAAATAAAGTGGCGAAAACTATACAATCTGTCAGCAGGGTTATCATTAGGTATTTTCCTCAACACCAACATCGAAGGGGTGATCGTCAGGCGAAAATTAAGCACTAAGGACATACATTTTTCAATATCTTCTAAGAATCCAGCCAGTCTAGGGCAGGAAAAAAAATTTGTAAACTATCTGCATGATCAGTTTTACACCGAAAACATTTTCCATCAAAACCCTCCCCCCATTTGGACATACGTTCAGGTGTATAATATAGATCAAACAAAGTTTTGAAGAATTGTGCTTTTAAGTTAGCCGACATTAAAGCTTCTTTAGACAACAAAATAAGATCTTCCACAACCACTTCTGTATCCCCTAGACTGTTGACCCATTTTACCCTAAATTTCTCAAGATCATCCACCTTCTCATTTACAAGCATTTTATACAAAATACCAATTTTCACCTGTCCACCAATCCCCTCGATAACTTGGTGCTTATGTATCATTAACTTTTGTCTGTTGAAAAATTCCCAAATTTGTAGAAATTTAAAGAAATAGCTTCTGGGTAAGTCAAACTGATCAGATAATTCCAAAAAAAGATTTGCACTTGCTGTCCACCATGCACATGTCACCCAGCCTTTTAACCCCTTTTTTTGCCATTTTAAGGCCATTCCATCCAAAAATATACTAGGCAGTAATCTTGATGCACAGAAAGGAGTATAATACGAAAGCTTCCCAATTGCAATTGTTCGAGTTAACCATCTCCACGTCTTGTAAGCTCCTATTAATACCTTAAATCGTGTTCGCTTATAGTAACTGCCATCAATTTCAATAAAAAAACTCTGCTTCACATAGGACCCCAGCAAGATTTCAAAAATTGATGGGTGGTTATACATATACTCAGTTGACTCTCCTGTAATCAAAATTCTCATTTAAACAAACTATATAATACAGAAAAAAATCTGGTACCCCTAACCCTAACCCTCCCCTTTCAGTTGGTAGCATCATATACTTCATAGCCCGTCTTGGTTTCCCGGGGCTCCAGATAAATTTCCCACATAAAGATTGCAAGGCCTGTATTTTAAACTTTGGAAATTCTAAAGGTATTGACCTAAACAGATATAGCACTTTAGGTAAAACATTCATCTTTATAATGTTAGTGCGTCTAATAATAGTTAAAAATAATCGTTCCCATCTCTCAAGTGAAATCTTAATTTTATCATATACTGAGTTCCAATTAGAGTCAATCAGATCTGTCATATTGTTCTTAATCAATATCCCGAGGTACATAACCTCCTCCACCATCTTCTCATCTTCCCAAATTAGGGCTTCCGAACATAGAATCTGAGTTTTTGATTCATCAAGCTTATAGCCTGTTGTATTTCCAAAATCCTTTGCAAGTCTCTCAATCTCTAAAATGGCAGTATCTGGCTTGACAGTAACCACCGCAATATCATCCGCGTAAGCGAAGACAGAAAAAGCAAAATCAGATATTATAAAGGGGGGTATTAAAGTATTTTGATTTATTTGTTCAATAAATGGATTAATATATAACGCAAATAATAACGGGGAACAGGGACAACCTTGGCGAGTCCCTCTGGTAATGTTTAAAGACTTAGACAGAGCCCCTAAAACAGAGATTTTATCTGTTGATTTAGAATATAAAGATTTAATTGCCTTAATGTATTTCTGACCAAATCCCATTTTGGTCATTAATCCCCATAAATAATCCCAGCACACACGATCGAACGCTTTTTCTGCGTCTAACAGAAAAAGCGCTAATTTCTGATTATTTACTGCGGCAAAATCAAACAACGTAATAACTTTATTTATGCGATCCACCGTTCCTCTCTTCGGTATAAAAACATGCTGTTGTCAAGAAACTAGAGATGTTACAACCTTAGATAATCGATTGGCCAAAATCTTTGAATAAATCTTATTATCAATGTTCAATAAAGATATTGGTCGATAGGATCCCACATTATCTGCAGGTTTACCCTTTTTACAAAAAACAGCAATAGTCGCGTCAGACCACGTGTTGGGTGGGTTTCCCTGCTGTGCTTCCAGCATAACATACAGCAATTCATCTTTTAAAATATTTAAAAAATTGTTTATATACTTCCGCAGGTATTCTGTCTGGGCCAGCTGCTTTACCAACTGCTAAGCTCTTTACTGCCATTTCTAGCTCTACCATCGTTATTGGTAAATCCAGTTCATCTGCAACTAGAGGGTCTAAAACTTTCAACCCTGTGTCCAATCTGGCACTCTATTGAGATGCTGCATCTGAGCTTTCATCCTTCGAATAAAGTTCAGCATAAAAATTTTGAAATATACTAAGAATGTGTTCCAGCTCTGAGTGAGATACACCTTGAGAATCCTTCATTGAGTTGATGTTCCGAGCAGACTGCTTCATTCGCCGTCTTACCGCTAGTCTTTTACCAATTTTTTCCCCAAATTCATAGCTTTGCATTTTAGAGGTTAGAAATCTCCTTGCAATTTCTGTATCCCAAAAACCAAGAATATTAGCTCTAGCCTTTACAACCCCATTCTCAACCTCCCAAAGCTGTTTCCTACCCTGAACAACTTCCCTAGTTAAAAGGATCTCTGCATTTACCAACAATTCATATAGTTTATCAAGTTCTTTTTTAAATTTCTTTTGCTGCCAAGATGAGAAACTAATGCACTCTCCCCGGAACCCTGCTTTGAAAGTGTCCCACACTATACCTATATTAGCCGTACCCTGATTATTACTAAAGAAAGATTGAATCCAACTTTTCAAATATGTAATAAATTCATCATTCAATCCCAATGTTCGATCATAAGAAAAAGTAGAGGATGTTGGTCTCTTCTCTCGACTCTGAATTTCAATCATTATCGGAGAATGATCAGAAGTGATCCTGGGGTAAGTTCTAATTTTAGCACCTTCCAACAAAATTTCTGGGGCAAAAAAATAATCTAATCTAACTAATTTTGTATGGGGATATGAATAAAAAGTAAACCCATTATCCCCCCACGAAGCTTTCCTCATACATCAATCAAACCTTGATCATGTAATAAATTAACAAGGGATTTATACACTCTTGGTTTTCGACCTGTATAATTACCATACCCCCCTTGTATTGCAATATTCGACAAATGTATATTCATATCCCCACATATCACTATTGGTTGTGGAAAATTAACTAGCTCCAAGTTCATTTCATCCAAAGGATCGGGGTCGTCCAAATTGGCTCCATATACAGTAGCTAACGTTAGCAGCATGCCCCCTCTCTTACACTCTACAATAGCCCAACGCCCATTTTAAATCTAAGGATACTGGGAAGATAAAGCCTAAAAAACATATAGAGGGGACAGGAGCAGAGGGAGCGCAGAAGACAGTGCCTGCTCAAGTGATTATAACATTAACCCCTGCTCCCGCTCCTGTTCCTGCTCCTGATTCAGGACGCTCTGTGAATAAGGAGGCAGCGATTATCGCTGAGAGGGCAAGCGCAGAGACTTTGAGCAGCACCCTCACCCCAGAAACTATAATTTTGGCTTCACCTAGTTCTAGTAGCCGCACTTGCTCTGATACTAATGCTTTGACTATCTCTACCACTACGGAGAGGGGAGATGACGTGGTTACCCCATTAGATATCAGGTCAGATCTCCAAAATAGCGAGGAATTAGTGATACCTATTGGGGGTGAGACTGATTCAGCGGACTTTTTTCCCATGTCAGAACAATCTATGTCATCCTCTGAGGACTTAGCAGAGCTCTATGCTACTCGTATGAGTATGGAGGATGGGTGCTTGGAGGAAGAATGTGGCCACAGCAGTTTGAATGATTTAATGGAGAAAGATGGGATAGAGCCTGGAACTGTTCGGAGGCTGCGATTAGATATAAGAGACAAAGAGAAACCAGAAGAGACTTTAAACACAGATGCTGTGGCAACCGACTTAGAAATGCAGGATATATCCCTGGGTTTGATCTATCAAACCATGATGCAGCATAGGGAGGAGACACAAGAGAATAGCTTGAGAGTGCAGAATTCTTGCAAAAAGTTGCAGAACTCTGTGAGGCGGTTGGTGAAATCGCATTCAGAATTTTTGACCAGGGCTACGGAGGCAGAATCACAGATTTCTTCGCTAGAAGATGAGGTAGCTCGACATAAAAAAACTATAGAAGCGCATATGGCTACGAAGGAAGACGTTAATTGGAAACTGGTTGACATTGAAAATCGATCCCGAAGAAACAATTTGAGATTTTTGCAGATTGCGGAGGGGAAAGAGGGGTCTGACACTCGAGGTTTCATAGTATCACTTTTGAAAGAAGCAAAGCTAGAGGTTAACAAATGAGATTGGGATCGGGAGGTGGAAAGGGCCCATAGATTTCCTTTCAGAGTTAACTCATGGGATCAGAAACCCAGAGCTATATTGGTGGCCTTTAACAGTTTCCAAGAGAGCGAGGAATTATTTTTGAGAGCTCGCCCTGATAAAAAATGTAAGGCTCTCAGGTGTGAATTTTTTGTAAGACCAGATCTCTGCAAGCAATCTCTCGAAGTACGATGTCAGCTAAGACAGCTTATTTCGAAATTTCAAGAAAAAAGGAGCGCAGGCATACTTAATGTTTCCTGCTAAACTTAAGGTCATACACAAGTAACGCACAAGATTTATTTTGTCTGACATTGCAGCTAAGGAATTTTTGATGACTTTGTAAATGCAGAGATATATTGATATATTGAATATGAATTGCGGCAAGTTTAATTGAGTTTCTCTTAGTGAGAGCAATGAAGTTGTTAGTTTTTCTATATGTTTAAGCTTGCTCTGGAGGTTTCACCGGAATAGGGGGGATTAAGCATGGTGAGAACTAAGTAGATAAAATTCTGCGGGGGGACGGCAGGGGGTTTGGGGGCAAACTCGCATCACAGGACCATAAGTCCTAAAGCCTCTATTAAGGGAGAAGGGCAGGGTGGGAGAGGGTGGGTGAGTCTGAAGAGGGGGGTTGGGTGGGGTAAGGGGACACGGGGGGTGTAAAAAAGTGGGAAAAAAAGAGTCCACAGCAAGATACATGGTGAATATATGGTTAAATGTCTAAAAGAAAAGAATGGCAGCGCAGCATTTATTATTGTTTTTTCTTGCGGTTTTGGATGGGAGGGTGATAGACAGATTGTGGCAGCTTTGGGCTTGCAAGTACAAGTACAATTACAATGGCGAATAAAGGATTAAGAATTTGTTCAATGAATGTGTCTGGGCTGAATAATCCGATAAAAAGACAGAAAATAGCCGCAGAATTGAAATATATCCAACCTGACATAGTGTGCATACAGGAAACACATATCCCATGGTCAAAAAGAGGGGTGTTAAAAGATCTGGGCTTTACATTAGTTGCTACCTCTGGACAGACCAGTATGATAAGGGGGTAGCTATATTAAATTAAGATAACACTATAATTATTGGTCTTTCAGCCCTCTTCAGCCAGGATAGCTTGATTCCAGTGGCATGGAGAGCACGGGACTCACGTCTGAGCATACCCGACCCACTTGGGGTGACAAATGCAAAAACAACAATTGATGGACAGAATGCAGGACACTGTCACTTGTTTAGGTCCATCAGAATGTGGGGGTGGGTGGAACACTGGGGCTTGTATTTTCTAGTCCTCACACTTTATCAAGGCTTCGAGATGGTGTTGCAACTTAAATTTATAGTTTAAAAGACAGCTTGTGACAGGAGCATGACTTACTGTTTACAGCACAATGACTGTCGGGCTCTCTACTCCAAATCCACTCATGCCAAATCCATTTCAGAGAAGGAAAGTATAGTGGCATTCATGGAGCATCATCGTTGCCTGATGTGAGGTTCGCATTTGTCAAGCATGCACTAATAAATGGCACTCCAACAAAGAACTACATTTCCCAACAGTCCCTGAACTCTCAAGTTTTATGAAGACAGCAGTGACCATCTTGGATTATTCGGTATAACTTTCCTTGTCTTTCACTGCGTCCTTGTAAAGCAGTCATGTTACTATGTTGTTGCAACCAGGACTTTGCTACCTGGATTCAGCTTTTGGTTTTGCAAAGAACAGTTGCTTCATTAAAGGTTTATTGGAGGACAGTTGTGGATAGAGAGAAGTATTCTGTAAATCAAGTTGTGTTGAGAAAATGAATATGACTCATTGTGAATATCTGACTTTAAGCATTGCTAAATACTTTAGAAATAGATGCCTTTACACTTTTTGCTTGAACTTGTGACAGAGCAGGAAGAATTATTCCGCGAAGAGAATGTTACACATGATATGTATATATGATTACCAAGTGACATATGAACTGCCATGTTAAGTAACCACAGAATTAATAATGCTGCATTACTTTTCTACTGGCACACGAGTCATGGCGAAATAAAGCTTTCTTTCGACATAGAGGGCACAGTTGCAAAGTTTGTGGTAGTTACATTGCCAAAATGTGGTAGGTGTTGGTGAACCTGTATTAAAATACTCATCACTGGTTTTTTTCATTTTCAGGAATAACAATCCTCATGTCAGAAAACACAAAGTTGGTTGTACAGAGGTACAGTTAAGGTAAACGTTCCTCTCTTTTGTAGGTGTGTTCAGGACTATTGATGTCACAAACTCCTAGCTGCAAGTATTAAAACAAGTACAAAAAGTCTGTCTCATTAGCTTGTTTGTACCATGCTATGTTATGTTTCATTATCAGGATTATCAAGCTTCATGTCAGATCACAAAAAGTTGTTTGTTCAGAGATGCGTTTAAGGTAGACTCTGTTTATTATTACAGTTAGATGCAGGACTGTTGATGTCACAAACTACCTGGTTCAAGTATTAAAACAAGAGTTAAAAGTTAATCTCATCCTCATGTTTGTACCAATAATGTTCCAATGTTTAAGCACCAAGATATGTTGTATTACTGTAATGTCTTTCTTGTTATTGTTATTGTTTGTGTGCCTTAGCTATGCCTGTAATGGGATTCACTATATGACTCATTTGTTTGTGCTGACTCTGATGACTCATTTGTTGTTTTCCCTTGGCAGCAGGTGTCAATTCTGGAACCTGCTCAGATGACCTGTTCACCCTGATGACACATTTCTTTGTTCTGACTCTGGTCACTTAAGTGTTGTTTGCCTTTGACAGCAGGTGTACGTTCTGGAACATGCTCAAATGACCTGCTGACCCTGATGACTTATCTGTTTGTGCTGACTCGAATGACTTCATGGTTGTTTCCCCTTGACAGCAGGTGTAAGTTCTGGAATATGCTTGAGGGCACCACCTTCTGATACAGCACCTTTATTTAAAGAGATTGTGTCCTTTCAGCTATGCTTGCCACATCGAGGATCCATACACTCAAGAGGTTTTCTCGATTTCAGCTAGCTGTTCCTGTCTTCCAACAGCTCAAGACTGCACTTGTTTCCTGACTCTGCACTCTCTAACTGGATGCTTTCTGTCCCTGCTCACCTTCTTCAGACATTCGGATGAGGTAACGCCATCTGGCGCTCAAGCAGAAAATTCTTCTAGCAAAGTGGGAAAAACTACATTCCAGTAATGTGGCGAGTTAGTTGACTTGTTTAGGTCGGCACTATTGGTTGGTGAAGGGAGATCAACCAACCATAGCGCAAGAGACAAATTAGGGACTAAAACCTAGCTCCCAGTCAGTTGATATTTGTCTTCTCCCAGTCTGTTGATATTTGTCTTTGGATATATATGCTTGTTTTGGGAACTCGAAATGAACTTTGAAAAGAACTGTTACAGCTTTTGAATCAGAAATATCAAGAACGTTGTTTCATTTATCATAGGGAACTGTAATTCTGGACTTTACTCCCTTATTGGAATCACCCAGTATTTTTGTGTGTCAAATGTAAATTCTTTGTGAAAATAGAACTGAGAATTGTTGACTAATCTTTTTCCTTCCATGTCTCCTTCTGTGCAGTATGCACCCTAACTTCCCTTCCCCCTGGCTTTCGCCACATGGATACTCAGGTGAAATATAAGTCAGTGCTGCCAGAAGGAGAACATCTTGAGTGCATTGCTTCCCAGGAACCAGGCTCAACAGTCATGGCAGAGTACTAAAATACCTTCTCTTAAATTCAGATATTCACTTGGACCTGCAGACATTATTGCCCAACAGCAGTAACGAGTTAGAGTGGTGGTGTCCGATGTCCATGTTTTCTCTCTTATCCCATTCTCCTTTTCCCATTTCTACCACTGATCCCTAACATTCTCGTTGCATGTGCTCTCATTGGTGTGGAGGCAATGAGTGATGGAAAATTACATAGCTCCCATTGGATCCACAGTAGATTGTTATTTCTTTCTGACAGCCTGCCCATATTGATTAATGACAAGACTGCTGACATAACTTATAAAGTGCCAGATTCTGGACCCACCATGTTTTTTCTTTTCCTTCATTATCTTTTTGGTTCTTGTCATTTGGTTTCCCACTTGAATTTAACAACATGACCCTGCAAAAACTCCTGACTTCCTTATATTTAGCTCTACCTTTGACATTTTTTGGGCTCAGTAACTACATTCTGCCAGTACTTAATCTGGCCATAGTTTTGGTACCTTATTAAAGTTTTCTTCTAACTGTAGTGGGAATAGATTTTGCCGGTGCTGCATATCTTTTATAGCTTCAGGGTGAGGACCAAGGATCATTTTTCCTGGGTTTTCTTATGGGGAACAAAGCACAGCAACTGACTACAAAGATTCAGAGACATACTGCTATTCTATCGGCATTTGAAAAAGATTCCACCTCTGTTGAATTTTATAGTTTGAGTGAAATATTCCAGGCCTTTGATGCTTAGAAGTTGTCAAGCATTATGACTTCATGTTTTAGAGTACAGTATGCCACACTCATACTCCTTCTCTATTCTTACTTGAGATGCAAACACATAGGACTGAAGTTCTGTGGGGTTTTTGGGCTCCCTCCATTCACCATTCAGATCTTGATAACACGTTAGTGGGGAAATGGTGAGGTATTTACCTCACTCTGTAAATACTGATACCCCAGATTGCGGTATTTACCTAGTGAGTCAAATAACTGATGTTTGGGCTTTTTTCCTTAAAATGAGGAATAATATGTGAAATTGGTGCTTTCCAAACCTAATACTGCATGTTTTGGAATTTATTATTTATCTTTACCTTTCCCAGACTTAATGTGGAACACAAGGGAGAGGGAAAGAAATGTGAGTGCGAATGAAGAATCAGTTACTGGAGAAAAACAAACTGCTGTTAAAACAAGTGCCTAGGAAAGATCTTTTATTGATTTCTGAAATTTCTGTAAGTATCTGGGACACTGTGCTACCTTTGTCTCCATCCCCAACTAGCTAGACCCTGCACGGTTGGGCACGGTTTCATGAGAAATGCTTCTAAAAAAAGATGCAAAGCCCGAACGCATACCCCATGCTTGTTTTCTTAATTGCTACACAACGTGCATCACCTGTTTAATGGTGAACAACATATGGGTGGATCAACTCTTAGTGCCAATCACACACTTCACTGTTCGTCCGGTTTTGAGTGTGTTCCTGCTCAAACACATGGCATTAGACAGGAAGATCTACTAAGACTATGTGCTGTCCCATATTGACACAAAGTCTTGATATGGTATTTACTTTTCAGAGCACAACTTATTTCACGTTGGAAAAGTACCCTTTGTGTAGTGCAAATAGTGCTTTGCCCTGTGTTGCACTACTTTGTCTCAAGAGGGAATTCGGCATTTAAGGGCAGCCACTCATCATTTTTGCTAATGAGCTCTATCTACTAACATTTTTAGACCTGGCTTTATGTCAATAAATAACTTCTCCATGAGGCAGGCACAAAGTAAGAGAAATGTTTTAATTTCCTCTTACATTTCCCATATTGCATATGTGGTGCACTGAACAGAACAAATCCAATGTAGGAAATGTCTTAAAATTGCCCAGGGATAGGTTACTGTTCTGGAAGGGTAAACTTCTAGTACAAAGCATATACTAGACAGCACATACAAAATCTTTCACTATGGTGCAAAGAAGAGCACATGGTCCTAGGCAGCTTTAATGAACACCTGCGGAATGGAAGAGAGCATTAGCAGCCAATATTTAGTAAATATTGTTCTGCGCTGCTGCCTCAACCCCCATCCCAATGCAGCGTACATTTGGTTACTGTAATGCACATATTTCTTATAAATCTGTTCCTGTCTCTCTTCACAACTAACCATCATGAGTCTGCCCACAGATGTCCGGCAGAATATGTTGGCAGGATTGGACTCGACTATATGGCAATCAAGCAGTGCCCGATGGGCTGGGCTGAAACGTCAGTGTGTGGGCCGTTTTATTTAGCTGTTTGTGGGCCTGTTTTATGGTCTGGTGAGCCAGTGTTTACTGTTAAGGTTTCTTAATAATAAAAGAAACATTGCCTGCAACAAACTCAAACCCTTTTAGTCTTCGATACCTACATGGATTTGAGTCTATACATTTTCAAAACTGGCCCTATTTGCAAACATGGACCACTTTTTTGCAATCTAATTCACAAATGGAGGCCACTATTATTTCGGTGCCCATGCTTACTTTATGGCTCAGTCTGACATTACAAGTCAGCCTAGTGGCCTGCACATTTTCTAACTCACTTCAGAGCAGGGCCGGACTGGCCGTAGCGGGCACCGGGCAATCCCCATGGTTTTGGGCCCTTGGGGGCCGTTTTTGTTACAGGGCTGTTTTTGCAGCATAGCTTCAAAGTCGGCCCTGGAACAAAATCGGCCGAAAACCGGCCCTGGCCAAGAGCTCGGCGGCATCCCACTCTCCCCCCCCCCCCCCCTCCCCCAGGGCAGCCGAGCACTTTGCCAGGGCTGGTTTTGGTTCCCAGTCCGGCCCTGCAAGTTCAGAGTAAAGGGGGGGGGGGCAGTTAACAATGTGAGTAGCAACAGTCAGTGATTTTAAAAGTAATTCTGTTGCTTTCAGATTTATGGTGCTTAAGGAGCAGTACATCACCAGACAACTCATCGCCCAAAAGAAAACTTTTAAAATGAGCCCGATGAAAGTGCTGGGCTGTCCCTGCACCACTGCACTCCTGATTAAGAGTGAGACAGACAAATACAAATAGAGCAGGCATCTGCCAACTGCCTCTTAAAGTGTCTGACTGGCCCTGTTACAATGGCACCCTTAGATTGACGTACAAATGTAGTGGAGCTCGCACAGCTATGGTAAACCAGAAGTAGAAGTTGTAATGGATTTTCGTGTGCAGCAGGGTAGGAAACACTGTCTGACCAGGCAGTGTGAAGTTAATAACTGAAATGTAGCTCTCCCGCCTAGGGAGAGGGCGACCCTGCGCACTACTTCAAAAGGACCAAAGGTCTAGTTCAATAAACAGTTAATCAACGATTTGTTGTCCATGTCGGAAAGTATTCAAAATTCCAATTTTATTCAAGTTCAATGATGAGGTATCATTGTTAGCAATGCATATCAGCAATTGTAATCCATATCAAATGTGCAAAAAGTTCAGGTGTGTTATCTCATCACACAACCCAATGCATTTCGGGCATGGCCCATCGGGGGGATTACTCTACGAACAAAAAACAAAAAAGCCAGCTGTAATCTCAATAATAAGCTTTACCCGAAGTATCATGCAGAGACCATCTGTGGTGAGAGCGTGCTGAAAACGGAATGAAAAACGGTGCAGAAAACGTGACAATAGTAAAGAGCCCAAGTGTTTCTGTAAAAACAAAGCTGAGCGTGGTGCCCAAATACTTCTGATATAGAAAAAGAAAAAGAAAAAGACGTGGATGGTAAAAAGACGTGATAGCGAGTGACAGTCTGGATAAGGAACGGGAGGGTGAAACATATGGTGTTTGCCAAGAGTAAGACGGTTATAACCGCCGATAGTGCAAAGCATAGCGGAGTCCCTGGAGAGGGTACTTACATATGTGATGATTACGCTAGGACTCCGCGGAGTTCCGTGAGGGTGAACAACCGGTAGGCGGCAAGTAAGGAAGAAAATACAGAACCTAGACATAGACGTAGGACTAAACGACCCGGTGGCAAAAAAAAGAGAGTGAGCGCCATCTTGGAAGGTGCAAAGATCGGGAAACCGACAATGAAAACAAACAAATAAACAGTCATAACATTGAGGTATAAACAGCCAGGAAGAGGTAAACAGATCATAAATAACACAAAAATTCTATGCGGTCATTGAGTCCCGAGGGGGCCATCGTGGATAGGTAGCGGATCCAGAAATTCTCCCTTTTAAGTAGATAGTTCTTATTGTTCACTGTAATGGGAACTTGTTCAAGTACTTGAAATTTGAGCTGAACCACTGAGTGTCTATTTTCCAAAAAATGAGTAGCCACACTCGATTTCAGATTTTCAGTGCGAATGTTGCTCTTATGTTCTAAGATTCTAGTGCGAATCTTCCTCTCTGTATGTCCGACATAGCATTTACCACATGGACATTTTAAGGCGTAGATCACGTTCTTAGTGTTACATGTGGCGTTCACTTTCAATTTGATGGGGTAGCCTTTCATGGGATGGTTAATCAAACTACCCTGAATGCTATTGTTGCAATTGCTGCAGTTGTGACAAGGTTTAAAACCACTGTAAATTACTTTGGTCTTGGGGCCACTGGTGTTGCTCAGGATCTCCTTTAGGTTCTTACCCCTGGTAAATGCAAAGATGGGGGGTTCTGTAAACAAGCCTTTGAAATCAGGTTCCAATGTCAAGATGGACCAGTGTTTACGAATAATCTTTTGAAATTGTGTGGATGCTCTAGAAAACTTTGAAACTACCACCATGCGGTCGGAGGGTGTCTTCTGGCTGGGTTGTAATAGAGAGGCTCTGGTGCGTTTTTCACTTCTCTGAATCGCCATGTCTAGTATAGGGGTAGGGTATCCACGTGCTCGTAAACGTTCTAATACAGTTTTGATCTGTGATCTGCTCCCATCTGCTTTGGAAACTATTCTTTTCACCCTTAGTATCTGGGCGTATGGTAAGTTGTTCTTGAGTCCCATACGGTGGAAACTTTGATAATGCAGGGTGGAGTTCCTGTCAGTGGGCTTTCGAAAGATAGTGGTTGACCAATCTCCCAATTCTCTTAGTATTTTGACGTCCAAATAATGGACGCATGATGTACTGTAGTCCCATGTGAATTGAATCCGTTGAGTGACTTGATTCCAGGTGTTAAGGAAGGTGGTGAGTGTTTCAATGGTACCTGCCCATAGCAGGAAGATGTCGTCAATGTAACGAAGATATAACCGACCATGTTCTTGCCAGTTATCTTGAGAGAGGATGTGAGTTTCTTCAAAATTACGCATGAAAATATTGGCGTAGCAAGGAGCAGCCGAATTTCCCATGGCCGTACCGTTGAGTTGTAAATACCATTTATCAAAGACGGTGAAATAACTGTGGTATAGTGTGAATATAGTGAGTTCCATAAGGAATACTTTCAAGTCATGATCAATGTCTGATTGTGCCAAGGTTTTTTCAATGGCATCAATCCCTCCGTCATGGGGGATTGAGGTGTAAAGGGAACTGACGTCCACAGTACACATGATGAGACTAGAATCTTTCTGTAGATTCATGACTGGTTCCAGTTTCAGTAGAAAATCGGTGGTATCTTTGACAAAGGAGTCTGCTGTAGTGACGAATGGTTGGAGGTATTTGTCCAAGAATTTTCCCACGTTTTCGTGGATGCTGTTTCTTGTCGACACTATTGGTCTAAATGGAGGATTGGTTGGGTGTTTATGTAATTTAGGTAACATGTATAGTACCGGAGGTTTTGGGTTGTTCGGTGTCAGGTATCTTTTTGTTCTGTCATTAATAGTGCCGTTGTCAAAGGCCGTATTAATTATTGTGATCAAGTCATTGGTATATTCCCTGGTGGGATCCCCAGGGAGGATGTCATAGGTGTTAGTATCCCTAATGTGAGCTGTGACCTTTTCTTCGTAGAGGTTGGTGTCCATGATGACCAGGGCACCTCCTTTATCGGCATTCTGACAGGTGATGTTGGGATTGTCAGCGATTTTTTGGAGTACGTTTCTTTCCTTGCGGGTGAGGTTCCCACGCGTAGCTGGTTGTAAGAAAGGAAGTTTCAGAATTTCTTGTCTGACTAGGTTTTCAAATGCATCAATGATTTTGTGGCTTTGTGGTGCCACAAATGTACTGTGGGGTCTTAGACCTCTAAGCATGTCTTCGTCCTGGGTACTAATGGGGCAGATGTTTAGGAAGTAATGTTTCAGACGCATATTGCGTATCAGTTTGAAAGTGCTCACTTCGAGTTCCAGTGTGTTGGTGCCGGTGGTAGGTACGAAAGATTGCCCTTTCTGTAAGATGTGCGTTTCTTCGTCAGACAAAGTGGTGGAGGAAATGTTAATAACCAGATTCTCATCGGTGTTCAACGTCTTCCTTTCGGTTTTTTGCTTTTCGCCGGTGGTGTTTTTTCTGATTCCTCGGCGGGTTTTTCCCCCCCGGGGTCTTTTTGTTGATTGGAACCTGGCTCTAAAAAAGGAACCGCAGTGTTAGTTGAGGTGCTTGGAGTCTGAGCATCCGTGTCTGCTCTAGTCTGTGCAGGTCTTGCTCTTTGATCATCTTCCGAGGATGAGGTTTCGTTGGCAGAGAACGGGTTGTACGGTTTGTTGGGACGTCGGCGGGCGTATACCTCAGCCCAGGTATAGACCTCGCCGAGTTTATAGTCTATAGTGTCTCTTTTAAATTTTCTCAGTTTTCTCTCCTGTGTTTCGCGTATATGTTTGTCTAATTGTATGTTGATATCCTCCAACATTTTCTTCAGTTCTTCTTCAGTCAGGGCATCGTCTAGTTCCTTTCTAACGTTAGAGATTTCTTGTGTGAGTTCATCCAAGGTCTTGGCTAGCTCCTCCACGATCAATAAAATAAGATCAAGGGAACATTTATTTAAAATAGAGTACCAGCGTTCCACAAATTTGGTATTGTTTTTACAAAGGAGTGGTTTTAGAGGGACCCGTAGGCCACGGGGGATCCGTTGGACACGATGGTACCGGATCAGGGTACTGGCGTTAAGTTTTTGGTTCGATTGTTTTTTAAGTAGGTAGAGTAATTGACGGAGATTGCTTTCTACACTGCGGGTATATAAAATAGACTGCAACATGGAATTTATTCTAGAATGTTTAAAGATCATTCTGTTTGACAATATTTTCGAATTCCGTGGTAATATGTACAGGCAAACTAAGGGAGTTAGCATGGGCGCATCTTGCGCCCCGACGATTGCTAATATCTATGTAGCTCATTTTGAAATGAAACATATATTCAATGAGGTTGCACCATTCTTTGAGTCAATATTTTACTGGTCAAGATATATTGACGACATCGTATTTATTTGGAATGATGAAGAAGAGCTATTTCAGGAATTTATGCTATGGCTAAATGTCTGTGACCCCAACTTAAGGTTTACCGATAAAAAAAGTAAAACAGAATTAGAATTTCTCGATTTGACTATAAAACATGATGAAGGCATCCTGTTTACGGATCTCTTTGTAAAACCTAGTGCTCGTAATACTCTCCTTCATTACAGCAGCTTCCACCCTTTGACACAAAAAAACAGCATACCCTTTAGTCAATTTTTAAGACTCAGAAGAAACTGTACACGTCTTATAGACTTTGATAAAAGAGCTGCTGTAATGAAGGACAAGTTCAAAGAACGTGGTTACCCCCATAGGTTGATCAGAGAGTCATATAAAAGAGCCAGGTATTATGATAGACAACATCTAATCAATAATACCAAACCTAAAAAAGACGCTAGTCTAGTATTTGTTACCAGACATTCTCAACTTAACAACCAAGTGCAACAGATCTTCTATTCTCACTGGCACATACTGAATGTAAATAAAACAAAACAAGAACAGATACCTAAGCCTGTATTTGCATATCGCAAAAATAAAAATGTTAAAGACTTAGTAGTAAGATCACGTATGAGGCCTACTAGTGAGAGCTTATACAGAAATGCAATTACCGGGGCTCCGGTAATTGGTAACTTTAAATGTGGGAATTGCAAAATCTGTCCACAAACCATTGAAACAGCTAACTTCTCATTTAATGGAATCACAATAAAGAATAGCTACATGACAAACTGTAAAACTAAAAACATCATATACCTATTGCGATGCCCCTGCAATAAGGGATATGTAGGAGAATCATCTAGATCTATGTACACAAGATTAACGGAGCACAAATCGGCCATAAGAACAAGAAAAATACATGCACCAATAGTGGCCCATTGTGTTGAAGCAGACCACAAACCAGAAGATATCCAGTGGATAATTTTGGAAAAAATTATTCCGAAAACAGGTGTATGTCCCGACAAGATCAGACGCAAACGAGAAGTCTTTTGGATTTTTTCGTTAGAGGCAACAATATCGGAACTTAATTTAGAAATCCCTTGGGAACAAGCCATTATATAGCCCCGTATTAATTAACCAACACAGATCTCTTTCATTCCATTGTACACAGAGTAGAGTAATATTTTCGCGTTTTGAGCAAAATGGACAGATTTATAAATAAGGTAAGATAATCATGGCTAAAATATACTGTAATAATTTATAAATAATCTGTCCTCTAATTGTTACTTATAAGCCTAATCCATCAACTATATACTGCTGATTATTTACATTATGGATAGAAGGTATAAAATTCACCTTAACATTAGACGATCGCGATATAAAACCAATACCTGTAAAATAGATATAAAGGTTTGTTTATAATATAATACATTTACACTAACGTATCTATTAGTTGGTCCGTCTTTAATGTTAGGTCCCTTTTAACAAAACAAGCAGAGACTGGCTAGTTTCTATTTCGGGTGACCGCCTTAGTCCATCTTCAGTTCTGTTGACCATACCAGTCCCTTTCATATGACGTATACACCAAAGCGTCAGGGAACTTCTGTCCAGCTGAAACCATTCTTGAGATTTTTAGCGGGACATTATCGTTATTTAAGGAAAGATCGAGTCATTCATTTTTGCTACACCGTCGGGCAGTCGTGACTAGCCGGCAAAGACACCCCTATACGGCGATTCATCACCCAAGACAGGTACGAGTACAGCGGTCTGTCAGAGCCTTTTAGAAAATAATCTCCGTTATAATTCTAGCGCTCCTTTTACTAAAACATTGCTTTGCGTGTGCTCTCCTTCCCTAGAGTAATAATTAGACCAGGACTGCAACGATTGCCGACATAGAAATCCCATTGCGGCGATGCATCATCCAAGAAAGGTATGAACATAACGGTCTGCTAGAGCCACAAAGAGATTAACCCCCGTTATAATTCTAGCGCTCCTTTAACTAAAGCATTGCCTTGCATTTGCTCTTCCTTCCTAGACTAATAATTAGATCAGGACTACAACGATTGCCGGCACAAGCACCCCATTGAGGCGATGCATCATCTAAGATAGGTATGAGTATAGCGGTTTGTCAGAGCTTTAAAGAGATTAATCTCGGTTATAATGGTTGCGCTTCTTTATCTAAAGCATTGTTTTGCGTGTGCTCTCCTCTCTCCTAGATTAATAATTAAATCAGGACTGCCACTATAAAAGAAACAGTAAGCCTCTGGCTTTTTCGTTGCTGCAAATCATCACTACAAACTTGGCTAAAATAGAACCCCCCAAGACCGAGTACATTCAATTGCAATCAAGGTATTTTAACACTGTTAGTTATTGATATACATGTGAGACTATTTATGATAACTATAGAAGTCTAATCTTGTTCTTAATTGTGTCCTCATTTCTAAGAAGACTTCTTCAAAGAAGAGCATAATATCAATTCCAACTAAACCTATCTAGGATATATAGTACCTAGTTTCAACTTTTTGCCATTTCAATTGAAGGATGTATGTATATTTCATTAAAAAATAGGCGGCGTCTCTCCTCTATTTTTTCACAGAATGCAATCAGAACCTCTAGTCCCTCTTTAAATATCATCAAAGAAGGCGCTAAAACAGATTTGAAAACCTGTGTATGATTCATTCGTAGAGACACAGTTATAAGTAAGTGATATTTCACTATTAGAATCTCCTCCCTATGAGTGTAGGATCTTTGTTTCAAGAGCTAGATGAGACTAATAGCTAGATTTTTAATTGTATTCGTTTTTCATATTTTCACACGTTTCCCCGCTCTTTCTCCTTTACTGAATTCTTATTATTCACAATCCTTTTGACTTTTGATTGTTCGAAGGAAATGTTATTTTACACTTTTTGTCCCTTACATGTGATACATTGACCAATAGGCTCATTAATCAAGTTAATCTGTATGCTTTTATGATAAACCTATAAATATAAGGTTTCACAATAAATGTCGCTTCATATGTTTAAATTTAAACTGAATTCTGTCCAGAATGATAAAATGGAAATCTAATGAGAGAAAGATACATATAATGTTTTTGATTAATACATGTCTATCTATAGATAAGAATAACACAGTAGACATTTTTTCTAAAAAGCTTTTTATATAAATAATATCTGGATTAATGAGAAGTGAGAAGCTGTTATAAATGAATATTTTGAGTGTGTCCTGACCCTATTTTTCTACATTTGCACTAATTTAGATATAGCAATTATTGCTTTAAATCACGGTTATCAAATAACTTATATAATTTCTTTGTTTTTTGGTATTCTCTTTTCAGATATTTATGTCATTTTTTGTCCTGTATAAGTTTGTGTCATATATGTAGGACAGGTTACCTGATGAAGGCCACAGGCCGAAACGCGCGTTGTTCAACACCATATTGCCTGCATCTGTGAAAACATCGACCTAAATTGCGTTTTGTATATGTCTTTCTATGTATTAATTTTTTTCTCTGTCATTGTAATAATTATGTATGTTGATAAAGTTTTTTATGAAAAAATCTTTTATGAAATAAGAAAAGAAAAAGAAGAAAAAATCTATGAATTAAATAACAACTTTTCTACTCTATAAATAAAAATAAACACTTTATCAATATTCCTTGCTATCCATTATGTGGCTTATTTTGAAAGTTAATCACTTCAAGTGCAAATGATATGTAGATTATATTAGGGCAGTATGTATTTTACTGTTTGCTAATCTAGTTCTTTTCATACCTACACTGCGGGTATTGCCAGTGGCGGTGATATCATCCTGTATCATACCGTAGATCTTATCTGCATCATCTGTAGTGTAAGCGAAGGTACTGGCTTTTTGGTCGGTCATGCCTGAGACCGATTCGAAATTCATGATGTGAGCGTGGGCAGGTACCATTGAAACACTCACCACCTTCCTTAACACCTGGAATCAAGTCACTCAACGGATTCAATTCACATGGGACTACAGTACATCATGCGTCCATTATTTGGACGTCAAAATACTAAGAGAATTGGGAGATTGGTCAACCACTATCTTTCGAAAGCCCACTGACAGGAACTCCACCCTGCATTATCAAAGTTTCCACCGTATGGGACTCAAGAACAACTTACCATACGCCCAGATACTAAGGGTGAAAAGAATAGTTTCCAAAGCAGATGAGAGCAGATCACAGATCAAAACTGTATTAGAACGTTTACGAGCACGTGGATACCCTACCCCTATACTAGACATGGCGATTCAGAGAAGTGAAAAACGCACCAGAGCCTCTCTATTACAACCCAGCCAGAAGACACCCTCCGACCGCATGGTGGTAGTTTCAAAGTTTTCTAGAGCATCCACACAATTTCAAAAGATTATTCGTAAACACTGGTCCATCTTGACATTGGAACCTGATTTCAAAGGCTTGTTTACAGAACCCCCCATCTTTGCATTTACCAGGGGTAAGAACCTAAAAGAGATCCTGAGCAACACCAGTGGCCCCAAGACCAAAGTAATTTACAGTGGTTTTAAACCTTGTCACAACTGCAGCAATTGCAACAATAGCATTCAGGGTAATTTGATTAACCATCCCATGAAAGGCTACCCCATCAAATTGAAAGTGAACGCCACATGTAACACTAAGAACGTGATCTACGCCTTAAAATGTCCATGTGGTAAATGCTATGTCGGACATACAGAGAGGAAGATTCGCACTAGAATCTTAGAACATAAGAGCAACATTCGCACTGAAAATCTGAAATCGAGTGTGGCTACTCATTTTTTGGAAAATAGACACTCAGTGGTTCAGCTCAAATTTCAAGTACTTGAACAAGTTCCCATTACAGTGAACAATAAGAACTATCTACTTAAAAGGGAGAATTTCTGGATCCGCTACCTATCCACGATGGCCCCCTCGGGACTCAATGACCGCATAGAATTTTTGTGTTATTTATGATCTGTTTACCTCTTCCTGGCTGTTTATACCTCAATGTTATGACTGTTTATTTGTTTGTTTTCATTGTCGGTTTCCCGATCTTTGCACCTTCCAAGATGGCGCTCACTCTCTTTTTTTTGCCACCGGGTCGTTTAGTCCTACGTCTATGTCTAGGTTCTGTATTTTCTTCCTTACTTGCCGCCTACCGGTTGTTCACCCTCACGGAACTCCGCGGAGTCCTAGCGTAATCATCACATATGTAAGTACCCTCTCCAGGGACTCCGCTATGCTTTGCACTATCGGCGGTTATAACCGTCTTACTCTTGGCAAACACCGTATGTTTCACCCTCCCGTTCCTTATCCAGACTGTCACTCGCTATCACGTCTTTTTACCATCCACGTCTTTTTCTTTTTCTTTTTCTATATCAGAAGTATTTGGGCACCACGCTCAGCTTTGTTTTTACAGCAACACTTGGGCTCTTTACTATTGTCACGTTTTCTGCACCGTTTTTCATTCCGTTTTCAGCACGCTCTCACCACAGATGGTCTCTGCATGATACTTCGGGTAAAGCTTATTATTGAGATTACAGCTGGCTTTTTTGTTTTTTGTTCGTAGAGTAATCCCCCTGACGATGGGCCATGCCCGAAATGCATTGGGTTGTGTGATGAGATAACACACCTGAACTTTTTGCACATTTGATATGGATTACAATTGCTGATATGCATTGCTAACAATGATACCTCATCATTGAACTTGAATAAAATTGGAAATTTGAATACTTTCCGACATGGACAACAAATCGTTGATTAACTGTTTATTGAACTAGACCTTTGGTCCTTTTGAAGTAGTGCGCAGGGTCGCCCTCTCCCTAGGCGGGAGAGCTACATTTCACCCTTAGATTGACCACACCCCTTAAGTTCAATTTCCACACCGTTTCTAGTCCTAGTTTTATATGTGGTTGTGTAATAATTCTAGGAATTATGTCCTTGTTTTGCTTCCATTAGCCTAATCAGATGTGAGAACAATGATTTGAAGGTGAAGAGTTTGAACTTGGAGTGAGGTGGTCACCCTAGGCACTCTACACTCAAAAGAATTGCTGTGTTGGGGAAGATTTAAAAACATACATTAAAGAAAACTGCATAAATTAGTCTCTCACCTCCAGCAAGAGGACAAAGCAGCAAAACACTGCAAAGTGGACTCAGCAGAAATCTGTCTCTATAAAATGTGTGCTGGTGCTGGGCACTGCCAAACACCATCTCAAATTAAACACTGGCTGCTGAAGATGGTGGTCTCTGACTAATCTGAGGGGTGACAAGAGTATTGAGCCTAATTATGTATTGACATATACTTCCTCATTTTTTTCCAGCAGTTTAATCCTTCACATGCAGTGGTGTAATGAAACTTGAGGGCCCCTCACGTTCCAAACCCAGTCAGGATCTCTCAGCCACCACCTGTCAACAGTGCCGGTGTGGCCCCCTCGAGCTCAGGGCCCTTAGGCACCATGGTGGCTGCGGGGGTTATTCTTACACCACTGTTCTCGTGCTGTAATACCACTTGTGTATTTAGACAATAAATGGTTGTGTGGGAATTATAGCTGCAATGAGTTTGACCTTTATTTGGACCCTGGTGTCTGCCATGTTACTTTCAAAAAGCCTCTTGACAGCTTTCCGAAATAGTTGCCATAATCTTTTGTTACAGTCATTACAATTACGTTTAGTTATTTTTTGATAAACTTTCCTGTGATGTATGTGAACATGCTATCAGCAAGTAGCTTCATTCATTTTGGCACTTTAAAACTGTGGGGCATATTACCAAGCAATAGCGATAATCATAGCTATGCATGGTTAGCGGCTAAAATTATATCGCCGCGCTCCGACGATTTTTACCGCTGAGATACCTTGATATTATCAAGGTTTATCTCAAAAGCGGTAAAAATCCTGCGAAATGCATGAATATCGCTGAAAATTCAGCAATATTCATGCATTATCGTGACAATACTCTTAGCCATGTTATCCACCTTCCATTGGATGACATGGCTAAGAACTGCTCTGGCCAGGCGTTAACTTTCGGAGATATTCGCGCTTAGCGCGAATATTTCCAAAAGTAAGGCTTTGTTGAGAATTGGAGATAGCGATATTAGCGACTGTTTCCAGTCGCTAACATCTTGGCACGCCCACTTTGCATGCCATTAGCGATAAATATCGCTGACATGCAAAGTGGGCCCCAAGATGATCGCTATCTCATAGTAGCTGTCGCTAACTGGTGTTAGTGACAGCTAGGTAATAGGGCGATAAAAAAGTCCCGCTAAGGCAGCGATAATGGCCCTTGGTAATATGCCCCTGTATTCACTAATGTGGGACCACTTCGTACATGAACCTGGGTGTCAGAATTGGAACTTCTCATATCTAAAACAATAGCATTTTCCTCTATTTCCCTCCTAACACCTCTGAGGTAGATGGCAGAAGAGTGCTGTGGAGTAAAAATTAGAGCTGTAGACTATGGGGAGTCAAATTGTGCTGACTGAATACAATTTCTTGCAAAGCACTCAGGAGAAACATTAGGGTACGCTGTGTGTCTTGATGTCCTAGAAATGACCTTGAAGTTGGATATGCTTTTTCCAGGGTAAAGACACGAGGACACGTTTTGATTAGATAAATTACATGAGTCTAATTCTTAACAAGCACTAGGTAAACACTTTACATAGCACTATGCCCATAGTTGTTATAAAAAGGTAATTGATCTTTGGAATAGGCCTGGACAGAGTTCGCAGTGTCTCGGTAGGCAAAATTTCCATTAGTGATTAAAAAACTCTGCTGCGTTACATAGGATTCTGCAGGCGGGAGGCATTCCCAGCATGCCGGTTCGCTGTGCATATTTATACCAAAAGCAATGTGGACTACGTCCTTGCGTTCAAAATCGCACACGAACGGCACCATGTGGTTCAAAGAGGTGTTCATGATGCTGGGCCTATTTTTAATCCCTTCTTAATAATTTCAATCCTCCGCCCTCATAATTAATCGACCCCTTATTTTATTTGATTGTTTTGGCATGTTTTTGTGTCTTTGTCTTTGCAATTTTTGTCATGCTTGTTTGTATTTTGTTTTTTACTTTTTGTATTTTTGCTTATTTTTCCATTTACTTTCTTTTATTCTTTCTTCCAGTCTTCCTTCCCTTTCCTTTTTCTTTCCTTTACCCCACCTAGCACCATGGCAGAGCAGGTTAACCAGAGGAACGGCGGCACAAGGCCCCTTGAACAGCAAGAAGCAGCTGCCTACATTGCAGATGGCTGTGCTGCCAGGGGGTGCAGCCCTCAGCAATCTTATGTAAAGTGGACGTGGCAGCACTGTTTTTTACATGCATTACCCCCTCCCCTCCCTACTGGTAGCAGGAGGCAGTCCTGGCAGTGGGTATCCCCTGCGGAAGCATCAGCTGTGTTGGGGGAGGGTGCACCAGTATGTGCGGCAGACCTTCTAAGTCCACAACACCACTCAGCAGCTGACACACCGCTGGGCAGGTATCCTAGGCCAGCAGCAGGATCTGCTCGAACTGCTAGGCTTCTGGATTGCAGGGCCTGGTGAGTAATAAATATTTGTTGTGTTTGTGTTCTACAATGCTAAAAAACAATTCCGAATTGCTTGCTGCTCACACCCAGGGGTAAGTTAGATTTAGTTTACATTAAGAATAATATTATGTGATCCAGTTTGTGCTAGGCAGGTGCTCGGTGCTACCGAATGGTACTCGTCAGCGCTCACTTTGGCTGGATATTTAAGAAGCCATTGCAGACTCTTCTGTCCTTCTGTTCCTATAATGAATTAGTGACATCAGTGAGTTAGCATTCTCTGTGAATTTCTTTATATAGCCCATACAGCCTAAAGCAATTCCACAGTGATGTGTAGTACTAGTATGCATCTATGCATCGCAAAAAAGGGAGACTGAGCTTGTCCGTCAAGGGGGTTGGGAAATGAGAATAGTATCAAAGATCATTCATTGCAATGCATTAGTTCCAAAGGTAGTTTTTGTTAAGGAAATTTGGAATAGGGACTTTAGGTGATCTGATTTAGAGTAAAAGTACAATGTTACTGTATTTGCCTGTCATAATAATTTTGTGAAGATTAACTGTACCACTAATCTATTTTTTTTAATCTTGTTTATTTCTTACATCAGCACCCAAGGGCAAGTAGAATGGTAGTGCAGACACAGGTTTTGGACAAGCTGGGGAGGAAGCGCTGACCACCAGTGCCACTGCTGAGGGCTCCGCTCAGCCCTGTATGTCCTATTATTTATTATTATTATTACTTCCCTTACTTTTACCACTGCACACTATTATACTACTTGTAATGTTTTTTTTAATTTAGTTTTTATTTTATTTATTGAAATTTCCCAAGTACAGGTACAATCAGTATAGCATATACAATTTACAGGCAGAAACGGATGGTCAAAATGAAAAAAGATGAAATTTAAGGACGAAACAATAACAGAGATGTACAGAGCAGCATGTGAATGAATATACAATACAGTGAATATTGTGTTAAGGTCCAGTCACTTCAGGTCCCTATTACCCCGGCGATACTGGCAGACTTCAGTCGGTGCTAATAAGGTGCAATCAAGAAAGATGAGTGGGCGAGCATGATTCAGCTATCTGTGGTGTTGACATTCTGGGTATTGTTGGCGTCGTCAATCGGATGAGAGAGTAAGTATGCCGTAAGGGGACACCAGATATCGCTAGGACGCAAATGTATATGTTTGCCCCTGCCAGAATACCATGTCCTTAATCCATTCCCAGGGCCTTATTTATGAAGGCCTTGCGCCACCGGTGCGTGTCTTTTTCCCATTTTAAAAGTCACGTAAAAGTCGCGCAAGACCTTCATAAATAAGGCCCCTTGAATTTAGGTGCCCTGCCCTGTCCCCATCTGCATGCTATGCGGTGTTTAGCCAATAGGAGGCTGAAGGAGACGCATTTTCTGTGTGACACAGCCAGCTTCTCAGTGTATCCCAACAGGGCAAGCAGAGGGGAATGCAGGAGTTGCAATGATGTAATTTATTCTGGGGTTGTGAGGACCTGGTGCCAGTACTTTTGTACAACACCACAATCCCAAGCTAGATCTAGTTAATCTGCCCCCACAACACCACAGCAATCACACTTGTCGCTATCACGTAGTTCGTACTGGTGCATTTTGGCTGGGGTATAATAAGTGCGATGTAGGAATTTGTAGTGGAGGATGCGCGGACGGCTACTGGACAAGCTCTGTTCCGTCTGTGTGCAACAGTAGTCCATTGTTCATCTGTATTGACATGTCCCATCTCGGCGGCCCATTTATCTCGAGCTTCACTTTGTGTTGGGTCCAAGGCAGTGTAGAAGCTATGGTAGAGTGAGGAGACTAGATGTGGTGCAGCATCTCTATGCAGTATCATGCACAATGGGGTGATCTCTGGGGGCTCTAGAGGTTATGTGGGTATGTGTTCCTTGAAGCCCTGTCTCAGCCGGGCATAAAGAAAAATGTCCATAGGAGAGGGCGGTTGTTTGGAAAAGAGTTGTTGTGATGTGCGAAGCTTGCTGTTGAGATACAGATCCCCCCAGGATGTGATCCAGTATTTAGCTTTGCTTTTTTTGAAAACGCCCTCCTGTAGAACAGGCATTTTCGGGTGATAAACTAGAGGAAGCAGTGGTGAGTACAGCATAGGGACCTGGGTGCATGTGACAATGACTTGCCATGCCTTCACTCTGCAAGTGATCGGTGATGAGTTCCCCATTCGCGGTGTAGTGACAGTCAGTACGGAGCCTTCAAGCGGTATGGATCAGATAGCCAGTGTCTGGGGGTGTGGAACCAGAAGTGAGCATAGTGGGCTTGCACGTGATCCAGTGCTCCAATTGAAAAACTGTCTCACAAACGCTATTTATCACCTCAATACTCACCAAATACCTTTAAACTCTTTTACAGGCCCATAACACCAATGAGACAATTTTTGAGCAACTAAATCAAGTGATATGATTTTAAATCTATTCACATATTATTTACACTAATATATACAACTGCAGTTTTATTCTCAATTGTCATGATTTTGAATTAATTATTAACCAGAAATCAAACCACTAATGGTTGATGGATCAACTAATGGAAACTAGACAATGAATAAACAAGACCAGCTTGTCTTTTCGAATCTAATTTTATTTATTTTATTTCATAAAGAAAAAGCATTTTATGTTTAAAAATCTTTATTTCATAAGCAAATAGATTAGCAGCATTTTATTAAGGAAATTATTATTAGAACTGACATTTCAAAGTAAGCTCAGAAACATGAAGAATTAGCAAAATAACAGTTTCCATTCCCTGAACCTATGTTAATAAATATAGGGCAGGCAAATCAAATAGCTAAAAAAAAGTGAACCACATTTGCAAAATAAGTAAAACTTAGACATGTTGTAGGACGGTGTTTTTCAAGGTATGGAAGACTACTTGGCTATTTGTGCTTGCAGCAGGCAATGTTTGGTACTATCAGAAAAATTAACAATAAAAAGCAGCCCACCAGCCAATAAAATCGGCACACAAATCGCCAAAAACCCACAGACAAGCATGGGCACAGACCACCAACCAATAAAATCGTCACACAAACAGACCACAAAACAACCATACATAACATCCTGAGTGGCCACACAACACCATGGAAAAGTCAAGGCCTCACCATGGAGAGGCCAGAGCTGGGAAGCCAGAGCTGCCTGTGTCCCTGAAGATCGCACAGAGGCCAGTGAAAAGGCACATTGTGGTCCAGCCCACCTTTGGTTCAGTCAGCACAGGCTCAGAATGGACCAGCTTGAGAGGTAGAAGCTTAAATGGGGCATGACAGGGGAGGTTGGTGACAACTATTGGATGTTATATTGAAGTGAAGGCAGGAGTCAGAAAGCTAGCATCAGTGTAACAACAACCTTTTTTTGTCAAAAGGCCTCCTGCACCTCTATCTGACTTGTACCCACACACAGCTGTGTTGCACAGGTCCATCAAGTGAGCCTCTTTGCTAAGGGCGAACAGGGAGTCTTCAGTCAGAGGGGTCTCGACATTTAGAGCAGTCTTTCATATCCTCCGAGTAGTTCTCAATGTGGAATCTGGATTGTCGTGGTGTGGAAGTTAAATTTTCTCTGTAACTGGATGCTGGCTTCTTTGAGCAATACCTGGGCATCCGCATCTTCATACAACTTGCACATTATTCCCCAAGCCCTACTTCATTGACCAGGGATAAAGAGATACCCGTTTGGTGTCTGCATGCTTAATACAAAACCAGAGAGCCTGGTATTAGTACTGGCTTCCCTCTTCAACAAATTGCGTGCTCCTGACCTCTGTAGTTACCAGCTAAGAAGGCTACTATCATAACAAATCATACAGACCTGCAGTGCTGTTCAAACTGGTCAGCATACTAAAAACCATAAACTGCACATCTGTGTCTCACAGCCTTTCATCCGCCACACTACTATGTTCCATAACTCTTTAATTGCACGTTGGTGGTGATAATGCACACCATGGAAAGACTTCCCACATAGAAACTCAAAAAAAAAAACAACACCGTTCCAACCGCTCAGGATTAGCTTGCTGACCATGTAAGTGCTTCAGTGCACCACATAAGGGTTGTAAGCACTATAAGTGACATGTTAAGCCTTATGTTCATTGTACCATAAAATGAACACTTCATTTGAAATTTCTCCCATGATATCAGAAAGAAAAGCATAGGTTTACAGATATTTGTTTTTCAAATAAAGCACCTCTTGGAAGTTTTCTCTGGGCACCATCCGGAGCCAGGAACTTAATTTTACAATTCTCACATTATTTCATTAAACAGTAATGAAAACACATGCAAAATTATGTTCTTGGTTTCATTTTGTGGCCAGGAACAACGTGCAAGGTACATTATTTAAAAGTAAAAGATGCCTGTGCAGCTCTGCTTCAACTTATTGAATAAATTAAAAAAGTGTTTCAAATGGATTTAAAAAAAAATAAAATAAAACACTGCTCTCGTTTTAGATGCCTTGAATAACGCCATGCACAGACATCTTATAAAAAAAATCCTCTTGACCACAATTCTGATGCTTGTATGGTTGTGCCTAAGGTGGCAAGCGCTACATCTCCTGTGCTGTGGGATTTAGAGCCAATTGTGCATTCAAGGTTGTGGCTCCAGCGCGCCAAATCGCGCATGATCATAGCCATAGCTGCCAAGGTTCCAGTTTGTTTATGGGTGATATTTATAGGTTTTATGTGTGACATTTCAAAGTATTATGTCTGACACTTTGAGTTTGGAATGTCAGAAATTACCAATTTTTCCCAAAAATATTAGTGTTCTTTTAATTGTGGGGAGAAATGAAACACAAACAATTGCAAAAAGATTTGCACTTTTAAACTCGAGATTATCAGGATTATTCTGTTCACTGCTCCCTTACATTTCATATCCCTTACTCTTTAAAAAGTATATTCTTCACATAATGTTTACCGAACATATGTGGTGTCTTATTTTAATGTAAAGCGATATCGGCAAGAGAAATGAATGAAGGAAATATATTTTGTTTCCAGAATATTTGACTTTTAATTGTTAATGAAGAAACACCATTGTGAAAGAGAAATATCTGTCTTTACAAATAATGTCTGTGCACATCGTAACAAAGCTCGCAGTTTTATAAAAGTTTATTATTAAAGCTCTGTGTTTGAGCATGTGTTTTATAAGCACATTGACAACAGGAGGAGTAAAGGGACGAGCGAACTTCCTACCTGTACGGCTTTATGATTACTTTAGCGGCTGCTCCCATATAGTTCTGTGCCGAGGCTTTCAGCTTCAGGGGAGAAGGGATTTGCCCTGGAGCTTTAAATCACCAAAAATAAGTATTTAGCCGCCCAGGACAGGACTTCAGCATTCATGTCTAGATAAAAGTCAGGGGTCAGGTTCCTTCAACCTGTTGTTTGGGGTAGTCTTTTGGAGCGTGTTCCCTGCTTTTCCTCTGTGCTTTCTTGCTTCAGGACGATCAGAGCCACTTCTGGGGAAGGCAACCTAGAGTTTGCACAGCGCACGTGGGTGCCAACAAATGACTTTTTTGAAAGCAAAGGGGGGTTGCTGGCCCAGTGCTTCCCAGTGGGCAGAGAGTCTGTTAGATTCATCCCAGCCGTAAGAAAAAGACCTCAGCCTGCCACTTGCAGGCGGCAGAAGAATAAAGGACTTTACCGGGAGAGTTTTATTTACTCAGCTTAGCCCTACCAAGTGCTGCACACATGCTTGATATTGTCCAGTGAATCAGTCCTTGCGGGGATGTGCATATATCACTAATATGCGTTAGACGGTTAGAGGTTACACTAACAAGTTGTTTAGCATGTGGCATGGCTGTCATAGCGCGATTCCGTGTAGCAGAAGGCAAGCTTCGTGGTTCTCCCTGGGCAGGCTCAGGCGTCTCATGCTGGCCCAACGTCCGCCCCTTCGCCCCGCCCCGGATAGGCTCAAATAGACAGTGTGAGCGGCTCGTTCATATGGCGGCAGAGAAGCATAGACAAGAGGTCTCAAAAGGCCTCAAAACCAAACAAAACGATGACGATAGGGTACACAAGTTTAACTTGGGCCGCGAGCTACTAACAGGGTGTGAGAGTGCTACCGGTAGCTCGCGATCGACCGGTTGGGGACCCCTGTATTAAACAAACGCAAGACATCAATTATTTAAAGAATTGAGACCCATTCTGTTACCCACCCCCTTTGCTAATTAACCCTGTTAATTAAGTTACCTGGCAAAAGCACGAATATGCAGCATTATATTTACCAGTCCTTTTCGGATGACTGGAACTTCAAGAGCTTTTATCACAAAAGACATAACATAAGCACTTGAAATAAGCACATGCCATTAGATGAAACTGCCGCATTTAATACTGATAAAGACAAAAGACAAGGTTAGTTTATTATTTTTCTTTGCGTTTGCAACAAAAAGCACATTAGTCCCGCGTGTGTAATCGTGTATGCATCTTTTAAACTAAGTTGATTAATAATTTCACCACAAGCTTATTAGACTGATTACTTTTGTTAGAAGAGGTTAACTTTGCAAGTTTGAACAACATTTTGTTCTTTACCTTGCTCCATCAACTCCCTCATCTGGTGATTTCTTAATCACCAAACAATACCCAAAATTTTATAAATTTTCAACCCTTGAACATGTTTTGGAATTTCTTAATATTATTATTTCTAAACTTTAGATTCATCATTTGATTTTCTGCATCTCTCATATTGAGCTTTACGAAACTCTTCTAATTCTATTTCCTTTTCCTTTTCGTCTCTTAGCTTATAAATTCTTTTCCTTTCTGTTACATATTTTCTTCTCTTGTGTAGCATGCAACTAATTTTTAACAAAAGTATCACTATAACTATAATTATTAAAGGAAAAACTATTTTACCTATGATTGATTTACCAATCTCTTGAAACCAGTGTTTAATTACTGTAAATCTTTTGCCTAAGCGTTCTGAAAAACTCTCATCTTCTAAGGGTTCTACCTCCTCATGTAATTCAGGAATATTTTTTATGTACATTTCTATGTTCTGACTCTTGTCAGGTATGTATGTGCAGCAATGTTGAACATGTAAGATTCCACAAACCCCACCTTCTTTTGCTAACAGGATGTCTAGTGCAAGACGATCCTGCATTACCATGGTTCTCATGGCAACAAGTTCAGTGTTCACTAACTGAAATCCACTTGCAGTATCTGTTGACAATCTGTCAACAATTGTGGACATTTTTCTAATTTCACCTGCATTCAAGGTAATTCCTACCATAGGTATTAGCGCACCAAATATGTCTCCCAAGATTTCTGAAAAGCTTTCTCTCCTAAATCTGTTCACATGATTACTAATTTCAAATGAACCTTCAGCATTTCTATTTACATGAAAAAAATTTGGAAACACTAAACCTACATAACAAGTCCCGTACCAGTGGTCCGGGAGGATGTAATAAGCTTTATTCCCACAAATAAAATAAATTCCAGGAAAAATTGGATCTTTGTCTCCTTTAAATCCCCAACCCCCTATAAAATGATACGTATCTTTTCATTGACTTGCACCTACAAAGTAATTATCATATAAAGTATTATCTCTTCTTATACAAAATTTTCCACCAACAGGTTTATCTATGTGAATTGCTACATTCTCATGTTTTCCATTGAGTTTTTTATCTTCAATCTGCCAAAATTTTGACTTAGTAGTTTTCAGCATTTCATTTCGTTTGTAAATTGCTCTTCTCTCCTCAACCATATTTAAGAATGATTTCTCTTCTGTTCTCAATTTACATCTTAAATTATTTCTATAAGCATACTCATAAGTAAGTTTATTAGTCCTTAGGAAAAATTCCCTCATCTGATTAGCAGGTCTCACTTTATTCAAGTTATCTACAACCTTTAGATTTGCAAAAATGTCGTCATAATCGGAATTATAATATTCCAGACGACAAGTTTTATAAAAAAACTAGCTATTACACTACCTGTTATTCCATAAGTAAGAGGAAGCATATTATAATTCACTCCTTCAGACACAGAAGTAGGTAATTTCACACAGACATAACAATCTTTTGCATTCATCACCCTAACATATTCAGATACAAGTCTTGAGAAGGTAGTGCTAGAAAAATCTTCAATAGATCTATCTTGATGAATCTTTGGTTTATGTACAATAATTCTACTAGTCTTATCTGTTTTCTCAAGTTTAGCCACAACTTTACTTGTCATGTTAGCTCTATACATCTCTATATCTACACCAAAAGGAAAAATAACAGCTAAAATTAACCAAACTAAAATAATCAATACTACAATATTGAAGACAGCTTGCAACATCTTTTGAGAATTGAGCATCTTGAAGTTTCATTAGTATAAGGCATCTTTACTTAGAAGTAAAAGCTTAAAATAAAAAGAAAAAATTGAAAAATTACTAAATAGACTCCCCTCTTTTTTTTTAACAGATAATCTTATTCTCTAACAACTTTACTTCTAACACTTTTTCTTCGACCTTATGTCATACATCAAATGTATTTTCCAGCTAACACAATTTCTTCGACCTTGTGTCTCCTAACACAGTTTCTTCAACCTTGTGTCACCTAATCAATAAGTTCAATCGCTGTCACTTGCATCCTCAAAATTTTCTTGACTACTGTTTACTTCCACTACTGGTGGGATTATTATATAGGCCCACTCTGGTGACTTATATTTCTGGTTTGGCCTAATTGTCCTTTTTGCTCTGCTGCTAATCACTTCTAATTTCTTTCCTGCCTGATTTTTCTTACTCAAGTCTTCCTCCTTTTGACTTGTGATCTCATTCACCTGCTCTTTTGCTTTATTCACTAATTTAAATTTTATGCTCCAATTTCTTTTGGCCAATTATCCCCTTTTCTTGGTAGCTTCTTTTTTGGTTCTCTCAAATTATACTCCACGCTCCAAGCTCTTTTCCTTGTTTTCTTCAATTTAGATTCATCTTCACTGTCATCTGTTTCACTTTCTGTGTTTTCAGCTGATTCATTAATTATCAATTTTCCTGAGTCAGATTCTTCATTAGATTCAGGTACTTCTTTACTCAGCAGTTTCACTTTGTTAGGAAAATCATCCCTATAGCTGGTACTTGGAAGTTCTTCTTCTTCTTCTTCAATTACTTCCAGTTCACCAGTTTCAGAATTTTCGTTACTTCTTCCAAAGTTTCCAATCTGCCTTTCAATACTTTCCTGATCTTGATCTGGAATCACTTCTTGATCAGTTTCTTTTTCTGCTTTTTGATCTAGCAGATCTTTGTCATTTTCTTCCTCAGAATCTTGTATTACAATTTCTTCATTGGCTTCATTTGCATTTGAATCTTCCAGATGTCGACTATCTTGTCGATCTTCAGGATCTGGATTTCTTTCAGGTTCTTCGTCTGAATCCGAACCAGCTGTTGTATCACCTTCTTCATCAGGATTCTCAGGTTCTGGCACACGTATGGTGTGACTCGCATGAATACACCTTTTCAATCCCTTACACTTAACTGCATTTGTTGTGACCAAAATCACCTGTCTTGCCTTTTGCCACCTTGGTACTAGGCAATTCCTTCTTGGATGCACTTTTGTCCTTACCCAGTCTCCTGGTAACAGATCATGAGCTTGTTCTTTCTCTTTTGTGAGCACTTCAGTTCCTACATGATGGAACACAGAAGTCACCACGTCAGATAGATTTTTGCAGTAATCCATAATGATGCTATCATTTATGCTAAACAACTTATCGACTGGAACAAATGCTTGCCTCATGACCCTGCCCATTAAAATTTCATGAGTGCTCAATCCTGTTTTCTTATCTGGAATGCTTCTTAGAGTCATCAAAACAAGTGGTAGTGCATCTGTCCACTTCATTCCTGTTGCTAAGCACATTTTACTTATTCTGTTTTTAATTGCTCCATTTACCTGCTCAAGAACACCTGATACTTCTGGTCTGTATGCACAATGTAATTTCTGTGTAATACCTAATGCTTCACAAATCAGTTTTAACAACCTGTTTTCAAAATGTGTGCCGCAATCTGTCTCGACCGACACTGGGAATCCATACCTTGGTATGAACTCTCTCAAAAGCAATTTTGCAACAGTGATTGAATTGTTATGGTGTGTTGGAAATGCTTCCACCCATCTTGAGAACAAACAAACAATCACCAAAACATATCTGAGATTGTTGTGAGGTGGCATGTCAATGACGTCAAGCTGTATTCTGGTAAAAGGACCTCCCTCCCGTCCTATGGTTCCCATGCTTACAACTGTTTTTCTGTTCGGGTTGATCTGCTGGCAGATCAGACATCTCTGACAAAAGGACTCTGCAATTATTCTGAATTTTGGATTGTACCATGTCTGCCTAAACAATCTAATCATAGAATCTCTGCCAATATGTCCTGGACCATGGTACATGCTTGCCATGTCAGAAATCATGCTGTCTGGCATTACTGCTCTGTCTAAGCATGGGCGAATTTTGCGAATCTGGCGTTCGCAAATTTTGCGAATTTGCGAACTCGCAATCCGCAAAATCCGCGAATTCTCGCGAATTTGCGTATTTTTTTTGTGTTCGCAAGGATTTCTGCCAGTTCGCGAGAGTTTTGTACCAGTTCGCAATTGCGAACTTACATGTCGGCTCGCAACGGTCGCGATTATGTTGTTTCTACGTCTGGTTCATCATCACAGGTTCCCAGCACCCTCTGTTTCACCCCTGCCACCCTCTGTTTCACCCATGCCACCCTCTGGTACATCAATGCCACCCTATGGTTCATCATCACTGCAGATTATGGGGGGAAAAAGCAAGCCCACATGCCCTGCTTCAACTGAAATGAATTACTTTGGGGTTGATTTATTAATGTGTCACTGTTTTAAAATTCCAGTCTGGCACCTGCTTCCTTATCTGTAATTTGCTTTCTGTTGCAGTGCAATTTTTTTTTCCAGGACCTTTGTGGCCTACTTGTAGTGATTCTATGATCCGGCTGTGAGGGTCAGAGCAGGGTCATACAATTGTTGCAACTAGCAACTGAACTCTGGAGGGGCCCCAGTCAGGAAGCACAACAGGGAATGGTTACTAATGATGAATTTGAACTTTTGCACCTGCTGCTGAGTGCTTTCAGTTTAGAAAAACTCGTTTTTCTGCAGAACAGCATTACAGCAACTGTAATGCCCCAAACAAGCTTACTTGTGAAAGTTGATTTCTAATCCAAAAGTGATCCAAAGAAAGTCAAAAGGCCTCAAATCCAAAAGAGTGCAGGCAAATGTCAACCTGAGGAGTTATTATCATAAAAATCATCATTTTCAGAAGGTCTATGCTGCTTGCTCGTGGATTTCTTGTGCAGAATTGCAATTTTTGTAATTTCGCGAGTGCGAGATTGTTGCTGCCCGCCGCACCTACATGTTTGCAATTGCGAACTTACACTGCACGCCGCAAAATTGTATCACCAAGAAAAAAAAATCTGCTGCGTGCGAATTTGCAGATTTTCGGTAAATTCGTGAGCGTTCGCGGATTGCGAATTTATCGAAAATCACCAAAATCCGCGAGCGGAACGGATTTTCCGCCCATGCTTAGCTCTGTCATCTTTGTAAACCCAAATCTTATCCTCTTCTCTTTGCCTGCATCCTGCTTTTAACCATGTGTCTTTTTCCTCATCACTTGCTTCATCTTGCAATTGTTTTACTCCTTGCCAAGTTTCAACTACAGATATAAGCATAAGTGAGTTCAAAACATGTTCATTTTCTTTTTCCCGATTGACTGCTGCATTATGTTTTGCACAAAATTTTGCTATTTCATCAGCATATGAGTTTCCTTTTGTTATGTAATCTTCTCTCTGGTGTGCTGTGCATTTAACTACAGCAATTTTTTCTGGTAATTGAATTCCATCAATCAATCTTTTTTTTAACTTAGCATTCCTTATTGGTGATCCCGCAGAAGTTAAATAACCTCTTTGAGACCAGAGCTAGCCATAGTCATGTACTACACCATAACCATACTGACTATCAGTCACTAAGGTAATCTTTTTCCCTTTTCCCAATTCACATGCTCGAATCAAAGCAATTAATTCTGCTACTTGAGCTGAACGAATTCCTTTGAGACTGGAAGCTTCAATCACATCTGCAACCGTACACATTGAATATGCTGCACTCAGAACAGCTTCATCTGTTCTTTTCTTAACCATGAACCATCAACAAACAAAACATAGTCAGATTCAGGCAACGGGACATCTTTAATATCCTGCCTTGGTTTTGTGCAGTATTCTAGTACATCCAGGCATTCATGATCAACAATTTCATCTCAGATTTCTGTTTCAGAAGTGTCAGGTAACAATGTCGAAGGATTCAGATTCACACATCTCGCAATCGAAACATTATCTGATCCAAGAATCACTTTTTAATATTTTGTCAACCTATTACTTGTCAAATGCTGTGTTTTGCTTCTAGTAAGCAGAATTTCAACCGAATGTGGCACCAATACTTTTACAGGAAATCCCATTATTATTCCTTCACTTTGTTCCAAACTCACACTAGTTGCAGCTACTGCTTTTAAGCAACCTGGTAATGCTTTTGCAACAGGGTCAAGAACAGTCTTCCATGTCTTTGAATCAGGACTGATAATGCAAATCCTTCTTTTTCACTGTAATACAGCTCAAACTCTTTTTCATAATCAGGCATTCCCAATGCTGGAGCTTCACACAAACTTTTCTTTAACTGCTCAAAAGCTTCCAATTCAGTTTTTGTCAGACTAATTGGGTCTTTTATGTCTGCTTTTGTCAGTCTCTGCAAAGGTTTTGCAATTACTGAGAATCCACTAATCCATTGGCGACAATAACCTACCATGCCTAGAAACATTCTTACCTGTCTCTGTGTTTTTTGAGGTTGCATTGCTTGAATCATTTGTATTCTTTCTGTTGTCACTTGTCTGGTACTTTTTGCAATTCTGTGACCAAGATATTTTACTTCTTGTTTGCAAAACTGTAATTTCGCAGGAGATTCTTTGTGTCCCTCATCTGCCAGATGATTTAAAAGAGTAATGGTATCTGTTATACAATTATCTCTTGTTTTTGCAGCAACAAGGAGATCATCAATATACTGCACTAACGTAGATTTTCCAGGTAAATCTAGATTCTCCAATGATTTCTTCAACAGCTGATTAAAAATAGATGGACTTTCGGTGTACCCCTGAGGTATTCTACACCATGCTAGAATACGGTCTTGGAACCGGAACGGAAACATTTGTTGGCTTTCTGGATGCAATGGAACAGTAAAGAATGCATTGCTTAAGTCAATAACTGTATACCATTCTGCATCATGCGGAATCTGATATTAAATTACCGCTGGGTTTGGTACAACTGGACAACATGGAACAACAATTTTGTTAACTTTTCTCAGGTCAACATGTCTCACCATTCAGGATTCGGAAAGTAAGAGTTTTTTCCCAGCTCATGGTGTCATAATTTATACCTTTCTCTCTAGCTAAACTTTCTACATTTTACATTCTTTCATAGAAATCCGAGCTTCTCATTGGCTGCCCCGTGTCAGTCCATGATAAAAATTCATTAAGTCATTCGACTCTTGACCAAACATCCGGGATTCATATAAGGCCCATTGTCTTTCATTTCCAGATCCTCGATTTCCTCAAGAATGATACTTTTACTCAAGCCCAGGACGCTCGTTTCCTAACCTTGGCAATCATATCAAATTATTGTCCTTGGCTGGCCTCCGTGAACACGTACAACACGACAAAGAAGTTGCTCTCTATTTCATAATGTTTTTGCAGCAAAATTCTTCACAGCTGCGCATGTGCAGGAAATCACTCTGGACAAGCTTTCGTGTCTGGAGCACTGTCAGCCATATTTCTGCATCATCTTTTTAGGCCTTACTTCGGAAACTATTATTAAACAAACACTAGACATCAATTATTTAAAGAATTGAGACACATTCTGTTACCCACCCCCTTTGCTAATTAACCCTGTTAATTATGTTACCTGGCAAAAGCACGAATATGCAGCATTATATTTACCAGTCCTTTTCGGATGGCTGGAACTCCAAGAACTTTTATCACAAAAGACATAACATAAGCACATGAAGTAAGCACATGCCATTAGATTAAACTGCTGCATTTAATACTGACAAAGACAATAGACAAGGTTAGTTTATTATTTTTCTTTGCGTTTGCAACAAAAAGCACATTAGTCCCGCGTGTGTAATCGTGTATGAATCTTTTAAACTAAGTTGATTAATAATTTCACCACAAGCTTATTAGACTGATTACTTTTGTTAGAAGAGGTTAACTTCGCAAGTTTGAACAAAATTTTGTTCTTTACCTTGCTCCATCACACGCATATATAGTAGAGTTCGAAGTTGGGTACATCGAACCCTCCTTGCAAGTAAGGTTTAGTGATTATGTCCCATTGCAGTCGAGGTTGTTTGCCTCCCCAGGTGAGTCGTATCAATTCTGATATGCATGCAGAAAAAATGTTCCTGCCCGGTTCGTACGGGATGTTTAAGAAAAGATAAAGAAGCTTAGGAAGAATGACCATTTTTATAAGGGAGTTATATCCTGTGAGAGAAATAGGAAGAGCGATCCATCTCGTGACACTGTCCTTGATCTCTTTCAAGGTACAACCGTAGTTGTGCCAGCATCAGTTTGTCCCGATCAGCGGTGACAACACCCCTAGGTATTTCACCTCGTCAGCACACCATTCAATGGGGAAGTCTGGCGTAAACACCATGACAGACTTGGTGAGGGGGAAGATTTGGGACTTCTTCCAATTGATATGAATACCGGAGAGCCCACCAAAGCAAACAAACTCACTGACTAGTGGATTAAGGTTGAGGTGCGGCTCTCGAAGTTATGGGGTGAGGTCATCAGCATAAAGGGAAATAAGAATAGGCCAAAGGAAACAGTGGAGTGCTTTGTAATGATGATATTGTCGTATCCTGGCAGCAAGAGGTTCAACAGCTAGGGCGAAAAGCAGCTGAGAGAGTGGGAAGTCTTGCCGAGTGCCCGGGATGATGCGAAAGAGGGGGAGAGGAGTGCCCATTGATGAGAACCCCAGCTACGGTACCAGTATGCAATAGCCAAACCAACGAGGGAAACTATTTAGGCATGCCCATGTTTTGAAGGATAATAAACATGCAGGCCCACTCAATGGAGTCAAAGGCCTTTGTGGCGTCTAGAAACACTGCTACCAAAGGCAGCTGAGGGTCAACCGACTGCAAGATTGAGAAGAGCGTGCAGAGTTTATGTGATGTTGCCTGGACAGGGATAAGCCCAGCCTGGTCTAGGAGAACAAGTTTATCAATGAGTAGACTGAGACCGTTAGGCAGTACTTTGGCAAGGATTTTGGCATGTTGATTAAGGAAAGAGGGCGGTACGAATCGCAGCTGTTACCGGGTTTTAGGAGTGAGAAGATCAGGGCTTCCCGAAGGGACGGAGGGAGACATCCCAGTACCTGCGTCTCACTAAAGACTTGCTTGAGGATAGAGAGTAGCTGGTCGAGGTAAGTTTTATAAAAGTCGATGGGGAGGTAATCAGAGCCAGGGGCCTTCCCGGACCTCATTTGCATAATTGCCTTGCGCATCTCATTGTTTTCGAAGGGTGCAGCAAGGAACTCTCTCTGCGAGTCTCCGAGCCAGCCAAGGGTTATATCTTGTAGGTATGGTGTAAAGCCTAGGGGGGTGCTTCTACGGGTACCATATAAATCAATATAGAATTCGGTAAAGATTTTCAAAATATCCAGGCTGGCTCTGTGTTGCTCGCCGGAAGTGTCCCAAATTTCGAGAACATAGTTTGGGAACTTGGGTAAACGGATTTCTTGCACTGATGCCCTACCCGGGCGCTCGCCCTCACCATATCTGCGTGCAGTGTAGTACTTCCCCTAAAGTGAGCTTCCCGGTCAGCCATTTGTTTGTAGTCGGAGAGTTTATCTCGGAATGTCGCTAGGTGTTGCCCAGAGGCATCTCTCGAAAGATCACTCTCCAATTTTTTAAGTTTACCTTCAAGTGTGTGTAAATTGCGACGGAGGTCTCGTAGGACCCCGAAGCTTTTAGCAATGCAAGATCCCCGGATTGTAACTTTAAAGGCCTCCCAGACAGTACCCCCTGCATTACAGAGTCTATGTTACGCTGGAAGAATTCAGTGATTTCATACCCAGCTCTGCCAGGAAAACAGTGTCAAGTAGGGCCTCCAGCATTAATCTCCAGAATCTGGGGAAAGTGATCGAATTGAGTGGGGCAACCATTATGAGCACTGGGGCATGATCAGAGAATGTGCTGGTGAGATGGACGGCTTGAGTGACCCACGGGACAGCCCCTAGGGAAACCACCCAGTAGTCTAGACAAGCCCAGGAATAATGCGCTGCAGTATAATGTTTGCCCTCCCTCCACACATCTGTGAGCCAATGAGCAGAGAATATGCCCACCAGTGCTTCCTGTGTCCTAGTGTAATGCGAGGGTAGAGGATTAGACCTGTCCAAGGCGGGATGAAGTGAGGCGTTAAAGTCTCCGTCCCCAGATGCTATGAGTGGAGCCTATTTGAAGAATGCGCCCCCATAGTGTTGTGTAGAAGTCCGGGTCATCAACGTTTGGCCCATAGCAGCACACCAATGTGACCGATTGTTTACCTAATGGGCCCCAGATCATATAACTCCTCCCAAGAGAATCTTGTTGTGTGCCACCCAGTATGAAACAAGTATTCTTACTTGTAATGTTTCCTTGTTAATTTTTCATACTGTCTTCTTTTTTTCCAACTCCCCTATCCAATTTTTGTTTAATTCCTGTTATCCCAGCATTACCTTTTTTCCCCCCTTATTTCATGATTTTTTTTGGTATCTGACTTTTCGGGTCTGTACAACTCTGTAGTTTTTTCTGCTTTGTTCGTAATCTTTCACTCTCCCATATATCTTGTGGTAGGATGAAACTAAGAACAGATTTTTGGTACGCTACTTTTGGTAGGCTACTGTCTACTGTGAAGATTGCAGGCCCAAGGAAGATAGTATTATACGTAACATTTGCCATGTATGTTTGTTGGGAAGGCATCATTCTTTTCTTGCTCATGCTCTGGCAGTTGAGAACAGAGTGTCCATGGCCATCGACCCTCACCCTCTCCCAATGTTGTGCTGTGTAATACCAGCAGTACCAATTACTGTGCAGCATGGCTGGAAAATATGTGTTCCCATTGCATTTGCCAACCAACAGCATATGTCTTTCATTGACCAATAATTTTCCGCCCCTTAATTGCGTTTCAATAACTGAGTCACCATCATCATAGGCTCTGCCCTTCCATTACGAAAGGTTTTTGGTTGGCTTGACTACCTAGCTTTTCTAACATTGTGAACCAATAAAATGCCCAGTGTGATATCTTTGATAGAAGGTACTGTAGTTCTAACTGAAGTGTAGTGATGTATTGCACTTGCAGTTTTTTGATTTAAAAAATTAAGAATTCTGTAAAATGTATAATGTTTTTTCTAGCCACACAGAAGGCTGCCATTACAAGTGCCGCTGCAGGAGGTGAAGGAGATTTGGTTTGAGGGGGTGAAGGGGTGGTAGGGACGGGTTGTGGTAAATCACATTGCTTGCTTATCGACAATTACTATTATACTTACTAGCTACAAGGGCATAGTTGTAACTCATGATCGTGAACCCCACTCTTTACCAGCTACAACAGTGGTTGAGTTATGGCCTCTTCTATTTGCAACTCAGCAAAAGCTCACAAATGTGCACTAAAAATTATGTCTTGATGGAAATGGGAAAGAACGGAATATTAAAATGTGAAGATACATAATATTGAACAGTATAATGTAATGTGATTAATAATATGTGTAGGATGAATGGGATGTGTAAGTTTGATTGAAAGTGGGGTGTGAGCAGGAGGCTCCAGAGAGAGTGCTTATATTTATGAATGTTGAAGTCTATGTACTTTATATTATGGTTTGAGATCCAAATGGACATGACTTGAGATGTTCAATTTTATGTATCTATCACACTTGGTAAGTAAAGATTTTATGGAATAAATAGACATTTTGTCAGATATCAAATTATCAGAGTGATATGAGTTTTTTTTAATCACAAGGCTCAATTTGCTACTCTTTAGCGCCTGAGATTACATTTGATTTACACCTTTGCTATTCATCTGAGTAGGCAGGTTGTTTACTTTTGTTGTATTCTGCATTTCCCCTGTACCCCCCTCCTCATTCTGGCTTCAGGGGCTCTCCTTTTTTGTTGGTACACAACTAAGAAGACCTGATAGTGATAAAATAACAAACAATAGCAATAGTAACTTCTTCTGAGCAATGGGGAGCTAGAATTGAATTAAAACTAAAGTTATGAAATCCTTGAGTCTTAAAAGGTGTACTGAAAGTCTAGAGAGAACAAGGTCAAGCATTTATGCAACTCAAGGCCTGAATGATGTGCTAATAACTGACGTTCTTCTATGTCTAATATATGGATAACTTTTATGTGTTTAGGTAACAGATGATCCTACAGTTAGTTGTTGTTTTTGTTTTCACCATATCCGGCTCACCAAGTGTAGGATCCATTTATGGTATAAATAGTTTTACACACCTCAAAAAATTACATAACAGAAGAAGGTTAGGGGTTTGATGAATGGAAGGGAAAGGGGATTTGGGGATGAAAGGGGATTTGGGGATTTGAGAAAAGGTGGCACAAAGACAAACTCTAAACACAGTCAATATTCATCTGGGAGATTCGCAGCACATCAGCGTCTTCAATCTTTTGTAAAAGGAAACAAAGGAATGACTATGACACAGCACAGTTAAATGCACTACAAACAGTCCTTCTGCCCCAAAGATCCAAGATATCTAAATGTTCTGTCTTCGAGGTATGAAAAAATCAGATTATGGAGGAGTGAACCCCACTCAGTTGTAAAGATGATTGTTAAAAGAAAAATTATACTGTATTGCCAAATTGGGTGGTCCATTTGCATTCTCTTCAGAAATGTCCTTCACTCTTGGGTGCCTCTCTGGAACGGTCTGGTAGGTATCAATCAATCAATCAATCAATCAGGGTTTTGTAAAGCGCGCTACTCACCCGTGAGGGTCTCAAGGAGCTGGGGGAGAGGGGAGCAGCTCCTGATCAGTTGAAGAGCCAGGTCTTGAGGTCCTTCCTGAATGTGTGCAGGGTCGGGGACCATCTGTTGCTCACTGGGAGCTCGTTCCAGGTTTTGGCCACCGGTTCAGTTTCTACAGATGCGGGGGACCACTGCCAGCGTGAGGTCAGTGGAGTGGAGGTTTCTCTTGGGAACGAGGAAGGATACTCTCTGGTTGAGGTATTTGGGTCCGATGTTGTGGAGGGATTTGTAGGCGTGGGTGAGGAGGAGGTAGCAGGAGTATTGAGCTCAACTTTTGCCTTTTGTTCATGCGGGAGACGAGAAGACCTCCGGTTTGTACAACAGAAACTGTATTGTAAAGTCAAGAAGAAAGACAGAAGGAAGATAAACTTCATGGGGGAGTGTACCAAGAAAACTCAGAGGCAGAACAAAAAATAAGGACTTGGAATTTTACTTTTTCACCAGTGCAACACACCCACAAAGTGGCATTTCCCAAATCATCACACCTCTCTTCATTCCACATCGCTGAGTACTAAGCCTCACAGTCATGGTTTCCCTTTGAAGTCAATAACTTCTTTCTTCTAGCTGTTGATGAGGTAGCCCCACACTGAGTTCTTCCATCCTCCTCCTGACTCCGAGTAACTCAGTCCCAGTCCCAACCCGTGTAAGATAGACGTGCAGTGCACTGCTGTTGAAGATCAAGTAGAGAAACAGTATTTACGTACTTTATGTAGGTTTTTGTTTGTTAAATAAAGTAAGTGGTATGGTCTCTGAAGAACCAGAAAAATTGAGCTGACAGTGCAGATAAATCTGGCTAAGTGTGAAAGGGTCATTCAGCTCTGGGAAAAGATGATCACCTATCATTTAGTCCCCAAACATTGCACATCATCTCAATCAAGTTTACAAATTACAGTTAAACACCCTCCCTTACTGTCTGCCAACACATGATTCATCAATATTCACTCACAATCATTCCATAATATATCACTCATTCATGCAATAGTTACCTGTTCCAATCCATGCACAGTGGTGGGTATACCATTGTATCCCCTCCTTGATGCACACAACAGATTGGACTTTTGTAGTTTTGTAAATCGAATGATATTCATAGGCAGCCCTTCTAGGTGATGAAAGAAAGAAGGATCATAGTAATTGATTATATAGGTAAATTTTGCTAATTATGTTTATAAAGGCCAGGAAAGAAGATCACACATCATTCTGGCCCCAAACATGCAAATCAACTCACTCAAGTTTAGAAATTATAGTTGAACACCCTTCTTCACTATATGCCACCACGTGAATCATTAATCATCACTCACAATCACTCACTCACTGTTGAAATAGTTGCAATGACCTCTTCTGATCCAAGCACAGGTAGGTTAGGTAGTAGGTACACAATTGTATCTTTGACATAGGCATCACATTGGAATTTGGTATTGGCAGTCTTATAAATTAACAATCTTCTGGGGCAGCCCTGCTAAGTAATGCAAAAAAGGATAGCCATGCGAGGGAGGCAGTCATTGTCTCCAATGTCATACACTGGTCCAACTGCAATCCGGCTATATATGTGACTAATATATGTGACTAAGTGACTAAGTGGTGGGGCAGCAGAACTCTGACAAAAACAGATTGTTCCACTAGCAGAGTTCGTCCTCAAACTCAGGTGGTTCCAGGAAGTTGGTCAGCTAACACACTTGATTCTGACTAATACTCCTTCTCCTGTGCTGTTTCAGGAATTATGTAATTGTGTGGTTTGAGATGTTAGTTAATTTTGATCATAGTCAATCTCTCTACGTATTGAGGTGACAGACTGGTTTTTCTCACTGTAACAACTGCAGCAGGTGCACTGAACACATGCTCAGCAGGCACACCAGCTACAGGAAAAGCCTGATACTTTATTGACAGGATGCTGAGCTCTGGCCATTGGTGCATCTTTCCATTCCAATACGTCAATGGTGCTTGATCCACATAGACCTCTTTTGGATCATTCCATATTCTCCAGGAACATCCTCTCAATGGTTATTGCTGCTGCCACTTGCTCAAACTCTTTTGCTGTTGCCTCTGCACTGGATTTCAGCCCTGCCATTTGATACCAATACAATGCAGAGGTTGTGTCCGATCCTTCAGTTGCTGCCGGTGTTATTGTTCCTGGTGTTGGCTGCTGTGAGACAAGACTGCCCTCTCTAGAAGTTGAAGGTTGAAGGTCCAAGAGATGGACAGAGCACTTGGAGGAGACTGCTGGACAGGAACAGGAAGTTGGAGTCTCTGGGCACTTCTTTCCTGTGGCAAAGAAAATAAAAAAAAGCCTTCCCATGCAATAAACAACCCCAGCAGTCTGTTGAAGAAGAATATCGACTCAACAAACTCTTTAGTTGCTTCTCAAACACAAAAACTACTCGAGTGGTGCATTCATGACCACGATCAGTACTAATTTGGCACTGTTGCAGCTGGAAGACGTACGAGTGGGCGCAAAGTCTTGAACGCGCTCACTAGTGGCTCTATAACATCGTGGTGCTCACGAGGGAACAGCAAAACAAATCTCAAGCATGTGAACAGAAAATACCCGGAAGGTGAATTTCAGGAACTCCACACTCCTCTGCAGAGCATGGACCGCCCAAGCTCCGCAAGCTCCATGAGCAGAGTGCAGTTTACTGCCCGGGCCTAATCTGGAACTTCTTTCTCAACAACTATAGGAACAAGCATTGACAAGGCCAAATGGTCTGGCTTCGGTAAATGTGCAATTTATTTTAGTCCCAGTATTCTTTTTTACAATTTACAAACAGATGCAGTAGACATTAGAAGTATAAAGCTACTAAAAACTAAAAATTCTGTCATCTAATGGCATAATGCATATGTTTGAAAAAAAGTTAAATTAGACACCGTAAACATCAATCATTCAATAAAAGCAGAGATTGGCACTGAAATGAACTACATTCCAGGCAGGGGTGCACATGAGCAAAAGCAAAATGCTTCCCCTCACAGTGAAGAGGGCCAATGGCTGAGTTAACTTGACCAATTCCCCATACTGTAGGCTGAGGTGGGGGAAAGCAAAATGTGAATGAGACTTGAACAGACAAATGGATGAAGAGGGCCGACTGAAAGCTCCTCTCTATGTGTCTGTATGTATTTTTGTCATTATTTTTTTTTTAACATGAGGCTGCTGAGATAGCTAAAGCTGTCTTGCAATGCCTTAAAATAAACCTTTATGAAGAAAGATTTCTACAACACAGAGAAGAGCTGTGTTCTTCCTTTGTCAACTAGCAAGAATAGCCTCGATAAAAAAATCACTCACAAAGCAAGAGCTCTTTTTCTCTTTTCTAGCTGAGCTAAAAATATACAGAGGACCATTTGGTATTCACATGCTGATCCCTGCAACAGCAAGACAGTAAATCATGGTTGGCATTTCACAGTGTGTATGTGTGAAAGCTATCTCCTCCCCAATTATCTGCTCGTAAAATATACACAGTACAGCATTTTCTCCACGCAGGACAGAAGGAAAGTAATTATAGGTTTACTATTCTTACCTTCATATATATGCACCTTGATGCTACCTACATATCTGTAAATTATTTAGGTGTGAGATTAAGAATTATGAATCTATTCTTTCCCGGTATGCACTTTCCTCTTTGCTATTTTGACCTCAATATTTTGGGTACGCTATTCTGGTAAATCGGTACACCGTACTTGGTATTAAAGATTACAACTACGTGTTGAGGTAAGAGGTCAAAGGCTAGACAAGACCAAAATAAACTGTTCATTCAGAAGCTTATGGGTCACTTAACGCAACAGTGGTTGTGCCTACGGCCCGCTGGAAAACTCGGTGTGTGACATCCACATTTCTGCAGGGATGTATTTGCCATTTATCCTTAGTAGATTGCTAAAGAGGAAATGCATTGAATGAATGAATTAATGAACAGAATTTATAAAGCGCTAACACTGTGACCTCCATGAGGAATACCCGAGTTAAGGTGGGTATTATTAACTCATGTTGTGTACAATAATATGAAGCTGCCAGGCAAAGGGTTCAAGTGTGATATAAAACACAATTCAGAACAATAATATTGTTATTGCGTTTGAGATTCCTCTAATAATGCTCTTCTGTCTCCAATAATGATTTATTTTAAATAGGTTGATAAACATGGGAAGACGACACTATTAACTTGCCAATGATAATCTGTAAACCCTAAATACAGATGAGCTGGCAAACGAGTTGGAAATCCTACACTTAGGGCCTTTTTACGATGGCCGTTGGACGAGTGTCCAACCGCCATCGCAGTGAGATTGGGCCCGCATGACAAGTAGTCAGAGGTCAAACCCGCCAGATTATGATGTGACCACGGTGTAGACGGATGGGAACATCCCTTTTTCTATTGTGACTTGTGGTGCAGCATGGAAAAGGGCTGCAGCACAAGCCGCAATTAAAAAAGGGATATTTTTAAACACCCATGCACCATGTGACAGGTACTATATGGTGCCTGGCACACAGTGTATGGTTGTTTGAGGGAGGCACCACATGTGCCCTCTCAGGCACATAGAGGAAGCCCATGGGGACCCTGCTAGCCCCCCCCCCCCCCCAAAGTCCGTTTCTGGTAGCCTTTCCATGGCAGTGGGATCAGCCATGTAAAGCTGTTGGAAATGAACATTGTAATCCCTACGGCAATGCCTACACAGGTGCCGACGCCATTGCAGGGTTTTCAGTCCGACCATTGCCCTGACGGGTTCCTTGAGCCTGTCGGAAGTGGCGGTCTTTCCCCCGCCCTCTGCGCTCCAACCACTGGCATCGTAATGCGGCTGTTGGACAACTGCCCTAGATGTTGGGCAGACCGCCACCGACTACTGTTGGTGACGGTCTGCCTGACATCATGATGAGGGCCTTAGTAAATACAAATGCTATGGGGATGGGAGAATTACGGAATTCAAGATTTCCACTGGATTACAAATTTCTGCAATGAAAAATAATTGCTGTAATGGGTCTATGTGCACCATTATCCACAGTTTCCTCTCTTTCAGAACACCATTCCCTGTTCAGATTTTTCCAGATTTTTCCAGAATTTCCTGAACTCGTTATCCAGAATTACAATGAGAGCCATGATAGGTTGATTTGAATGTTGGAACCAATCTCATTTTAGACTGTTCAGGAAAGTGAGACACTCAATGTCAAATGATTTTTACAAGGCAAGACTGTTGGATTATAATACTGGACTTATGTTTAATATTCTGACTACTAAAAACACTACAAACATCCAGCTCACGCACATCAGATATTGAAATGAGCATGGACCTAGATAGCTGGTGTTACTATTTGCAAAACTGAAAGCTCCTTTTCTCAACCTTCAAAAATGAAAAGCTGAGATGGGGATGATAAGATTCTAACATGTGAACACAGAGGTGTGTGCATCCTGTGTATGAAATCGAAGCTCCCACCTAAGTTTTGATTTGAGCACCTGTAGAGGAGATACATTTGTAAGTAATATCCCGAAGAAACCGAGGCCCACCACCTGATAAGCACACCTTGAAATCGATGGACATTTGTTTTGACCTTTTCTTTGGCTCTTCATCCTGACTTTAGGTCCCTAACTTCTCTTCCATACAGAAGTTTCTACTACATAAGTCTCCTCCCATCAAGGGAGTAGCCACAACATTAAAGTACCACCCACGTTGAAACAAAAGCTCTGTGGCCACAAAGCAAGTGATGCAAGAGAGCCGACCCCTTCCTAGAAGAGCCCCCCTGTATCTTCCATTTAGACATCAATCCATTCATCCTTTCACCTTTCCATCCACCCATTAATATCCATTATTTATATTCAACATCCGTTCATTTTTTGATGCATCATTCAATCCTTTCATATTCCATCAATCTATTCACACCGCCACTCACTGATCCATCCATCCATCTATACATCCATCCCTTTACTTTTCCGTCTTTTCACCTTTCCATCCATCTATTCATCCATCTTTCCATCCATCTACTGGGCCATTCCTTTCACCTGTCTATCCACCTATCCATTAACTCACTCTTTCACCCATTCATCCATCTGCCCACACATTCATCGTCCCACTCATTAATCCAACTGCTCATTCATCTACCTAGCTTGCTGTACTATTGATGGTGTATTCCTTCCTAAGTGCACTTATGAGATGTTTGGGGGTATTTACATCAAAATATTGGAGTATGGTGTTACTCCAAAATTTGTAACGCTGTGCACCGACATTTTTAAAATGCAGGGATGCGTCATATTTACAACAATACAACGCCCCTTTGTGCTTCCCCTAGCACTGACGTTAATAAAGCTGCCTAGCGCCTATACAGGCACCTTTGCGTCATGTAGGAAGAGTGCCTGCGCTGCACCTTCCTGTACAGGGACACCTTCCTACACATATCTCGGAAGGTGATTTGATCTTTCTGTGTTTGCTGCAGAATTCACCCACAGTTTACGTTTTTAGACCTACATTCATCTGTTACCTTGCTCTTTTCTCTAGGGACCTGTACTGTCAAACTTTGCTCATCAAACACACCCTCCTACCTGGAATCTACTCACTCCATACTCATGTCATATTAATAAACAATGAGTTCCTCAGGCTATTATTCTGTCTCCCAAAATTCATTCTTCTGCAAGACTCTTAAATTATTAAGTCCATATGATAATAATGTTGCAATTTTCACGTAAACACTTGCAGTAAAATAGCAGATCCCCTTAATGAGCATGCAAGCAATGTTACCATGTACGGTTTCAGCATGCATTCTTTTATTGCATGTGGGCTGATAGCAACTAGGGCCTCATTATGAGTGCCAGACATTTTATTCTGGTCTGTGTGAGAGGGGTGGGTAACTCAATCTTTGATTCGGGCTGGAGTCACCACATAAAATAATGGGCAGTACTATGTGCTCAACCCAGGAGTATGTGTTTCCTTTTCCACATATCATTCTGCCTTCCAATATGACATTGGGGGATTTTTTTAGTTTGCTAGTAACATTGGCACAGTTTGATACATCATGACAAAAATGTGCAAAACAAAGTCCCATCCACCTCAGCTCCTTCATGGAAAGTTTAGGGGTGACGTGTCAAGCAAAGGCCAAGAAAAAGGTTGAAAGTTTCAAAATGCGATTTCGCCATGCTATTTTCTATAGGAACTTCAACAGTCATCCAGAAAAAAAGGTGAATCATATTACACCAAATATCTGTTCAGTAGTTTTTGAGAAATTAAGGCTTAAAATGAGTTGATATCTGGGCGTGGCCGAGTGATTTGATTAACAGGCAACAACTTGTTGTGGTAATAACTTTGGCACCATTTAAAGAATTTTCAGAAAACATTCCCAAAATAAAGTTAATTCACCTCAGCTCCATCCTAGAAACGTTTGGGGTGATCCATCAAGCTGGGCTAAGAAAAAGGGTGGTTCTTATATTTCAATTTCGCCATGCATCTTCCACAGGGAGTTGTAAACAGTGATACAGCCAAAAAATGGTAGAACAGAATTACATCAAAGTTTGAAGAAATGTAGCTCTTAATCCCAGAAACTGTACTTTTGTAATCTGGTGTAAATCTGTAATTTTCGAAAAATGAAGGTTGACAATTTATAAGTATCTCGACTGTTGGTTACACAAGACTCTTGCAAGATTCCTGTGGGCACACAACTCCAAATAATAGAGCTATCTGATTGACCTTTGTTCCTGTCATTCAACTTGCTCCCAGAAGTCCTGTAAGAGTGTTCACTTTGGATAGCTTCAAGACAAACAGAAATGTAGTGGCTACCATTACAAGACTTAGGATCCTAGTCCCTATGTCCTGAAAAGGAAAAATAATGGAGGTAAGAAAGGGATGTGGTAGGCTACCCTGAAACTTCTAGCCGTTGAGAAGGAGGTCTATGAGTGAGCCACCCCAGGTCAATTTCTTTTTAGGGCACCTACAAAAGTCTCTTTGGTGCTTGGGCGGCACCCTATGCTCCTGAGAGAGTCTCTTGAGAGACCAGGCGAATGTGCTGGCTCGAGAGGGAATGTCACAAGAGTCCAGCTGGGTGAAAGAAATAATTAGGGAAAATAGGACAGCAGGCACCGGGGGTTTGGTCACCATCTGAGGGTTGGTCACAGACATGTCCAAAAGCTGTGCGCAACAAGTTATGGCCATTCACAGGGGGTTAGGCACAGTGGCCAATCCCACACTACGCACAGTCAAAAGCAGTGTGCGGCAGGGGGTTTGTATAGTTAAGTATGGTCATAAAATCTTAAAATATATAAAAAGACATTTGAAATTTACTGAATAAACCCAAGGTTAAAGTAATGTTATATTAAGGAATGATAATAATATCTTACCTTCCATTAAAGAAAACCCTTAGAAGTTCACTTAAAAAAACAAAGGGTAATGTGACATTATAGTTAAGTTACAATTTCAATTAAAATGTAACATTTTAAGCTAAAAAACACCAGAATTCACCAGTTATAGTTAAAAAAGAAGAAAGTATGACTCATGCACTCGCCATACATTGCTTATGACCTCACATATTACATCATCATTGATAACATTACTGATGACATCTGCAGTGACATCATTGATGACAACACTACATAGTGGGAGCCTGAGTTAAGTAAAAGGAAAGTGAAAGCAAACTTTCTAACTTCTTTCTGTCTTTTTCATTTAATTAATTTAGTTAATCTAAGAGCGATTTGCATAAATACTCAGTCTAAGTGACAACATATTTTAAAAAGAGAAGATAGATATTTTGCATGAGTTTTTCTTCTTAAAATAAATATATCATACACATTAAAAAAAATATTCAATCCATGACAGACAGATCATAACAGACAGATACAATTCAAAAATCATTAGAAGAATATATCAAATTAAGTTAGTTATCCCATTAGGATCGCATACTTCGATTTCTGTATCATTAGCTGGTTTAGGGGATGTATTTGTCTCTTTAACTCCCGAAATAGCGTCAATTGTGTCTTTCCCCTTTAAGAGTTTAGCTCTGCCCCCTGCCACCGCTGCAGAAGAGCCTTCCATTCCCGCGGGTTCTGTAATCTCAGTCTGTGGTTGAACCTCCAGCGCGCTGCTCACACTCCCAATAGCTCCCGTCTGCCCGGCCACTTCTTTGGCTACAGCAAGCTGTCTCTCTCTGCATAGAAATGCCAGCGTAGGGACCGTGATTGCACGGAAAAGATCTGGCTGTGAAGTTGGTTGAGTGCTCGGTGCAGATGCAAGTGCAGGTGAGAACGTCTCTACAATTGTCATCTGCCGGAGTGCTATCTCTTTCCCTGACACCTCGCCGGCAGTGAGTTTTGCATCATCCTTTCTCCTTGCCGAAGCTGGGGCAGTCGTCTTCTTCTTTTCTACGTCTTTTTCGCGGATTTTCCGCATTTTTATCTCCTTCGCCGCCTCTCTCCTCTGCTGTGCTTTAGACCTTACTTTCCCTCTCAAGTTTGAAGCAGGGGCACCGAAGTTATCTATACTTGCTTCCTCCTCCTCCTCCTCATTCCCCCAACCGTCTCGATCACGGGTTTTCTTCGGGGATCGTGCAAGTTTTGGAGCCATAACTTTCAAGGCGTTTTTCCAATGAGCACACCCAGACAGGAAGGATCGGGTTATCAAGGATGCAATATATTCGAGTACAGTTCTTTCTTTTTTCTGGGGCAGGTTCTTTGTTTGTAGAGACCAGGCGGTAAAATCTCCCAGCATTACACCTTATCACAGCATCGGCGATACCTGCTGAAATCTTGCTGATGTCTAGTTCTCTTTCCAAGATCGCAGATTGCAGAGTCGCAGGATCGGATAGCTCTAATTTCTGAATCATAGAGCTATAGAGCTTCAGCAGGCTTCAGTAAGCAGATAAGCAGCAAGTTCACAGGCCGAGGATGAGCACAAGGGTGAGCACGAATACTGAAAAAATTACTCTGCCATCAGGAGAGAGTCTGAACGCGACCTTCCTCTACGGCGTCTCGGCGGCCATCTGCCCCTCCCGCTTAATTGAGACAGCGGAGGTATTTAATGATGAAATTACAAAAGTAACAAAAGTAACAGAAGTAACAGAAATATGGGCTAAGAGCTTAATAGGCACAAATACAGACTTGATGGAAAAGATAAATGCAACCACGAATAAGGAAAATACTAGGAATATACTTGATGTACAAGGATCTATACTGGCCTCTCCTAGCGAGGATGTTTTTTTTACTGGCAACGATGAGGCAGATGATGAGGATGAAAGTGAGAATTGCAGCCTGGAGACTGCGTCAGACTCAGAATTGGAAACATCAGCAGGTTCTTTAGTGAGCACTGACATGGAGAATAAAGTGATTGAATCAGTGACTGACTCAGAAAGTACCTCAATCTCTACTAATAGCGATACTGAATCAATAGAATCAGTACAAGAAACAGTTAAAAAAACTACTCAAACAAGGCTTAAAACAGCTGCCATAGGAAGCAACAAAACTGCGGCAAATACTAAATTTAAGAGTAAACCTAATAACAACTCTAGACAAAAGAAGCTGTCTAAAGTATTGCGCAGAGGCCCCATGAAGTCAGTTGTAAAAAAACTTGATTGGGATAATACTATGGAGAACTCTGCACCGCCTATGGGGGAGCTTGAAAATGTAGCTACAGGTTCTCATGAGGCTACTTCTCAGGGATCAGAGGGAGGCGCCTCTAACTTTGAAGTCTTATTTACAACCTTAAAACAAATGCAAGGCGAGGCTCGCACTGAGAGCCAAAGGGCAAGAAGGAGGGCTAGACATGCAAACAAAAAAATACAATCCTCGCTCCACAAATTAATAAAATGTATGAAGAAATGGTTGGAAGAGTATCTGAAGTGGAGATCAGAACGGGAAAACTGGAGGATGACCTTACTAAAATCCAGGATGCTAGGAAAGATCAGGACAAGACGACAGTGGATATCCTATGGAAACTAGAGGATTTTGAAAACAGGCAAAGGCGCAATAACATTCGACTACTTGGAATTCAGGAGGGGAAAGAGGGGAGTGATGTCCGGGGTTTTGTCGTTGAGTTATTAAAAGGTGCCTTTCCAGAGCTGTCTTCACAGGATCTGGATCACGAGGTACAAAGAGCACATCGATTCCCGATGACACGGAAGGAGACACAGGGTAAGCCCCGCGCAATATTACTTTATGTTGGGAACTTTTTACTGCGTGAAGAGATAATTAGCAAGGCAAAACCCCAATCCAAACGCACCAACAAGGGTGTTGAATTTTTTGCCCGTCCTGATTTCTGCCACACCACCGTGGAAAGACGGTGGCGAATGAGGCAGCTCATCACCCCTTTCCAGAACATAGGTTGTGAGGCATACCTCATGTTTCCGGCACGCCTGAAGATTGGCTTAAATGGGAACTTCAAAATCTTCTACTCTGAAATCATGGCACAAGAGTACCTCAACTACTTGCGTGAAACTAGGGGGCATCAAAAGGCACGCCATGAGGAACATGTAGAACATGATGCTCGTACGGTTGCTATCAGAGACATCCCTCGCAAGAAGTAAAAATAAAAGATAGAGACTAATAACATTACGGGGGGGGGGAAATAGGATGCAAGTGTCTATTTAAATCACGAGTTAAAGCTGTTTTAGCTCTACACTTATGATCTCTCTCCCTAGGTATTGGGGATATGTAGGCCTGTTTTAGTATAGCGGTTGACATCAGTAATTCCAGAATAGTGTCTGAGGTTGAACACTAAATGGGGAGAGCACATCGGGCACATCGGGATGATCCAAAAAAGCCAGGGGGGGGAGGACGGGCGCGACATCCTGTAGGCAACGTCGGCCAGACATAGGTCCTTTGGAACTATTTGCCTGTAGGGGGGGTGGGGTCCTGAGGGTGGGCAGCCTGGGGTGGGGGAGGGCGGGGAGAAGGACAGGGCACAAGGGCACTAGAAATTGGTTGGAATGTGAAGAACACAATTTGAAACAAATGCATGAGCATGGTTACTGTACAGAAGATAGTATGAACACAAAAATGGAAATTTGTTTAGTTTGCGTAGCAGAATTAGCTAAGAATGAATTTATTAGTTTGATAAATAAAAGCGAGCAGGTAGCCGATAGTTCCTTAGAAAAAAAAAAGTATGTCTCTTAGATTTGTGACGTGGAATGTGTGTGGCCTAAATGATGCTCAAAAAAGACAAAAGATAGGTTTACGACTACGACAAATGAATGTAGATTTTGTATTTCTACAAGAGACACATATAATGAACACTCAGGAGCTCTGTCTTAATCAGTTGGGGTTTCATTTAATAGTAAGTTCCAAACAAGGGACAAAAAAAAGAGGGGTAGCTATCCTATCAAGGAGCAAAAACGTGGTAACTAGGAGGAAATTAGAAGATCAATGGGGAAGGTGGGCTATGGTTGAGATTTTAATAGAAGGAGTATGGACAACACTCGTGGCGGTGTATGGTTCAACCCAGGATGATCCAGAAATCTTACAGTTTTTGGATTCTGAGCTGGCAGCCTGGTCCCCTCAGATCATTATAGGAGGAGACTTGAATATCAACGGGGCGGAGGGCTTGGGACTAGGCACAACAAGAAAGTACAACGGCAGGAAGAAAAGAGTACACAAGGCCCTTATCGACCTTCTAGGAAACAATACCTTACGAGATGTTTGGGGCACAATAAGATCAGAGCAAACAGGCTACACATACTATTCTGCACAGCATCATATCTGTGTTAGATTAGATTATTGTTTGATATCCAATGATTTAATGACCAGAGCAAAAATTGACAGACTCCCCGAATACTTAGTGACCACAACCCCTTAATTTTAACAATGAAGCAAGGAGGAGGAATAAAGCTAAGGAGGGTATGGACATTCGAAAGACGACTTCTCTCAGATAATGATTACATAACACATATGTCCAAATGGATTAATGAGTTCTTTGAACATAATAGAGGGAGTGCCGTGGTGGGTGTATTATGGGATGCCTTCAAGGCAGGAGCTCGCAGAGAGACATGCAGCTACAGTGCCTATAAACGGAAAGCAGAACGGTTACGTCACAGTGATATAGAGAAAGCAGTATCAGAAGCAGAGGAACAGCTTAATAAATGTGTAATAAGGGGTGAGCCAACTGAACAATCTATTATAGATTTAATGAAAGTGAAAAGCGAAGCAGAAGAGGAATTCGCAAATAGAGCAGCAAAACAATACACAACTAGAAGGGAGAGATGCTATGAGTTTAGCGAAAAAGTAGGATGGGTTCTCGCCATACGTACCAGGCAGATAGCGGCGGAAGGGACTGTCAAGGAGATCAGGGATGAAAGGGGAATATTACACTCAGACCCAGATGAAATTAGGGAAGTGTTTAGGAAATTTTATCAGTCATTATATGACGACCAAAATCCCAGTAGTGTCGAAGAGATAAATGAATATCTCCAGAATATCCAGGCTAAGACTATTTCTTCTGAAGAGGCAGATGAGTTAGAGGCTCTGTTGGATAATATCGAGATTAAAGAGGCTATGTCTACTCTCCCCTCAGGAAAGGCTGCTGGCCCAGATCAGTTACCTTTAGAGTTTTATAAAACTTTCTGGGGATGTTTAGGACAAGACTTAACTAAAACGATCCAAGCCGCCCAGACGGGTGAGTCTGTCCCAAAATCCTGGGGGGGTGCAGATATAGTGTTAATTTTAAAAAAAGGGAAGCCTCCGACTGAACCAGGGTCCTATCAACCAATAACGTTGATGAATAATGATACTAAAATATACTCAAAAGCCCTGGCTATAAGATTCGCTAGAATAATAAGTACCCTAGTTAGCGATAACCAACATGGTTTTATTCCCGGAAGAGGGACGACTCATCACACCAGGAAAGTCATAACTATGTTCGATGCTGCCGAGGTAACAGGAGACCCGATGGCAGTAATGCTGCTGGATGGCGAAAAGGCATTCGATCGGGTCTCCTGGGACTATCTGTGGCATACTCTAGTTAGAGCCGGGATCAAGGGTGGCTATGTGAAAGCACTCCAGACCCTGTACAAGGAACCGGTCGCAGCCTTAAGAATAAATGGGGGCACTACAGGACAATTCACGATTAAGAGAGGTACACGGCAGGGGTGTCCATGCTCTCCGCTGCTATTTGCCATGTATATGGATCCATTAATCTGTAAGATAGAATCATCTCCAGAAATCACCCCATCATGCACAGCTCTCGGACCATGCAAGATACTCGCCTATGCTGACGATGTGGCGGTGATAACACCTTGCCCCACGGAAGCGAATGCGTTGGTAGAGGCGGAGGCCCAAAGATTTGGACAAGTTTCGGGCTATTCCCTGAATGCATCTAAAACCCAAATTATTAAAAATGTAATGACTCCTTGTGATGACAGTCGAGTGGCACCAATAGGGAGGTATTTAGGAATTAATATCTCAGCAGACTTAAATAATCTGGTGGAAAAAAATATTGCTCCACTAATCGATAAAGCAAAGAAAGACTTGGATCGATACGAGAATCTGCATTTGTCGTTAGTAGGACGAGTTAATATTATTAAAATGTTGATTTTACCAAAAACTTTATATCTTTTCAGGTCAATACCACTTTTAGTTGATAACAAATGGTTTAAAATTTGTGAACAAATGATTAATCGTTTTATTTGGGCAAAAGGTAAGACGCGGAGGGCACTGAGGTATATGTCACTTCCACGGGAGAGAGGGGGTGGTCATTGCCGGATTTAAAGTTATATTATTGGGCTGCAGCACTGCAAGGTATGGTGGGTCTGATTGGAGGAGCAGAGAAGGATGGATGGGACAAGATAGGCTCGCTCGCTATTTATGGTTTGGTTTTGGGCATAAATGCTGAAAATATATTTTTGAGATTTACGGAGGAAAGCTACTTTAAAAAAACACGATTTAAGACAGTAATGCCTGCTTATAATATATGGAAAGGATTTTAAAAAAAAGGCTGGAATAGGGAAATACAAAGCATACACCAGATTTAAAAATAACCCTTCTTTACCCAGTGCGGTGTTTTCACGAATTGTATATCAAGAATGGGAAAGGCGGGGGATAGGTAAGATCGGAGATATGCTAGGTGATCAAGGCATATTACAATTCACAGATCTGAAAAATAAGTACACGTTGAATACAAAACACTTCTTTAAATACCTCCAAATTAGAAGCTGCATATTGAATAAAAAAGGGGGATTATTGGGCTTTGGAAAAAATATAATGATGGATCTTATAGAAAATGGCTATGACTGCACTACAAAGAGATTTTACTCAGAGATGACAAAATTAAAGAAAGATGATCTTGAGAAATGGACAGATAAATGGTCTCTAGATTTAGATATAGATAGGGATATCTTTACTGAATCACTAGAAATGGGAAGTAAGATGCTGTGTTCATCGTCCCTTCAGGCCCAGCATTATAAGATTTTGTACCATCTTTATTATACGCCATGGAAAATTGCTCAATGGGGGGGTCTATCTGGAACTACCTGTTTTAGGTGTGGCAGCACGGAGGCGAGTCTGGTACACATCTTTTCGATTTGTCCGCACCTAGATAAGTTAAAACAGGATATTGAATTTTTTTTCCAAAATGCTTTAGCAACAACAATAGCGCTAACCCCAGCTATCATGCTACTGTGGGTAAACCCCAATGGGCAATTAAACTGTAAATACTTTATGTTTGTAGCAATGGCGATCCTTAGACTGTTAGTGGCCTCGGCTTGGCTTGACCCAAATCCTCCTACCTATTATCAATGGCTAGGAAAAGTATTATCAGTACAAAAATTGGAAACTGCTATCTACGCCAGGAAGGGAAAAAAGGGCAAAAAACTGGGTATGCAAATTTGGGGCCCCTTTATTCAGTGGAAGTTAGGAACTGAAGGATGAAATATGAAGAATTTGTATTATCGAATACTGGAATTTATGATTATGCACGTATATTCCCAATTTGAATTGTTCTGTATTAAGCATATCGTAATTTGAGTTTTATGAATCTGTGTTCTATGATTTTGTATCTTATTGTGCCCTGTTCATGTTAACAAGGGGGAAAAAAAAAGTGGGGGAAAAATCTCTTTTTTTATTTTATTTTTTATTTTTATTGAGATGGATTAGAATAGGACTACAAAAATAGAAATACGTTCATACATACAATGAAATATCAGGTGGATAAGAAGATAAGTACACAAATACACAAGGGTTTAAAAAAAAAAACAATTCATCAATACATAATACAAGTCACCATCTAAAAGTATTTTACAAACAGGCAAGAGTTCAATCGTTTCATCCTCTTGTTTCCCTCCACTTACTAAGGGGTGCCCAGATTTTTTCCCCAAATACTTTCTTCTTCTGTCCCTTGAATTTATATAAACATTCTTCGATATTATGAATTCCAAGCAATCTAGTCAACCAAACCTGGAATGAAGAGGCAACAGAGTCTTTCCATGCCGCCGCTATTAAAATTCTTAACACTGCAACACACAAAAAGACAAAGGCTTCAACTTCATGTGTAATTTTCAGATTTTCATCCCTGCCAATTAACACAGCCGTTGGGGATAGAGAGATTTGTCCCTCTAGCAGCCCCGATAAAAATTTCTCCATTTCAGTTAAAACAGGTTTCAAGCTTGGACAAGAATAAAACATATGAATTAAATCTGCTGGGCTTTGGTCGCATCTCGGGCACCTATCTGTATCCCTTTTCCCCCATTGGAACAGCTTTGTTGGGGTGTAGTATAGATTAAAAATCATTTTATAATGTTGTGTTTTTAAGTTGGTTGCTCTTAATATTTTCTTGTTCAATGCTAATGCATAGTCCACATCTACATTTGGATCCCCAATTCTAAGAGCCCATGCATTTTCCACTTGCACCACATCATCTTCCAGACTCTGCAACAAAAGACCATAGCCTATTTTAATCTTCCGACCACCATTCCTTATATATTGAACAATCGGATTCATCTTCTGGATAGAGATCCTAGGTCTTATGGATTTCACTGATTGTTCTAATTGATTGTACAACATCCAGTGGTTCGCTGAAATCTCATATCTTTGTTGCAGAGTCTCGAACCCCAACAACTCTTCCTTACTCATTACATCACCCAAATACCGGATACCCAGTCTTTTCCAGAGGGCACTATTCCTATTCTGTCCAAGATGTTTAAATGGGTTTGAATCCCAGAGGTCTAAAATGCCATTAATCTTCGGGATTTTAAGAAATTTCAACATTTGTTTCCATACACCCCATGCACCTAACATCAATTTACTTTTACTCCTCTTATAAAATTGCACATTTACTTCCCGTGTTAAAATCCCCTTGGCTTTTTCACCTATTACTAATTCATGAATTGTGGGAATTCTGGAAAGGCCAGGCTGACATACCGGAGTGTTACAGCGTAATAACTGCTTCATATGCAACGCTAAACAGACCCAGTGATATAATCTGAGATTAGGGGCTGCTAGCCCTCCTCTCTCTAAGGGTAGTGACAATTTAGCTAGCGATCTTCTTACTTTACCATATTGCCAGAGAAACTGTGAGAAGACTGATTCCATTTTTTTATCAAAGTTTCTTCAATTAATAAGGGAATAGCACGAAATAAATACAGCAGTTTCGGGAACATTGTCATTTTGAGAACATTAACTCGTCCAATCAAAGATAAATGTAAAACATCGATTCTCCTCAAATCTTTCTCTATCGCCGCCAATACTGGCACATAATTTTCCTGAATAATCTTGCCCACATCTGCATTAATTTTAACTCCTAAATAAATTGCAGCATCGACATATCTTTGATCTCTTTTCTGGATATTCTTTGTACAAATTATTATGGTTTTCTCCGTGTTGAGTTTATACCCTGAATATGCCCCGAACTGATAGGCCAGATTATTTAATTCCTGTATTGCTAAATCCGGCTTATTGGTAACAATTGCCAAATTGTCCGCATACGCTAGTATCTTAGTAGTATGACCATGTGAAATAACAGGGGATATTCTATATGAGGCCAAAATTTTCCTAATCAACGGATCTATATATAATGCGAATAATATAGGTGAGCAGGGACAACCCTGGCGTGTACCTCTTTTGATTGTTACCTCCTCTGATTGAAGCCCCATAATAGTGATTCTGGCAACTGGATCCGCATACATAGCCTTAATACCTTTCCTACAGTTTTCTCCGAAACCTCTTTTCTCCAACACCTCCCACATAAAATCCCATACTACACGGTCAAACGCCTTCTCGGCATCCAATAAAATCATAGCCATATCACTCCCAGTAATAGTAGCAGCATCAAATAATGAGATAGCCCTTGCAGTGTGTTCGGTGACACCACGCCCTGGGACAAACCCATGTTGCCAGGGCGATGCAAGTTGGTCTATAATCCCTCCTAATCTTTTAGCCCAGACTTTTGAATATAGTTTCGCATCTGTATTAATTAAAGAAATCGGCCTATATGAGCCCGGGTTCTCCTCTGGCTTTCCCTTTTTGTGGAATACCACAATATTAGTCTGCTTCCAACTATCAGGAATAACACCTGAACATATGACTCCATTAAAAAGATCCTCGAGTATTGGCAGGATTTCTTCACTCAAAGCCCTATAAACCTCGATCGGAATCCCATCTGGACCTGCCGCTTTACCCAATGCCAGTTCACTCAGAGCATTTTTTATCTCCTCACTTGTTATACCCAATTCCAGTCGATCTCTATCTTCATCCTCCACCCTAGGTGTTATAAAAGATTGGTCTCGTATAGGAAATACCACTCCTGGATCCTGATCATAGAGTTTTTGGTAGAAATCCTGAAACGCCTGTATTATAGAGTTTGGGTCATTATATTCTCTTCCATTGTAGCTTATCTTACTGATGTTATTTCTATTCGAATCCTGTCTTATACGCAATGCTAATGCTCTGCCCGCCTGCTCCCTGGTCTCATAACGCCTTACTCTTTGCGTTTGATATGCACAAATCTCTTTCTGAGTGATTATTTTTAAAAGATCACCCTTAATCCTGGCCATATTTCTAGTAGTCTCACTACTATCTTTACCAGTTGTTATTTCCTCGATATGATGTCTCTCTGTTTCAGCCAGAGCTACTATCAAATTATCTATCTTGCTCTTGTCTTCTTTCCTAATTCTTGTTGCGCAGCTAATCGTCTCCCCTCTTAACGCAGCTTTAAACGATTCCCAGACTCCATTTCTGGATGCACTATATCTATTAAAATCAAAAAATTCTTTTGACCATCTTTTCATATGATTTAAAAACCTTTCATCATTTAATAATTTCCTATCAAAGGTCCATCTAGAGGTTTTCCTTAATACACTGGGAACTTTATAAGAGAGTACCAGAGGATTATGATCAGAAATTATTCTTGGTAATTTCTGAATGTTTACTTTCCCGATCTCTCCTATTGTAATGAAGAAATAGTCTAACTTAGAATACTTTTGTGCTGGATGGGAGAAATATGTATAGCCACTATCACCTGGCATCTTATCTCCCCAGATGTCTACCAGGCCGTGAGACTGCAGCATGGAGCTTATAGCTGCATTGACCTTTTGTTTGCGGCCTGTATATATACTCCCCTGATGCCAGTCTGCAGAGATATTCATATCGCCACATACTATCATTGGGGCATTCCAATTGGCCATTTCCTCTTCCAACTTATCGAACATCATAGGATCATCCTCATTCGGACCATATATTACACATAATGTGAGCCCCATATTCATTTCCGCCAATAGCCATCTGCCTGAGCCATCCGTTTTAATACGTTTCGCTCCGCCTAGATGATTTTTAGCTAGTATGGCCACTCCTCTTATCATTGACGATTGGGTGGAACAACCAATCAAGGTAAACCCATACATTTCCAAGATCTTCCTTTTATTCCAGGGAATATGGGTTTCCTGAACGCAGGCAATATCGATATTATTTGTTTTGACTAAATGGGTCAATCTCTGCCTCTTCTTCCAATCATTTAAACCCCCTGTATTAATACTACAAATTCTAATGTCTGACATGTTTTACATATTTGCCTTCCCTACCTTGATTCTTATCCATAAACCTGATGTCAACCTGAAGACTATTCCTTTCCATCTCTTGCTTTTTCCAAATTTTCACCCCCCCTTCCCCCCCCCACCCCCACCCTTGCTAGAGCGCGCAGTTCCCCCGGGTCACCCGAGTTACCAATTCTTTACACGCACTGGGCCCTTGGCGTGCAAAAACCTTTATTACCACACTAATTTGTTTGGGTGAACTGGGTGAGGATTTCTCCTCCTGCACGCTGCTAAGAGTAATCAAAGTTTGGATTTACCTCTGCTTACCATGTACCCGACTTACCACAGGCACAATTCTTACGACGGACCTAGAGCTATCAGGGAAAATAGTAGACAGGCCAAAAATCAAATACTTTTTATAATCAGTAAAATACTTTCCACAATTCTGTAAAATGACCACAGACACCTGATGAAGTTTAAAACTTTATATAAGAATTCAAAGAGAAGATGCCAAGATAATAAGCGATACACAGAGTAATATATCAAACATTAAAATCAACACCAACAGGTAACTTTGCACCAAAAATATGACCATTAGGATATATGGGAAGACTAAAGGTAGGGGTTTGGAAAAAAACTAGTCACTGCAATTTTATACTAGAACATAGGATGTGGATGAGACCTAGAACATGTACTTAACCTAAGTATTTAAACTATTCTTGCTAAGTTCACTGCAATCCATTAAAGGAAGGGGAAAAACGGGAACATGCTTATTACTTTTATAAAATCAATGAACTCCTAAAGGAGAGGGGGAGAGAAGGAACCAACTAAAATCAGACACATATATTTGATATTTCAACGGCAATAGAGCAATATCACAGGTAAGAATGCTTTAATAGATCAGACAAGAAAGAGGGAGAAAGAGAGAGATAGAGATACGCAAACCCACAATCAATAATTACCTAGTTCAGATTGAAGACCAACCCTGGCCACGGGTCAGTTGGGAAGACGGGGACAGGGACCTTCAGAAAAGGAATGCCAGAATGCGAGCAGGTACAGCTCGCGGACAGTAAGGACAGGATACCCCTCAGGTTCAGGTCAAAGGACTGGGCCTCCCAGGGTACGACCAACACCCACAGCTTCGGACAGCAACGCCTGCGTTACCCCCTCCTGCAAGTAATCCGCCAGAAACCCCGATTGGTTTTTCGAATTCCCCAGCAAAGTGCTTCGCCAGCACTTAGGATTTTCCACCCCTTAGGAGATTTGTGGAAAGTATGGACAAAGTGCTCCGCAGCACTTTCAGAATGAACACCTATTGAGATCGTAGGGTCAGTGACAGGTCTGCTACTCGGACAAGTCGGACAATTTTCCTAAGCTAAACTAGGGCAATTATACTGTTTTGGGGACCCTTAGACCACCCACCAATGTTGCAAGTGACAGTTTCCCACATTGTGATTGGTCAGGAGAGGTGGCGCGGTCATTACCACCTCCTAGAATTCAACTTTCCCATCAAGAAATTTAAATTTTCTTGTCCGCCCCTCAGGTTCACGTTCCCATCCATAGAATACAATAGAAAATATGAGCGCACAGGACATCGCAACAAAGTCTGTTCATTTTCAAGGTGATTGTCCACATCTTGTGCTGGGTTCTCAGGTGCATTTGGCTTCAGGAGCCAGCTGGCTGGTTTCAGCTTCTGCGCAGATAGGACTTTCCCTGGTCAGCTGACAGGGTTCAGAGGAGCCTCAGCATGGCGTCGCTCATGTATGCCCCAGCCCACAAAGACGCGGTACATGAAAAGTAAGCGAGAACAAATTAAAATCACACATAAAAATGATCGCACTGTATACCATGATAAAATCTAACCAACCCTTACTTTATAATGACTATAGCATTATGGATTAGTGCGAAAAGACAGATAGGTTAAAGCAGCAGTAGCAAGCGGAGAGCGTGGTGAGAGACAAGCGGCCATGTTTGCATCAGTGCGCATGAGCACAGAATCCCTCCAGAATGCGAGTGCGTCACATCACATGGGTATGACCGACGCATGCGCAGACTGAATTTCGGCAAAGCAGCCATTTTAGTGCAATCTTCGTTTAGTACGAGAAAAGACAAACAAGCAAGCATCCTGGGGACACCCGCGTGTTGGGAAAAACACTTTATAAATGACGAATAAGGAGGTTAATATTATTATGCAGTTTAGACAAGGGTTTTGTATACGAGCAAGGCGCTTTACGTGCGAATCCTTGCTCCATCAATCCCCTCTTTGATGATATTTACTATCATCACTACATGAAGGAAACAGATGCCAACTTTTCTCATTCATCCACATCGTCCATTTCAATTTCAATAAACTTATTGTTTAGTTTTCTTTCAGCTTCCCTATGAGAGTGGTGATTTTTCGCCTTTTTGTAAATTGCACTCTTTAGCTCTTCTAGTTCTAGTTCATCAATGTTTCTTTTCACCCCCCTCTGATTTACTGTATATTTCTTTTTGCACTTTTGGCATTTGCAGCAGATAAAAATGATCAACACAATTACACCTATTATAACTATTGGCATCAGTATTTTCCACAGAAGATTTTTACCTAAGTTAGTAAACCAACTACCTATAGAGGAGAGACCTCCAGTCAGTCTCGTCCAGGCACTGTCAACCTCCAATGGTTTGAGTTCCTTTTCCAAATTAGTTATGTTCTTTACATATTGTTTTAATTCGATACTTTTATCAGGAATGTAAGTGCAACAATGTTGCGCTTTCAGCATTCTACAGACCCCGCCCTCTTTTGCTAATAAGGTGTCAAGGGCAAGACGGTTTTGTAAAACCATTGATCTGATCGCAACCATTTCAGTATTGACCAGCAGGAAACCAGCAGCAGTGTCCGTTGATAACCGGTCCACTACTGTAGACAATTTGCAGATTCTATGGGTGTTCAGAACTACCCCCATTCCAGGTATCAGTGCACTAAAAATATCACCTATAATTTCACCTACACTTTCACGTCTACTACGCACTAAGCCATTAGTTTCTTCATCGCTTCCAGCTGCATTATTCACATGGTATATTTTCGGGAAAACAATGCCAAAGTAGCAGCTTCCATACCAGTGATCCGGCAATTTGAAATAAGCCTTGTTCCCACATATATAATATATTCCGGGAAACACAGGTTCTGACCCATTTTTGAAACCCCAACCTCCAATTACCTTGTAATTATGTTCACACTCGCTGGAACCGATGAATACATTGTTATAGTACTCTGTCTTTTCCCTATGGATACAAAGTTTCCCCTTTCTTTCAAAATCCAGCAACAAGGCAGGACTAGCTTCGCCTTCCGAGGTGTTATCCATGTGCTCAGCCCACCTAGGGATTCTATCCTTCTCGTCATTTGCCTTCTTCTGAAACTTTTCTCTCCTTCTGTCTGCCATCTTTATAAACATCTTTTCCTGCTCTTGCAGTGAACAGGTCAGATTATCTTCTCTTGCTTGATCTAAATCTATGTTACCTATAGTCAGGAAATATTCTCCCATATAGCGGGTCACGTCACTTGTAGTATGTACACGGTTCAAGTGTCCTCTAACAGGAAGTTCAGAAAATACTACGTCATCATTTGAATAATAGTACTGCAAGGTGCTTCTATAGAACAAGCTAGCTAATATACTACAGGAGATTCCATAGGTCAAAGGTAGATGGTGGTATGTCACGCCTTCAGCCACTGAGGTTGGTAGCTTCATGCAGACATAACAGTCCTCTATTTCCATTGCTTCTACATAATGCACTAACAAGTTAGCAAAAACATTTAGATGCGTCCTGTTTCTCATTTTGTGAAAATGGAGTCCATCCTCATCTGGTGCTTCTAATTTAGGTCGTGTGTGTGTCAGTCCTACTCGTTTGTCGCGTCTTTCTAGGCTTCGTGGTGTTTCTGCAGTCTGTACAACCCCTACGTCTACTGCTTCGGGTTCAGTAGGGGACAAGTTAGGATTTTTACTTATCATAAAAGGTAGAAAAACTGTTAGTCCTATCCACATTACTATTAACATGGCTACACTACACAAACATATTTTACAACAGGTTTTGAGACACCCACACCTGGATCTCCCAGAGACATTCGGATCAGACATATTTAGCTTACAGGTGGCTTTTGCTACCCCTCTTCGTTTCTTTGCACCAAAGGCTCACTTCAGGGCTCTCTCAAGGAGGGTCTTCGTCCGAACTCCGATCAGCAATGGACTCGTCGTCACTGTTGCCACTGTGGTGTGGCTCGTCAATTTCCTCCAACACAAAGTACGTCCACTCAGGGCTCCGATACAGTCGGTTCTGTTTCTTTATTCTGTCGCTCTTTCTTAGCGATTTGCCTTGGGCTGCATTTCTTTCACTTTGAGCCCTTTTTCTGTCTTTCTGGTTTTCTTCGACTGTCTTTAGTCTGAGCCTCAGTCTCTTGACGTATCGGGGTGCACTTCTGCCTCCGTGCCTCCCAGTTGTTGAGGAAACTTGGCCTTCTTCGTGCACTCTTTTTACTCTTTGATGTGGCACTTCTGTTTCCCTGCCTGTCTGACTTGTTCCAGGTCTTTCATCTATTTCTTCTGCCTGGTCCCTAATCTGTCCCTGCTCAGATTCAAATCGCACTTTCTTTTTATTTCTGGTTACTGTTGTTTCCGTTGTCTGAGCACTTTGATCTAGTTCTATCTGTTCCTGTTCATGCTCTTCGATCTCTTCGTTTTCTTCTGCATGAACGTCAGCTCTGATTTCTAACTGTCCCTCTCCACTCTCAGGAGTTTCAGGAGGAGTTTCGATGTCCTGATCTGACCCTACTTGGCCTACGTCCTGATCAGGTGTGTTGTGGCTTTCGTTGACCTGACCTTCTTCTTCTATTTCTGACTCACCTGGACTATCCCACTTACTGTCTAAGTAAGAATATTTCCGGGTTCGTATTGGATCATGAACCGGTTCGTCGGCGGGATACCATTCAACGTCTCGACTTGTGCTCGGCAGTTCGATGTCAGCTAGCTCCGGACTCTCTTCCTCGGAAGCCTCTTCGGCTGCGCTGCCTTCAGCTCCAGTCGCGTTTTCTCCAGATACCCGCTTTGTGTGGCTGGCGTGGATCCACTTCGGTACACCAGCGCACTTCACGGCAGTGGTAGTGACGAGGATCACTTGTCGTGGCTTTCCCCACCTTGGCTTCAGGCAACTGCTCCGGGTGTGTTTCTTTAACACCACCCAATCTCCTGGTTGCAGTTTATGTGCTGGAGTCTTTGGCCACTCGTCTTCTGTCTCTCCAATCTGCTGAGAGAGAGAACGCACTTGGTCACCCAGCTGCTTGCAGTATTCTAGCACCATATCATCAGAAATGCTTAGCAGTTTGTGTCCGGGTACCCATGCCTGGCGCATCACTCTTCCCATCAACACTTCATGGGGACTCAGGCCAGTCTTTCGGTTCGGGATACTTCTCAAACTCATCAGCACAAGGGGTAAAGCCTCTATCCAGTTCATTTTTGTGGAATCACACATCTTTCCCAATCTGGACTTCAGGGTGCCATTTATTTGTTCCACTACCCCAGAAGCCTCTGGATGGTAGGCACAGTGCAATCTTTGCTTCATTTTGAATGCTTTACAGAGTTCTTCCAATACATCGTTGGCAAAATGCCCACCTTGGTCCGTTTCGATTGTCTCTGGGATCCCATACCTAGGTATCAACTCCCTGAGCAATAGTTTGGCTGTGGTGATAGCGTCATTTTTCTTAGCTGGATATGCTTCCACCCACCTGGAGAATAGACAAACTATGACTAAGATATATCTATATCCTTTGCATTTGGGCATGGTTATGAAGTCTGCCTGCATTCTAACGAAGGGACCTACTGCCTTTCCAATAGTGCTCTGTTCCACTACAGTCTTTTTTCCTGCATTGAATTGCTGACACACTAGGCACCTCTGGCAAAGCCTTTCCGCCTGGTTCCTGAACTTTGAATTACAGAACACCTGTTCAAACACCCGACACATCGCGTCTCTTCCCATATGTGTTGGCTCATGTATCATTCTGATCATGGGGTCGATCAAGCTATCAGGCAGTACAGGCACCCCATTCGGATTTACCACCACACCATCTTCTCGCAACTCGCATCCATTTGCCGCCCACCTGCCCTTTTCTTGCCTGTCTGTGGCTTGTTGCAACTCCTTTAACTCTTCCCACGTTGACACATTCTCAAACAACATAAGTTGGCAGCTGGTTCCATCCCACAGTGCAATTTGTAGGGACATATGGTGTCGGGCACAAAACTGTGCAATTTGGTCAGCGTACCTATTACCGGCAGTCACATCATCATTTCCAGATCTGTGAGCCGCACACTTGACCACAGCCAATTCTTTGGGTAATTGGATAGCTTCCAGTAAGTCATGCACCACCTTCCCATTTCTGATAGGTGTGCCTGAGGAAGTCATGAATTCTCTTTGGAGCCACAATTGGCCGAAGTCATGAACGACCCCGAAACAATACTGGCTGTCTGTATAAACAGTTATTCTCTTGTTCTTACCCCTCTTACAGGCTCTGGTTAACGCGATGAGCTCTGCCACTTGTGCAGATTTCACCTCGCGCATGTAAGATGCTTCGATGGTTCCTGTCAGTGTAACCACAGCATAGGCAGCACTCAGACTCCCACTCTCATGTCTCAAACACGAGCCATCCACGAACATTGTTTTATCCCCGTCAAGTAGCGCTATTTCACGGATGTCTGGACGGGGTTTTGTGCTATATTCAGTTAGATCGATGCAATTATGTTCCCCGTCCTCATCAGATTCTACATCCAGAGGGATAGGTAACAGTGTCGCAGGGTTTAGGACATTGCACCGGGAAATAGTTACATTTTCAGCACCAATCAAAATTCTCTCATACTTAGTCAGCCGACTAGGTGTGAGGTACTGGGTCTTAGTTCTAGTCAGTAGGATGACAACAGAATGAGGAACATAGACAGTGACGGGATGTCCCATGACAATGTTCTCACTCTGTTCCAGACTGACGCAAGTAGCAGCAACGGCTTTTAAGCATCCAGGCAATCCAGCAGCCACCGGATCTAGGGTGGCCGAAAAGTAGGCTACTGGTCTTCTGACTAATCCGTGCTCCTGGGTCAGGACTGAAAGAGCACAATTCTCTCTCGTGTCACAGAACAGCTCAAAGGGCTTAGTGTACTCAGGCATACCCAATGCAGGTGCGGTACATAGACAGTTTCTTAGAGTCACCCAAGCATTCATGCTTACACTGTCCCAGTGGACGGGGTCTTCTACCCCTTTCTTTGTCATATTTATCAGGGGTCGGGCTAGAGCCGCAAATCCTACAATCCATTGTCTGCAGTAACCCACAACTCCCAAGAACATTCTCACCTCTTTCTGTGTTCTGGGCAGTTCCATTGCTTTAATTATTTTGATCCTTTCGGTAGTGACCTTCCTGATTCCTTTTTCTATCTGGTGCCCCAGATACTTTACTGAGTTTTTACAGAATTGTAGTTTGTCAGGCGACACTTTATGTCCTCCTTTTCCTAAGTGATTCAGCAAGGCAATTGTGTCAGTGACACAGTCAGTCTGGGTTTTAGATGCCACTAACAGGTCATCTATGTACTGTACCAAAACGGACTCTCTTGGCAGCACTAGGGATTCAAGGCACTTTTTCAGTATCTGGTTGAAGATTGAAGGACTTTCGGTGTACCCCTGGGGGACACGATTCCAGACATAGATATGGCTGTCAAATTCAAAACTGAAAAGGAATTTGCTTTCTGGATGCAATGGGATGGAAAAGAAAGCGTGGCATAGGTCAATAACAGTGAACCACTCTGCATTCCAGGGAATCTGATATAGAATTACTGCAGGGTTGGGCACAATAGGACAGCAAGGCACAACAATTTGGTTTACCTTGCGCAAATCTTGCACCACCCGGTACTTTCCACTAGGCTTTTTGATCCCAATGATAGGCGAATTACAGGGGCTGCTCATCACTTTTTCTATTATTTCTGCTTCGAGCAGCCTGGTAATTTCGGTCGCCACTCCTGCTTTTACTTCTGCACTCATTTTGTACTGTCTGGTTTTGGGGTACACAGCATTTGTTTTTATTGCTATTTTCACTGGGTCCACATTTGCCATCAGGCCTACATCTCTTCCTGTGAAATCCCACACTTCTGGTACTACTCTTAACTGGAGTTCTTCAGGTAAATCCTCAATTGTCAAAGGCTTGATATCAGCATCTTGTCTGACCAACATCAGTTTGTACAGGCCATCTTCATCGGGGGTCTGAATTTCTACGCCATTTGGTGTGCAGAAAATGGTACATCGCATCTTGCACAACAAATCACGTCCTAGCAGGTTTACAGGACTGGAATCACAGACCACAAATCTGTGCATTTCCTTGAAATTTCCTATAGAAATTTCCATTGGTTCAGTTACAGGGGTACTTATTATCTGATTTGAGACGCCCACTACTTGTATTGCTTCTCCCGAGAGGGGTAGGTTAGGAACATCCACTGTTCTTACAGTAGATCTGGTAGCACCAGTGTCCAACAGAAAGGTGACGTCTTTTCCTTCAACCTTTCCTTCAATGTATGGTCCAGTCTGGTCTACCGGTAAGGAGGCGCCAAGTACGCACTCCTCATCCTCCCCTCTCAGGCCCCGTCAATCTTGATCTTCACAAAGGAAAGTATCATTTAGCAAGTACTGTGGAATGATTGCGTTTCTTTCACTCTCAACCTCCCATACTTCCGCCCTCTCATTCTGCTGACCCTGACCTTTAAAATTCTGTCTAGGAGCACGAGGTACTGGAGGTAATTTTACCTGTTGCTGGGTTTTTCTTGTCCCCTCTTTCGGCACCTGTGGATTTAAACCATTTACAGGGGCATTACCGGCCTGTAGGTGTGGACACTCGTCTCGCCAATGCCCCATCTGGCCGCACCCATGGCACGGAAACTTTTTCATGGCTTCTTCCCGACTCATTTTAGGTCTGGGCTTTCCTCCCCCCCCAGTAGTGGCTTTCTGAACATCATTATCAGAAGTCAATTTACTTAACTGTTTTTCTTGCTGTTCAGCTAATTTCACCTGTGCCCACATGACTTTCTCCTTGAGGGCTTTCTTTTTATTTTCGATTTCATCTTCGCAGTATTTTGCATACTTCAGGACATCATCTATGGGCTTTCCCTGCCAACTGATTTTGTTGTCTCGAATCCATTGCGAGATTTCAGGCCTCAATCCTAGCACAAATCTGTAGCTGAAATGGGTCATGTCTTTCATGTCTACATTATCGATACCACTATAAGTTTTAAATACCTGCAGTAACCTTTCATAAAATGAATGCACCGTTTCATCACGTTCTTGGGTGGTTCTATCTATTCGGGTCCAATCTGTCTCTTTTGCTGGCACCTTTTTCTTAAGGTACTGTATGACCTGGTCATATTTCCTCATTACATCCGGTGAAGGGGCTCCCGTTTTCTCATCTCTGGGATATTCATCATTAGGCCAATCAATTTCTATCTTACATTCCGTCCACAGATCTACAGGGACCACAATGTCGAAAAACCCATCCAGGTCTTTCAGCAGACATTTCTGAACTTTTATGAAACGTTCTACCTGTCTGTACCAGTCCACTGGTTTCTCACGTAATTTCGGGAAGTCGTTTGTAAACGACACAATGTCTTGTCTGGACCAAGGGACATGGACATATTTTCCTCCCGGGACCTCTCTCATGGGGCACAATTTTTCTGTTGGGGTTACTTCCTTTAATACGAATTCTGAAGTTATTGACCCAGCCCTGCTGCCTTCCTTTTTCTTTGCCCACCTGGTTCTCCATTTCCCCACTTCGCCCCATTTCTGCAGGACTTTCAACAATTCTCTTACTTGGATCTGTTTTCCCATCACATTCAGGCTTTCTAAATCCTTGTCTGAAAAGTCCACTCTGTAGGGTTTCTGAAGAATTTTGGAGCGACTAACATCAATTCCCATTTCTGTGGCGGTATCCATTATCTTTTCATGGAGCACCCTAGCACTCCGGGTAAGACTTTTACTGATGAACAGTAACTCTTCTTCATTATACGAGCTTAGGCGCTCAACTCCTACGTTCCCAGCCATCATTTCTTCTATTTCTATTCTTAATTTATATATTTCCAATGCTTTAGGTTGGGGAGTAGTCTCCTTCTCCAGCTCCTTTGTCCATCTGTCCAATTCTTCAGGGGAAACTAAAGTGGCACTCCTAACCCCAGTTGCACTTTCAATCACCACCTCTTTTGGTCTGGGCTGACTTCTTGTCCCTGTTATACTAGCCCGTGATTCCCTAATGGGCAGATCCATCAGAACCACAGATTCACACTCACTTTCCTGATCCTCATCTATGAATACTTACTTCCTCGGGGTCGGGATGCTAGGAGTAGGCAGTATTGGGGTGATAACAGGAGGATGGGGACTAGTCAGGTCATTTCTATACAGTGGAATAGCAGGACCAATAGTTACTGGAATAGTCAAGGAATCAGGATGGGGATGCATCTGGGCAATGGTTCGAACTAAATCCTCTCGCTGTTTAGTCAGGGCTTCTTTCTCTTTTTCCTGCAACCCCCTTTCTGCAGAATTGCCATGCAATACCTGGGGTACTAAGGACGGATAAATACTCGGGGCAGTCGGAGCAACCAATCGAGGTGGACTTTCTCCGAATGGCTGATAATTTGGGACTGTGGATTTAGGTCTGCAAAACCCATCCCTTTCACTGGTTTTACTGCCTGTAGCTGTTCCGTCTGTATCACTGTCCCTCCTACTTCTGGGATAATTTGTAAAGGGATTTTGAGAATGCACCGGTTCTAATTCTGCAACATAGGGAGGTGGATTCTTCATTAACAAATCTTCCAGGTGTTCATCTTCTATGTCCCCCATAGGTGCTAGGTGATGGGTCTTTTCTTTACATTTTCCTCTCTTCTCTTCTGATACCCCCATCATAGGGAACAGCCCTTCAGTTAACATAGATTGCCTCCACTGTTTCATTTTCTGCTCTTTGGTTGGCGTTGGAAGCCTGGGATACCATTTACTCACTCCCTTATCCATCCTGGGTTTATCTCGCTCTGCAGCCTCAATCTCCCATTCCTCCAAAGCTTCGTACTGGGTCAACCTAGGTCTAGGGTGTAATTCATTCATGCGGGTCCTTAGGTTAAACAGGATCCGACCATTAAATGTACCTTCAACAGGAAATGCTAGGACTCCGTCATCTACAGTATACTTTGCCCAGTTTTCTAACCAGACACAAGTGTGATACCCTTTATCGAACAACATGAATGAAGCAGGGGTATTTGGCGGGGGAATGAGTACGCCTTCCCTCGTTCTAATGGGCTTGTCAGTTTTGAAAAAATTCTTTACTTTATCGGAGAATGACAGTTTTCTCTTTATTCCATACATCATGTGCGGTCTACCTCGTAAAATCTGCTCCTTATGAAATCCTAGGTACTTGGGATTTGGTATGAAGTCTGGATACCACATACAACTCTCCAGACTTGCTTCTAGCTCGGCTGGATTAATTTTGTTTACCTTTGTGCTTCCAATGCTAGCGCGACTTTTATTTCGCACCACCCAATCAGGTCAGAAAATACAAATACTGTTAACCAATGGGTGCGCGGCCTTTTCGCAAGACAGAGTCTCAAGCTTCGGCACTCACCCCTCCTTTACAAATTCAGCTCCACTACCCACCCGCTGTTTTGACCAATACCAGCGCGGCACGGAGTGACGTCAGAGCAGCTCTCCGACTGACTCCCTCCTTCACAAGGTAACGGAAACTTTTTACTCTCTCTAAAGTGCGAGTGCACGTTTTAGTTAACAACACACAACGTTTGCCACTATGTCTGAGTGTTCTAAAGAGAGAAAAGACTTTTCTTTCGCTACTAGTAAACCACTTCTGTCTACTTTTCATTCACTCTGGATAGACTTCTTTGCCTGTCCCTTCACTCTAGTAACATAGAACCCGTTATTCTTCTGACTCATCCACCTTAGTCGGGGATATGTACTGAGCCAGGATTTCACCAGCGAACTATTTTACTTACCAGACAAGCCTCAGAGACCCTACTACTCCTTCCGTATGCGACCCTTACTAGGTGATATCGCAATGAAAGTTTTATAAAGGACTCGTAGCTATCATTCACTCTAAAACAAAAAGGACCTAATTAGTGCTTCCAGTTACTCCTTTAACCCTGCACTAATGATTCAAACCCTAGTGACTTCAACAGCTAACCGGATTCTACTCACCGTTAGCTAAAATACTTCCCCGGGGATTCGGACTACACTGAACTTTCACAAACACTGGTTAATATAACATTTATAGCAGCAATGCAAAAATCATATACATTTACATATAAATCCTTAAAACATTTCAAAATTTTGAATCAATACAGTAGAAAATCAGCAGCACACTTAATCTTCACGGTTTGTTTATGACCTATCCTGTCTACCTAATCTAACTAGTCCAAACCATCCTCTGGCTGCCAGAAAATTACTGCTAGAGCGCGCAGTTCCCCCGGGTCACCCGAGTTACCAATTCTTTACACGCACTGGGCCCTTGGCGTGCAAAAACCTTTATTACCACACTAATTTGTTTGGGTGAACTGGGTGAGGATTTCTCCTCCTGCACGCTGCTAAGAGTAATCAAAGTTTGGATTTACCTCTGCTTACCATGTACCCGACTTACCACAGGCACAATTCTTACGACGGACCTAGAGCTATCAGGGAAAATAGTAGACAGGCCAAAAATCAAATACTTTTTATAATCAGTAAAATACTTTCCACAATTCTGTAAAATGACCACAGACACCTGATGAAGTTTAAAACTTTATATAAGAATTCAAAGAGAAGATGCCAAGATAATAAGCGATACACAGAGTAATATATCAAACATTAAAATCAACACCAACAGGTAACTTTGCACCAAAAATATGACCATTAGGATATATGGGAAGACTAAAGGTAGGGGTTTGGAAAAAAACTAGTCACTGCAATTTTATACTAGAACATAGGATGTGGATGAGACCTAGAACATGTACTTAACCTAAGTATTTAAACTATTCTTGCTAAGTTCACTGCAATCCATTAAAGGAAGGGGAAAAACGGGAACATGCTTATTACTTTTATAAAATCAATGAACTCCTAAAGGAGAGGGGGAGAGAAGGAACCAACTAAAATCAGACACATATATTTGATATTTCAACGGCAATAGAGCAATATCACAGGTAAGAATGCTTTAATAGATCAGACAAGAAAGAGGGAGAAAGAGAGAGATAGAGATACGCAAACCCACAATCAATAATTACCTAGTTCAGATTGAAGACCAACCCTGGCCACGGGTCAGTTGGGAAGACGGGGACAGGGACCTTCAGAAAAGGAATGCCAGAATGCGAGCAGGTACAGCTCGCGGACAGTAAGGACAGGATACCCCTCAGGTTCAGGTCAAAGGACTGGGCCTCCCAGGGTACGACCAACACCCACAGCTTCGGACAGCAACGCCTGCGTTACCCCCTCCTGCAAGTAATCCGCCAGAAACCCCGATTGGTTTTTCGAATTCCCCAGCAAAGTGCTTCGCCAGCACTTAGGATTTTCCACCCCTTAGGAGATTTGTGGAAAGTATGGACAAAGTGCTCCGCAGCACTTTCAGAATGAACACCTATTGAGATCGTAGGGTCAGTGACAGGTCTGCTACTCGGACAAGTCGGACAATTTTCCTAAGCTAAACTAGGGCAATTATACTGTTTTGGGGACCCTTAGACCACCCACCAATGTTGCAAGTGACAGTTTCCCACATTGTGATTGGTCAGGAGAGGTGGCGCGGTCATTACCACCTCCTAGAATTCAACTTTCCCATCAAGAAATTTAAATTTTCTTGTCCGCCCCTCAGGTTCACGTTCCCATCCATAGAATACAATAGAAAATATGAGCGCACAGGACATCGCAACAAAGTCTGTTCATTTTCAAGGTGATTGTCCACATCTTGTGCTGGGTTCTCAGGCGCATTTGGCTTCAGGAGCCAGCTGGCTGGTTTCAGCTTCTGCGCAGTTAGGACTTTCCCTGGTCAGCTGACAGGGTTCAGAGGAGCCTCAGCATGGCGTCGCTCATGTATGCCCCAGCCCACAAAGACGCGGTACATGAAAAGTAAGCGAGAACAAATTAAAATCACACATAAAAATGATCGCACTGTATACCATGATAAAATCTAACCAACCCTTACTTTATAATGACTATAGCATTATGGATTAGTGCGAAAAGACAGATAGGTTAAAGCAGCAGTAGCAAGCGGAGAGCGTGGTGAGAGACAAGCGGCCATGTTTGCATCAGTGCGCATGAGCACAGAATCCCTCCAGAATGCGAGTGCGTCACATCACATGGGTATGACCGACGCATGCGCAGACTGAATTTCGGCAAAGCAGCCATTTTAGTGCAAGCTTCGTTTAGTACGAGAAAAGACAAACAAGCAAGCATCCTGGGGACACCCGCGTGTTGGGAAAAACACTTTATAAATGACGAATAAGGAGGTTAATATTATTATGCAGTTTAGACAAGGGTTTTGTATACGAGCAAGGCGCTTTACGTGCGAATCCTTGCTCCATCACCCTCTCCTCCCACTGTGCTTCCTCCCTCCCCCTGTCGAGCTCCAGGATGGAGCCCCCCCTCAACCCTCCCCCTTGTCTTGAGGCGCTCAGACCGCTGGTCTGTGCACGTGATGGTTACAGCTTAGCGTGAGGAGAAGTGACAACTACTGTAACCTTTTTTTTTCCCCCCTTAATTTTAACCCCCTCCAAATTTACATTAGCAAAATGATCTCATTGTGGTCCCCCACCTTTTACCAACCCCTCCACCATATGTGTTAGCTACCCGTTAGGATCTGCCATTTTTCTTTGAACTCCTTCAATGATACATAGGAGTATCCCCTGCTCTGTTCACTCCACAAAAAATGTTGTACTACCGTACTCCCATTCCCATTCCCATTCCCAATTTGAATCAATATTTAATCATCCTTTTAGCACACCAATTACGACATCAAAAACTCTTTAGCTTTGATCTCTGAAGAGAAATAAAATGTTTTTCCATCCTGTATTACTTTCAGGTGGGCTGGGTTGATCAGGTAGGCCTGCATACCCTTGTCTTGAAAAGGTTTGATCAGCTGCCGTAATCTCCAGCGTCTCTCAACTGTAATATGGCAGAAATCGGGGCGAACGAAAAAGGTATATTCATCAACTGTTTTTTTTTATCAGGTCTCGCCCTCTCAGAAATTGCTTGTCTCAAATTAAAGTTGCCCAGAAAGATCAAGATTGCCCTGGGCTTGTCTCCCTCTTTTGCCTTTTGATAGATGTTTGCCGGGGTACGATGTGCTCTCTGGATCTCCCTCTCAAAATCCCAATCTTTCAACTCCTTAAAGGCGGACACAAAGAGCTTGACGATGAATGCTTTCATATCTGTCCCCTCGGCCCCTTCGGGGATTCCAAGGATACGAAGGTTGTTTTGCCGTGACCTATTTCCTAACGACTCAAGTTTCCACTGAACGTCGGTAAACTGTTTTGCTTGCATGTCGACTTTCTTGACTGCCGCTGCTGAATCCGCTTCTGTGGATACCACTCTATCCTCCAGATTAGTCACTCGCTCACAGAGGTTCACACACGCCTTTGTCAGCTTTCTCACCTCCCCTTGTATTTTCCTAACGGCCGCTTGGGACTTCCGACTATCTTGCCTTGCTTCCTCTCTGTGAGCCAATATCTCCTGGTGAATAATCTCCAGGAGCGACATTTGTGCCGAAGCCCCCTCTGGACTATCTAGAGGAGCATTCGAAAGCGGTGGCTCTCCATTTTGATTAAGTGTTTTTGCTCTCACCACCATTTTTACCGCTGTGCTTGGGGGGGTACTTTCCTCAGGTTCTGAATCACTGCCAGTCTCTATATCGCTGATTTCTTGGCCCAAGCTATCATCTCCTTCCTCAGACCATTCACCACCCTCCGATACCGAGAAGAATGCCTCACTTTGGGCTTCTTTTTTACTACAGCTGCTCCCCCCTGTATCATCCTGCAAGATCCCTTCCATGCCATGATGTAAAGTTTTAACGTCACCCAACTGATCTTCTACCGGAATTTCCCCTTGCAGTTCCTTTTCTTCCACCAAAACTACAGAATCTAACTGTTCTGCGAGATCATCAGTTGTGATGCATGGAGATACCTCTTCCTTGCCATTATCCGGGGGAACCTGTATATCATCCTCCTTCTGATCTTTCATATCTTTAATGTCTTTATTCTTATTCAGCTTCTGGAAGATGTCTGATATAGGAACAGTGCCCTGATTATCCGAGTTCCCCTTGCTAACACCCTGCTGAGCTGTTTTTTTTACTTGAGGGGAGCCTTGTCTCTTCCTTTTACTACCTTCACTGTCTGCCATAGATTCTGCAAGCGCCGCTGCTGCTTTTCTCCTAGCCGCAGCTTTAGCACTGGCGCTCATATTAGGAGCCATAATTGCCCTTCGCCTTTCTTCTGGCCCAAACGTCTCCTTACCGCCAAAAATATCCCCGTTTTCGTCACTCTCAGTCTGTACAGCACCAGTGCCCTCCAGATTGTAGGATCGCTCCTCCTCACCGTCTCTCGGAAAATGAATATCCAGTTTCAGTTGTTTTTCACCGCTGGGCTTCCTTCTCCGCTGGGATTGCCGTCTTTGGAAACGACTCCGCAAGGCTTCGTCCCTGTAGGCTGCCCCCGCGAACTCCGCCACCTCCGCTAGCAGTCTGGAAGCAGCTCCGCCTCTGAACCGCCGCGTCAGCTGAAACACCTCCAGTAGCAGCCGCTGCAGCGGCTGACAGCACGTAAGTTTCATGCGCGTCAATTTCACCCAGCCGCGACTTCTTCAATATGAGTTTTTGCCGTTCTCTTCCGTTATCTTCCGCTCCGACGTTAAAGACCCTCACAGATTACATCCAGCACCCGAAACACAGCCTCTGTTAGGGGGAAAACGGGGTCATCGCTCGACTTTGCACTCCTCCTCACGCGAGCTGTTTCCCGACCGTCTCACACGGCCGCCATCTTGCCTCGTCCCGCCGGGAAAAATCTCTTCAATAAAAATATAAAAAATAAAAAAAAAGAAGAATATATCAAAAATGCTGATCAAAGATAAAAAGGAAAGGCAATACGTCTGTGGGATAAAAACAGACTAATATTACATGAATTTAGATAAATATATCACACATAGTTCTAAAAATAAATATTAAATCTTTCATGTGTTCAATCATAGGCATACCCAGCTTCTGCTTACATGATCCTTTAAGAGAATAGAGGCTATATTCAAGATTAAACATTGCATAAAATCTAGCTCGTCACAGCTTGAAGGTAGGAGCTAAAATTTGTGGGACTGGTGTCCTGCCATCGCTCTATCTTCGATTCCTAACAGCATTATAGACGCCGTAATATTTATCACTGCCCAGTTATCTCAAGAAGAAATTTCTCAATGTGTCCCAAAAGTTTAATCAAGTGCCCGCATGAAAAAAAGATGTTTAAAATATCTGCTATCTCTGCTCCACAGAGAAAACCCTTCCCATCGTTAGCCCTGTCCCATGAAAGCATTTTAGCGGGAGTATGGTAAAGATATGCACTGTTTTATAATGTTGCACCTGCAGATAAGCAGACATTAAAATCCTCCCTGCGACATTAATAGATTGTTCCACTCAGAGGCCCTGACAACCCAACCTATTATCCCACTTAAGATTTTGGGCATCTAGATTATCCCTCTGTGTGTCAAGCAAAAGATTGCATAAAACACCAAAAGAGCTTTGCCTCTAATAGCCTCAATAAGGGGATTCAGTTCTATCACCCGCTACCTTTTACAGAGATAATCCTGGATTTGTAAGAACTTAAAAAATTCTGTCTTAGGCAAATGGTAGTTATCAGCTAGAATTGCATAAGATGCCAAACTCACATTGGTATAAAAATCACCTATTTGTAAAATCCCTTTTCTTCTCCATCTATCAACAGTCTTATCCCAAAAAAACAACCGACAGTAAGACCGAAGCAGATGTGGGAGTATAATATGAGACCCCCTCAATTTGAAAACATCTGTGTATAGCCTTCCAAACCTTAAAGGCAGTAATTAAAACCTTAAACTGTTTTTTTTATAGTGACTAAGTTCAAGCATCTTAAATAAACAGTTCTTGGCATCAATGCCCAATAACATATTTTAGATGGATGGAGCTTCAGCAATATTACTGACTTCCTCTCCTGTCACTAAGATCTGCATATTTTGAAGGATACAGGCATAGTAGTGCAGTGTAAAATCTGGGACTGCCCAGCCCTCTTTCTCCCGAGGTAGTGTCATAAAAAGCATAGCTCTCTGGGGTTTCCCTTGCACCCATAAAAATCTAGTGCAGATTGATTGAAGATATTGTGGCTGGATTCAGGTAAGTTCTAATATGACTGATCTAAAATAGTATAAAACCTTAGGTAAATAATCATTTTAAGAACATTGCACCTTCCCACCAACGTCAAGTGCAAGGATTCACATTGGTCTAATTGTTGTTTCACTATTATTAGAATAGAGCCCCAGTTAACTTCCACCGTATCCTTTAAACAAGTCCTTATTCTAATACCCAAGTATATCAACTCTTTCATCACCCTAGGGTCAATGCTACAGTCTTGTTTTATACTCATAATCTGGGTTTTGGACACATTAAGTTTATAACCCAATAAAGAGCTGAACCTGTGTGCAAGTTGTTCTATCTGAGGTGTAGCTGTAGTAAGGTTAGATGTTACGACTGCTGTGTCATCTGCATAGGCAAATACACAACATTGTTCTTGCCTACAGATGACTAACTCAATCCTAGAGTTTTGCTCCAGCATGGTTAAGAAAGGATTAATATATAATGTGAACAACAATGGGGAGCACGGACATCCCTGTCTTGTACCTTAAGTAATGCATACAGATTCAGACTCTAAGCCCATCATGCAGATTTTAGCAGTAGGGGTCTGACAAAAGACGTGAATAGCCAGTCCAAAGCCCAACTGTTGTAGAACTACCCATAAGAAGTCCCTGCTGGTTCTGCCCCTGGATCAGCACAGGACGTGGAGACCGCTCCAGCACGTGGCTCGGGTTTAGAATACCCACGCACCCTGAAGACAAATGCTATCTCCTTAATCGAGGAATCAAAAACATAAGTGCTATCTAGGGTGGAAGATCACACACTCTTTTGAAAACTACACAAATGGTGTAAGTACTTTTCTGTTGGCCTGTATGTCCTGACGAATGCTCTATAGACCCGGCTGGGCCAAAGAGAGCAGAAACATGTCAACTGTTTTTTAAGAGATATAAGGTGATCCAATAACTTGATTGACCACCATATCCAATTCCTTTTAATTGCATTACCTCTCCTTTTTACATTAAAGTTTTCTTTTGGTGAGGCATTGTTTTTTAGCAAACCCTCTCTTCTTTTCTTCACCTTCCCTCTGGGGGTGTATCTCATTCTCTTGACACTGCTACCCAGACCAGAGGTTGCCTCAGGAAGAGGCTGGCATATAGCACGTAATTGGACACCTGATGACTATGCCATAACGCTGAATGTGGGGCGGATAACAGATATACACCGCATTTAACATCACAGCGTTCATGAGGGTGATCCATTATAACCAATGGTTATGAAGCTGCAAGTGTCCATTCTCCTTTCTGATTAACTGACTATTGCAATGGGGAACTGAATGGACCTCTACTCTTCCTCCCTAATGGTTGATTATGTTTTTCCTGTAAACTAATCAAATCTGGTTGGACCACCCATAGCTCCACTGCCACACATTGTCTCTTACCACAGTTATTCAGCCCACATGCATTAAAGGAACAGATACGTAGTCCTGAATTAAACTTCCCATCTGCCATCAAAAACGTAGCGATGCAGAATCACAACGCTATTTTTTTGCCCAGCCTTTTATATGTTGCTCAAAGTCTCCTATTGAGGTTACCCAAGAGGACAGTGCTACAAAAAATGCTTGCCTTTGTTTGGAAGGACAGAGTCTTCAGAAATACATTATTTGAAAACAATAGCTGAGGTAATACTGGGGTTTCCGGACATCATCACAACCATCCAGACCAACCAAATCCGTCTTGCTCTAAATTGGAAACATGATACAGTCCATAAACATCGAAGAAGTGCATTCAACAACACCTCTATACTATGGCTACCTCTAAAGGGCTGGCCCAACACACATGAAATGTTTCAAACCACATTGAACCTCTTGGAGACCTGGAAGAAAATAATGAGGAAAGGGGATCCACCACACACCCTTCCCAACTGACCCGCTGCTCAATAATCCAAGATTTCCATCAAGCTTGGACAACCCAAAACTTCGTAGATGGAATCATCAGATGACACCAACACTAGGCAATTCGATATTGTTGGCAGACCATCAATAAGAGAAAAAATTCAGGAGAAACCAGGCCTAAACAGGAAGGAAGATGATTCTAGATTGTCATATACTATTCACTGGGCCCACATATGGAACATTCAGACAGCTTAGTAAGGGTTTAACATGGACTTGTCATCTAATATCTGACCACAAAACTACAAATATGCACTACATTGGATGTTGGGAATGAGGATTTTGTTCCATATATAGTTGTTTTGTGCAGGCATTCAGATATTTTGGTGAGAATTCATGCAACCAGAACTTCCAAATGTTGTTTGTTGGTCCCAGGGAAAAGCAACATCCAGCCACACACTACGCTAAGAGGGAAATTGATATCACATCATTGGCAGCTAGGTAAGCCATAGCACAGCTTTGGAAGCAATGAAATGTCTCAATGGTGGGCTATTGGTGGGAGAAAGTGTGGTCCCTTCACGCGATCGTTACTGATAAAAAAGATGCCCCCCAAAATGTACGTGGACTGTTTCAAAGCTTCAAAGTGTCTCTATAAAGTATCATGATTTGTCCACCATTAATTTTTAGCCATGAACAGTTTCATTTTATTGGATTTTTAAGGACTTACTCAAAATGGTAAAAGCAAAACAAAACATACAAATTGCAAAGTTCTTTTGGCTAAAACCCCAGACCTAGCTGATAGTGTAATGCACAAAATCACACATGGCATGGAGCCTCAGAACAACTCTTAGGTTTAAGTTTGGTTTTACATGTGAAAAATTCAGTCACAGGTTTTTAAATGGACTAAATCACATTTTTAAATGTAAATAGCAAATACATTTTCAGTTTTCTATTATGTTGTTCCATGGAGGCAATGACAAGGTAATCAATAAAGGATTGGAGAGGGTGGAGGTTGCCTTTACTTTTACCATAGAATCCCCACAACCCCAAGCAAACAGGGGGTATTACCATAACTGTATGCACATAAACAGCTCTTTCTAATGTTAAATTCCAATGTAATCATTCAAAAATGGAGGAACTGTCCTTTAACCACTAACTCCACGTAGTCATTGCTCAAAATTAGTGTATTTCAAGTAATACATCACTTCTGAAGCGGGTGATCTATGTATTCACAATCAGTAAATGGGTCATTTTATGTATAAATCGATCCTTATTTATTTCTAAAGGCCTTGATACATAGATTACACATTTCATGCTTATATAAGAACGTTGGTACATCAAAAAAGAGTCCTGTGCAATTCTTTGAGTATTATCCTCATGCACAACAATAGTTGCCCATTGTGTATCAGTTGTCAGCTTAAGGTTCTTTGTTGAGGATTTTATTGCCTCCTATTGAAAGCACCAATATCGGTATTTTACTTCTCCCTTTTAGGAGTATGGCCTCTAAAAAGTGTTGATGTGTTTTGGCATTGCATAAGCAATGGCAAAGTCGACCTTGCACTAAAAGGACATTCCTACTTTTTGAATAATGACTTCGGACTTCTTCCGGACCAAATCTGTGACAAGTCCTCTGCCTTGAAGTCAGCCATGGCCCAGGTAAGAGCAGTGGGGCGGTAGGGCCAGGTGGGGGAATTTCAACAGACGACCACAAGGAAAAATTAAATAAATAATTAATTTTTCCTTGTCGTCATCTGCCGAAATACCTTCCCCCACCCGGCCCTACCGCCCCACCGCTCTTACCTGTATGGGCAGCGGCTGCTTGAACTGTGGCAACCAAATTGCAGGTGTAATACTTCAGGAACCACTAGTGGTTGCTGCTGGCACTCTCATGTGTGTCACAGTCAATTTCTTTTGATTCAGCTGACGAAGAACTGTTTCAGTATTTGTTTCCTTTGCTTTTGCGAGCTCTGTTTTGGAAGTCCCTGGTTCACTTCTTCAACTGAAAAAGTGTCCAAAGTGGTAACAGAAATGAATTCGAATGATATAAGCAGTTATGTAAATTTATGATAGTGAAGGACCAGAAATTTCGTATTTACATTTTCCCATTTGTAGGGGTGCATCGTAATCATGTGTAGAGCGCACCTGCATATAATCTTGTCTTGTGTAAATGTGAAGGGATAGAATTGTGAACAATATTAAGGTATCTACGTGACATATTTGAGGTTACTGACAAGTGGCATGAAGATTTAACGTAGGAAATGAATGTAACTAGCAGAAAATGCTAACATGAAGAACCAGTTTTGTGAAGTCTGACACTACTCGTACTAAATATGTTTAATAATAATAATATTATCTTCCATAATTAGGTAAATGTTTTTGTCAATAATGCCTAAATTATATGTACTTATGTTTGCCAAAGCTGTAGGCCTGAATTGCAAAACTGTGACAAATTCTCGCTTCAGGATTAATGTTCTGAATTTGATGTGCACTGTGGAAGCTGTTCTTTATCACTTTTTGCATTGGATGTGGAGAAACATTCTTTTATGCAAAGTAATGCCATTGTTTTAACAGCTAGGCAAGAAGAGAAGAAGGTACGATAACATGGCTTGGAGATGATAAGGAAACGTAGTCAGTTTCACATGGGAGAAGGCATGGAAATCAAGTACGAATTGTTGCAAAGGATGTACATGAAGAACACAGTGGAATACGTGCAAGAGATGCATCATGGAAATGCTACCTGTGGATAACTGGATGTTGGAATTAGGAATAGTGCCCACATCTTGCTTGCCTTGGAGAAAGAGGGTCTCAGAACGTGACCTTTCTCTTGAGATGGTGGCTCTATGCTGCTTGACTCATCGTCATGGTGGAGACACTTCTTAGAAAGACCTTTCCTCCTGATTCGAAATGCTTATGTAGGGATATCATCTTAGAGATAGAATAGGGATAGGTATAATGCTTTTCATTCACCAACCCTCTAAGCAGGGAAATTGGGACTCATGCTTCTTGGTTGTCTGAATTCTTCTTATTGAACTAATAGTTCTGTTCATGTTGCACCATCTGCACTGGGTGCGTAGATTTGGATTTATGCTAATTCTTTTGTATTTGTATACCCTCATGTTGAGGTGTCTTTATGTTCAGTTATTATTGGCTTTGTAATAAATCAAACTCATCTTACTTAATTGTCCTTTGGTCATTATGTATCAAGAAGCGGTATTACTAAATTGATTGTGAATTGGTGATGTTCTCCCCTTTACACTTTCATGTTGCTTAAAAGAGCCATCAGAGTGTGTCTCTAGAAAAGTCCAGAACAAACCTATGTGACCCTTTTCAATAGGTGTAGAGCCAAGTTGCACCCCATAGCTCACCTAGCAAAATCTAACTCTTTAGGTGCAATGGAAAATGGGGGGAGTGCACTGTTGTTAAACAAAAGAAGGAATTTATGCGGTAATTTAGGGTTTAGCTGAAAGAGTACTCCATTGCAATGACCAATGGAGTATCCTCTTCGCCAGGTCCACCCGCCTGATTCAGTTCTGTACAAAAGTATGTCACAATTAGGCCCACCCGCGGCTCTGTCACCGACGTACTCGTCTGACGACCTGACAGTGTATGGCCAGTTGGAGCACAGCCATTCAACCGCCTGCTCAATTTATAGTGGGCGATCGGATGGCTTTTATTTGCTATCAGTTGCTGGTATGTAAAACCAAGTGTGAGGTAAAGTAAAAAATAAATAATAAACCCACACTGTGGGGGAAAACTCTCATGCTTTTGGGGGTCAATAGTTTTTAATTTTTCAAAAACAAAGTTCACCTCCTGGAGTTTTTTTTTTTAATTAACATTTTTGTACAAGTTTGACAAGTGGCTGTCATGTTTCATGACGCCATCAGTTATACTTTTACAAAATTGACAATAACCGCCATCATAGCAGTTCCTGCTAATGTTTAGAGTTGTCTGTGGGGTTGGTAGTCAACGCTAAATATAGCAGACACGGTCTCTCGGGATGGTGATGGCAATGTTCTCTGCCATCCAACAGAGTAGTCGTTGACCAAATACCCTAAATCAGTCCCTACACCTCTCACTGAGAGGTGAAAGTAAGCAACCTAGGTTTGAGGGATGGGAAGTTGAAGACCCGAGAAGGAACCTCTTACAACTTTGAATATCAGTACAAGTGTTTGTTTGTGTGTGTGTGTGTGTGTGTGTGTGAGAGAGAGAGAGAGCGAGAGAGAGATGCACAAATAAAGGTTGTACTCTTGTTAACCTCCATCTTTTCTGTAATTATTTTATGAGACAACTCCATACATATGTAAATACCTGTAAAACACAAATTGAGTCAATATAGATTGTGTTTTGGGTGCCCACTAGTCTAGTGTTTAAATATCTCTTCTGTTATTGCTTGACTATCCCTGTGAAACAGAATACATCTGCAGACTTAGGCCCTCATTACAGGTGTCATGTAAGCACTGCTTTAGGGGAAACAGGAGTATGCAACAAAGTCAGTATTTTAAAGTATTTGAAAATAACATCTTGTTTTCCTTTGGAAAGCAGTCACAATATATTGTGCAAAGGTGCCCAGAATGAGGGGGGGGATGGAAATATGAGTGCACAAATATTGATTTGTTAAGTGATTCCTCATGGTTCAAAACCGGTAGTGGTGCAGTAATACTTCACCAGAAAATTACAGTACTGCACATCATCAGTGCAGAATTGCCACACCTGTTCTACTCATTATCATTTAAAGAGTACCTGTGTACAGTTAGTTTTCTGTATTGTAAATACAAGCTTCAATATTTTCTGTACTCAAGTACTTATATTTTATTGTCCTGCAGGGCTTCTGGCAGGAACTCACGGCTCTCTGTTCTGAACTTCTGGTGACATCCATCACATGGCATAAACACCATGTTTCTATACTGATACACCCTCCCAGTCCATCCTGTAGTCTGTGATCCTGGAGTCTGTCTTTTGTAAATGCTAGTGCTTTACCTCATTAAGAAAGCAGCTTGATGGATGAGGCTATGTGTGAGTCTGTTCCAGGTCAGACCCCTACATTTAGAACAATATTTACCCTGAGGACAAACAAAATCAAATAGATTTCAGCACAATGTAAATGATAATCAATGAGCATTTGTCATGAGGATTGTTCAGAAGTCAGGGGAGAAAGAATATGCAAAATATTCCAGGTATTGAAATAAATAACACTATGGCAAGAAGTCTGCCTTACCTGGAATCGGTTAAAAGCACTGGCTTGTTCTCCAAATCGGGGAACCTTGGCACATTTGTAGACTGAAAAACCCTGCTGTCACTGTGCTGTGACAAAGAAAATAACAAATCCGATACAACAGGTACATCGAAAACAAATAACTTGGTAATATTTTCCTTCAATTCTAATCAATGTGCTGCACTAATCCTTACATAGAAAACTATACCACATTCAGAATATAAACATTCCCATTCCCCAAGGAGTAAGAAAGTGGCCTTTACTTTGCATAAAGTTGTAAAAGTCAGTTCTTTCCAGGAACATCAGGAACACAGAACATTGCATTTAATGCAAGGAGACTGTTGAGTTGACTAAATCTCATATTATTAAATAACAGTGAAGGTCAGAATTGAAACCTTTTGGTGCACAGGCAATGAGGGGGAAGATTACTTTGTCAAATGTTAAAAACCATATGCATTAAAATGTCCTACCTGAAAAAAGGAGTTGGCCTAAAGCCTCACTCATGTCAATCGAAAGATTTGTGTTTCATAAAAAACAGTAGATACATTGCATTTGTGACTCCTTAGAGTTAGTTAAATATGCAGAATTATTGTGGGATCTGAGCTCACATAAACATTGCCTTAAAAATGGGTGCCTCGGGCCCTCTTCATGTGTGATATGAGGAAGGGTTCAGCTAATGTTTTAACTTGTAAGCAAGCGCTACCCTGGGATTTTCCTCAGTAGATTGAGTTCTCTGCAGGAAATAATTCAGGGCAGAGAACCCTTCACCTGCACTGTTCCCAGTCAGTTTCCAACTGGCATTATCGCCAGTGGCGGCTGGCATGGATCGGAGTGGCAGGGCGGAGGACGGGGTGAGGAGGGGGAATGGGATAAAGTAAAGGAAAAAAACGTACCTTACCTACTTGCCACTCCTTAGTCGTCCTTCATCCTCGTCCCTCCGCTCAGCAGGAACCAGAAAGCACACCCAGTTTCCCCAGACCAATCACAATGCTGAAATGCAGCGTTGTGATTGGTCTGAGCGCTGTGGCTCGGCGCTCAGCCAGTGAATGGGGCCTGGGCATGTTCTCCATGCAGGCTGTAATGCAGCCTGCATGGAGAGCATGCAAAGTGCACATTACTGTTTGCTGGCCCAAGAGGGCCGGCCAAACATTCATTGCGCACTTCGAAGGGTGCCACTACTCCTCCCCTGCTTAGAGAGCAGAGCAGACCCGCCAAACCGCAGCAGGAACTAATAAAATGATAAAAACAACTCGTTATAAACATTTTATTTTTCCTTTATTTCCACTGCCGCAAGCAATGGGGCGACGCTCCTCCACCATAGCGGAGGAGCTCCCAATGATTTATCACCATAAAGCAGCTCGCTCTACCTGAACGGTCCAACGGACATCACAGCCATCTGCATGTTGATCTGATGTCACTTGATCAATGGAGTTCCATTTATGCCTACACACCTAGTTTAAAAACTGTTCAGTAAAGAAAGCTGAGCTGCGACACTGCCTGGGCATCAAAAATGGTCTGTCACCAATATAACCAATGGATAAATGTCTTGTCTAAAATCTTGTCCAAGTCTGCTATCGCAATCTGCCACTGACCTGTCTCCTTTCCCACGGAAAGTCACATTCTTATTAGAGATTATGAGGGGAGGCAGAATTTTGAGCTCAAAATAATAACCTGACAAAATATTATCTCCACGTTATCAATTACCATCATATCATCGAGGTGCGTAGATGCAGAATAAATTAATAAATCGATACTCTGGTGTAAAATATATATAATTTCAATCAGAAATTTTGTTAAAAAATATTCTTTCTTTTTAACTTTTATTACTGCAGTTAATCCCTTATAAAGAAAGAGAAGTCCACATATGCCACTACACAAAATGGAACAGTTCTGTATTCAGGAACATGGGTTGTACCCTGAGTCCACTGCTACTCACCAGACACACGCAATTTAAACTATGTAGCATTCTGTCCGACCTCCCATGCCCAGGCTCAACACAGCAGGACAGACACATGCATAACAGGACATTAGAAAAAAACGACCACTAAACGCAGACCGTACTCTAGTAGAATTCTCACATGAGGCAAAACACTGACACCTCTTTTGTAAACATATCAAGGGAGGGCAGTCTCTCTCGTATCTGTTACTTCATCTTAAGTGTTGTGGTGAGTATCTGTATTCCTCTTTTTCTGTTGTTAGTTATGGTCTGATGCTAAAGGAAGAATGGTCTGGTAATACCAGGGCTAGTGCTAGGACCTTTGGAATGTAGGCAAAGCAGCATTTTGCTACCCTCTCTCTTGACAATAGGACCATATTTACAGCTTCCATTAACAATCTGTTGTCCCCACTAGCGGTGCCATAGGCGGATGCCTAGAATCGCCTTGTTGATGCACTGAACCTGGGAAGTTCCCTTATCCAGAGCCCTTTATGAATCCTTCTTCAGGTGCTAAAAGCTCAGTGCAGCTTCATGGAGCCCGATAGGGTAACAGCATATGCAAGTAAGTTGTAATGTGTTTTTCACATTAAATGCACTCTATAAGCCCTTCTATGTAGATCTGCAGGGACTTGATATAGCTTAGTGTAATTCAAGTGTGGGTGGAGTCAGGGGTATAGACCCCCCTGCCCTTTAATATATCATCTAATGAAACACATTCACAAGCTTCATTTGTGCTAGACTCATCATTTAGTCACAGCAACAGTAGTGTAAAAAAATACGAAACATCACCACTGCACTTCGGAAAATCCAGGTTATCCCTGATACAGCAGAGTCACCTAATCAATCATGCTACTAATTCACAGTTTCCCCTGCCATAATGGTTCACTCACACTCACACCCAATGAATGTGCTCTTTACACTGCCTCCACTACTCCTTTCAGACAGGATCATGGCAACCCCTCTGGAAAATGGTGATTATATTTGTCCTAGAAGTGTTCTACTCCTGAATTGCATAAGAAGAATTCACAACTTTTCATGTCAGAAAGATGTGGCAAACATATACTCCAGGGTCCTTCTTTGGTCCACCTCTGTGTCAGGCTGATTCCAGTGATCTTCAGAATTAAAAATCTACCCACTTACTGCCCACCAAATTTTATTATTTTAATACATCAAGGCCTGACTGGCCTTCGCATAAATGCATATACATAATACAACAAGTATCGATGATACTAGTATTACATAATCAAACAAAAGGAGCACATATATGACACTACCCCTCAGAACCCCATGCATCAATAACGCACATAGACACATGTATCGTACAGGGAATGGGGACCACCCACTATATCTTAGATCTGCATGGTTGTACCTCCATCTCAATTAAAGCTTCAGCAAGCCATACAGGTAGTAACATGATGCCTTGATAATCTGCCCACCGCTGACAGATCCTACCATGCTTCTGGGGGCAGCCCCTTGCCTGAAAGACTACAATCTCTATCCTCATGCACCTATCCATAGCCATCTTCCAAACTCCCACCGCAGGCGGCAACTCCAGTTCTGGGCTTTGTCGTGTTTGACTAAGTTTAGTGCCAAAAACAAAATATGCTGCTTGTAGTGATTTCCCCTGATCACCTCTGTACTGTGAAGGAGAATCACTTTGGGGTCAAGAGGAACCTTCCACAATTAAACCCAGGAAGGGCAAGAGGTCACTCCCCTCCAGAAAGGCTGCAATGCTTCACAACTCCAAACCATGTGGAGAGAGGTCCCCTGCTCCACACCGCATCGGGGACACCTGAGGAGGATGTCACACCCACCTGTCAAAGGCGATGTCTGGTATAATAGGCCCTATGTAAATAATTGAATTGGAGGAGATAGTGGAGGGGGATATGGCTGCAGCGGCAGGGCCCGCCAAAACTTCCATCCACTCAGCATCCTCCTGGTATGTCTCCCCTTTAAGTCTACCGCAAGTAAGTCATGGGGCTATGTGTAACAAAAGTCTGATAAATTTGTCTAATCTTGTGGGCTCTTACATTTCCCAACAAGATCCTGTCCTCCCGTGTGCTAAGCTTTGGCAATTCCTGTTGGTTCCAAATATATGAGAGTAGAGCATGTCGGAACTGTAGGTCTCTGTAAAATTGGCTGCAGTGGAGTTGGTATTTGTTCAGTAATTGTTGGAAGGATTTCAGGACAGAGCCCCACATGACTTCTCCCAATGTGGAAAGGCCAATGAGGTCCCAGTCCCGGATCCCTGGCAGCAAAGACACCTGCCATAAGAAATTCCCATGCCACAGCAGGGTCTCCCGGTCAATCTCCCCCATCAGCCCAAACGCCGAGCAGTCTGTCTCCATATCCATATGGCCACCTGGTTTGTTGGGGGTAGATGCTCCATCCCCCTACAACTATATAGGAAGTCAAGAAAAGACTGGTCATTCATCGCCCATCTCTCCACAGAGTGAGATGGATCATCCTGGCCACTATATCACCAATCGCTAATTACTGCAGACACCAATTGGATCAAGTGGCAAACCGTCCCAAGAAACCTTTCGAATTGGTCAAACAGCAATCAGTTGTATGCCCAAACCTCTCTGAACCTGAAGGCAGCCCACCCTCTTGCAACAAACCTACAGCTTTCTTCACTGAGAAATCAAGACTCATCTCCACTGACCTCGCCTCTAAAAAGGCTGTACTGCCCTCCTCCAGGGCCGCATCACCCCTTGACTTCTTAGAAAAGTGCAACTCTACCACCCCGAAAACCAAGAACAATGTGTCAGAATATAAACCCATCCAACTACTTCAGTGACCCGTTACCCCCGGCCATCTTCAAGGAAATCAAGAATGCACTCATCCCCACCTTGACAAAGATTGTAAACGCTTCTCTATCACAAGGCACGATCCCCGACTGCCTAAAAGCAGCTCAGGTATCATCTATACTAATGCTGACAAAGCTAATCTCAATAACTTTCAACCTATCTCCAACATCCCCACCCCAGTGAAACTCGTAGAAAAATGCATACAATCCCAACTCTGTGCTCACATAGAGAACTACCAACTCCTGGACCAGCATCATTCCGGCTTTCGGAAGGGACACAGCACTGAATCTGCTCTCACTGATGTTATGAAAAACATTTTTTAAATGATGGATAAAAACAAATCCTGCCTCCTGATCCTCCTTGACCTTTCCTCCGCATTCAACATGGTTAATCATGACAACCTCCTGTCCATTCTGCAAAATAGGATGGGTTTTTCTGATCAGGTGTTACAATGGTTCTTGTCCTTAATTGACCACAAATCTCAAAGAGTTAGAGAAAATCACTCTCTCTCCAAGCCCTCTCCAGTACTCTCCAGTACTCATGGGGGTCCCCGTGAATCTGCCTTATGTCCTATCCTCTTTAACCTTTTCTTGGAACCATTAGCTAACTCACTAAACTCCAAGAGCATTCTTTTCTATATGTATGCGGATGACACACAACTCTTTTTGAAAATCTCATCCCCGCAAAACATCATCTCACTCAACACTACCCTAACGTCCACTCAAAACTGGTTAACTGAGAACCAACTCCTGCTCAACACCTCTAAAACGAAATTCCTGCTCATCTCCGAACCATACCCCAAGCTAGACCTTTGGATGAGTCACCTCATTGATTTCAACTGCACTCCTCTCATCATAGACTCAGCCAAATCTTTCGAAGTCACCACGGACATGCACCTGAATATAAAAATTATATCAGTAATATATGTAAGGGAGCAAACCACTTGATGAGGACACTTAGAAATATCAAACCTTTCCTTCCAGTTAATGATTTCAAGCAGGTGGTCCAAGCGCTTGTCTTGCCGAGACTGAGGAGCGCGTCATTTATTTGTAAACTTCGTTCCACATCGGGGAATAACTCACTTCCACAGACTTCCCCTATTTCATTGTATCAATATGAGAGCACGCGACACACGTGCTAAAAGAGCAGTTCAGACTTTGCTTATTTAAATGAATAAACAACAGCCGTCCCAACCACCTATCCTCATTTTTGTTCTGCAGAACTTAATCAACGCAACAGGAAGATCTGTTCGTCACTCATAAATTAACCAACGGAGTTCTGGAAAATGATTCTACCGCATATCATTTATGTGAGTATCATGACCATGATGATGCCTAGAACACAATTGTCTTAATTCCCTGAGACACATAATCATGAACCTCCCTCTAAATTACAGCAATCCCCACCATAACCCCAAGAGACTGACCACCACCCAGAGAAGTTCAGGTATGAACCATTTGTCTGAGACTGAATGTTAAGTTGAGAGTTGCTTGATGGTATGACTGATAGTATGTTTTCTATTTTGTTTTTTTTCCAGACTTAGCCCATACGGTCCTGATGAGAATCCCACCATCAAAGGGGATTCGAAACGCGTTGACCTCCTTTTGCTGAATATAGACCAATCATCACACTATTGTATTTAAAAATTTAAACTTTTTGATGGTCTATTTCGTTTGAGAATATATAACAGTGTGTTTTCATTTATTTGAGGTATCTGCACCTGCTTTCAAAAATTGCAGGGCATATACATATTTCTCACAGTGCTCTTATCTTTCCCGTTTTCCTTACCACCTAATGAAATGTGATGTCTTGTGTTGTGTATGTCTATAAAGTGCACTTTTTGTTGTCCATTCAATGTTGTGTGTCCCTTCACTAATGTTCTGAGCAGAAATTTGATTATATTTTATTATAATTGTCAAAAGCCACTTGACCCAGTCGGAGTCACCTGTATGTTACGAGTTCTTTGAAAAAAAACCTTTACCCCTCCTCTAGAAAACAATCTTTGTAAAAAATGTACAATCAAATAGAAAAAATATGAAAAAATGAAAATAAATGAAATGCATTTGATAAGTTAGACTGAAAGAGTGGTCTTTATAGTTGAGGATTTTCAACTCAATTTTTGTTAGCTTTAATCCAATGCGCAGTATTGGCACCTTGTTTGTTGACTCTTGAATTGGCGCAGCCTTACTGCGCTTTAGCTAAAACCCTCATTGTTTCCCTCGAGACTAGATTATGGCAGCGCTACCCTCTGTGGCCGTCCCAAATGCACCCTGGCTCCACTAAGGGCATCATTGAATGGTGCGGTTACACTGATTACAGGCACCAAACGTAATGAGCACATATCCCCAGTTCTAAAATCTCTTAATTGGCTCCCCTACGAAGCACAAATTCAGTTAAAGATTGCTGTTATGACGCACAAAGCCATACACTTCAATACACCCAGGTACCTTGCTCAAAGACTTGAACCATCCTGTGGTGTAAGAGCCGCAAAAAGTTCACTACTTTCCTCTGGAAACCACTCATCCTTAGCAAAAAGATAACTTGTCACCGAACCTTCTCTGGTGCTGCCCAAAGATATGGAATTCTCTACCACCAGAAGTACGCAGAATATCCTCAACGACAGTGTTCAAACTGGAAGTCAAAAGATTCCTTATGAATAAATTCCTACTATAAGTGGGCTAGGGTCTCCTGCTCGATGACATTGTCCCTACTACCATGGTACCATCATTTAATACTACTCTTCTTTACCACATTCTGTGCCCCCCTTCGCTGCCCGTTTACATCTATTCATTATAACCCTCCATGTTGCAATTATCCTGTAATCTGCGATCATTCCTGTTTTCACTCCTACTTGATGTAGATATTGCATTAATGTCCTTCCTTCGATCCTAATGTAAAGCGCTCTGATATCCTTCGGGATCTTGTTTGCGCTATGTAAATCTTTATAAATAGGTAAATAAATTATATGATTGTAAGTCAGCAGCAGCGATCCCCCCACAAAAGGAGGACTGAGCACATGTTTGGAGAGTCTCGTGGATCGCTCCTCCCCCACACAAGAAATGGTTAAGGACTTAATGAATTTGTCGAAACCACGATCACGGAAAATCGTTAGGGTAATTTTGGAGCCGATATAACACTCGCGACAGAGACACCATCTTACAAATGGCCTACTGTTCCAGCATTGAGAAGGGCAATGGGGCAAATACCTTCACTTCAACCCGAACCTGGGACACCAGAGGGCCAATAATATGAAACCATGAGAGAGCCTGATCAGGGGAAATATAGACCTATAAGTAATGAAAACCATCAACAGCCGGCGTGAAAGTGTGCTACATATGACGTCCTGCACTGGACGCCATACACCGGAAAAAGTATTGATTTTCCCAGGTTCCCATGTCTCGCCAAATACTTGCATGATCTGCAGCATCTGCTGCCCTGAAAAAGGCTGGGTCGGTAAGAAAAAACAGGAGATTGTCCCATATTGTGGTATCCTGTCGCATATCTCTACTGACTAGTCAAAATCTCGCACTAGGGGGTCCCGCCTCACCCATGCAGCCAGTGTCTCCACAGCAAGAGTGAACAACAGGGTGGGCAGTGGACACCACCACTGCCTCCCCACAACAGGCGGGACAGTGAACATCCCTATATACAGAGGCAATCTAGTGCCTCTGTATATAGAGAAGGGTACAGAAACTACGCTCGCCACATGAACTGATGCTGACAAATCAGTGTGTAATAGGCAAACATACAAGAGGAATCGTAGGCATAAGTAAAGGGCCTGCAGGCGGGCAAACAGGTATTCTCAGATTATCGAATTGAAGGCTTTATTGACGTCCGCCATTAGAATGGCTTCTGGCTTCCCCAGGCATGTCACCTTCACCAATGCATTGTGAAAGCTGTCAAATATTGTGACGGGTAGACCGTCATGGCATACAACCGGCCTGATCTGGAAAACTAGATTTGAGATATGATGGAGAAGTCTGTCAGCCAATACTTTAGCAGCCAGCTTCACTTCTATATTTAAAAGCGAGACTGGGTGATAAGAAGACAGTTCTTCCGGAAAACAACCTGGCTTGAGGAAACCCTGCCACGTTGGAAGCCCGCCAGTGCCTCCATCAGCTCCTCCACAGTAATCAGTTTGTCAAGCTGTTGACATACTGTATCTTACACGGCTCGGGGAGGCATAGTGTTTACAAAATCGACAATTTGGTCATGAGTCAAGACTTCCCTCCAGGCATAGAGGGTCCTGTAATACACTGCAAAGGCCTGAGCTACTTCACAAGGATTGGACCCTCAACGTTCCAGAGCACCCAGCAATGGGGTTGACGTCTGTGAGACCTGACATAGGTGATGTAACATTTTACTGAACTTGTCGGCTCACCTATAGATCCGACTCTGCGCTGCCTGCCAAGCCTGCCGGGCCTCAACTAAAAGCAACTGATGTAGTAGTTGCTGGGATAAAAGTAGCTGAAGCCAATCTATTGCCCGCAACCCCCTTACCTCATTCTCTAGAACCTGCATCTGAGCCTCCAAATCCACTATCTTTTCTGTTTTACATCGCCGTTCCCCTGCACAGAAACTAATGTCCAGCATCCCTAAGGACCACACAGTAGGAGGCCATGTCGACATTGAGAGAGAGGTATTCAATGAATGACCAGTAGAGCAGGGACTTGTACGATGGGTTATGCAGCTGCCACGGTGACATACGCCACTGAAATGGGGACCGATGAGGACCAATATGCAAAGTAAGGGCTACAGCAGAATTATCTGACAACCCTGGTAGCAGAATCACGACTGCAGAGACCCTGTGAATATATGGGCCAGGAAGAAAGAGTTAGTCTAGCCTGGAGAAGGATCTGTGAACAGCTGAGAAAAAGGTATAGTCAGCCTCTGCTGGGTGATACACCCACCATGCATGTGTACACCCCAGAGATGATATCAAAAGGCACCACTTAGATTTATTAGAGCATACCCAGCCGTGTGCCATCTATTCGCCTGCGACACCAGCCCCTTCTACTACAGATAATCCATCTGGCAATTCCCCCCAGAGGCATAAAACTCTATCCGCAAATGCCTGACCCAAGAGAGGGGGCAAAGCTGCTGCCCAAAGTCAGTAACTCCACATGAAGCATCTGCAACACTACGGTGCACCTCCAACCTGAATCTGTCCACACTCTTGTAGGTCTCTAGGAAGTGGAACCCTGCATGAATAAGAATTCATGTGCCCCTTGAGCCCCTGACAAATCCTGAGTGTAATATCTGGTCAAAGCCAAAACGTGCAAGGCATGGAGCCTTCGATCCCATCATATGAGTCTATTGTAGAGCCGCTACGGACAATCTAAATGAAACAAAACAACAACAAAAACGTAAGGTTAGTTGTTATTTGAAAAGCTTTTGTGAGCTGATACCTTAAGAGATAGAATTAATACTCAACTAAAGACTTAATATTTGTTTGTTTATAGGTATTTGCCAGTACCAATCATCAGACTAATGTGAATGTCTGCTGCAGTGTTGCTTTTGAGTAGACAATCCACATCATCTTTGACTGTACATGCTCTCTCCATCCCAACAACCTTCCCCTTGGGATTTGCCACCAGAGCAGTATCTCCTCCTGTAAACTAAGGGAAAGTCTCAGGAGGATTCAGGAACTAGTGTTGCAGCCCCATTGGAATCATCTGGGATCCAGGTAGGTGGCTTATGACAGACCCTCTCTGAAATGGTTCTGCAAACACAGGCTTTGGCAAAACTGGGTGACTATATTTCTTTTTGGTATCCTTCCATTGTGTGAAATGTGTCCTCTCTCGTTGAAACTCTTCATTAACTGTTGCATTTTCTGCTTTTATCCTATTCATATCTAGTTGCAACTGCTACATTAACTCAGACAGACTGTTAGCGTCATTGAGCTCCTCTTAAAAGGCACATGCTATATCATCTGTGAATATTTGGCCTTGATTGGTCATGGCACTGCCCAAAAGCAATGTTAGGTGTGCTGCTTAGCCTTCTGCCATAAGCCACCCACTTGGATCTCAGATTGTTCGAATGGGGATCCAGGTAGGTGCTGCTCTGCGTTGCATCAAAGGCAGAGTGAAAAACAGTGCCATATCTACTAAGATGTGGGCACCATATCTGCTAAGATATAGAGCTGATATTCTCTCTCCCAGCATGGTACATTTTAGGCTTCTATGACCCAAAGCACACCCTCGCACCATAGCACAAAAGTGTGTGTGTGCCCTGCCAGACATATGTATTGTACTAAAAGAGGATCCCTCCAGTAGAAAAACTATGGGCCTCATTTATGAGGTTTTGGCGCAGGGCATCGCCACAAGGAATCTTGCTGCGCTGCTCTGCATCAAACCAAAAGGGCACATTTATTTGTTAAGATAGTCTTGATGATAGGCATGATTGAGGTGCACACACAGGCCATGGTGGATTCCGGGGCTACGGGTTTCTTCATGGATATGAAAGAAGTAGAAAGGTTAGGCATTCCTCTAATCCCCAAGGAAGACGGTACTGATGTGTTTGCAGTAGATGGGAGGAAACTAAACACAGGGCCCATAAGCTATCAAACGGCATTAACTGAGATGAGATTCGGTCATCATAGAGAGAGAGTGTCTTTCAGCATCATAGAGGCACCGCAGTATGGGGTGATTTTGGGCATTCCCTGGCTGAAAAGACACAACCCCAACATCAATTGGGAAACCGGCAATATTTCGATGAATTCTGCACATTGTGAAGAGCATTGTTTTAAATATGCACAATGTCCTTCATTTGCTTTGGCCTGTGGGGGTGTAATAGCCACGGCTGCAGAAAAGGCAGTATCTCTCCCACTGGCATATCAGGACTTTGAAGGGGTGTTTGACGAAGTAAGAGCTGAAGAATTACCCCCACATAGGCCATACGATTGCCAAATTGAGTTGGTTCCAGGGGCGGTGATCCCTAAGGGACGGCTGTATGCACTGACAGAACCCGAGAACGTCTACTTGAGAACCTATTTAGACAAGCTGTTAGAATTAGGGTTCATACGTCCTTCAAGATCACCAGCAGCATCCCCTTTGTTTTTCATCCCTAAGGCCAACGGGGATCTGAGAGCATGTGTAGACTTTCGAGCCCTCAACGCGGTAACAATCAAGAACAGATACCCATTGCCATTGATAAACGTCTTACTGGAGCAGGTGAAGAAAGCCAAGGTATTCACCAAATTGGACTTAAAGGGAGCATATCATCTGGTTAGAATGCGAGCAGGGGATGAATGGAAGACAGCATTCCAGACCAGGTATGGGTTATTCGAATACCTGGTCATGCCCTTCGGGCTCTGCTATGCCCCTGCTGCATTTCAGTTTTTCCTGAACGGCGTGTTAAGAGAAATATTGGACAGACATGTCATTGTATATATAGATGATATCCTCATCTATTCAGAATCAGAGGACATGCACATACACCATGTTAAGTCTGTTCTAAGGATACTACAGAAAAACCATCTCTATTGCAAATTGTCCAAGTGTGACTTTCACGTCACTACAGTTGAGTTTCTGGGGGTTATGCTCACCCCTCAGGGACAGGAAATGGCGGAGAGGAAGATCCAAGCAGTACGAGATTGGCCAATTCCTCGAAACGTCAAGGATGTCCAATGCTTCCTAGGATTTGCCAATTTCTACAGACGTTTTATTAATCAGTTTTCGAAAGTGGTGGCTCCCATAACTAGACTATTGAAAAAAGACCAAGGGTTCATGTGGGATATGAGGGCTCAGGAGGCGTTTGCTACATTAAAGAAAGCGTTTGTCACCGCTCCAATATTGACACACCCCAATACTGATGTCCCTTTCATAGTCGAGGCAGACGCTTCAGAGGTAGCTACAGGAGCCATTCTTTCACAAAGGAATGAAATCACAGGACAATTGCATCCCGTGGCATTTATGTCACATAAACTTACGGGGGCGGAACTTAACTATTGCATAGCCGAGAAAGAACTTTTGGCTATAAAGCAGGCGTTCACGGAATGGAGGCATTTCCTTATGGGGGCGAAGCACGTGGTGACGGTTTATACCGATCACCGCAATTTACAGTTCATGTCCGCAGCCAGACATTTAACCCCCAGACAGTTGAGGTGGATGCTTTTCTTTTCAGGATATAATTTCATTATCACTTTCAGACCTGGGGCAGACAATCGAAAGGCGGATGCCTTGTCCCGTCAATCATCTACAAAGGTCTCGGAGGCCAGTGCCGAAACCTCTATAGTGGACCCTGGCAAGGTGGTTTGCAGCATCCAACCTGATGCCTTTCTGCAGGGTATACGATATGGGATTAGAACGGAGCAGTGGAAAAGATGGCTACAAACACATCCTGAATGGCAACTACAACATGGTTTTCCAATCAACCAAGGACGGATGCTGGTGCCCTCTGAATCCTTGCGTAAACAAATGTTTGAGTGGTGTCACACTTCACCCAGTGCTGGACACGTTGGGTTAGATAAAACTTTGGATCTGATTCAGCGTAGGTGCTGGTGGCCTACGATTAAGATTGATGTAAGAAAATGGTTGACGGAGTGTGATGTTTGTGCTCGAGCCAAGTCTGATCATCGTCGTCCTGCAGGACTACTACAGCCCATGCCTACCCCTTCTACGCCCTGGGAACCTATATCTTTGGACTTTGTGGTAGGTCTACCCAGGGATCAGGGTTGCACAACAGTGTTGGTAGTCATTGATTATCTAATGAAGATGGGGCATTTCATTGCTTGTCCGCAGGTGCCGACAGCAGGTCAATTGGCACAGCTTCTTATGAGACATATTGTACGTCTGCATGGTCTACCAGCTGTCATAGTGTCGGATAGAGACTCTCAGTTCACCGCCCAGTTTTGGAAGGCGTGGTGCTCCTCTCTCCACATCAAGACAGCGTTGTCCACGAGCTTCCATCCCCAGACCGATGGACAGACGGAACGTCTCAACCAGACGTTGAAGCAATTCTTGCGATGCTATGTTTCTCAAGGGAAAAAAGATTGGGTGGAGCACCTTTGGCTTGCTGAGGTGGCATACAACAATGCAACGCATTCTGCCACGAGAGTTTCGCCATTTTACTGCACTTATGGTCATCATCCCCGATTTCTCCCTTTTGTGCAACCGTACAGAGAGGAGACTGTGCCTGAAGCCGCCAGAAGGGTTTCTCGACTCAAAAGAATTCTGGAACAAGTGCAGGACTCCCTGAGGACCTCCAAGGTGGCTTATAAGAACACGGCTGACAAAAGACGTCGTCCTGGTCCGTTGTATTGTGTGGGGGATTGGGTGTGGTTGTCCACCCGGAACTTCAGGTTTAGACATTACAGTGTGTTTAACCCTCGATACATAGGTCCGTTTCGTGTGGTGCGACGCATCAACCCGGTGGCAGTGAAGCTGCTGTTGCCCAGACATTTGCGTATACACCCTGTTTTCCATGTGTCCCTGCTCAAGCCGGCAGCTGCGGTGGTGCGGCGCCTCCCTCCCCCTTTACTGGTTTCTGATGGTCCTGAATACGAGGTGGAGGGAATTCTGGACTCCAGGTGGCGAGGCCGTGGCCTTCAGTATTTGGTGGCATGGAAAGGCTACGGTCCCGAGGAGAACTCGTGGGAGCCTGCATCTGGTGTTCATGCACCTCGCCTGGTGGCTGTTTTTTATCGCCGTTTCCCTGCGCGCCCTGGTCCCCTTCGGCGCTCTAGGTGAGGGGGGATGTACTGTCGGAATTTGTCGCGCCTCAAGAAATCAACGGGTACCGCTGGGGAGAAAAAGACTACATGTCCCAGAATGCTCAGCGGCCGAGAGGCGGAGCATAAATAGCCGCTACTTCCGGTAGCCGGTGTCGGATATTCTGGTTCGTGTTTCCTGGCGTTCCTGTCGACTGTGTGGTGAGGTGTCTTCAGAGCTTCTTGTCAACCTTGGTATCCCGGATACCCCCGGTCGTGAGAATTTCCGGCGCCGTAGCGCCCGTCCTGCCCTCCGTTGGAGAGCCTTGTCGCCGGCTATTGCGGAGGACGGTTTGGTATTCCTGTTATTTTGTGCGTGTTTCCGTTGGCGAGCCCCCCATTGCTACGGCTCTTGCGGAAGACACGCTTTTTGCTTTTTCCCGTTTCCTCTGTTGGCGAGCCTTTTTGCTACGGCTATTGCGGAGGAAACAGTTGTTTCTTTTCGCACTATTTAATTTCCCAGATCCTCTGTTGGACAGTCTTCTTGCTCCGGCTATTGCAGAGGGTCTGCTGCCTTTAGTTCCATGCTGGAACGAAGAGTTTCCTCCACCTGAAATCACATCTCTTCAGGTAACCTTTGTTTCCTTTGTTCTTGGGTGACGTAACCCTTATTATACTTTGTGGGAGTTACTGTACGTGTTCTACACCTTCCCTAGAACCTGATCTACAATTCTTCAGAACTCTGAAGCACAAAAGATTAGGGTACGTAGTGTTCTGCTTGTCCCATTTAGGGATTGCTATTTACGGGGTATTAGGGGGTGTTTTACAGTTCCTCTTTGTGTTCACAGGGGAAAGACAATCACAGGCTGATTTACGTAATCTCAGCATAGAGAGGTATCTTCTGAGTTTGGGCGGTCAGCCTTCTTATTACAGGTATAGCATGGTATAGCCTGATTGGTAGCGTGAGTAAGAGAGTACTTTCAAGAGAATTGACACCAACCCCTTGTCTGTTTTCTGTCTTCGCAGCTCTCCCTCCCTGCAGTCCCCTTCCTTTCCTCCCTGTTTATTATTTTTGCCCTCACCTGATCCTTCTCTAGCCCACGGCTATTACAGCATTCGGGGCTTGGATAGATCTGGAGGTGGCCTACTTGTACCACAAGCTGAACCTGAGGACGGAGAAGATAACAGTAATATGGCACATTTCTGTCCTTGTCCTCTGCGCCGGCACACAATGGGCTGCCACGCACCAAAAAAGCACCGTGGTGCAAGGGTTCCTGCATCGCGGGGCTGATTGATTTTATGCAAGAAGGGAGCTTCCTGCACCAAAACAATTAATTCAGGTGATTTCTTTGTTCTAGGTGTGCTGCGAAATGCAGCACACATAGAAAAAGGAAAAAACGATGAGAAATGGAAACATTTCTCCTTGTTTTGCCTCCCTAACGCCACCTCTGGGTTGGCTTTAGATTTTGATGCATTCCCAGGTTCATGATTTCTCATAAATCTAGGAATACTTCAGATTCCATGGGTATTGCGTTGGAACACCCATGGAACGCCAGTTCATGCAGTGTTCTTCATGAGAGGGACACATATTCACATGGCCATGAAAAGCCATGTTAAGTGGATTGGTGTGTCCTTGTAAATATGCTGTGCATATTGCGTCACCGGACCGTCAAAAAAAGTGAAGCTCTGGTGGAGTAAAACTGCCGCAAGGGGCCTCATAAAGGAGGCTCAATGCTTTAACACTTTTCCCATTTTGTAAGAGGGCTGTAGAATGCAGCTGTGGTGCACTGTAGCACATAACACTACTTTGAGTTACTTTGGCCAGCTTTCCAACGCAAATCCTGATTGGGATGGGGTTAGCTTCATCCAAGTCCTCTCTGGCAGAGCCATGCCAACAGTATGTACCAGTTAAACAAAAACACTGGTGACCTTTGTTTGCAGAACGATGTTGTGGCTGAGCTCAGCACATTGTAAAATCAAGCTTGTTAATGAAACTCTCCTTTTCGTCTTCTTATTTTATCCATCCAGGTGAGAGACTAATGCGTGATGTCCTTTGCAATGAAGTCAAAGTGCTGGCTCAAGGGAACAGGTAAGCCAGAGTCCTGGAAGCTGGGAAACAGGTAAGTGGCAGGCAAAGAGGGAGTATTGACGGTTTTTAAATAAGACTGCTTAAGAACTTTCGTAAAGGTCACATTCTATTTATGTGTAAGAAGGAACAGGTGTAGATAATTAACTTGATGAGGCTGCCATCTAGAAGGTGTTTTAGTATGTTCACAAACTTTGCATTCTAATTGCTTATAGCAAGGAACAGGTGCAGGAGATCCATTTGATGAGGGCTGTCTTATGGAAGGTTCACTTTGAGGTCATCTATGCCAGATGTTTGATGTTTATTCTGGTGGACTTTCTGGATGTTTCGGTGGCACCTGAAACCTGATCTTGCATATGCATGGTAAAACATTTGTAAAAGCTACTAAGCCTTTTCAAACAAACCCGGGAGCACCAGCTGTAGCTAGCTATTACCAACAGCATGCAATATGGTCAAACGCCAGTGTACAAGATGTTTGTTCATTTATAAGTGTTGGGAGGAAGGATATACGTCGTGCTGGTATATTTTGATAGTCAAGAGAAGTGAGCTGTGGCAGAACTCTCGACACATATGTCCTTGGAAGCCTCAGGAACTCACTTCCAGGGAAGCAGTCAGACCTGGAAAACCCACAAAGACAAATGGACCTGAGTCCACCGCCTGAGAAGCAGGGCAGAGGTCTAAGCCAGAATGCAACAGGAACCGTCACCCCATCCTTGACCCAAGCTACATGTTAATGATCATTGTCTTGATTCTGGGATCACCAGTTGGAGCGAGATCTGTGTCGACGTTTCAAAGTGAATTTCTTGGAACGATTCCGTTGGTCACATTGGTAGGAGTCGGACTCCAGAGGTGGTGGTGTATGCGGCTGCGGGTCTATTGTCTCTTCTGTCCATACAAAGACTGCTTCAGGTATATCAAAGAACAAAGGGTGTGACTTGTAAACAATCCTCATACGAGCATGATATAACAGCATATAAGGAACGTTCAACTCTTGCAGTCTATGCTTCACCGCTACTAAGTATTGATATGTTTGTTGAATGATCCTGGTGTAATCCGGGAAGATCATGATTGTATGAGAGTCGTGAATAAGTTTATCTTGACCCCGGTTGAATTTGAGGATGGCATCTCTGTCCAAATAATTCAATAACTTGGTTATCACTGATCTGGGGGGCGCGCCTGAGGAGACTTCCTCACTAGCCCCATTATGCACCCTCTGAATAATGAAACAAGGGGACAGGTAACCCTCAGGCATTATGGACCGTAGCCACTGTGACAAAAATACCTCAATTGAGGCTCCCTCGCACCTTTCCGGGAACCCCTCAAAGCGCAGATTATTGCGGTGGGTTCAGCCCTCTGCATCCCCCATCTGCACCGCCAATTCTTTAGTGACTACAGTTAATATGTTAACTTTCTGTTGAAGTGATGTCACAGTGTCCTTAACCAACAACATCCTTGTCTGTTTCTGTTATGTGATCTACTGCCTTCCGGAGATAACAGGGTGACTTTAGATCCCAGTGCCCCAATCTTCGCATCCAGCATGTCGCATAATTGCTTGATGGCCACCAACAGTGTGGCGTTGTCTGGCACCACCCTAGTGTCCGCAACACCTTCTGAGGCGCTAGCCCCCGAGGTCATGTAATGGTCCACGGTACTCTGCTTAGTCAACGGGTGGATGATTTTTCCTCATTGACTCATGAGGGGGACTCCACACCTGAGCAGACCCCACTAGCTGTGTATGAAGTCCTTCCTGATGGTCCAGGCAGCTCCCCCACATAGCACTGCTGTGCTGCTGTACCACCGAAGCGATACTCACCCAGGGTCTATGTGCCACTGGTTGGGCCTCACAGACTCAACCTGTCCAGGGCCACAAGCTGCAGTGGGACCTCGCCCTGCTGCCTCAGCACCCACATGACAAGATGCAATGTGGCCCCCCAATGAGATCCCACACACCGGACCTCCAACCATCTGTGCGCCCAACCAGAGCGGCAAGGGAGTGGCACTCAGTACCTGACACCACCCCTCCAGCATGATCTGGGCAGCCCAGGCAGCGAGTAGGCCTCAGCCCCAGTCCTAATCACTGCAGGCCCCTGAAGTGGGTCAGCAGGTGGCCAAATCAGTTACAGTCACAGCTGTCAGTCAATGGCGAATGGGCCATGTGCAGTCTGGTCACACACCCCCACTCACCGCACTGGCTGGTTGGCACTGCAGCTACACATAGATCTCCAAAGCCACGTATAACCTTAGCCTCAGCCGTCACCCCACAACCTCTGCCCCTCACTGAAAGTGGCCGACACCACCAGGGCAGGCTCTGCGCCAGACTCTGCTGTGAACCTGCCGGGTGCTGTCTCACCTGCGACAACACCTTCTATTCGACCTCTCTCCGTGGCACTCCAGTCCTTGCGCAGCTGAGATTTAGCCCAGGGGACCCACCGACCCCCCCAACTCCTGCGGAATCACTACCCAACAACGATGGGCCGAGCCAGTCCCCGAGTGCCCTGGACTACAGCGATAAGGTATTGATGTGTGTGAGCCAGATGATGGTGGATGATTAGGCCTGACTGCTCAGAGAGCACTCAGCGTCCATCATGCTGGCCCAAAAGGCCATGCCCCCCACATGCATGCAGTTTTGTTCTTGTACACATACTGATTTTCTGGTCCTCTGCTAATTCGAGTGGTTTACTTAGCAGCACTTTGTAATGTTGGCATGTGAATTCCATACTCATAATTTGGAACGTAAGACAGCAAGGGGCATATTTACAAGGAAATGATGGAGCGCAGAGCTGTGGTAAATTTTGCTATGCCATTTCCAAAAAGCAAGGCTACGCAGTATTTTCAAGAATACGGCGCACCCCTGTGTTGCAAACAAGAGCTGTCTAGCGCCAATGCAGACAACCCTTGAGGCAGGGTGCCTATGTTGCAGGGAATGATTGTTTATGTGCAGGAAGTTGTCCCTTCCTGTACACAAACAATCAATAATGGAGATTTGCTTTCTCTATGTGTGCTGCATTGTACAGCACACATAGAAGAAGTAAATCACCATTATTTAATGATTGTTTATGTGAAGGAAGGTAAACTTTCCTGCACATAAACAATCATTAATGGCACTTTTTTCTTTCTATGTTTGTTGCAGAACACAGCACACATAGAAAAAGCAAAAACGAGGAGAAATCAAAGTATTTTTCCTCGTAGCACCATTCTAACACCTTCTATTGCATCGCGTTAGTTTTAACAGATTTTAGTAAATCTGGGGCAGCGTCAAAAAGCAATAGATTTTGCGGTAGAATGGCCACAGCAACACTCATTGCATGGCCCTTTCAGGCAAATACCTGCGTCAAAGTGTACCAAATTTACAAATCGGCGTTAAACCTCAAAAAGTGGCTTAACGGCACTTTGTAAATATGGTGCAGGCCTTGCGCATGACAAATTCAAAAAGTGATGTTCTGGTGGTGCAATCCCCCTGTAAATATGCCCCAAATTGCTGTTGGTTAAAACTGGACTGTCTGAGGAATCCATACGCTACAGGGAAATGTTTTTTCGATACGGGAAAATTGCTGTCCATTCTCACCGAAATCCGGGTTTTCCTTTCTTCAAAACGGGCCTGTATTACTGATGTACACTTTTAGCATTCAGATCTTTATGTTCTACCCCTTCCTAGTAAGCAAACAGAAGAGACTGGTTACATTGTAACCTTTATACTTTAGACAGAAATATAACTCTTTAGTGCATTAGCTGCAGTTATGACAATAGACACACGATGGCAGCATTGGATAAAACACGACTCTTCCACTTAATGATAAAATGACGCGGAGCCCAGTTTCATCATGTCCTTGTTTTAACACTGACATTATAAACAAACAAGCATACAGCTGAACAGCAGTCACTCGTGATCTACAACCATTCTGTTGCTTTCGCCCCTCATGTTTGCCAACACGACCATGAAATAATCCACACATTCGGTGTGCCTAAGTTAACCATTCATGCAAGGCTCCTGAAGGCATTATACCAATTGCATGTCAGCAGGTTGGGCAATATAAATGAATTTTTTTTTAAATCGTTTGACGCAAACAGCACAGCAACCAAAGCTTCTGTCCTGCGTTGCGTCAAAGGAAGAGTGAAAAACAGCGCCATATCTACTACGATATGGGCGCCATATCTGCTAAGATATGGTGCTGATATTCTCTCTCCCAGCGTGGTGCACTTTAGGCTGTTATGACCTGAAGCACACACCCTCGCACCATATCACAAGGGTGTGTGTGTCTGGTCAGGCATAGGAATTGTACTGTAAGTGGACCCTTCCAGTACAAAAACTATAGGCCTCATTTATAAGGTTTTGGTGTAGGGCAGCGCTGCAGGCCTTCCTGCTGCGCTGCTTTGCGTCAAAACAAAAGGGCTGGCATGCGCTGTATCCATGAGATACAGCTCATTCCTGTCCTTTTCCTCCGTGCCGGCGCACAATGGGGTGCCATGTAACAACGAAGGCATCATGATGCAAGGGTGCCTGCGTTGCAGGACTGGTTGATTTTGTGCAGGAAGGTACACTTTCATGCACAAAATCAATCGATTCAGATAATTTCCTCTTTCTTTTTGTGCTGCAGAATGCTGCACACATAGAAAAGGAAAAAACGTGGAGAAATTAAAACATTTCTCCTGGTTGCGCCTCGTTAACACCACCCCTGGGGTGGCTTTAGATTCTGATGCATTCCTAGGTTTACAATTTCTCCTAAATCTTTGAATGCTTCAGATTCCATGGGTATTATGTGGGAACACCCTCAGCAACACCCATGGAAAGCCCAGAGGCACATATACACTAGGGGCCTTATTTATGAAAGCCTTGCGCCGCCGGTGCGTCACTTTTAACATGGGAAAAAGTGACGCACTGGTGGCGCAAGTCTTTCATAAATAAGGCCCTAGGCCAGGAAAAGCCACGTAAAGTGTATTTATGTGGGCTTGTAAATATGCTGTGGCACATTGCACCACTGGAAGGTCAAAATAATGACACTCTGGCGGCGCAAAAGTTCCACAAGTGGCCACATAAATGAGCCTCTCTGCTTTAACACATTTACCATTTTGTAAGAGTGCCGTACAATGCAGCCTTGATGCAATGTAGCACATGGCACTACTTTGAGTTACTTTGGCCAACTTTCCAACACATGTTCTTATTTGGGTTGGAAAGTAAACACAACCACAACAAAATGTTTTGGGCTTATTTTGCAAAAATATTGTAAACACTGCAAAAAGTCTTAGTAAAACTGGGCTGAATTTTTATTTTTTCTATTACATGCACAAGCTTAGATATCCCAACATGCAAAATGCTCCTGGTTGAAAAAACATTACTGGCTGACTTCACTCCTATCACATGCAGATACACATATGAAAGCCATTTCCTTCTGTGGAATTTCCCTGTAAGTGAATAAGAGACATGGTAGTAGAAGAACACACTTCCTCCTGAGATTCTCTGGATGAGTTCTCATCATGCTCCTGAAGGCCTTAATAATGAACCTTTCAATCACACTTTTGTTTTGTGTGTGGTATGCGTTAATAAGTGGTAGGTTACACAGCTTGCTCTCACATTTCTCTCATGTATGAGGAAATAACGTTCGTAGCCCTTGTAAGAAATTACAGTCTTTAGAAAGCCAACCTTAGAAAAGATCCTTAGAGCCCTAGTTACTACCCTTTCAGTTGTGCTCCTCAGGGATACTGCATCTGGATACTTGGTGGCAAGATTCAGCACAACCAACATATATTTGCTTCCTGATGCAGAGGGGTGTCAAATGGATCCACTATGCCTATTACCTCCCCCACAAATGGGACACCTAGAACTGGCAGAGGCGCTAAAGGTGGTTTGGTCTTACCTATTGACTTACCATTCAATTGGCAAGTAGTACATAATCTGCCAAACCTATCTATATTTTTGCACATCCTTGGCCAGTGCAAAAGAAGGTACAACCTATCTTGGGATTTTCTAGAGCCCAAATGTCTGGTTAAGGGCCATTCATGGGCCACAGAAAACAAGAAATCCCTTGTACCATTAGTGTCTTGACAACACCTTGCTTAGGATACACAGGTTCACTGTAAAGTAGTCCATATTCCCAAACAAAATAATGTCTTCTGACCACTCCCATGCTGACCTTTTCTAAACTCCCACTTGCGAAGAGCACTTACCTCGTGCCCGGTGGAGTCGCTCCTGGGGAGAGCCTCCAGCAGTTAACTCCTTTGAGGCACCTCAGTGACTCAGCCTCCAACACCTGCTCCTCCTTGGGGATCTCATATTCCTCTCCATCTGGATCAGGAGCAATAGACCTCACTCCTAGTGCCTTCTAAGAGCCTGTCCTAATCCCCTTACTACCCTCATCTGGTCTTCGCAGATCTGGGATGAGCCCAGGCTCCTCCTGAGACTGATGGGCAGCCAGTGCTCTGACCAGATCCAAGCCATACAAGCTTCATGTGCTGGTGTGATGCCTCTGGGCATCAAATCATTCCCCAAGAGATATCGAGGACCAAATTGTGCAATTGGTCTTTTTACCTAATCTCTATAGTCACTAGCATAAGAACAACAGGGCCCAGATATGGACCAGTTCTGTGAGAAGAATTCCTCTCTCACTTAGAGCCATGCTGCTCCAACTCTTACTAAACCTGTTAGCTAATCTCTTGTCAGGTAACACTGAAAGCTTCTCTGGATCAGTCATATTTGACAGGCACTGCCTATGTGGGTAGAGAACTCCTTCTTGAACCGCTTTGTCAAGATTAACTGGTTAAGGGTATGAAAATCCTTGGCCACCTACCCTCTCAGGCACTCATTCATATTGCGCCGCGTACCATGAATCTAGGTTTTAAATGGAACAGCGTCAGCTCTTTTCCTTTTTCACTGAGCAGGTTTCATTACAAAGATTCTGATCAGAGCTTCCTTCATTCGGTCATAGTTCATTTGCATATCCACAGGCATCAGTTTATGCTGTATCTTCGATGGGCAAGTGAGTCATTAAAATGATACCCATAGACACATCATTCAAGCCTCTGCTCTTCAAGTGAACTCAAATCTCACAAATTCAAAATATGTCATCCCTCTACGTATATGGGTACAAACTCTTTTGGAACTGTGACAGGTGCTCTGGCAGAGTTGGAATCACTTTTCCCAGATGTTGCTGTCTCCACTGCCATCGATCTTCTTTTATTCAAAGCTATCCTCTCTATCTTAAAATCATTCTCAGTTTTTCTGCTTTTCTCTTTCCATCTCCTGTTGCTCAAATTTCTCTCATGGGCCTATCCATCCTCTCTCACTCCTCCTTTCCTTCTGTTTCTGAAAAACGTATCTAAAATTCTCATTCTCAAATTCCCTGACCTTCTCTTCTTCCTCAGCCTTAGCCATCTGATGAGTCCCATCTGCAAGTTCAGGGTCTCAGCTAGACACAGCCCATCCCATAGAATAGCTTGTGGAGTTGCTGACAATGAGACCCCAAAAAGGGTGGCGATGATTGCCTTGAGGTAGCAATAGAAATCACATTTGGAGAAGATGCTGGGTGTGTCTGGGGAAAACATGTGCTAAGGGTCTAAGAGGGCCTGACACCACTGCACTCTCCCCCTGGGTTCCTAACATGGCACCATCCCCCGTGTTCATCACAATTTCCCCCTACAGTTTCTCTAACTAGTCTCTTACAAAGTTAACAATTACCTTGCATCCTTTTTGGGAGCTCCCCACCCACTACCGAAATATAGGGCCTCAATTGATCTAAGGACAGGTTGCCAAGGTCTCATCCACTAACCTTAAATCTACCATATTAACCCCTCCCACGTTGGTGACGGAACTGTTCCGTCATGCCCCTCGGTGGGCTGTGCTGGTGATGGAACTGTTCCGTCACGGCACGCTCGCCGCGCCTGCGCGGCTCGTTCTATTGAGCGGGCGGGGCCGTGACGGAACAGTTTCGTCACAAGCACAGCTCACCCGAGGGGCGTGACGGAGCGGTTCCGTCACCAGCATCGGAGCGCCGCGCGGTGCCCCCCCCCCCGCCCCTTAGCACTGCGGCGGAATAGCCACCACAGCGAAAAGGTTAATGTGCAGGTCCGAATGTTTACAAGTTGGACTTATTAGTCTACTGCTGAAAGTTGCAGCTGTCTTCTTCAGGATCACAAAATGCTTGCTGCTAATTAATTTTAAACCCCGTTCAGGGGTACATGAGGCAAGCAGGGGCTATTTGGTCTCAACTGTCAGGATATAGATGATTTATCTCTGATGTCCTCGAGCTCCCTCTTATTATGGCTCTGTAAAGTGGGCCAAATGAAACCTTTTTAACACCTATGAGTGATCAGTTATTGTGGATGAGATTGAGTTCAAAGCTCAACAATCATACAGTGTATAAAAGACCAATGGTTCACTCTAGGATGGGTGGAAACAAAAATGTTTTAAGACAACAAAAGATTGTTAAATTGGACAGAAAAATGGTTGCCAATGCAATGTATCACTGCTAAACTTGCAAAAGCAAAAATAAATGAAATAAAAATGGAATGAAAACCTAGAAACTGCTCTAATCATTAACACTTGTGATATATTATCATCCCTCAAAAGATAAAAGTATTCTAATGGCGCAGTGCAAATTGCGATAAGTGAGGTGCATAAACGTTCATATACAAGAGAAGGTAGACATGTGATCATTCACAATAGGCTGCATTTGATCATATAATGTCACATCTGGGTACTCCCTATGAGCCACACAATGTTTACATTTACATTTTTTCACAGTGTTGTGAATAATGCAATCACACAAGAGCACACCAAATAAATGTCCATACAGGTGCCTGACTTTTGAAAAAGAAAAGGCCTTTGATGTACACTAGAAGGGAATTCTACCCACAAATATAGTCCCAACACAAATTGGTACCATGGGCATATTAGGAAGAGATGATCATCCATCTGTTTTCAAGCATTGGCCCCCTCCTTCCAGGTGTTTCCTCCCTCCTAAGGTATAGGGTATTAATATGACTATGTTTTAGGTGTAGATCTCCAACTAAAATGCTTGCACTCAATCACTCCTAGTTCAGTTTTTGCAGTTTCTTACAATCGCTGTGGAATAAACCTTCAGACAGCCGTCTGGCTCCCTGTACATGTTTTCCCATCTCCCACATCTGGGAGGTGGTGTGCTATAACTCTCAGTGGGATCTATGGTAATAATACTTTTATTTTATTTGTTAAAATCATAAAAAGGGTGGGACTTACCACCATGGTATAAACAACATAATACATATACAGAATAAAAATTACAATAAAACATTTTTAGTAGTCGGGACCCTAACGTGCTATGGTACCAAGGTGCAACAGTTTTTTATAAGCAGCGATGTAAATATGTTAATGCTTTCTATTGCGAGTACACTGCTAATGCCAACAGAAAGGGGGGGAGGAGAAAAGTGCAAAACCGACTAGGGGGAGTTTTGCCCGGCTACGAATAACCTTCTTTCCAGTTTCTTAAGTTACAATGGCTTTCTATTCCGGAACATTTACTGGTATGAGCGTTTCTATGCCTCCTATGTAAAGAGTAAGGCTTGTCATAGAAAGGGGCTTTGAAAGAAAGAGAGGGCAAAAAAAGATCTAAAAAGGACTTGGGCTGGCTGCTTTGTGCCCTTCTTCCAAATTCCTATTTCGCTGTTTCTTTCTTTCCAAGTTCTTGTGCTGTTTCTTTCTTTTCTAGTTCTTGTGCTACTAGTGACAAGAATTTGACAGTCTTACAAGACAGTTGGACTGAGGAACCACTGAGGCATTTTATGACGGCCGCTCTGCAAGTCCGAATTTGAGTTTCTCTTAAGATTGGCCTTAAGAGTGATGTCCTTAACTTATGTATTGCCGGGCAGATGCATAATAGATGTAATAGTGACTCTGATCCATTACCTTAGAGGCGGCAGTCCAAGTATGGCCAAGTCTGTAGCCATTTTGGAGTAAAGACTTTATTCGAAAAAGACCCCAGTCTTAGTAAAGTCAATTTCCGCTTGTAGTGGTCTGAATCATTTTTGCAAGTAGGGTTGTAGTTTCAATTGCTTGTAAGTTGACATCACTGACCATGCTTGACTTCTGGCAGCAAGTAAGGCTTTATCAGTTTGTAACAATAATTTTGTTTGTTGATTTATTGGTGATTTTTTTTGAAAACATGGTAGGACATAGATGTTTGCCAGACTTCCTCCAGATTTAACAATAGAAGTGCTTGTTTTAAGATTTGACATATAGGGTTATTGTGCCTTGATTGTATTTCAACCTCCTCCCAGCAGTGGAGAGTTAGCGTGTTGTCTTCAGCTGCCCTCATTCTCCAGTAATATATGACCAGGACTCCTTGTCTGGCCTCTATTTGAGTTGTTAGTCCATATTCCAGACGTATCTGTGCCTGAGACATATGCCGTGGGATTTAAAACTGTTTTTTAAATGATCTAGACTGGGCTAAATATAGCTAAATTTACTTGGTGTTCAGCATTTCCAAGCCTTATGTTATTGCTGGCAACATTTTTGCAGCCACTACCTTTAGGAGATGGTTTGTTTAGCTGCCACTTAGGCTTTTTTGTAGGGTTTTGAAAGCAAATAATAATTGTTTGATTTTTGTTTGAGTGTGTTGAAGGTGCTGTTTGTAACTTAAATGGCGATCTAAGAGATATTTGTATACTTCCACCTGCAATAAGATGCTTGAATTTATCCTCCAGATGAATTTTTGCTAGAAAAACATAAAACATTAGATTTTTTAGATTAATTATCAGTTTGTTTGAGATGTATAGTGCTAGTTGTGAGATCAGGCTCTGCAGACCAACTGGAGTTTGGGAGAGTAGCACAATATAGTCTGTTTACTGCAAGCTTGCAATTGATGTCTTTCCCAATTTGGGAGGGTCTCCCTGGATGAAACTAAGGTTGCTCTGTAAATCAGCAGTGTAGATGTTGAAGAGGAAGGGCGCCAGAGCGCACCCTTGCTTTAGACCGTTTGTTGTTGGAAATTTCTTGGTTAGACTCTGGCCATACCCTTTTTTTATCTGAACCCAAGTTTGGGTTTATAGGTTGATGATTGCTTCTAGTAATTTGGGGAGTTTCTCAATGCTTTCAGTTTGGCCCATGGCAGATCTGTTTGAATTGACAATTGCTTTCTTTGCTAAGAGGGTGAGTGCTGGAATATTTGTTAAAGTCCCCTTGCCAGCCCGGAACCCAGTCTGCATTTTCGGGATCAAACTTTTACTGCTTACCCATGTCTCCAGGTCTACCAGTAGATTTGTTATGTAGATCTTTGCCTCTACGTCTATAGGGGCTATCAAACTATGATTGCCGGGGTCTGAACGTGTCCCTGACTTATAAATGGGTTGAAGAATACTGTCCCTCCAAGAATCGGGAAGAATCCGGTCTCTAGTCTGTTGGAGAACAGGGGGGTTAAATAGCAGGACCAAAACTCGGGATTGTACCCTACCAAAGCATTCCATAGACCATTGGGGCCAGGTGCCCCATCCAATCTCAAATGTTTGATTATGTTTAAGATCTTCTTTTGTGTTATCTGAACAAGTTCTTCTCTTAACGCATGCTTGATAAAATTGTGGCTTTCTTTTTGTGTTTCTCCATTTTCAATATGAAATTTGGTTTTAGATGGATTCTTTAAGTCGATGGCTAATGCCTCCACTGATAAACATTTTTCTGTACTTTGACTCCTGGCTTCTGATTTTATCTCCAGACTGGAGCACCTTTGGATCTCGTTCGTTTGTATTGTCACCAGTGCTGACCATAGTCTGTACAGTTGTGAAATTATATCTTTCTTGAATATGAGTGCTCCAAGATTGTTCTGTTATGTCAGAGGTAAATTGATGATGTTTGTCATTTAGCAGGAAGTTACTTTTTGCCAAAAACTGTTTCGAGTTTGTGTTTCAAGTTTCTCTGCTTACTTGCGTGGAGCATTGGCCCCCTCCTTCCAGGCTGTTGCTCCCTCCTCCAGTATAGGGTATTAATATCACTATGTCTTCGGTGTAGATCTTCAACTAAATGGCTTCACTCAATCACTAACAGTTCAGTTTTTGCAGTTTCTTACCAACCGCTGTGGAATAGACCTTCCAGCAGCCGTCCATCTCCCTTTACATCATGCTTTCCCATCTCCCACATCTGGGAGATGATGCGCTATAACTCTCAGCGGGATATATGTGCTGGCATTTCGGGCACTTGCATAGTAGATGCATATCTGACACTCCTGTTTCCCCGAGGTCTCCATTTATCTTCTGTTTTTGTCAAGAAGATTGGTGTGACGCTCTGAGGTGAAGGCTTGACCCCAGTGCAAACCTTTGAGCTCCACATGTTACTCCTCCTTCAGGGCTGGCAGAAAACTTCCTTCTCTTAGAAAGCATACAGTTAATAGGCACTTCAGATCAGGTATTCATTTCACCCAGTAAATGCCAGACTGGAGTGATGCTCCCTCAGCTCTGGGACCCTGGCTGTCAGAAAGACACCAGCTCTGTTTCACAGCAGTCGTCTGAGTTTCTTTGGAGCTCTCCTTTCCTTGGCCATAGAGGACTTGGGACTGGAACAAAGGTGGTGTAGTCGGATACAACTTTTAAACAGCAAAATCATACAGGAGATGTGTACCCTCTGTCTGCATCTTCAGAACTAATTTGGTGTGCCCTTTTAATAACGAAACATTGGAACAGGGAACCCTCAGGCATTATTCACTGCAGCCACTGATAAAAATACCACCATGTTGGATTTGGGGGTCTCTACTTAGGACAGGTAGGTACTTGTGACAAATAGGGACCCTTGCCTCTAGTAAGTAAGTAAGAGGGTACAGTCCTAAATTACCCCTGCTCTCCCCCTTGGTAGCTTGGTACGAGCAGACAGAGGCAGTGTGCAAAGCATCTGTGAACACATACAGTAATCCAGTGACAACACTTCAGATGGACACCACACAGGTTTTATATTAAAAATAAGTATTCTTTATATAGATTTAACACAAGTCCACAAACGACGAAATTCCACAATGGTGCACTTAAAATGGTAGTTTTAGCTTAGTTCTCTTTAGTTCTTAAAATGCGATACTTTGAGTCAATGTACCTTAAGAAGTGACACGCAGGGCAACTAAAGTGTTGCAACGATAGAAATGCAGCAAAATCCGGTAAAAAAAATAAAGATGTCAAGTTCTTCCTGATGTGGCATGCTTCTCCGATGTTGCAAGTAGTCTTGACTCGATGCTTCAGCTGCAGTGGCAACACCCTTGTTCAGAGATGCGACGACAGCGGCTTTGGTGGCGACCCTCTTCTCCCTCGATGCAAGACCCTTCTGCTCGATGCGGCAGCTGCAGCGGCGTCACCCTTGTTCAGACATGCGACAACAGTCGCTCTGACTGCGGCACGCTTCTCCGTGGATGCGAGGCGCCTTTCTCGATGCAGTGCAATGCGTCAGCTCCAGCGGCGACATCCTTGTTCAGAGATGCGACGGCAGCGGCTGCGACGGTGACACGCTTCTTCTTAGGTGAGAGACGCTTCTCTCGATGTGGTGCAATGCGTCAGCTACAGAGGCAATACCATTGTTCAGAGATGCAACGGCAGCCGCTGCGACGGCAACACTCTTCTTCCTCTTGAGTCGCACTTCCAGCTCCTTGTGGGACGCGGTCCCTCAGAAGGCCCAAAACAGTAGCAGGCAATTGCAAAGAACTCTTGAGGAGCTGGGGATTGAAGGCTTTTGTCCCGGAGACTTTAGCAGGAGGCATGCTCTTCTCTCAAGCCCTTGGAGATCCTTCACAAGTTGAATAAAGTGCACACAAAGTCCTATCTCCTTTCTTTACCAGTCAGGCAACCACTGCAGGCCAGTCCCCCAAGCAGCACTTTAGCTTAGGGATAGTCTCTCCTCAGTTTCTTCAGGTTCCTCTCCTCAGCAAAGGTTTCTTCTTGTACTCCAAAAGTGATCTATTTTCTTGGGATCAGGGTTCCAATACTTATACCCCAAAATCCTTTGTCCTCTGAGGGCAGAGGGGCCTCTGCCTAGTCCAAACCAGTTCTGGAGCACTCTGTTTACATGACTCCTTCTTTCCTTTCACAGTGCAGAGCAGAAACATCAGATGCCGACAGGAGGTGGAGCCAGCATTGTGGAGGAAAGGCACAGCCCTGGAGCCCTCTGTTGACCTGATTCCTTCTCTCCTTTCACAGTGCAGGGCAGAGACATCAGACGCACCACAGGAGGTGGAGCCAGCATTGTGGAGGGAAGGCACAGCCCTATTCAGGTCCCAGGTGCAACTCCTCCCTCCAATCTAGATACAGATCTCTCTATTCACCACTGGGCTAACTCATCCTGTCTCTTGGAATCCCCCTGCCCTGTCACTCAAACTCCAGACAAGGAATACACAACCTAGCAGAGGCAGGCTTGGATAGTTAGACAAGAAAATACCTACTTTGTAAAAGTGGTATTTTCAAACACAATGTTAAAACCAACTTCACTAAAATATGTATTTTATCATTCCGAGTTAAGGCATACTAAACTCAAATGTTCCCTGAGTCAGTTAGGATCATAAGATGTAATAATCTAACTGCCCACTCTGGAGAACAGGTAGCCTTGCAACAGTGAAAAACGAAAATGGCTGTAATTCACTATTAGGACATGCCACACAGACCAGGGCATGTCATACCTGTACTTACAATTCACCCTGCCCTTGGGCCTCCCATAGGGGTGTCTGATATGAAGAAAAGGGAAGATTTAGGGACTGACAAGTGGGTGCACTTGCCCAGTCAGAATGACAGTACCAGACTGCACACAGGCTCTGCAATGGCAGGCCTTAGATACACTTTTACATGCTGCTTCTGTAGGTAGCACATCCAGTGCTGCATCCCCACTAGCAGCATTTGGTCTACATGCCCTGGGCACACTGTACTAGGGTGGGACAAGTAAACCAAACTAGCCAATCATGGAATCACTAATTCATACATTAATTTGCAATAGGGAGCAATTGCACTGTGGCACTGGACAGCAGTGGCACAGTGCCCAAAGTATCTAACACCAGCAGAAACACATGAAGCAGCAGCAAAAATGGGAGGGAGACTTACGCCAAGGTGCCAGGTCCAACACTCCATTGATGTTCCCTGCACCCTTCTGGGAACCCCACAAAGTGCAGATTATTGCGACTGGCGCAGCCCTCTGCCTCCTCCATCTGCACTGCCAATTCTTTAGTGACTACAGTTAATTTGTGAACTTTCTGTTTAAGTGATGTTACAGGGAACATAACTATCAACATCCTGGTCTCTGATTCTGTTATGTGATCCACTGCCTTCCGGATATAATGCCTTAACAGGGTGACTTCATGTCCCACTGCCCCAATCTTCGTATCGAGCATGTAGCATAAATGTGTGATGGCAGCCAACAGCGTGGCATTGTCTGGAGCCACCCCAGTGGCCGCAACCCCCTTTGTGGCACTAGCCCCTGCGATCGTGTAATGGTCCATGGTACTCTGCTTAATCAATGGGGCAGATGATTTTTCCATAATCATGTTGACTCATGAGGAGGCCCCCATGGTTCAGCAGAACCCACTAGCTGTGTATGAAGTCCTTCCTTTATGGTCTAGGCCCTACATAGCATCCCTACATACCACTGCTGGACTGCTGTCCCACCACAGCAACACTCATCCAGGGTCTATGTGCCACTGGTTGGGCTTCACAGACTCAACCTGTTCAGGGCCACAAGCCGCAATGGGTCCTATCCCAGCCACCTCTGCAACCCCATGACCAGCTACAATGCGCCCCCCAATGAGATCCCATGCACTGGACCTCCAACCAGCTGTATGCCCAACCAGAAGCAGCCAGGTAGTGGCTCTGAGTCCCTGTCACCACCCGTCTGGTGTGATCTGTGCAGCCTGGGAAGCCGGTGTGCCTCAGTCCCGGTCCTAATCCTGCAGGCCCCTGAAGGGGGTCAGCAGGCTGCCAAATCAGTTACAGCTCCAGCTATCAATCATTGGGGCGTGGGCCGTGTGCAGTCCGCTCACACACCCCCACTCACTGTGCTGGGCGGTTGGCACTGCATCTCCACATGAACCAGCCCACACTCTCCAAGGCCAAGTATAGCCTCAGCCACCACCTGACGACCTCCATCCCTCAAATAAAGTGGCTGACACTTCAGCTTGACTGGGGGCCGGGGCAGGTTTTGCACCCGACTCTGCTGCAAACCTTCCCAGGCTCGGTCTCACCCACGCCGTCACCTTTCATACGCCCCCTCTACGCAGCACTCCAGCAGCCACAGCACAGGCCCTGCGTGGCTGAGATTCAGCCCAGGGCACCCGCATATGCCCCTGACTCCTGCGGCGTCACTAACCAATAATGAGGGGGCTGCACCAGTCCCCGAGTGCACTGGACGACAGCGACAAGTTATTGATGTGTGTGGGCAGGATGATTGGGCCTGACTGCACAGAGCACACTCAGGTAGCATCACCTATGTTGCCTCCCCAGGTCATGCCCCCGCAATCATGCAGTTTTGATGCTGTGAACATACTGATTTTCGAATCCTCGGCTAATTCTAGTGTTTACTCAGCAGTACTTTGTAATGTTGGTATCTAAATTCCATTCTCATAATTAGGAACGTAAAACAGCAAGCGGCATATTCAAGGAAATGACGGAGCACGGAGCTGTGGCAAATTTTGCAGCGCCACCATTTCCAACAAGCATTTGCAATGCAATCGGTCTCGCCTTTCGGACCTTATATGTAATTAGCTATGCAGCACATTAGCCTGGGTGCTGAAACATATACTGTTCTTTAACATGGAGGGAAAGTAAGCACCAAACTTTATGACACACCAGGTATGGGAATACATGGAGAGAAATATGTCCTTTCAGTTGGAAATGGAATAGTCCAAAGCTCTGCTTTTAATACAAAAAAGCAGGGCCTTCGGTGGTCATATCACTGAAAATACAAGATTTGAAAAATATTAGTGTGTACGGGTGCTCATGAAAGACAATTTTTATGGACTGCAATCTACAGAATGCTAAAGTGATTCTGGTATTTTACTGACCTTCTATCAAGAAAGTTAAATAGAGGCAGGTGCCAGAAAAATTATATAAAGAAAGTCCTTCAGCAGAAAACAATTCTGGTATTTTACTGACCTCTGCTGGTCGTTTTCTATCAAGACAGTTAAATAGAGGCAGTTGAACAGAAAAAGAAGTCCCTAAGAGGAAGCAGACCAGCCCTAGGGCTGATCTTCAGAGCCCACAAAGTACATACATATATATGTATATATTAAAGTATATACATATTCTAGCTTACCCGTCGCGCGTTGCTGCGATCTCAGAAGAGAGGAAATTCAAGGAAACCCGTTATGATAACATTCAATTTACATTGTGTCAATTTTATTGAAACTTAGTCATTTTAATATGGAAAACATTTCAAAGTGTGGCTTGAGCAGTGCGCACTCGATCGGCTTCCAATCTTAATTCTGGTTGCTCACCTGTTTAATTCGAGTGTGCTTGATCAGTGCGTAATCGATCTGTTTCCAATCTTGATTCTCGTTGCTCGTTCGTTTGAGAAGAACTGGCTTGAGCAGTTTGTATTCGAACATCTTCTAATCTTGATTCTCGTTGCTCGTTCGTTTGAGAAGAACTGGCTTGAGCAGTTTGTATTCGAACAGCTTCTCATCTTGCTTCCCGTTGCTCGTCTGTTTCTGTAGCTCGTAATGCCTTTTTCTTTCGTGCTTCAGATGTAGATCAACCAATCGATTTCTGTTTGGGGGCATAACTGTTGACGATGCTCGCAAATTCGCTGACAATTTCAGTATTCAAAAGATTACGAGGGCCCAGGGGGGCCGATATTTAAAAACATTTTTATGCCAGAAACCTTCACGGGAGTGTACTCAACAACTTCCCAAAGTTTCATGGCGATCGGATGAATGGTGTGGTAATGCATAAAGGACAAACAGACAGAAAGACAGACATACATTCGTTTTTATATATATAGAAGATATGTATATACTAAAGTATATACTAAAGTATATACAAGAGGTCTCGAATGCTCGACCTAAAAAGCAGGAATGCGCATTATTTACAAGAATACAGTGCACCGCTGTGTTTTACCTCTCGCTGGGGCGAAAAAGAGCTGCCTAGCGAAAAGGCAGAAACCCTTGTGCCATAGTGTAAGGGTGCCTACAGTTGCAGGGAACGATTGATTATGTGCAGGAATTTGTCCCTTCCTGTACATAAATAATCAATAATGGCGATTTGCTTTCTGAATGTGTGCTTCATTGTGCAGAACACATAGAAGGTGCAAACCACCAATATTTAATGATTGTTTATGTGCAGAAAGGGACACCTTACTGCACATAAACAATCATTTATGGCACTTTGCTCTTTTTATGTGTGCAGCAGAATGCAGCACACATAGAAAAAGCAAAAAAAAGGAGAAATAGAACTATTTCTCCTTGTTGCTCCGCGTTTTGCCATCTCTTGCATGCTGTTAGTTATTACAGATTCTTGTAAATCTGGGGCAGCGTAAAAAAGCAATGGGTGCTGTGTAAGAATGCCCACAGAAACACCCATTGCACCCCCATTCATGCAGATACCTGCATGAAAGTGTACCATATATACAAAGCAGCATTAAACCACAAAAAGTGGCTTACCGCCACTTTGTAAATATGGTGCAGGGCATTGCTCCATCAAACATTATTAAAATGATGTTCCGGTGGGGCACTCCCCTTGTAAATATGCACCCAAGTTTCATAAAGGCAAACAACTGTTGGTTAATAGTGGACTGTCTGAAGGTGCCAAACGCTACAAGGAAAAAAATTCTGATACATATAAATTGCTGTGCATTCTTACAGAAATTTGGGTTTTCCATTATTCAAAATGGTGGCCACTTGCCTGTATTACTCATGTGCACTTTTAGCATTTAGATCTTCATGTTCTAGTTCTTGCATGCAAGCAAACAGCTGAGACTGTTTACATTGTAGCACTTATACTTTAACCAATAAAGATAACCCTTTGGTGCATTAGCTGTAGTTATGACAGTAGACACATGATGGCAGCAATGCATACAACGTGACTTTTGCTCTCAATGATAAAATGATGCAGAGCCCAGTTTCATCATGTCCTTGTTTTAACACCGATATTTTAAACAAGCAAGTATACAGCGGAACTGTCATCACTCGTGATCTACCACCATTCTGTCTCTTTCGTCCCTCACGTTTATCAACACAACCATGAAATAATCCACACTCTGGGGGATATTCTCAAGAGCGTGTGATAACTATTACAAAATTAACTTAATGCAACATTCAACATCGCAGTCTATTGCGGGAAAATATTGCTGTGTCAACAAAGTATTCACAACACGGCTTAACCATGCGTAGTCTCACTATAACAAGTCAAATGACCGTGCTAAAATCAACGCGATGCCGCAAAAAAGCGAACCACGAATGCAAAAAAAGCTGCGATGCGGCCAATCGCAATACAAAAAACTACGAAAACCAGCGACAGGCCTGCTATTCACAAACGTCAGGCAGGAAAAATCACCATAAAAGTAGAAAAAAAACAGACGAACAAATGCCAAACAACAGCGAAGCACAATGGATGTTGCCTGAGCAAATACGGTGGACAACCAGAACCCCACAGCCCCACCCGGAGGACCTGCCTGGGACTTTGGGTCAGGAAAGGCCAAGGAGAAGAAGAATAGGAAGAAGCGGCTCCGTCCGCAGGAAAACAGGATCCTGATAACAGAGGTGGTAGAATACCATCAACAACAGTTCATCACCTCCATTGTGTCATTGGCAACCAAAATGGATTATAGCAGTCCATCGTGGACAAGGTGACAGCAGTGGGAAGAGGACAGTGGAAGAGGTCAAGAGGCGCTGCAATGATATCAAGCGCAAAACCAAGCTGAAACACGCCAACAACCGGAAGGCAGCAATGCAGACTGGAGGTAGGAGTCCTGCATCACAGAAGAAGCTGGACAATATGGAGGAAATGGTGTCCACAGTCATCAGAGGGGAGACTGTGGCAGGAGTTGGGGGACCGGACACTGCTCAACATGACCGGACACAATAGCACCAGGGTGAGTAACGACCTGGGACTGGGCGGACGGGGGGAGATGGGCACAATGGCACACATGTACAATTGAGCTGAGCACATCTGCAGACAAACCATGCCCCAGCCCCCAACTCCCACCAAGAGACCAATGTACCCAAGTATGTAACATCTTAGCACTGCATAAGCACAGAAGTCTAAGGCACATCGCATGTAATAGAGAAGGGGCAGCAAAATCAGAGCTGCAGGGGCGACTCCCCCGAAATGCAGCACCTACACACATAACATGCAGAGACATCAACACTGACATCAATGTGGTACAAACCGCAACACGGCCACAACAGAACACAGGGCACAACTGGTGCTGACTGGGTGTAGACACTGGCCAATCACATTTGACATTGCAGGGAAATGTGAGTTGATAATGTACAAGTACAAACAGACATCCATTATGTTGTTTAAATGTCCACTGAACCCAATCAAATAGGCAGCTCCTCCCAAACAGCCACAATATACACATTCATGCAGTCTGTATGAAAACATGTACAATGTGACAACATACATGTGGACACATTGTTAAACTGCTACTCCCCTTCACATTGCAGAGGGAGAATCAACACCTCCTGCAAAGCAGCCCGAACCTCTCTTCTCTGATGACGAGGAGGACCAACACAGCTTCGACTCCAACGCCCTCCATCAGCTTGTGGAGAGTCTCCGCAGCCCACCTCCAGGAGCTGGGCAGCCCAGCTGCTATGAGGAGACCCCACCCCCTGCACAGACCACACAGCAGGCAGCACCCACTATCACTGCTGACTCCCAGAACTCTCATGAAGAACACCTGGCCTTCCAAAGCCGTGTGTTGGGGTGTTTGAGAATCTGGCTGAAAAGGTGGGGTGGGCTTCAACCGCATGGCAGCCAAACTAGATGCCATATGTAGGTGTGTAAGTCTCATCAGGGACCTCCCACAGTCCCTAACAGACACTCACAGTCCGCTCCATGCTCTGCAAAGGACCATGGCTGACATCGCCGGAGCCCTGACTCAGAGAATAGAACAACTGTCCTGTCAGAGTGGCTCTATCAATGTTACACAGGTGTTGGAACACATGCGGAGGTCAATGGAGATCATGGAGCGGACGCAGGTGGAAAGAACAGCTGCCATGGCTGCACAACAGCGAGAGGTAGCTGGGTCCCTCAAAGACCTCAAGACCATCCTCATGGCATTGCTGTCACAAGGTCTGGCACTGATGCATGCTGCTGCTGCCACTACATCTAAAAAACTCCAAGTATCGGGTAAAAGAACCTAGCCAAAGTAGAGATTTCATCACTCAATTTGAGTTTGAAAATCAGCAGGAAAGAAAACTTTCTTTCTTGAGTCCCTTCACTCACCAGGGTTTCCCCATGGTGACATGCTTCATGATATGGGCCATCTCAGTCATCTACGGACTGAGGCGTGCAACGACTTGCAGAGTTACGTAGGAGCACTGTTGTGACAACTATGTGTAGTGCAGGAAGCGTAGTGGAGTGGACCAGTGTACATTTTCCTGAAGCATGCATTGAAAGGGGAAAAAAGGAGAAATCAAAAACATTTCTCCTCGTTGCGCCTCCCTATGCCTCCCGTTGGGAGGCGTAGCATTCACACGCATTTCCAGATTAACGATTCCTCGTGAATCTGGAAATGTGTCTCGTTCCATGAGTATTGCGTGGGAACACCCACAGTTACACCCATGGAACGTCCTTTTCGCGCAAAGGGCTGCATGTAAAGGGGCCATATTTACAAGACAAGGAAAAGCCACGCAGGGTGGCTTTTCCTGTCCTTGTAAATATGGAGCAGTAAAATGCACCACCAGTATGTCACAAAAAGTGACGTACTGGTGACACAAGGGGCTTGTAAATCTGCCCCTAAGTTCCTAAGAAACGTATTCTTAGTTGCTATAAGATCGCTCTGCTTTTCAAAACCCTAGAGCTCTGTCCCATAGAGGGCACTGCTCAATGCCTTACATTTATAAAGCTCCAAGGCCGGTGCAACTGGCTCCGCCATCTCATCCAAAATTTGCATGGAAGGTAATTTACCTCCTCTCGTGCCCCTTGCAAAGGTATTATAGATGTCTAAGCTCTTTCCTGTACTACCCCTTAACCGCATCATTGCTATAGCACATTCCCGTGCTGTGCTGCAATTTTAAAAATTCCTTGTTATGTGACAAGGTCAACTCGTCATAAGCACAGCGCAGGTAACACCCATGACGAGTTGACCTTGCATCGAAGGGGTTAACCTAACTACAGGGATATCTAGATTATCAGTAGGGAGCTCTTTTGTGAGGCAAACTAGTGCGTTACTAACCAGAGTTAGCAATCCTCCTGAGGGACAGCCTTGTTTAGATGCTACTGCTGGTTTGTAGAGAGTCACAAAACCTAGCACATATATGGGCGTTAAACTCCAGGTTTCCTGTAAAATGCAGATATTGTGCGAGTTGGTGAACTCAAATAATTTGATATGTATCAATCTAGGCAACAGAACGTAATAAGTGGTCGAAATGAACTGAGCTAAAACATAGGTTGTTTGTAAAAAAGGGGTAGTTCAATTTTATTCATAAATTCTTTTAAAAAACACATTAAAATAATAATACATATTCACAAATTGTATGCATACAATTTGTGAATATGTATTATTATTTTAATGTGTTTTTTAAAAGAATTTATGAATAAAATTGAACTACCCCTTTTTTACAAACAACCTATGTTTTAGCTCAGTTCATTTCGACCACTTATTACGTTCTGTTGCCTAGATTGATACATATCAAATTATTTGCTTTTCCCTGGTCTAGGAACTTCATTTCCATGTACTCAGGGGGTCCTTGATAAATATTTACACAAGTTGGTGAACTCAAGCCGTTGAGGTTTGCGTAGTTTGCCCCTTATTCCACCCATGTTCCATGACACTATTTTGAGGCTGGCAGACATCTACGGGCTGTGATTGTTCAGGTGTAACGAGAGCGCCATGGATCTCAGCTTCGAGGACCATAGAGCGGTTGCAAATGGCTTTGTCTACAATCTGAATAGCGTCTCACATGACTAACGACCTCTGTGAGGAGGGGTTGGTAAATTCTAGGCTAGTCCTTAACTTGGTGTCTGAATGTATCCCCAAGCTAACCATTCATACAAGGATCCTGAAGGCTGTGTACGAACTGCATGTCAGAAGGTTGGGAGGTATTAATGGAAATTTACTAACTTTTGACACAATGCAGCAGAGCAACCAAAGTCTGCATGATTCACCGAACACTCTCTGCCACACGGCTGTGATATCCCATTATATTGTACCACTCACGCATTCTGCTCCAGGATCATTCAGAGCCTCATTTTTTTACAGGGAGAACCTCCTGAAGAATGGCTAGGCACAAAATGCATTGGGGATCTTGTTGAAATTCCTGTGAATTGATCAAAGGAAGATTTCATATGTTATGATACTTAACTGCAGTGGAGAATGAAATTATGCAAAGGAATGGATATTTCACTATTGAAATATGCTGTTGAATAACCCTAAGTGAATTACGACTAATGGAGAGTTGACTGTTTAAAGCAATCTTTCTCGCATAGGAGTGCTTACATGAGTTTGCCCTTCCAGTGGTGAAGGACTTTTTTCGCCATATGCTTTAACCCATTCCCCATTTTGTAAGCGTGCTGCACAATGCAGCCTTGATGCAATGTAACACATGGCGCTACTTTGAGTTACTTTGGCCAACTTTTCAACACAAGTTCTAATATGTGTTGGAAAGTAAACACAACCACAATTAAATGTTTTGCGGTTATATTGCAAAAATATTGCAAACGCAGCACAAAGTCTTAGTAAACTGGGCTGAAGTTTAATTTCTCCTATTACATGCACAAGTTTACATGTCACAACATGCTAAATGCTCCTGGTTGAAAACCATTACTGCTGCTCTCACTCCTATCACATGCAGATACACATTTGAAACTTATTCCCTTCTGTGGAATTTCCCTGTAATTGAAGAAGAGACATGGCAGTAGAAGAATCCACTTCCTCCTGAGATTCTCTGGATGAGTTCCCATCATGCTCCTAAGGGGCTTAATAATGAACATTTCTGGCAACATTTTGTTTTGTGTATGGTATGCCGTTAATATGTGGTAGGTTACACAGCTTGCTCTCACATATCTCTCATGTATGAGGAAATAAAGTTGGTGGCCCTTGTAAGAAATCACAATCTTCGGAAAGCCAACCCTAGAGTAGATCCTTACACACATGCATCATTGGAAATCGCGGTAGCAATTATTGCATTTGGGATACATCATCCCAAATGCAAAAATCGCTATTTAAGTAATCGCTAAATTTGTGATTATTTAAATTGCGATTGAATTTAAGGAATCGCAAATTGCAATTCCCTAAAAGCAATGCAACAAAACAAAAAATTGCTATTTCACATTAAAGAAATGCAATTTACCATCAACTCAAAGTTGATGGTAATTTGCGAGAACTTTGAAAAATGCACAAAAGTGAATTTTTCAAAGTTCTGTGTTGCACATATACATGCCCTTGGGGCATGTGTGTGTGCAACATGTTTTTATATTGTAATTACCGGGGTGTATCAGGGTATCCTTTTGGGACCCTTGCACTCTTGAAATTGCATGTGCAATTTGCAAGTACCTATTTGGTACCCACACATTGTGCATGCAATTTCCATTGATTCCTACGGGCCTCTAGGCCCATAGGAATGAATGGGAAGCAATTCTTTATTTGTGATTCGCAATTTGCAAGTCGCAAATAAAGAATATGAAGGAATTGCAAAATTTTGGGGGATTCCTACATGCATAAGGAATTGCGAATCCTAAATTGTGATTTCTTAAAAATCGCTTTTTAGGGATCGCAATTCCAAACTTTGATGCATGAGGCCCTTAGAGCCCCAGTTACCACCCTTTCAGTTGTGCTCCTCAGGGGTACTTCATCTGGATACTTGGAGGCAAGATTCACCAAAACCAACATATACTTGTTTCCTGATGCAAAGGGGTGTCAAATGGATCAACTATGCCTATTACCTCCACCACAATGGAACGCCTAGAGCTGGTAGAGGCGCTAAAGGTGGTTTGGTCTTACCTATTTACTTACAATTGAATTGGCAAGTAGTACATATTCTACCGAACCTATCTATATTTTTGCACATCCTTGGACAGTGAAAAAAAAGGTACAACCTATCCTGGGATTTTCTAGAGCCCAAGTGTCCAGTTTAGGGCCATTCATGGGCCACAGAAATCAAGAAATCAATGTGCAATTATGGTACTATTAGTGTCTTGACAACACTAACTATAAAGTGGTCGATATTCCCAGACAAAATAATGACACCTGACCACTCCCATGCTGACCTTTTCTAAACTCCCACATACGTAGAGCACTTACCTCGTGCCTGGTGGAGTCGCTCTGGAGGAGACCCTCCAGCTGTTAACTCCTCTGAGGCACCTCAGTGACTCAGCGTCCAACACCTGCTCCTCCTTGGGGATCCTATATTCCTCTCCATCTGGAGCAGGAGCAATAGCCATCACTCCTAGTTCCTTCTAAGAGCCTGTCCTAATCCCCTTACTGCCCTCATCTGGTCTTCGCAGATCAGGGATGAGCCCAGACTCCTCCTGAGACTGATGGGCAGCCAGTGCTCTGACCAGATCCAAGCCATACAAGCTTCTTGTGCTGGTGTGATGTCTCTTGGCATAAAATAATTCCCCAAGAGCTATCGAGGACCAAATTGGGCAATTGGTCTTTTTCCTTAATCTCCATAGTCAGTAGCATAAGGACAACAGGGCCCAGATATGGATCAGTTTTGTGAGAAGAATTCATCTCTCCCTCTCACTTAGAGCCATGCTGCTCCAAATGTTACTAAACCTGTTAGTTAATCTCTTGTCAGGTAACACTGCAAGCGTCTCTGGATCTGTCATATTTGACAGGCACTGCCTATATGGGTAGAGAACTCATTTTTGAACCGCTTTGTCAAGATTAACTGGTTAAGGGTATAAAAATCCTTGGCCACCTACCCTCTCAGGCACTCATTCCTATTGTGCCGTGTACCATGAATCTAGGTTTTGAATGGAACTGCATCAGCTCTTTTTCTTTTTCACTGAGCAGGTTTCATTACAAACATTCTGATCAGAGCTTCCTTCATTCGGTCATAGTTCACATGCTCATCCACAGGCATCAGTGACTGCTGTATCTTCGATGGGAAAGTGAGTCATTAAAATGATACCCATAGACACATCATTCAAGCCTCTGCTCTTCAAGTGAACTCAACCCTCACAATTTCAAAATATGTCATTCCTCTACGTATATGGGCACAAACTCTTTTGGAACTGTGACAGGTACTCTAGTAGAGTTCGAATCACTTTTCCCAGAAGTTGCTGTCTCCACTGCCATCGATCTTCACTTTTTTTCAAAGCTATCCCCTCTATCTCAAAATTATTCTCAGTTTTTCTGCTTTTCTCTTTCCATCTCCTGCTGCTCAGTTTTCTCTCATGGGCCTATCCATCCTGTCTCTCCCTCCTCCTTTCCTTCTATTTCTGGCAAGCTTATCTAAAATTCTCATTCTCAAATTCCCTGACATTCTCTTCTTCCTCAGCCTTAGCTATCTGATGAGAGCCATCTGCAAGTTCAGCTAGACTCAACACATCCAAGAGAATAGCTTGTGGAGTTGCTGACAATGGGATCCCAAAAATGGTGGCGCTGATTGCCTTGAGGTAGTATTAGAAATCAAATTTGGAGAAATTTGGAGAAAATGCTGGGTGTGTCTGGGGAAAATCTGTGCTAAGGTTCTAAGAGAGCCTGACACCACTGCAGTCTCCCCCTGGGTTCCTAACATGGGACCATCCTCAGTTTCATCATAGTTTCTTCACTCCCCTCCAGTTTCTCTAGCTAGTCACTTACAAAATTAACAATTACCTTGCATCCTTTTTGGGAGCTCTCCACCCACTACCCAAATATAGGGACTCAATTGATCTAAGGACAGGTTGCCAAGGTCTCACCCACTAACCTTGAATCTGCCATATTAATGTGCAGGTCTGAATGTGTATGAGTTGGACTTATTACTCTATTGCTGTAAGTTGAAGCTGTATTTTTTAGGATCACAGAATGCTTGCGGCTAATTAATTTAAAACCCCCTTCAGGGGCTCATGGGAAAAGCATTGGCTACTTGGTCTCAACCATCAGGATATGGATGGTGTTCCTCTGATGTCCTCTTGCTCCCTCTTACTCTGGCTCTGTAAGGTGGGCCAAATGCTGCTTTTTTAACACCTATGAGTGATAGGTTATTGTGGATGAGATTGAGCTCAAAGCTCAACAATCAGATTTATTTATTTATTTATATAGCGCCAGAATCGACTCCCAAAGGAGTATCTCTGCGCTTCGGACGGGTACCATAGATAAACTGCAATTACAGCTAGGATCAGAAACAGGAAAGGGTAGAATTAAGCAGCTTCCTAAATTGTAAATGATTAGAGCATTGACGTAAGTGCAGGAGGAGCTCATTCCAATAACGCGGGCCAAGGTATGAGAGGGCCTTCCCCCCTGATCTTGTCCTCCTGACTCGGGAAACCTCTAAAATATGCTTGGAGCACGAGCAGAGAGACCTAGAGGGACGGTAGGATGTAGATTTCTCTGCAAGATAGATAGGACCAAGATTGGAAAGTGCCTATGGATGGTACAGCAAATTTGGATTTTTACCCGTTGGCATATAGGAAGCCAATGAAGCTGCAAGAGAAGAGGGCGGGAAGCAGTCCTAGGGGGCACGTTAAGAACTAGCCTTGCCGCCATGTTCTGGACCACCTGTAATCTGTTGATCGAAATCTCACTAGCAGAGATCAGCAGACTGTTACAGTAGTTCAGCCGGCTTAATATAAGTATTTACAACAAGGGGTGCCTGAGTCTTTCGAGTAGAGACAGGAAGCAAAGGAAAGACTTGACTGTCAAAAGGCCTAGAGTATGGAAACAATCTCCAGCTGTCTGAGAGGTGTGCTCGTTCAGGGTGAGGGCTTGGTCCAGGTGGATGCCTAAATTCTTTAAAATGGATTTAGGGTCAGGAGGGGTGCCCAAATTGAGCGGCCACCACTTGGGAGACCATAGTAGGGGGCCCTCTCCGAAGAGCAAAATCTCAGTTTTCCTAACGTTACACTGGAGGAGATTACTCTCCATCCAGTGTGAGATGGCTCTCATTTCCGAGGAGAAGGTCAGCTGTACAGACGGTGTGAATTTGTCAAAAGGTAAAAGCAGCTGTGTATTGTCAGCATAGGATATTGGGGTGAACCCATAAATCCTCAAGAGACTGACCAAAGTGGCAACATAGATATTGAAAAGTGTGGGGCTCAGGCATGAGCCCTGAGGCAATCCCTTGGACAGTTCCATAGGTGCCGAACGATATGGGCCAAAATTGACAGTCTGAGAGCGAACAGATAAAAAACTCGACATCAACTGAAAAGCAGAGTTTCTTAGATCAATCTCCTTCAGTCTCCTGAGTAATACCTTATGTGAGTCCATGTCGAATGCAGCAGACAGGTCCAACAGCATCAGAATCATGGTGTGGCCCTTCTCTAGGGTCATACTGATGTTCTCGGTGACCGCTAGCAGGGCTGATTCGGTGCTGTGTTTGGGCAGAAGGACTGACTTGGAGAGATCTAAACAACCAGTAAGTTCGACATGGTTTGAGAGATGTATGTTAATATGTCTCTCCAGTAGTTTCCTCAGGAAATGAAGAAGCGAGATGGGATGGAGATTGGACGGATCTGTCAGAGGGGCCTTGGTGTTCTTGCGAATGGTCATAACCTGCGCTGCTTACCATTCTGACGGTTCGTGACCCTGACCCTCAGACGTTCAATCGAGGGAGAGAGTTGAGTGGCCAGAGAGGTGACAACTTTGGCTGGAATAATGTCGTGAGGGGACCCAGATTTTACTCTATGGATCAGAATCACTACATCTGCCGAGGTCAGCAGAGGAAAGCTTTCAAGCAGCTGAGGGGTTACCGGTTCAGGTAGATCTGCAGTGAAAGGGGCCAGTTACTGGCTTCCTGACAGAACAATTCTTTCATAGATTTGCTACATTTTCTGTGAGAAATGTTGTGCAATATCATTACATACTGTTTGTGTGGGTGTCTCAAGATTCTCACAGGCCTTGGGATTGGTAGAATTTTAGGGGCATTGCCAGCCATAGCTAGTTGAGAGGCAATGTAAGTTTTACGCACAACTTTTATGTTATTATGGTAACTGGACCAAGTGACCAGAAACTGAACCTTATTGCTCTCATCGTGGGTTGTACGCCAACATCTCTCATATTTCCTCCAAAGTTGTTTTTGCACACACAACTGAGGGGAGAACCAGGCAGCCTGCGGCCATTTGCAGTGGTTAGGGAGGCGTTTCAGTGGTGCAAGATAGTCAATAGTCTTGGAGACTGCAGAATTGTATTTAGACAGCGCTTCTACTATATTGTCCAATGCGATGATCCGTGGCCTTAATAAGGAGGCTTGAAAGCTCTCCGAGGTGACTTTTTGCCATTGTCTACGGATATGATGTATGGCTGGGTTAGATCCCTTCAGCTCCCTTGGGCCTTGAATGGAAAAATCAATTAGCGCGTGGTTGGACCAAGTTCGCTGGAAGGGGAGCTCACACTGAACATTAAGAGAATTGGAAAAAATAATGTCCAGTTGTGACCAGCTTTGTGAGTGAGGCCTGCATTGAGCTTGGATAGGCCTAGGAATGCCAAGTCAGCCATAAGAGCCTGTGAATCTGCATTGGAGGTGCATTCACTATGAATATTAAAGTCACCTAATAGCATACACCATTGGTTCACTCTAGGATGGGTGGAAACAAAAATGTTTCAAGACAACAAAAGATTGTTAAATTGGACAGACGAATGGTTGCCATTGCAATGTATAACTGGTAAACTTGCAAAAGCAAAAACAAATGAAATAAAAAGGAAATGAAAACCTAGAAACTGCTCTAATTCTTAACAATTGTGATATATTATTATTCCTCAAAAGATAAAAGTATTCTAATGGTGCAGTGCAAATTGCAATAAGTGAGGTGCAAATACGTTTATATACAAGAGAAATGTGATCATTCACAATAGGCTGCATTTGATCATATAATGTCAAATCAAGGTACTCTCTATGAGCCACACAATGTTTACATATTTTTGTCACAGTTTTGTGAATGATGCAATCACACAAGAGCACAACAAATAAATGTCCATACAGGTGCCTGACTTTTGAAAAATAAAAGTCCTTTAATGTACACTGGAAGGAAATACTACACACAAATATAGTCCCAACACAAATTGGTACCATGGGCACGTTAGGAAGAGATGTTCAACTATCCATTATGTAGCATTGGCACCCTCCTTCCAGGTGGTTCCTCACTCCTCCGGTATAGAGTATTAATATCACTATGTCTTAGGTGTAGATCTCCAACTAAAATGCTTGCACTCAATCACTCACAGTTCAGTTTTTGCAGTTTCTTACCGACTGCTGTGGAATAGACCTTAAGGCAGCCGTACGGCTCCCTTTACATCATGCTTTCCCATCTCCCACATCTGGGAGGTGGTGCGCTATAACTCTCAGCAGGATCTATGTGCTGGGGCACTCGCATAGTAGATGCATATCTGCCACTCCTGTTTCCCTGAGGTCTCCAGTGATCTTCTGTGTTTGTCAAGCAGATGGGTGTGATGCTCTGTGGTGAATTGTCAGACACCTTCCTTCTCTTAGAAAGCATACAGGCTAATAGGCACTTCAGATCAGGCATACTTCTCCCAGTAAGTGACAGACTGGAGTGGTGTCCCCTCAGCTATGGGACCCTGGCTGTCAGGAATGCACCAGCTCTGGTTGCACAGCAGTCCTCTGAGTTTCTTTGGAGCTCTCCTTTCCTTGGCCATAGAGGGCTTGGGACTGAAACAAAGGAGGTGTAGACGGGTACTACCTTTAAACAGCAAAATTATACATAGATGTATATCCTCTGTCTGCATCTTCAGAACTGATTTGGTATGCCCTTTCAATAACGAAACATAGGGGCAGGGAACCCTCAGGCATTTTTGACAGCAGCCACTGTGCCAAAAATACATGCATTGAGGTTCCGCTACTCCCTTCCAGGAACCCAACAAAGTGCAGATTATTGCGACGGGTGCAGCCCTCTGCATCCTCCATCTGCATCGCCAATTCTTCATTGACTATGGTTAATTTGTTAACTTTCTATTGAAGTGATGTCACAGTGTCCTTAACTAACAACATCCTTGTCTCTGTTTCTGTTATGTGATCTACTGCCTTCCAGAGATAATGCCTTAACTAGGTGACTGCAGGTCCCACTGCCCTAATCTTCGCATCTAGCATGTTGCATAATTGTGTGATGACAGCCAACAGCGTGGCGTTGTCTGGATCCTTGCTCACTTTGCCATTGGATTCAAGCTAGCCTGGCTGATGAAGAGTGTTACCCAGAAACCGGTCTCAGGATGCTTGTTTCTGGTTCAGGGCAGATATGGCTTGCCACCTCTCCAGTGTGATCTTGGCAGCCCGGGCAGAGGGTTGGCCACAGCCCGGTCCTAATCACTGCATGCCCCTGAAGGGGGTCAGTGGGCGCCAAATCAGTTAGAGACCGTCAATCAATCATTGGGGCGTGGGCGGTGTGCAGTCTGGTCATGCACTCCCACTCACCGCACTGGCCGCTTTGCACCTCAGCTCCGCATGAATCACCCCAGTGTCTCCAAGGCCAAGTATAGCCTCAGCCGCCACCTCACGGCCTCCACCCCTTAATGAAAGCGGCGGACACTACAGCTTTACAGGGGGCCTGGGCAGGCTCTGTGCCCGACTCCACTGCAAACCTTCCCTGGCGCAGTCTCGCCCACGACATCACCTTCCATCCAGCCCCTCTACCTAGCACTCCAGCAGCCAGAGCGCAGACCCTACATGGCTGAAATTCTGCCCAGGGCACCTGCAGATGCCTCTGAATCCTGCGATGTCGCTACCCAGCAATGATTGGGCCACACTGGGTCCCGGGTGCACTGGACAACGGCAATAAGTCATTGATGTGTGTGGGCAGGATGACGGTGGATGATTAGGCCTGACTGCTCAGAGCACACTCAGATAGCGTCCTCCATGGTGGCTTAGCAGGCCATGCCCCTGCATGCATGCAGTTTTGTTCCTGTGAACATACTGATTTTCGGATCCTCTGCTAATTCTGGTATTATACTCAGCCACACTTTGTAATGTTGGGATCTAAATTACATACTCATAATTAGGAACTTAACACAGCCATGGGCATATTTAAAAGGAAATGATAGCGTGCGGAGCTGTGGCAATTTTTTTTGCACCACGTGCAGCCATTTCCAAAAAGCAGAGATGCGCTGTATTTACAAGAATACGGTGCACCTCTGTTTTTTACCTCGCGCTGGGGCTAAATAGAACTGCCTAGCGAAAACGCAGAAACCCTTGCGCCATAATTCAAGGGTGCCTTCAGTTGCAGGGAGTGATTGAATATGTGCAAAAATTGTCCCTTCCTGTACACAAACAATCAATAATGGAGATTTGCTTTCCTTGTGTGTGCTGCATTGTACAGAACACATAGAAGTAGCAAATCGCCATTGTTTAATGATTGCTCATGTGCAGAAAGGGACACTTTCCTGCACATATACATTCATTTATGGCACTTTGCTCTTTCTATGTTTGCTGCAAAATGCAGAACACATAGAAAAAAGAAAAAAAAGGGGAAATAAATGTATTTCTCCTTGTTGCTCCGCGTTATGCCTGCTCTTGCACGCTGTAAGTTATTACAGATTCTTGTAAATTTGGGACAGCGTCAAAAAGCAATGGGTGTTGTGTAAGAACGCCCACAGCAACACCCATTGCACGCCCCATGCCTGCAGATACCTGTGTGAAAGTGTACCATATATACAAAGTGGCGTTAAGCCACGAAAAGGGGCTCAACGCCACTTTAAAAATATGGTGCAGGGCATTGCTCCATCAAACTTTAAAAAAGTGATGTTCCAGTCGCACAATCCCCCTGTAAATATGCCAACAAAGTCTCATAAAGGCAAACATCTGTTGGTTAATAGTAGACTGTCTGACGGTGCCAAACGCTACAAGGAAAAACATTCCGAACATAGAAATTGCTGTCCATTCTTACAGAAATTCGGGTTTTCCATTATTCAAAATGGTGACCACTTGCCTGTATTACTCATGTGCACTTTTAGCATTTAGATCTTCATGTTCTAGCCCTTCCATGCAAGCAAACAGCAGATACGGGTTACATTGTAGCATTTATACTTGAAACGGAAAATATAACCCTTTAGTGCGCTAACTGCAATTATGACAATAGACACACGATGGCAGCATTTGATAAAACACGACTATTGCTCTTAATGATAAAATGACGCAGAACCCAGTTTCATCATGTTCTTGTTTTAATACTGACATTTTAAACAAGCAAGCATACAGCTGAACAGTCCACTCGTGATCTACCACCATTCTGTCGCTTTCCTCCCTCACGTTTATCAACACAACCAGTAAATAATCCACACGTTCTGTGTGCCTTAGTTAACCATTCAGTAACAGTAAAAAAAATGTATTTGGTCGTCAGACCATAAACATACAAATACGTTTAAACCGCCCATTGGCGATTTAAAAATATTATAAAAGATATTTAAAAGCCTCACAAAAAAGGGGCATAACAATTAATCTTTGTAAGCATAAATCATGTTCTTCTATCGTAAGAGTGTTAAAAATAACCGGAAACTGTCTGTCAAACAATTCATGATACCTAGGGGCATATTTACAGGCCCCTTGCGCCGCTTTTGCGTCGCCGTTGCGCCACCGTTGCGTCACTTTTGTGACGCAGCGGCGGCGCAAAAGATGCGCCATGGTGCGGGGTATTTACAACGTGACACATCTGGGAGATGCGTCACGTTGTAAAGCTCTGTGCCAGAAGGAGGCGTTCCTGCGCGGGGGGGGGGGTGGCGTTCCAGCGCAGGAACGCCTCCTGAAAGTGGCTGAGTGAAATCTACAAGATTTCACTTAGTCATTTTGGGGCCCATGCTGCGTCAAAACCCTGCGCCTGCTTGAAGCAGGCGTAAGGATTGACGCAGCATTGGAAGAATAGGGCCCCCGAGCATTGCTGGAGCTGCGCCGTGCTTGCGACGCAACTGCAGCAATGCGACACCTTTACGGCACAGATGCGTCACGCATCTGTGCCGTTTTTGCCCCATGGTTGGCCGCATTGTAAATGCAGCGCAACCATGTCAGCATATTCATGGCACAAAATAAGGGGCAGATTTACAAGCCCCTTGCGCCTCTTTTTTTCTTCCGCCGTTGCGTCACTTTTGTGACGCAGCGGCGGCACAAAAGATGCGCCATGGTGCGGGCTATTTACAAAGTGACTCATCTGGAAGATGCGTCACATTGTAAAGCCTTGCGCCTTAAGGAGGCGTTCCGGCGCAGGGGGAGGCGTTCCTGCGCAGGAACGCCTCCTAAAAGTGGCTGAGTGAAATCTACAAGATTTCACTCAGTCACTTTTAGGCCAATGCTACGTCAAAACCCTGCGCCTGCTTGAAGCATGCGTAAGGCTTGACGCAGCATTAGTAGAATGGGCCCCCCAGAGCATTGCTGGAGCTGCTTCACGCTTGCGACGGAACTGCAGCAATGCGACACCTTTACGGCACAGATGCGTCACTCATCTGTGCCGTTTGTGCCCCATGGTGCGCCGCATTGTAAATGGGGTGATCATGGGTGGCGGAGGCATGGCGCACAATTACTGGCGCATCCCTGCTAATTTGCAGGGATGCGCCAGTAATTGTAAATATGCCCCTTAGTGGCGCATCCCTGCTGATATGCAGGGATGCGCCACTTATTGTAAATATGCCCCTTAATTCAAGGTTGCAGCAGGCTGCCTAAAACTTTATTACAAATGAATGAAGAAGATAAACTAGTCTAGTGGTGCTACAGGTAGCATAAAAAGGGAGAGAGTGGGGGCCTAAAAAGATCATTCAGTGGCATGAATGTATCGTAGTCAGGTTCATTTCCCTCACCAACATGCCCTAAAGATGTTAGGACGAGGCAAGGGTTAGTGTCTGGGACTCCCTTCTGATTCTCCACATGTGACCTAGGAACTTCACGATTGCGCACACAAATAATGGTCTTGTATCTGATTTTAGTAAGCGCGAGGTCGCACTAGAATTGCAAGTCCCAGCTGCTTGCAAATTGGGAATATCCATTAGGCCCTGGGTTATATGCAGTACAGGCAAAGAAGACATGACCTATTGATTCGGTCGGGGCAGGACAGCAAGGACAGCCTTTGTTCAGGGCAGCATTGCATAACCAAGAATTTGTATATACATTTACGGGTAGGTTGCATTGCCTAAATTGTATATATAATTTCCTGTCAGTGGGGCACCTTGATGAGATCAAGATAATTTTCCAGGGAAGGGCTAACTCTACCCAGTCCCAATGCAACACTTTGATTTGTTTTTTGGTGATGGGTGATGGGCAATTAACGCTATGCCCTATTAACCCAATACTAGAGATGAGGTATCTGATGTCCTTGATCCATCCTATTTTAGTCGATGTATCCAAATAGCAAACCTTGTTGAAGGCAACTGTGTACGAGAACAGTTCTGGGGTGGTAACAAGCCTCTGCCAGAATAGGAGCGGGTGAAGCTTCACTAGGTCCTTGAAAGGTCTGATGGCCATGTCAAGCTTTAAGGGCAGAGTGGTATACTTGGTGGAAAGGACACTGGGGGCCTCATTTATGAGAAACTGATGCATCGCTGCGTGAAAGCATCGATGCGTCACCTCTCAGTGCGCACTCCTTTCTGACATACCTGATGCCTCATATTTAATGTATGACACATCATGCCGCAAGGAGTTACAGATACGTCAGTATTTCTGATGTATCTGTATGTGTCAAAAGTGAACCATTGCTGGAGTGTGTCACAAAAGTGACGCAACTCCAGAAATGCGTCCTTTCACATGGGGCAAGCCCCATGTGAAAGGGCCTGCGCCAGTCTTACGCCTGCTGTGAGGCAGGCGTAAGATTTTGACGCACGGCGTCCTAGAAGTGACACAGTGACATCTTATAGATATCACTGTGTCACTTCTACGACGCTTCTTGTGGCGGAACACCCCCCCCCCTGCATACATTATACCTGTCGCAGATATAATGTAGCACAGGGGTTTACAAAGTGACGCATCGGAAGCGCAAAACTGACGCAAGGCCTCATCCCTCAGTTCTTAAGAAACGTATTCTCAGTTGCTATAAGATTGCTCAGTTTTTCAAAACCTCAGAGGTCTGCCCATAAAGGGCACTGCTCAATGCCTTACATATATAAATCTCCAATGCCGGTGCAAGCAGTTCTACCATCTCATCCAAAACTTGCATGGAAGGTAATTTACCCCCTCTCGTGCCTCTGGCATAGACGTTATAAATGTCTCAGCACTTTCCTGTACTATCCCTTAACCTAATACAAGGATATCTAGATTCTCAGTAGGGAGCTCTTTGGTGTCGCAAACATGTGCGATACTAACCAGAGTTATCAATCCTCCTGAGGGACAGCCTTGTTTAGATGCTACTGCCGGTTTGTTGCGAGTCACAAAGCATGGCACATATATCGGTGTTAAACTCCAGGTTTCCTGCAAAATGCAGATATCGTGCGAGTTGGTGAACTCAAGCCATTGAGGTTGGCATAGTTTGCTCCTTATTCCAACCATGTCCAAGAAGCTATTTTTAGCTGGCAGACATCTATGGGCTGTGATTGTTCAGGTGTATCGAGAGCGCCATGGGTCTCAGCTTCGAGGACCATAGAGCGGTTGCACATGGGTTTGTCTACAATCTGAACAGCGTCTCCCATGACTAACGGCCTCTGTGAGGAGGGGTTGGTATATTCTTGGCCAGTCATTAACTTGGTTTCTGAATGTATACCCATAGTCGATCATTCATACAAGGCTCCTGAAGGCAGTCCACCAATTGCATGTCAGCAGGTTGGGAGATATAAATGGAAATGTACTAACTTTTGACACAACGCAGCAGAGAAACCCAAGTTAGGTCAAAAGAAGAGTGAAAAACTGCACCATATCTACCACAATATGGGCGCCATATCTGCTAAGACATGAAACTGATAATATCTCTCTGCCAGCAAAGTGCCATTTAGGCTGTTATGACCTGAAGCACACCCCCTTGCACCATATCACAAGGGTGTGTGCATCCTGTCAGGCATAGGTATTGTACTGGAAGAGGTCCCTTCCAGAAAAAAACTATGGCCCTCATTTATGAGCTTTTGGTGCAGCTCAGCATAGCAAAGAATCTTGCTGCTGCCGTGCATCAAAACAAAAGGGTGGGCATGCATTCTATCTATCTATCTGATACAGTGCATTCCTGTCCTTTTCCCCTGTGCCGGCGCACAGTGGGCTTCCATGCCACAACAGAGGTACCCTTGCAGGGCTTATTGTTTTTGTGCAGGAAGGCACACCTTCCTGCAAAAAATCAATCAATTCAAGCAATTTTCTCTTTCTATGTTTGCTGCTGAATGCACTAGAAATGAAAACATATCTCCTCGTTGCGCCTCTTTAACGCCACCCCTGGGGTGGCTTTAGATTCTGATGCATTCCTAGGTTTACAATTTCTCGTAAATCTGGGAATGCTTCAGATTCTATGGGTATTGTGTGGGAACACCCACAGCAACACCCATGGAACGCCCCTTTAATGCAGTGTTCTGTGGGAAAGAAGCAGATAAGTACTAGGTGACGTAAAGTTGCTTTATATGGCCATGTAAATATGCCACAGCAAATCGCGCCACTGGAACGTAAAAAAAGTGACACTCCGGCAGTGCAAAAGTGGCGCAAGGGGCCTCATAAATGAGGCCATATGCTTTAACACATGCCCCATTTTGTAACCATGCTGTACAATACAGCCTTTATGCAATGTAACACACAGCGCTACTTTGAGCTACTTTGGCCAACTTTCAAACACAAGTTCTGATTTGTGTTGGAAAGTAAACACAACCACAACAAAATGTTTTGGGTTTATATTGCAAAAATATTCCAAACGCTGTACAAAGTCTTAGTAAAACAGGGCTGAAGTTTAATTTTACATGCTCAAGCTTACACGTCCCAACATGCAAAATGCTCCTGGGTGAAAAAACATTACTGGCTGCCCTGACTCCTATCACATGTAGATACTCACTTGAAACCCATTCCCTTTGGTGGAATTTCCATGTAAGTAAGAGACATGGCAGTAGAAGAACCCAGGGGCATATTACCAACAACTAGCGATAATTTTTGTCTCTAACTTGTTTAGAGACAAAAATTATCGCCGCACATCGGCGATTTTTATCGCAGATAAACCTTGCTATTAGCAAGGTTTATCGCAAATGCGATAAAAAACGGCGGCAATGCATGAATATCGCTGAAAAGTCAGCGATATTCATGCATTATCGAGCAAATGCTCTTAGCCATGTTATCCACCTCCCATTGGATAACATGGCTAAGAACTGCTCAGGGCAGGTGTTAGCTTTTGGAGATATTCGCGCTTAGCGCGAATATCTCCAAAAGCTGGTAATAGGAGATAGCGATGTTAGCGACTGTTTTCAGTCCCTAACATCTTGGCACGCCCACTTTGCATGTCATTAGTGATAAGTATCACTGAAATGCAAAGCGGGGCCCAAGATGGTCGCTATCTCCTATTAGCTGTCACTAACTGGTGTTAGCGACAGCTAGGTAATAGGGAGATCATTTTATCTCCGCTTTCTTGGCTTTTAAAGCCAAAAAAGCGGAGATAAACCCCCTTGATAATATGCCCCCCACTTTCTCCTGAGATTCTCTGGATGAGTTCCCATCATGCTCCTGGGAGCTTAATAATTAACATTTCCAGCAAAAGTTTGTTTGTGTGTTGTATTCCGTTATTAAGTGGTAGGTTACACAGCTTGCTATCACATTTCTCTCATGTATGAGGAAATAAAGTTGGTAGGCCTTGTAAGAAATACAGTCTTTGGACAGCCAACCCTAGAATAGATCCTTAGGGGCCCATGCATCATTGGAAATTGAGGTCGCAAACTGTCCCTTAGCGACCGCAATTTTTGAATTTGGGATGCATCATCCCAAATGCAAAAATAGCTATTTAAATAATCGCTACATTTGTGATTACTAAAGTTGTGAGTGCATTTAGGGAATCACAAATTGTGATTCCCTAAATGCAATGCAACAAAAAAAATATTTGCGGTTTCCCAGTTAAGAAACACAAATTACCATCAACTCAAAGTAGATGGTAATTTGCAAGAACTTAAAAAATGCACAAAAGTTCCTTTTTCAAAGTTTTATGTTGCACACATAACTGCCCTTGGGACATGTGTGTGTGCAAAATGTTTTTAAATTGTACTTTCAGGGGTGCAGGGTCTCCTTTTGCACCCTTGCACCCTTGAAATTGCATGCACAATTTGCGAGTACCTATTTGGTACTCGCATATTGCGCATGCAATTCCCATTGATTCCTATGGTCCTCTAGGCCCATAGGAATGAATTGGAAGCAATTCTTTATTTGCTATTTGCAATTTGCGAGTCGCAAATAGGGAATGTGTAGGAATCACATTTTTTTTGCGATTCCTACATGCATAAGGAATTGTGATTCCTAAATTGCGATTTCTTAAAAATCGCAATTTAGGAATCGCGATTCCTAACTTTGATGCATGTGGCCATTAGAGCCCTTGTTACCACCCTGATCATTCGGTCATAGTTCATTTGGACATCAACAGACATCAGTGACTGCTGTATATTCGATGGACAAGTGAGTCATTAAAATGATGCCCATGAATACATCATTAAAGCCTCTGCTCTTCAAGTGAACTCAAACCTCACAAATTCAAAATATGTCATCCCTCTACGTACATGGGCACAAACTCTTTTGGAACAGGACAGGTACCCTGGTAGAGTTCGAATCACTTTTCCCAGAAGTTGCTGTCTCCACTGCCATCGATCTTCTCTTTTTTCAAAGCTTTCCTCTCTATCTCAAAATCACTCTCAGTTTTTCTGCTTTTCTCTTTCCATCTCCTGATGCTCATTTTTCTCTCATATGCCTATCTATCACGTCTCTCCCTCCTCCTTTCCTTCTGTTTCAGGCAAGCTTATCTAAGCTTCTCATTCTCAAATTCCCTGACCTCTCTTCTTCCTCAGCCTTAGCTATCTGATGAGAGCCATCTGCAAGTTCAGTGTCTCAGCTAGACTCAACCCATCCAAGAGAATAGCTTGTGGAGTTGCTGACAATGAGACCCCAAAATGGTGGTGCTGATTGCCTTGTGGTCACAATAGAAATCAAATTTGGAGAAAATGCTGGGCGTGTCTGGGGAAAACATGTGCTAAGGGTCTAAGAGGGCCTGACACCACTGCACTCTCTCCCTGGGTTCATAACATGGCACCATCCCCCATGTTCATCATAGTTTCTTCCCTCCCCTCGAGTTTATCTAACTAGTCTCTTACAAAATTAACAATTACCTTGCATCCTCTTTGGGAGCCCTCCATCCTGTACCCAAATATAGGTCCTCAATTGATCTAAGGACAGGTTGTCAAGGCCTCACCCACTAAACTTGAATCTGCCATATTAATATGCAGGTCTGAATGTGTACAAGTTTGACTTATTACTCTATTGCTGTAAGTTGAAGCTGTCTTTTTCAGGATCACACAATGCTTGCCACTAATTAATTTTAAACTCCCTCCAGGGGCTCATGGGACAAGCAGGGCTACTTGGTCTCAACCATCAGGATATGGATGGTTTGCCTCTGATGTCCTCGTGCTCCCTCTTACTATGGCTGTGTAAAATGGGCAGCCTTTTTATCACAGATGAGTGATACGTCATTGTGGATGAGATTGAGTTCAAAGCTCAACAATCATACAGTGTATAAAACACCAATTGTTCACTCTAGGATGGGGTGGAAACAAAAATGTTTTAAGACAACAAAAGATTGTTAAATTGGACAGACAAATGGTTGCCAATGCAATTTATTACTGGTAAACTTGCAAAAGCAAAAACAAATGAAATAAAAATGAAATGAAAACCTAGCAACTGCTCTAATTCTTAACAATTGTGATATTTTATTGTATTATTGTCCCTCAAAAGATAAAAGTATTTTCATGGTGCAGTGCAAATTGCGATAAGTGAGGTATAAATACGTTTATATACAAAAGAAGGTGGAAATCTGATCATTCACAATAGGTTGTATTTGAACATATAATATCACATCTGGGTACTCTCTATGAGCCACACAATGTTTTCATTTTTTCACAGTGTTATGAATTATGCAATCACAGAAGAGCACACCAAATAAATGTCCATACAGGTGCCTGACTTTTGAAAAAGAAAAGGCCTTTAATGTACACTGGAAGGGAATTCTACCCACAAATATAGTCCTAACATAAATTGGTACCATGTGCATGTTAGGAAGAGATGATCTTCTATCTGCTTTCTAGCATTGGCCCCCTCCTTCCAGGCGGTTCCTCCCTCCTCCGGTATAGGGTATTAATATCACTATGTCTTAGGTGTAGATCTCCAACTAAAATGCTTGCACTCAATGTCCTGTTTTTATAGTTTATTACCAACCGCTGTAGAATAGACCTTCAGGAAGCCATCCGGCTCCCTTTACATCATGCTTTCCCACCTCCCACATCTGGGAGGTAGTGTGCTGTAACTCTCAGCAGGATCTATGTACTGGCTGCTGGGGCACTCGCATAGTAGATGCAGATCTGGCACTCCTTTTCTCTGAGGTCTCCAGTGATCTTCTGTGTTTGTCAAGCAGAGGGATGTGACACTCTGAGATGAAGGCTGGATCACAGTGCAAACCTTTGAGCTCCACACATGTTACTTCTCTTTCAGGGCTGACAGACACCTTCCTTCTCTAAGAAAGCATACAGGCTAAAGGGCACTTCAGATCAGGTAACCAGTTCTCCCAGTAAGTGTCAGACTGGAGTGATGTCCCCTCAGCTCTGGAACCCTGGTTGCCAGGCAGACACCAACTCTGGTTGCACAGCAGTCCTCTGAGTTTCTTTGAAGCTTTCCTTTCCTTAGCCATAGAGGGCTTGGAACTGGAACAAAGGTGTTGTAGTCGGATACCACTTTTAAACAGCAAAATCATATAGGAGATGTATACTCTCTGCCAGCATCTTCAGAACTGATTTGGTATGCCCTTTCAATAACAAAATATAGGGACAGGGAACCCTCAGGCATTATTCACAGCAGCCACTGTGACAAAAATACCTTCATTGAGGTTCCCTCACTCCCTTCTGGGAACCCCACAAAGTGCAGATTATTGCGACGGGTGCAACCCTCTGCATCCTCCATCTGCACAGCCAATTCTTTAGTGACTACAGATAATACATTATTTTTCTGTTGAAGTGATATCACAGTGTCCTTAACTAACGACATCCTTGTCTCTGTTTCTGTTATGTGATCTACTGCCTTCCGGAGATAATGCCTTAACAGGGTGACTTCAGGTCTCACTGCCCCAATCTTCACATCCAGCATGTTGCATAATTGTGTGATGGCAGCCAACAGCGTGGCGTTGTTGGGAGCCTTGCTCACTTTGCCACTGGATTCAAACTAGCTTGGCTGATGAAGGGTGTTACCCAGCACCAGTCTCAGGATGCTTGATTCTGGTTCAGGGAAGACATGGCTTGGGCAGTTTAGGCTGGACTGTTCTCATGAGGCACAGTGTCAAGACTGATTTGCATATAGCTGCATCTGAACTGAGGTGGCGAAGTGATCCAAAGAATGATGATAGATTCAACCCAGATCTGTGACTGGGGGTGAGTATCTGAAAAGTTTCAGAGCTCCGTCCATCATCTACTTGTGTTTGCTTTGTTTGCTTAAGTTGGCAGGGTATGCCCAGACGTGGGACCCTTGCTCACTTTGACACTGGACTCAAGTTAGCCTGGGCAATGAAGGGTGTTAGCCAGAAACTGGTCCCGGAATGCTCGTTTCCGGTTCAGGGAAGACCTGGCTTGGAAGTTTGGGCTGGACTGTTCCCATGAGGCACAGGGTCAAGACTGGTTTGCATATAGCTGCGTCAAAACTGAGGTGGCAAAATGAGCTAAAGAATGATTATGGATTCAACCCAGATCTGTGACTGAGGGTGAGTGTCTGAAAAGTGTCAGTGCTACGTCCGGCATCTCCTTGTGTTTGCGTTGTCTGGAGCCACCCCAGTGGCCTTAACCCCCTTTGTGGAGCTAGCCCCCGCGATCGTGTTATGGTCCATGGTACTCTGCTTAGTCAATGGGGCAGATGATTTTTCCTTAATCATGTTGACTCTTGAGGGGACCCTCAGGGCACAGCAGACCTCCCTAGCTGTGTATAAAGTTCTTCCTTTATGGTCAAGGCCCTACATAGCAGACCTACATAGCACTGCTTGACAGCTGTTCCATCAGAGCGACACTCATCCAGGGTCTAAGCGCCACTGGTTGGGCCTCACAGACTTGACCTGTCCAGGGCCACAAGCTGCACTAGGACATAGCCCGGCGCCTCTGCAACCCTATGACCAGTCGCAATGTGCACCCCAATGAGATCCCACGCACTTGGCCTCCAATCAGCTGTGCGCCCAACCAAAAGCAGCCAGGTAGTGGCACCTGGTCCCCATCACCACCCCTCCGGTGTGATCAGGGCAGCCCGGTCAGCCGGTAGGCCACAGCCCCGGTCCTAATCACTGCAGGCCCCTGAAGGGGGCCAGTGGGCGCCAAATCAGTTACAGCCCCGGCTGTCAATCATTGGGGCGTGGGCGCTGTGCAGTCCGGTCACACACCCCCACTCACCGCTCTGGCAGGCCAGCACTGCAGCTCTGCTTGTATCGGCCCAGTGTCTCCAAGGCCAAGTATAGCCTCAGCCGCTACCTCTCGGCCTCCACCCCTTTAATGAATGCGGCTGACACTACAGCTTTATTGGGGGCCTGGGCAGGCTCTGAGCCCTACTCCACTGCAAACTTCCCCAGGCGCAGTCTCGCCCACAACATCACCTTCCATCCGACCCCTCTACATAGCACTGCAGCAGCCACAGCGCAGACCCTGAACAGCTGAGATTCAGCCCACGGCACCCGCAGATGCCCCTGACTCCTGCGGTGTCTCTACCCGGCAATGAATGGGCCGCACTAGTTCCCAGGTGCCCTGGACAATGGCAATAAGTTATTGATGTGTGTGGTCAGAATGACGGTGGATGATTAGGCCTGACTGCTCAGAGCACACTCAATTAACGTCTCCATGCTGGCTCAGCTGGCCATGGACCCCGCAGGCATGCAGTTTTGTTCCTGTGAACATACTGATTTTCGGATCCTCTGCTCATTCTGGTATTATACTCAGCAACACTTTGTAATGTTGGTATCTAAATTACATACTCATAATTAGGAACATAAAACAGCCAGGGACATATTTACAAGGAAATGATAGAGCGCGGAGCTGTGGCAAATTTTGCTGCACCACGCACCACCATTTCCAAGGGTGCCTTCAGTTGCAGGGAATGATTGAATATGTGCAGGGATTTGTCCTTTCCTGTACATAAACAATCAATAATGGAGATTTGGTTTCTCTATGTGTGCTGCATTGTACAGCACACATAGTAATAGCAAATTGCCATTGTTTATTGATTGCTTACGTGCAGAAAGGGACACCTTCCTGCACATAAACAATAATGTATGCCTCTTTGCTCTTTCCATGTTTGCAGCAGAATGCGGCACACATAGAAAAAGAAAAAAAGGGAGAAATAAAAGTAATTCTCCTTGTTGCTCCATATTATGCCATCTCTTGCATGCTGTTAGGTATTACAGATTCTTGTAAATCTGGGGCAGCGTCAAAAAGCAATGGGTGTTGTGAACGAACACCCACAGCAACACCCATTGTGCGCCTCATGCATGCAGATACCTGCGTGAAAGTGTACCATATATACAAAGCGGCTTTAAGTCACGAAAAGGGGCTCAAAGCCACTTTGTAAATATGGTGCAGGGCATTGCTCCATCAAACTTAAAAAAGTGATGTTCCAGTGGAACAATACCCTTGTAAATATGCCCCCAAGTCTCATAAAGGCACACGACTTTTGGTTAATAGTAGACTGTCTGAAGGTGCCAAATGCTACGAGGAAAAACATTCCAGAAATTGCTGTCCATTCTTACAGAAATTCAGGTTTTCCATTATTCATATTTGTGACTACATCCCTGTATTACTCATGTGCACTTTTAGCATTTAGCTCTTCATATTCTAGCCCTTCCATGCAAGCAAACAGCAGATAAGGGTTACGTTGTAGCATTTATACTTGAAATGGAAAATATAACCCTTCAGTGCATTAGCTGCAGTTGTGATAAAAGACACACGATGGCAGCATTTGATAAAACACGACTCTTGCTCTTAATGATAAAAAATGACGCAGAGCCCAGTTCCATCATGTTCTTGTTTTAATACTGACATTTTAAACAAGCAAGCATACAGCTGAACAGTCCACTCGTGATCTACCACCATTCTGTCGCTTTCCTCCCTCACGTTTATCAACACAACCATTAAATAATCCACACGTTCTGTGTGCCTCAGTTAACCATTCAGTAAAAGGCAAAAAAAATATTTGGTCGTCAGACCATAAACATACAAATACATTTAAACAGCCCATTGGAGAATTAAAATAATTATAAAAGATATTTAAAAGCCTCACAAAAAAGGGGCATAACAATTCATCTATGTAAGCATAATCATTTTCTTCTATCATAAGATTATTAAAAATAACCGTAAAACTGTCAAACAATTCATGATACCTAATTCAAGGGTGCAGCAGGCTGCTTAAAACGTTATTACAAATGAATTAAGAAGATAAACTAGCCTAGTGGTGCTACATGTAGCATAACAAGCATTGGCATAGCCAATAGGTCTCGCTTTTGGGACCTTTATTTATTTATTTGTATTTTGTAAAGGACATAGTTACACTAGCAAGTGTGTCCCCGCGCTGAAAAGGACCTTATAAGTATTTAGTTATGCAGCACAATATTCTTGTTGCAACAACATCAACTGTTGCATGGCCAAACACTTATAAGGTCCCAAAAGCGAGACCTATTGGCTATGCCAATGCTAGTTGACAGTGCAAAGAAAAGGTACTTTGCTGCATTACTTTCTCCCAGTCGATCAAGGCCCATGACTTTCTACTCCCAATAACGTAAACAAACCCAGTTCTAGGTGGTCTGTGCCTCTGTCTTATCAAAGTAAGCTATATGGAAATAGAAGCAGACAGCTCATCTACTTAAATAAAATGTGAAAATGGTTGACTCCAGTCTGACATTATGTGTCTGCCCTGAGTGCTAGTGAATGGACTCAAGCAGTTGTTTCCCTCCCACACAGAAGGCAGATGTCAATGCTGTGTCCATGCCTCTCAGCTGCCATTACTGGTACTGTTCCTGTACTGCCTGGAGCCTGTCACAGCAGAGACGGCTGTGAGGGCAACTGCTCCAACCTATTTCCATCGAAAGTGCAAGAACACGTTTTCATGGACCATGTGTCACAGGGTGGCTGCACAGCAACTGTATCGTAATAGAGTGAGATAGCAAGAAAGGGAATACAAGAGAATAGAATGAGAGAGAATCACTTAGAAAATAAGACTACGAGAACACTACAAGCAGGAGAAGTACATGAATGCAAAGATTTCACAGAATTCCAAGATACATTTCAAGATCCTATTGCTTTTTAAAGGGAGCTCCTGCTGCTCTGTGAGCAAAAGCTGAAAACTGCGCATCGTTCTCTAATCTGCTTTTTGCATTAGATGTCGAATAACCAGCCATCCCATGCGCTGAAGTGACTTGACATGAGCTGAGTAACAAAACATCTTCCATTTTAACCGCATCGCTGCGGCGGTTATTTTCGCGCTACGCGGCTTTTTTCTAAAAGCCGCGTTAGATGACGAGCTCAGCTCATCATCCGCACACGCCCCCGTGGCTGATGACGAGCTAAGCTCGTCATCAGCATCGAAGGGGTTAAAAAAGCTGTTTCTTAACTGTTCGTGACTTAAACCACCAAACCAAACGAGTGCTTTCCTCTTGCCTCACGCACTCACTCATTGGTATTTGGGATATGGGTCACTGAGGGAGATATTGGATTGCTCTGACAAATTCCTTTCAGCATAGTAACGGGTCATCACAGCCTGCTTTAGATTAAACAGAGACGTGGCTCTAGCGCCCAACAGCATGCTATGGAGTAAGCATTTCCAAATTCTCACCGTACTTTGTGACTATCAGATGTAGAAAAAACTAAAAGTACGGCTAGGAATATTTTGGTACTCTTATAACCGAGCTGCTGATAAATAGACAGTGTTAAGTGTCATGTAGGGTAGTTTCCTACAACTCGCTCAAGACTAAAAATGGCGAAGGAAACAAGGAGCTGTAAGAGCAACTCCATCGTAGCCACGATTAATCCGCCTGAGTCAATTAACAGATCATATCAAGCATGCGTTCAGCCCGGCTGGCACGTTATCGGTCCAGTTTAGCCGACTGTTTTCAGCAAAGTAAGAAGATTGAATTAAAAATGGGGAAGGACTAACTTTATTGTGCTGGCGGCTTCGGTTTGGGATACTACTTCAAACAATGATGTAATCTGCCGATCAAGCATTTGGCCATGCTTTGGGAGAGTCAACTTTTCCTTTTTTCCCTGAAAGGACTGCAAAGATGACGTATTGATAAATAAGCAGCAGGAAGGCACAAACAAAAGGAGGGACATACACTACTATAAAAGGCGCACCCGCCTCACGCTGCATTAACAAACAAATTCAAAAAATTTGATTACATTTTATGTAGCACAAAACCGCTGTAGTTGGTCTCCAGGCGTGTGACTAGCAGCAATTGAGTGGAGGGAGGAGGGGCTGGGCCGAGGAGAGTGGCCGCGAAAGTTATTTGTGACAGACAGTGCGCATGCGCTGGGGAGAGCAGTCTGCTCTTTTTCAAAGCACACACTTGTGCTTGTGGCGTGCCGCTGCGCACTCCCGCAAGCTGTATGCCGCCACAAGCACGAGTATGTGCTTGGTAAAAGAGCTGTACAACGGCTAAAGGTTTCCTAAGCAGCACATGTGCGCTGCATAGTCAAGACCTAAAAAGAGAGAGAGAGTTGGGGTCTAAAAGATCATTCAGTGGCCTGAATTTATCGTAGTCAGGTTCAGTTCCCTCACCAACATGAACTAAACATGTTAGGACGAGGCCGGGGTTAGTGTCTGGGACTCCCTTCTAGAACTTCACGATTGCGCACACAAATAATTGTCTTGTATCTGATTTTAGTAAGCGCAAGGCTGCACTAGAATTGTAAGTCCCAGCTGCTTGCAAATTGGGAATATCCATTTGGCCCTGGGTTATATGCAGTGCAGGCAAAAAAGACATGACCTATTGATTCGGTCGGGGCAGGACAGCAAGGACAGCCTTTGTTCAGGGCAGCATTACATAACCAAGAATTTGTAAATAAATTTACGGGCAGGTTGCAGTGCCTAAATTGTATATATAATTTCCTGTCGGCCGGCACCTTGATCAGATCAAGATAACTTTCCAGGGAAGGACTAACTTTGAAGTCCCTAAATTCCTCAGTTAATCTGCCCTGCTTACTGTTCCTAGAATTGTTCTGCTCTACCAAGTCCCAATACAACACTTTGATTTGTTTTTTGGTGATGGGCAATTAACGCTATGCCCTATTAACCCAATACTAGAGATGAGGTTTCTGATGTGCTTTATCCATCCTATTTTAATCTATGTATCCAAATAACAAACCTCGTTGGAGGCAACTGGGTACAAGAATAGTTCTGGGGTGGTAACAAGCCTCTTTCAGAATAGGAGCGGGTGAAGCTTCCCTAGTGATAGGTCTGATGCCCATGTCAAGCTTTAAGGGGCAGAGTGGTGTACTTGGTGGAAGAGACACTAAGGGGCATATTACCAAGCATAAGCGAAAAATATCGCTAAGCTTGGTTAGCGGCCAAAATTATATCGCCGAGCTTCGCCTATTTTTAACGCTTAGGAGCCTTGATATTATCAAGGCTTATCTCCTAAGCGATAAAAATCGGCTGAAATGCATGAATATCGCTGAAAAGTCATCGATATTCATGCATTACCGAGCAAATGCTCTTAGCCATGTTATCCACCTACCATTGGATAACATGGCTAAGAACTGCTCTGGGCAGGCGTTAGCTTTTGGAGATAATCTCGCATAGCGCGACTATTTCCAAAAGTTGGTAATAGGGGATAGCGATGTTAGCGACTATTTCCAGTCGCTAACATCTTGGCACGCCCACTTTGCATGTCATTAGCGATAATTATCGCTGACATGCAAAGTGGGCCCCTAAATGCCCGCTATCGCCTATTAGCTGTCGCTAACTGGTGTTAGCGACAGCTAGGTAATAGGGCGATTAAATTATCGCTGCTTTAGGGGGAAAAATTCCCACTAAAGCGGCGATTAGGCCCTTGGTAATATGCCCCTAAGTTCCTAAGGAACGTATTCTCAGTTGCTAAAAGAATGCTCGGTTTTTCAAAACCCCAGAGCTCTGCTCCATAGAGGGCACTGCTCAATGCCTTACATTTATAAAGCTCCGAGGCCGGTGCAACTGGCTCCACCATCTCATCCAAAACTTGCATGGAAGGTAATTTACCCCCTCTTGTGCCTCTTGCATAGACGTTATAAATGTCCAGCCCGCCCCAGCGTTGCCTAGGGGCAGAGGGGGGCTGGGGGCTGCATTTTGAGGATTTCTTTAGTCCCGGCCGGGCCTCCCGCCCGCCTCACGCCTTACATCAGCAAAACTCCGGACTTAGCCCCCACTCCCGGGCCCCCGCCCACCCCGACATTGCCTTGCCCGGACCGCGGACCTCCTCCCGCCTCCCGCTTCGCCTTACCTGAGCCGCCGCACCACTCGTCACTCCTCGCCGCACATCGGCCCTCGTCCCCGCTCCTCCCCGCGCGTCATCACGCAGGTGTAGGTCGCGGGCAGCGCTACGTCGCGGCCGGCGCTTGTTTTAGGGGACTACTGTTTTTTAAAACTTTATTTTTTTAATGTACGTTTATTTTTTATTTTTTGCAGCCTATGTCCATCTACACACCCTGTGGTTTACAACAATGTATTGGGTGTGTGGATTGGCGCCGTGGTTTCCGAGTTTACCTTGCCAAAAGGCTTCTGTTCTCTCTTTATAATAGTAGTATAGATATGGATAGTAACATAATATCCAGCTATTAATTTGCGGCAACTTGCTACCTCTAATCAAGGAGGATAAAAAAAGGAAGAACATTTGCCGCACTGGTCACTAAAAAGAAATGGAATACTAATTCTTGGAGCACCAACTACAAGACTGTATTAGGGTTGCCTCCAATAGCGTAACGGCCAGGCATTTTTAAGATATAACATTGTCCAATGAAAGAAGTGACCCCATATGAAATGTTGTCCTGAAGAAGGTGGCCCCATATCTATTGGTTTCAACCCCCGAATTGCGTTGACGCCTGTGTTACAATAAGGAATCCAAAAAAGCAGAGGGACTCAAAGATACAAGGAAATTCCTATACAAATGGTTCCTTTCAAAGTATAGAAGGCTATTGGATCAGATTGATGTTTAATCAACCATTATAACTGTTGTCAAGTGGGGTATTATATGTTTTTATGTGTGATTCTTTTATGTGCTACTTTTTGATCATGTTTCATGTTTTTTTTAACATGTTTGTGTATTATCTCATGACCACGCATAGTAGAATGTATAAATTGTGTTAAAGTTTTTAATATATTGATTGTTTGTACCTTTCGGGAGGAACTCCGAATTTTAAAACTTTATGATAAATTTACATAAAATAAAAGAGTGTAAGCATTATATTTCAGTGTGTGAATATACTTGGGATTAAGGTTGGCTCCTTAAGAACAGTGGATGCATGCTGTATTTGATGAAAGGATGGTTTGAAGACAATCACAGTTTGATTCTAGGGATTTCCCTATAGGCTCTAGTTGTCTGAAGTACCCTGTTACCTGGAACTAGTGGGGTCATCTCTCTCTTTTTTACTTAAAGTACAAATTTAGCCATGCGAGAGCAACCTTAAAAATAACACGGTCGCCTGTATCATTTAGTGCTCCCTCTTCTTAGATTAATAGTCCAAATACTCCAATGCCCAACAGCTTTAGTGCCCGTTTAGCAGTTTTGCCCAGGCCGCTTCGAGGAATCGGACCAATCTAGTATTCAATTGTGGTGATACAGGGACAAAGCAGGCCAAAACTGCCTGCCTCCTTGTTCGAATCCCTCTTTGATTAAAGGGATTTTTCAGCAGGTGCCTCCTTTCTTGGAGCATCTCCATGCAAGAGCAGATGGTGTGAATGATGTCCCCCTGGCCATTTTTGCACAGACTGCATAGTGTGAAAGTCTGCACCCTTTTCCATGGAGGAAGGTGCTGCGTACATGGTATCACTCTGAGACGTAACTTCAGGAATTTTAATTTCAGTGCTTTAGAGTAGCCCAAGTTAAAATATTGTTGTGGGGTTAGGGTCTTGTACGAGTTCAGAGTCATCCAAGCATGCGCTCTGACAGAAAACAGCTTTATCCCCCACCAGTGACTGTATTTTCAATAACTTCCACACTAATTTTTAGAAAAATGAATGGTGACAGTGAGTCCCATAAGGGCGATAGGCCTGTGTTTGTGAGTGCCTCCTGGAGGTACAGTCTTGCGGGCGAATTCTCCCTCTGTTGTAGATCTTGCCACAGGAGGTGGTTTAATGTGTTAGGGTTTGATGTACTGATCTTATACCAACAATTAATGTATACTCCATAGCTGGCCCAGGTTTGCTTTATTAGACCAAACTCCAGTCGTATTTGCGCCGGTGAGGTATAAGTCGGGAGGCTGAACATGGTTCTATATGCTTTTACAAGCGTTATGTCCAGAAGATTGGTATCTCTCCCGTGCTGTGCTTTGCTACCATAGGTAACAGAAGGTAGGATTTCGGCCCGTGCTACCACTAAGAGAGGGCTCAGCGTTGGGCCCAGTAGTTTAGCTGATAAACCTTTCATGGTTAAGAAAAGGATCATCCCATTCCTTTTGATCTCTTCTTGTTGTCGGGTGAATGAACCTTCTTTGTCTAGGTTGACTCCCAGATACTTGTAAGCCTCCGCTGGTTCAATGTGTTTGTCGCCCAGATACCATAGGTAGCTCTTTTTTCATTTGCTATTGATTGTCATGGTCCTGTTTTTTTTTGGTTTATTGAAAGGCTATGTTCTTCTACGTAGACCTGCAGACCGTTAAGGAGATGTTGCAAGCCAACTGCTGTGTGGCTGAGTAGCACTACGTCGCCCGCGTATTATAGATTGGACAGTAAGGTGCCCTGTAGACTGGGCGCATGTGAATTGCAGGTGTTAAGTGACTGTGTTAAGTCTGCCATGAATAAGTTGACTAATATAGGGGCCAATAAACAGCCCTGTTTGAGACCTATGGTTGTTGTAACTTTTCTTGATGGATGGGACCCTGAACCTAATTTGACTTGTACCCAGGTGTCAGTATGTAAAAGCATTATCATCGATAGAAGGTTATTTGGGATGCCCCATCTGGCTTACCTGGACCACAGTTTGGACCTCTCCATGTTATGAAACGGGGCGCTGAAGTCAATGAACCAGGCATGCAGCTGTGTTTTCCTCATTTTTTCGTGTCTATTATCAATGATATTGCCATGAGGTTAGATATTGTACCGGATTTTTTTCAAAATCCTGTCTGATTTAGCAGGATTATTTCATTATTTTCCACCCAGGTTGTCAATTCCTCCAGCAGTGTTCCCGCAAAATATTTGGCCTCATTGTCGATCAGAGATACTAACCGATAATTGGCTGGCGAGACCTTGCTACCGCTTTTATGGATTGGAATGATCGTTGAACCTTTCCATGATTCTGGAATTATACCCAGTTGTCTTACTTCCAGAAATAGTGAATGGAGTATTTCTGCCCAATCTTACGGCTTTTCTTTAAACACTGCTGGTGGGATTCCATTCGGGCCCGGCGCTCGTTCGCTGTTTAATGGCGAGTGGGCTTTCCTCCATGTAATGGATTAAGAAAGAAGAATGGAGTGTATCAATTGCTCTTGAGCGTGAAACGGCAGCGGAGCTTTCAGAGAGGTAGTTGTTGCCACTTTCCCTTCTCCCTTTTATGGTATTGTGCCCATCCTTGGCTGCCCTGCTGTGCTCCGGTGTGTGCTGAATGTTACTTTGGCTGTTGAAATGGGAGTTTAAGTAGCTTGCCCAGGTTTCCTCTAATATAAAGGAAGTGAGTCCCCCATGATGCGGGTGTATGATAGTGTTCACTGTTTTCCAGAAACAATCTCTAGTGTTGTGCTTAATATTGTGCAAGAGTTTTGCCCAGAGGTCCTGTTCCTTGTTATTATTGATGTTCCATTTCAACCAGGGGGGAGTAGGGAAAACATGTCCCAGGAGGGCAAACTAATGCCGCATACTTGAGGATCGGGAGTACGCCCAGGAAGCAATGCTTTACTGACACCTCCACACTTACACCTGTGACCGCCCGCAGCACATGCAGTACCTCTGCCCAATATATCCGAAGCCGGGCTCAATCCCATACCGCACTGGGGCAAGTTGAAAGGCATGTTGCATCAAACCTTAATAATCTCCGGGGTGTCAGATTCATGCGATGCAAGTAACATAACTGAGTGAGCTTAAAGTGTGTGTTACTCGCCACCTCCTGTACCTGTGCAAATGCTTGTCTCCGCTCACCCTCCATGAGTGGTAATGGCAGGTCAACCATCCATCTATCTTGAATTTTTGACACGTCAACTCTAAAACACTCCTTCTGGGCCTTATATATGCAAGAGATCGGTCCGCTAGAGGAGCCCGGGTTGAGGTTTGCTTTTCCACAGGTTCATCTGGGAACGTTTTCCATATCTCGCGAGCTGTAAGCAATATTTTTGCATATTGCAAGAAGTGGCCTTCCAGCACTTGAAAACACTCCTTTGCGTCGCCAACTGAAAGGAAGGTCCTGTTGAAGTACCGGTTTCCAGATGTTGTGCATCCCCTTCATGCCACCTCATGAGGTTCAACACAGTCTGTATCTGATGGAAATTCTGGATACAATGGAGATGGAGCAACTAAGTGTAAGGGGCCTATGCATGAATAGGATCACCGCTCACTCCTAGGCCCCCACAACCTGAGGAACCACAAACAGACCATCCAGGGGAGTCTGCAAGCCCATCATGAGGTATCTCAGAGCTTTACCCCTGCGCCCCATTTCGCCAATAACGCCTTGCCCCATTCGGACTCTAAGAACACAACTGTGCCGCATATTGCAGCAACTCAGCAAGATAATAGAGACCAAGGTCAGGAAGGCCCAGACCCAACAAGTCTATATCCACTTTCAACAATTCCGGTTTCTCCCTGCTTTGTTTCCGAGCCCTTAACAAGGAGACCAGGAGACTATTTAGGGTGTCAAAGGTAGACCACAGAATACAGAAAAAGGAATTCTGGAGAGCATAAAGGCAACGAGGAATCATAACCATCCTGGCCAAGGCCACTCGCTCCATGACCAAGAGGGGTAGGTGGTTCCAGAATTGAATAGACACCTCCAGACCTGTGATGACTACTCCCATATTCAAAAGCGGTACAAAAGGGGGTGGCCCATCACCACCCCCTTTTGTACTGCTTTTGGCTGCCATAAGTGTGGCAGGGTATGCTGAGACGTGAATCCCTTGCTCACTTTGCCACTGGATTCAAGCAAGCTGGGCTGAAGATCGCTGGAATGCCAGAAACCGGTCCTCGGAAGCTTGTTTCCGGTCCAGGGAAGACATGGCTTGGCAGTTCAGGCTGGACTGTTCCCATGAGGCACAGGGTCAGACTGATTTGCATATAGCCATGTCTGAACTGGGGTGGCAGAGTGGGCTAAAGAACGGTGATGGATTAAACCCAGATCTTTTGACTGGGTGTGAGTGTTCGATTGATTCAGATGCTCAGTCCATCACCACCCCCTTTTTTACTCCCATTTTCAAGGCGTACTGAGAATCGGGGTTGTGGATAACCTGCATGCGTAGATAACAAAAATGGTTGTACACCCACTGAAACCCCACAACAGGGAGGTATGTAGTGTTCCCCCTGGCCAGAGCAGCCAGTGGGAACATAGCTGACTTATGGAGATTAACGTATAGCCCTGACACCACTTCAAATGGGACCAGCACATCCAACAGCACAGGCACGGCCCCTCCCGGTGACGAATGTAGAGCAGCGAGACACACACATATAAGAAATGACATGAGTACGACCATCCACAGTAATACATCAAAGGACTTCTGGAGTGGCGACAAAATTAGTACGATCTCCATGGATGACCTTCAGTTTGGTGGGATAAATGAGCATATACTGCAGATCCATTGCCCTCTATTTCTGTTTCACTCCCCCAGAGGACGCTCTCAGCTGTTGCACCATAGGCGAATAATATAGGGGCCAATACACAGCCCTGTTTGAGACCTATGGTTGTTGTAACTTTTCTTGATGGATGGGACCCTGAACCTAATTTGACTTGTACCCAGGTGTCAGTATGTAAAAGCATTATCATCGATAGAAGGTTGTTTGGGATGCCCCATCTGGCTTACTTGGACCACAGTTTGGACCTTTCCATGTTATGAAACGGAGCGCTGAAGTCAAAGAACCAGGCATGCAGCTGTGTTTTCCTCATTTTTTCGTGTCTATTATCAATGATATTGCCATGAGGTTAGATATTGTACCGGATTTTTTTCAAAATCCTGTCTGATTTAGCAGGATTATTTCATTATTTTCCACCCAGGTTGTCAATTCCTCCAGCAGTGTTCCCGCAAAATATTTGGCCTCATTGTCGATCAGAGATACTAACCGATAATTGGCTGCCGAGACCTTGCTACCGCTTTTATGGATTGGAAGGATCGTTGAACCTTTCCATGATTCTGGAATTATACCCAGTTGTCTTACTTCCAGAAATAGTGAATGAAGTATTTCTGCCCAGTCTTACGGCTTTTCTTTAAACACTGCTGGTGGGATTCCATTCGGGCCCGGCGCCCGTTCGCTGTTTAATGGCGAGTGGGCTTTTCTCTTTGTAATGGATTAAGAAAGAAGAATGGAGTGTATCAATTGCTCTTGAGCGTGAAACGGCAGCGGAGCTTTCAGAGAGGTAGTTTTTGCCACTTTCCCTTCTCCCTTTTATGGTATTGTGCCCATCCTTAGCTGCCCTGCTGTGCTCCGGTGTGTGCTGAATGTTACTTTGGCTGTTGAAATGGGAGTTTAAGTAGCTTGCCCAGGTTTCCTCTAATATAAAGGAAGTGAGTCCCCCATGATGCGGGTGTATGATAGTGTTTACTGTTTTCCAGAAACAATCTCTAGTGTTGTGCTTAATATTGTGCAAGAGTTTTGCCCAGAGGTCCTGTTCCTTGTCATTATTGATGTTCCATTTCAACCAGGGGGGAATAGGGAAAACGTGTCCCAGGAGGGCAAACTAATGCCGCATACTTGAGGATCGGGAGTACGCCCAGGAAGCAATGCTTTACTGACACCTCAACACTTACACCTGTCACTGGCCGCAGCACACGCAGTACCTCTGCCCAATATATCTGAAGCCGGGCTCAATCCCATACCGCACTGGGGCAAGTTGAAAGGCACGTTGCATCAAACCTTAATAATCTCCGGGGTGTCAGATTCATGCGATGCAAGTAACATAACTGAGTGAGCTTAAAGTGTGTGTTACTCGCCACCTCCTGTACCTGTGCAAATGCCTGTCTCTGCTCACCCTCCATGAGTGGTAATGGCAGGTTAACCATCCATCTATCTTGAATTATTGACACGTCAACTCTAAAACCCTCCTTCTGGGCCTTATATATGCAAGAGATTGGTCCGCTAGAGGAGCCCGGGTTGAGGTTTGCTTTTCCACAGGTTCATCTGGGAAAGTTTTCCATATCTCGCGAGCTGTAAGCAATATTTTTGCATATTGCAAGAAGTGACCTTCCAGCACTTGAAAACACTCCTTTGCGTCGCCAACAGAAAGGAAGGTCCTGTTGAAGTACAGGTTTCCAGATGGTGTGCATCCCCTTCATGCCACCTCACGAGGTTCAACACAGTCTGTATCTGATGGAAATTCTGGATCCAATGGAGATGGAGCAACTAAGTGTAAGGGGCCTATGCATGAATAGGATCACCGCTCACTCCTAGGCCCCCCCAACCTGAGGAACCACAAACAGACCATCCAGGGGAGTCTGCAAGCCCATCATGAGGTATCTCAGAGCTTCACCCCTGCGCCCCATTTCGCCAATAACGCCTTGACCCATTCGGACTCTAAGAACACAACTGTGCCGCATATTGCAGCAAATCAGCAAGATAATAGAGACCAAGGTCAGGAAGGCCCAGACCCAACGAGTCTATATCCACTTTCAACAATTCCGGTTTCTCCCTGCTTTGTTTCCGAGCCCATAACAAGGAGACCAGAAGACTATTTAGGGTGTCAAAGGTAGACCACAGAATACAGAAAAAGGAATTCTGGAGAGCATAAAGGCAACGAGGAATCATAACCATCCTGGCCAAGGCCACTCGCTCCATGACCAAGAGGGGTAGGTGGTTCCAGAATTGAATAGACACCTCCAGACCTGTGATGACTACTCCCATATTCAAAAGCGGTACAAAAGGTGGTGGTCCATCACCACCCCCTTTTGTACTGCTTTTGGCCGCCATAAGTGTGGCAGGGTATGCTGAGACGTGAGTCCCTTGCTCACTTTGCCACTGGATTCAAGCAAGCTGGGCTGAAGATCGCTGGAATGCCAGAAACCGGTCCTCGGAAGCTTGTTTCCGGTCCAGGGAAGACATGGCTTGGCAGTTTGGGCTGGACTGTTCCCATGAGGCACAGGGTCAGACTGATTTGCATATAGCCATGTCTGAACTGGGGTGGCAGAGTGGGCTAAAGAACGGTGATGGATTAAACCCAGATCTTTTGACTGGGTGTGAGTGTTTGATTGATTCAGATGTTCAGTCCATCACCACCCCCTTTTTTACTCCCATTTTCAAGGCGTACTGAGAATTGGGGTTGTGGACAACCTGCATGTGTAGATAACAAAAATGGTTGTGCACCCACTGAAACCCCACAACAGGGAGGTATGTAGTGTTCCCCCTGGCCAGAGCCGCCAGTGTGAACATAGCTGACTTATGGCGATTAACGTATAGCCCTGACACCACTTCAAACGGGACCAGCACATCCAACAGCACAGGCACTGCCCCTCCCGGTGACGAATGTACAGCAGCGAGACATACACGTATAAGAAATGACATGAGTACGACCATCCACAGTAATACACCAAAGGACTTCTGGAGTGGCGACAAAATTAGTACGATCTCCATGGATGACCTTCAGTTTGATGGATAAAGGAGCATATACTGCAGATCCATTGCCCTCTATTTCTGTTTCACTCCCCCAGAGGACGCTCTCAGCTGTTGCACCATAGGCACGTAATCTGGGAAAATACGGATGGTATTAGTATCATAAGTGTGAGCACCATCTCGACGAGCAGCCTTGAGGATACACTTATGATCCCTGTAAGTTAGGATCTTTGCAATAAGTGTGCATGGTGGGGCGGGGCTCCCACCAGGGGTGTCTGCATGAGGGTAAAATGAGCAAGTTAAATCACAAAAATGGAGGACATTTCAGCTGCAGGGAGAGCAGTTGTAATCAATTTTCAAGAAATAGTCCAATGGTCCTGCCTTCTGCTCCCTATGAAAACCCAAGAAATTGGAGGTTGCATCTCTGGGAATGGCCCTCCGCATCCTCTGCTCTGCTCTTCAGAGCCACTGATTTGGCACATAAATCAGTGAGGGCCCCTTTCACAGTGTAGACCTCATCCTGGAGTTCAGACATAGTTTGCTCAGTGGCAAGGGACCATTCTGCCACTGTGCAAAGGTCATCCCGATGGAGTCCAACATCCAGAGACTCTGCGTCTATTTTGGCTTGCACAGCTGCACTCAAGGCCTCTATAGCAGCAAGTATTTGAGTAAGTGAGGGGTATAACGTCCCTCTTAGTCAGGTGCAATATTGAGCAATCAGCAGCATCCAGAAAGTGCCCAGGAAGCAAGGGGGAGCAGTCCATCCGAGGGTGTCAAGCAAGGCAGAGGCAGCGGTATACCGCAAATTGCCTCAATGAGATCCCAGCCCTGGTGTTCCTCGTAATGGCCTCACAGGTCACCCAGTGCAGAGTCTGTGGCCTCCACCAACTCGCAGATAGAGATCCTGGCAACCGCCCAGACATTCCAGGCACAATGTCTTAGCGACCCGTGGTACTACAATCCAGTGGTGTGATGTGTGCCAGAATGCCTATCTCAAAACAACCAGCATGCAGATACAAGCATGTAGTCAAGCCGCCCATGTACCGCAGCCACACCAAGAGGAAAATCCAGCAGGCCTTGGGGCAACACCCCCCCCCGTGCAGGGCGCACTATGCCACACCCCTGTGGGCCTCCTACCTCATGATCGTCAGGATAACCAAGGGGGTCCGCTGTGCTGATACGATAATATCAATGAGGAGGCCCCCATACCTCCGCTAGGCCTTGTGCTTCCAGGCATACCACAGCGTGCCAGTCAGCAAAGCATCGTCGCTCCAGGGGCGGGTCTAGTCTCCCCGACCGAGCGACCGACACTGCAGTGCCCCCGTCCGTCAGGGAGGAGAGAGCCTCTGTCCGCCACCCAGATCTTCACTTGGTTAGCCCCTCGCAGCACTAAGTATGGCAGGAAGGGGTATCCGTTCCAGCGGCAGCTCCACACCAACAGTGAGGTAGTTCCAACAGCTAGCGTTCGTCCCCCAGATCAATCCAGTTGGGGGCTCCCAACACGTGCCAGGTCCCAGCTGGGCCATGCTTTCATCACAGCAGGAATCTGGTGACATCTGCTCCAGTTCGCACTGCAGCATGGCCCCCACTCGCGCCACAAACAAGGGGGCAGCCGGAGGGGCAGGAGGAATGATGGATTCTGACAGGCGGGCTGCGGAGCTCTTTAAGACGCTTCTGCTGCGGCTGCCATCTTGGCCACACCCCCAGGGCTTTAATGTTTAATAAAACTGTTGATGATAGCTGATGGAGTACACAGAGTACTAGGACAAAATTGGACATCCTGAGACATGTTTCAGATATCCCGTTTCCCTTACTACAACTGCAATAGGATGTTCAGTACTGGTAATAAGGTGGACGAGGTATCCGTTACATTTTTGATTGAGTAACCTGTCTACCAAAAACCAAAACTAGGCCCTAACTCATGCCTAGGGATACTACTTGAATTGCTGGAGATTTAAAATTCTAGTTTCAGAACCTGCACTACCATAAATCCGAGCAAGGCTGCATTGTTTTGGCATCCATTACTTGGCACCAAAATAAAAGAAAACAGAGGAAAAATGATGCTGTCTTAGTTGATGTGGAATGCTCAAGCAGCAAATCATTGTTTTACCTGGAACACTGAACACCCTTTTCCCGTTCCTGAAACTGACCTGTATATTGTAATCTGATGTCTCTCAATAAAGGTGGGCTCAGATTGTGTGAATGTAGTGATAGAATTCACTTTTCGATGCCCTAATTACCCTATGATGATGTGCGAGTTAGCATCATATGACTAACTAATGTAGTTCGTATATGCACTTATGCTGAATTTATATTCTCACTCATTGCTTATATTCAAATGTATGTGTGACCATATTAGTTTCTTAGCTTAGCTTGTGTGCCACCATTTTGTGTAACTCTCTGTGCCTGCGGGCTCTGCTCGCTCATGCCCCTCCCGCAGGAATACAGAAAATATACTAAGACAGCAGTTTTCGTTTCTCGGCTTACTGTGGCCGAAACTAACAAGTCTCGTTATCTGTAATGTTCTCATGCCCAGAGACGCCGAAGCCTAGCTCCATGGCCTTGAGCAGAGATAATAATGTATCCCTTGCAGGTGCAGATGCCTGCTGTATGAGAGCATTGTCCACTAGTCTGAGGCTCGGTAACTTTCCACAAGGGGCGTACCCCTCGTTACTGTATTGCATTATAATGTATTGCTGTGATGCAGAGAGTCAGTCCTCTCGTTCGCACTCCTAGGAGTGAGGTCGGACAGGGCCCTCTCATATGAGTGTTGTTTGGCCTAATAAAGACTTTTGTTTATTCTTCTCCACTGTCCGGCTGACTTACTATAAGGTAATTATAGGTGAGTGCGGTAAGTCACTCGGGTGGATTTGAGCCACGCTTATCAGATGGCGCCCGAATAGGGACCCCGCGATAAGGATCTTTCTCACCCGTAAGTGGGTAGCAGAAGACCGGGGACCCGCTGGTCGGCACGGTGGGCCCGGGATCCCATCTGATGCCGAGCTTGGTTCTCGCAGCGCTGCCCCACCCTGCTGATCGGGAGAGGTCCCGGTTCGGATCTTACGCCGGGGTCCAGAAGGCGGAACTTGAAGCTGACCGTGTTGGTCCTGGCAGCCGGAGGTGGAGAACGGTAGAGGTCGGTGCCGCCTACGGAAGGTGAGTGGTCCACCTGTGATTGTTGCAAGAACGGGAGTGTTCCGGGAGACTAGAGTGTCTCCGATGGTTTGAGGAGCCGGTGTGCTCCTGGGGCTAGTGTGCTCCGGGGAACTCAGAGTACGAGTTGGTGCTCTGACAGACTTGACGGGGTTGGGGACGTATTTCGAGGTAATTGTTTGTAGCGATCCGACCGAATGGTACTGTGGTGAAGGCGTGGCTCATTGTGGGTGGACTCCGGTACTTACCCTGAACACCTAGTGTGGTGATTCAGTGGAGGTGAGGCCTGGGTTTCCCGCGGTAAAGTGCGCAGCGATCCATAGTGCCGCACGGGTGGCGGATCTGTTCCCCGTCCTCAGAACAGTTAGCGTACTGTTCGGTCTGCGGTAGAGTCCAGGTTCCCCAGGACTTGGTCGACGGGCCTTGTCCCATTTGGTAACACGTGTTTGGAGATATTGTATATGTGTACGTGGTTCTCTAATGTCTGTTTATATATGTGTGTGTGTGAATGAACTCGAGTTGTGATTCAAGGTAAAAGTAGTCAGTGGAGAAGTGCTACTTTTACATTAAAGTAAAGATGCCGTGTTTTAGTAAGTTACAATGTTTTGGATGCTGTTGTCGACCCTCAGATACTAGACTGGCCGAGAGCCAACCTGCACCCCCTGAAGGGACACCGAGTTTTGATATGTATGTTAAACATGGACTGGTCCCGATTTTGTTTGGTACTTTGTGGCATCGGTACACTGCTGATAATGTGGATTTACAATGGCCTTTGACGGGTTCTTTTGATGAAGCTAAGTTGGATTATTTGCAAGACAAACTGTTTGCTAGGTGTAGCCGTCAGAGTATGTTCGACTCTTTGCGAGTGTGGCAGAAAGAGGCCAGGAAACGCAAGATGCGAGAGGAGAAAGAGGAGTATAAAAAGTCCACCCAGACTATGGCGCAGAAAGCGAGGGAACAGGTGGGGAATGAGAATGCACTACGTATGGAGCGCGCAGATAGACTTTGTAGGTTGAAAGAAAATAAAAGTTATGTGGTGCGAGAAGACGACCCTGATGAGATGGAGGACATTTTGAATGCCCGACCCCCTCCCCCTTATGCCCCACAGCCCTTGTACCCCTCCTTGCCACTTTCGGCCCCTAGTAGTGCCGTTCCAGGTCCTTCAGCGAGTGCCCCCCAACTATCCCTGCCCTCGACACCCCTCGTTTCTCTACTCCAGACCACTTCACCTGCACCCTCACCATTTTCTTTAGCACTCCCTACTGTTTCAGCTAGTACCACCCCCAGTCAGGAGATGCTAACACCGAGTCGCGGCGCAGGTAGCGGATTGTTTTCCCAGGTGCGGAAGCTGCTTACACGCTCTACAGTTGGTTTAGATGAAAAAAGTATGGTGGCTAATCAGGCATGTCAATGGGCCAGGAATAATATTTATTCGTTTGAAGATATTTGGTCCACCATGAAAGATTTTGAGCCCTTGATGCAGCAGCACGCTTTGTGGCACATGTCTAATGTATTGATACCGCTATGGGAGCAGGGATATGGAGGTGTGGCTCCGGCGGTTTTATGAGATATACAGGCTGGAGCGTACAGAACGAACACGGGGGTGAAGGAAGTGATGAGTAGTCTGCGCGCGCTATTGCAATACAGGAATGAATTACCCTCTGTTGGTACACCCCACTTCCCAGGTCTCCACCCAATGCGCGAGGTGCACCCTATTTTTCATCCCGAGGTCCCCGAGTTGTTAGACCCGGTCACGAGGGCTGTTACAAGGAACAGAATTGATGCACATTTCCAGGAGCAATGGGTGTATATGCCATGGAAGAGAAGTGAGGTGTTGTCATTGAAGGCTCAGTTGCCGGATTCCAGAAAGAATCCGACCGCCTATTACAAAGAGCTTACGGAAGCGGCGTCTTCTACGGTGATGACGTTAGCCGATGTTGAATTGTTTTTCGGGCTTTTGGTCCCGGTTGATGTGTGGCGACAGGTGAAAGGTACGGATCATAGGGAGGAACTGGGAGGTACATGGCAGGAGTTACAGGACTGGGACAAGGAGCGTAAGCCAGGGGAGAAGCCGAAGGCTGAAATATTAGCTTTACCGGGGCGCATAATAAAGTATATGCACTCCCTTATTCCCCCGAAAAAGGTAGATTGGGACAAGTTGACGGCTTGTAAGCAGAAAAAGGATGAGGCGGTATCAGATTTCTTTACGAGGTTTGAGGAAACGTTCATGGATTTTAGTGGGCAGGATGTGTCACAGGATGGAGGGTTACGGCTCTTTGTTAACAGGTTTGTTACAAATTTATTACCTGAAATATCAGCTAGACTGCAAGCGTCGGAGAGCACGTGGACGACGTCCTCTCCTTCGGGAATACTAAGTATGGCACAATATTACGAACACAGGGAAAATGAGAACAAGGACAAGCAGGAAAAGAAGGCTAAGGATTTAAAGACGAGGGTTTTGTTGCAGCAAGTGGCAAGAGGCAGGGGGAGAGGTGCGGCGCTGAGTCGCGGAGGTGGTTTTGGGAGAGGTGAGAGTAGGGAAAGGCTGGGACCGAACCAGTGCGCCAAGTGTAAGCAGGAAGGGCATTGGTGGCGGGACTGCCCACTGCTCCAGTCAGGTACAGGTCCAGGAAGAGGACGAGGACGAGGTAGTGGTGATTTTGGGAGACAGGCTGCGCGATCAGAAGGAGGCGGGAGACCGGGAGGCAATTACTTTGACAACGGGGCAGATAGACAACAGTCGCAGAGGAGCGGAGGCCAGTATTATAACGATGATTACTCGGTGGACGACTTGACGGGGTTCTCCCACAATTAGGACAGCGTAGGACAGAGCATGGGACCAGTACTTATGGAAGTTGATCAGAGGGGACCTTATGTCGAAGCTGACTTAATGGGGTCTCAACAGAAATTTCTAGTGGATACGGGTGCAATGAAAAGTTCAGTGGCTCGTTCTCGGGTCCCAGGGGCGGCTCTGTCTGGCAAGAATAACATATCCGTGGGTTTCGCAGGAACTCCGGTGATTAGCCCCATTTCTAAACCTCTCACGTTAACGATTGGCCCTTTTACTGTTGATTCACCGTTTTTATTGACATCAAATTGTGGAGAAAATTTGCTGGGTTTAGATTTATTGAAGAGATTGCATGCCACCATCTATTGTTCTCCGGATGGCGTGTACCTTACTCTAGGCCCGAATGTTGCCCGCCCACTACAGTGCTTTTCAAAAGACGACCCGCTGCCACCTGAGTTCCGAGGCATACCCGACAGCTTGTGGGCTGTCAGTGATAATGATGTAGGGAAAATGGATATTGCCCCGGTGACAATAAGAGTGAAGGTGGGAGCCAAATTGCCCAGAATTCCACAATACCGGATACCTAGGGAGGGAGAGAAGGCCTTGTTGCAAATAATACAAGATTTAATACAGTCTGGAGTAGTGGAAGAGACTATTCGAATATATGTAACAGTCCTATTTTGCCTATACTTAAAAGACGGTCACCTGATGCTACTAATAATACTCCTGATGTTTATAGATTTGTGATTGATTTGCGGCAAGTAAATAGAGTAGTGGAGCCACAATATCCGGTGGTCTCGGACATCACTACAATATTGACTATGATTCCGCCTTCGGCCAAATATTTCTCTGTCCTAGATTTGAAAAACGCTTTCTTCAGTATTCCAGTCCATGAAGACAGCCGTTACCTCTTCGGATTCTCATTGGCTGGCCGAAGCTTCCGCTTCAAGAGAATTCCCCAGGGGTACACGGAGAGTCCGAGCATATATAGTCAGGCTCTAAAGGCACAATTGGATGACCTGGAACTTCCACCTGGCAACGTCATGTTGCAATATGTGGACGATATCCTAATAGCATCGGACGATGAGCAGGGTTGTCGGGATGCTACTGTAAAATTGTTGCACCATTTGGCCAAAAGGGGGCATAAAGTGTCCCTCCCGAAATTTCAATACTGTCGAACGGAGGTCACCTATCTCGGTCACCTCCTTTCGAAAGTGGGGAGGAGATTGACGCCGGAGCGCATAAAAGCGATCACTAACATGCAAGTACCTAACACGCAGCGAGAGGTGCGCGCGTTCTTAGGCATAACATCGTATTGTCGCCAGTGGATACCTAACTATGCGTTACTAACAAAACCCCTATTGTATCTGACTACCAAGGAAGTGCGCGAGCCCCTACCCTGGACCCCCGCATGTCAGGAAGCGTTTGAGTCACTAAAAACGTCTTTGTGTTCGGCGCCAGTTCTTGGAACACCTGATTACCAGAAGCCTTTTGTTCTTTACGTGCACGAGGCGGAAGGTTGCGTGTTGTCTGTCTTAACTCAGTGTTTTGGGGGGAAGCAGAGACCATGCGCGTATTTTTCCGCCATGCTTGATAATGTGGCAAGAGCGCTGCCGAGCTGTTTGAGAGCCACAGCGGCTGCTGCGGTCTCCATAAGACAATCGGCAGGGCTCGTGCTGGGATCAGACCTCACAGTAATGGTACCGCATGCTGTGGATATTTTGTTGAACAGGACACAGACGCAGCATTTAACAAGCGCTCGTCTGACGGGTTACGAGATGACTCTTTTTGCACCCCATGTAACAATTAAAAGGTGTGCCACATTGAACCCCGCCACCTTGTTACCTATCCCCACAGATACTGACACAAATGATGATGACATACATGACTGTCTGTATAGGACCGAAGAAGAGACAAAGGGGAGGGTGGATCTGACAGACAGGCCCATGGAAGAACCAGATGGGGAATTGTATGTCGATGGATCCTGTTTTAAATTACCAGACGGTACATCGACAGCAGCATACGCAATAACAACATTACAGACGGTGGTAGAGACTTCTAGAATACCTTACAATTCTGCCCAGGCTGCCGAGATTATTGCCTTACTGAGAGCATGTGAGTTGAGTGAGGGGTTGGATGTGAACATTTATACTGACAGCCAATACGCCTTTGGCGTGGCTCATAATTATGGGCGACTCTGGGCAGAACGGGGATTCCTGACCTCTCATGGACAACGCATCCAACATGGCCCCCTGATATTACGACTGTTAACGGCCCTGACATTACCCAAAAGATTGGCTGTGATAAAGTGTAGCGCACACAAGACAATAGTGGACGATGTAGGGCGAGGCAACGCTTTCGCCGATGAAACAGCAAAGGAGACTGCTAGAGAAAAATTACCACGAATGTTTGTGGCAGGACCAGCAAGATGGGTCCCAGATGTTCATATGTTCGCGGACACGGTACAGAGTGTCAAGAACATACAAGGCAAAGCGACGGATGAGGAATTGAGAGCATGGAAGGATGGGCAGGGACGACTGGATGCGGATGAATGTTGGACAGATGTGACAGACAAGAGACGATGGATGTTACCGAATGCGTATGTCCTTCCAGTAGTGACGATGGCACATGGGCCCGCCCATGTGAGTGCCAAGGGTATCTGCAAATTGTTAGACCCAGTTTGGAGCAATAAAAATATCTCTAAGATGGCCACCAATTTGGTTCGTCAGTGTATGGTGTGTTTGAGACACAATCCTGGAAAGGGTACTCCTGTCCCAACTGGAAACTTTGCACCCCCTTCTTTCCCTTTCGAGGTGATCCAGATGGATTACATCGAAATGGAAAGGGTCAATAACTTGAAATATGTCCTTGTAGTCGTATGTGCTTTTAGTAGGTGGGTGGAGGCATATGCTACGAAGGATTGTACAGCAATTTCTACTGCTAAAATGTTGATCAAAGAGTAGTTTTCCCGCTTTGGATTACCTAGGGTGATCTGGAGTGATAATGGCACATCCTTTAATGCTGAATTAGTGAAAAATATATGCAAAGGTCTACACATCACCCAGAAGTTCCACTCAGCCTTGCATCCCCAGGCGGCAGGACTGGTGGAACGGTTTAACGGCACACTCAAGTTGAAAATGGCCAAAATATGTGAGAGTACAGGTCTCCGTTGGCCAGACGCACTTCCCTTAGCTTTGCTTTCCACGAGAGTCACTGTAAATGCAAAAATGGGCGTCTCCCCGCACGAGGTGGTATTTGGCCGCCCGGCCAATATCTGGGGAGTGCCCCGACCTAAATGTTTTACAGAAATTCCTTACCCTTTGTTGACAGATTATCTGTATGCTTTGACTAAAGATCTTCGTTCTATTCATCAGCAGGTAGCAGACACTCTGAAGCCGCTGCCGGAGGGGCCTGGACACACCATCCACCCAGGGGACTGGGTGGTGATCAAGAGATATCAGCGGAAGTCTTGTTTGGAACCAAGGTGGTCAGAGCCGCGCCAGGTGCTCCTCACCACGCGCACGGCGCTTCGGATCGACGGCAGAAAAGCGTGGACTCACGCCTCACACGTGAAGAGAGTCCCGCTCCCGTTGCCCTATGATCAATGGGTACAAGATGGCATCGCTGACCAGGAGTCTGAACGAATACCGAGATATGCTCCTTTCTCGGATGCTTCACTGATTGGAGAAGAGCGTAGCGGAATTGACAATTCGGTGAGCTCTGCAACTCCCCTTGCTACTAGTGAAGAGATATCGGAAAGTTCAGCGTCTGCCACAGATGTTTTGTCTGCCACAGATACACCCGTTGTGTTCACTGATCCCGGAGTGCCAGGGAGCACTCGCTATAATTTGAGGCCCCGAACAAAGAAATAACAAGACAAGTAACAGTGTTGAAATTGATGGACTGGGCACTGGAAGAAGGGCTTAGTGGTGTTCATGAATAAGAAGATTTAGTGGTAGGGATGGACTTATAAGAGCCCTGGTGCCTGGCCGAAGGTTGTGCTCTTTGAGACTATAGAGTGGCGCGGGGCCCGAATTAAGTGCTTCCCTTGTTCCTACATTGTTGAATAGCGGCGATGGAAATAGGTATGGACGGTAAAAGCCTGCCTGTGAGGCTTTGAAGGACACAGGGAGAAGATCCCTTTTTAAAGGGTTGAAGAACCCCTCTGGCCGGTTGAAGATTGTCTGGGACTATTTTTTTAGTAGTAGTGTGATTTTTATTTTTATTTTTGATTTTTGGTGCTAAAAGTATACAGAATGTATCCCTTTGGGCGGCCCATTCCTGATGAGGAGCAGCCCTTTGCAGCTCCCCCGAGACCTGAGCCTGATTCCCCCTGGTTGGCCCTTTCCCGAAAGGGAAAAATAGTGGTTATAATTGTCATTTTGATTGCCTTTCTAGTGACTCTTGGAATACTGTTTTTTCTAGATAAACATTATCCCGTACATGTTTTTGCACCCACACCCACCGCTGTTCCAGAACATAATATGGTCACTGTTGATTATGGTGAGAGAATGATGAGAAAAAATTATAAGGACAATGTTTTCATTAAGACTTTGCACCATGCACACGCCACTACCAACTTGACAGATTGTTGGGTTTGCGGGCTTTTACCTTCTGCTGCCTATAAAAAGGATAGATTCCTTGCTCTCCCTTTAACACCAGTGAATAGTTGTGTGGGATGGTATACTCTTATAGGCCTTGTTAAATATTTCCAGCAACCAGATTCTCTGACTCCACGATTGCAGAATAGGGGGTGGACGATGACAATGCGAGTGCGGCCTTTGCCTTCAGCTTCCCTTGGACGAATATATACTGACGGACGTTTTGACCAGACCTTTATAGAGACATGTGAGAAAAAGTTGGGTTGATTCTTGACACCTAATGATACTGATCGACTTAGGGATAGTTTCATGAAATTGAACGCCACTTTGTCTTATAGGCATCCCCCAAAGAGTAACGACAGCTCCAAGTCTTTGATACCCCTGGCTGTGGTGGGTCCTTCTCCATTTTTCTGTATAGAGGGGAGGGGTCCCATAAAAGTTGGTAATAGCTCTTGTAATGTGACTGCTTCAATACGCCTGCTCGTTAGCCCCTCTTTGATTGCCCCACCCAGTGTCTATTTTGTTTGCGGTGAAAATGGGTACTTATGGTTGCCCGAGGGTTGGGGTGGGGTGTGCTACCTGGCCTATATGATTCCTCCTGTGTATGTGGCTCCCTCTGATTACCACAGAACTCATCGACGATTCCCCAGTCCTCAGGAACAGCCGCTAGAGCAGCGTAAAAGGAGGGAACTACAGGTAGATGACGTGGATCAGACGGACACCTCGTACCAACAATGGACTGATTTTTCGAAGGGTTTGCTTCCTTTCTGGGGCCCTATATTCAACAGTAGAGCTATTAGACGACTGTCTAGGGTAATGGAAAAAGTGGTTCTGACTGAGGCTGACATTACGACTAACATATCTGTTGAGATTCAGGCTATGAGATTATTCACGATCCAGAACAGGATGGTCCTTGACGTCATACTAGCTGATAGGGGCGGGGCCTGTCGCGTCATCGGGACCTCTTGCTGTGTCTATATCCCTGACTCCGCCCCGACTGTTAACTTGGCAGTACAAAAATTGCATAGATTAGCGACTGAACTACACCAAGATAATGGGACATGGTCTCTACAAGGGTGGCTCTGGGGTGCCTTTTCTTCCTGGGGTTGGAAAATATTGATGGGTTTGGTTGGAGTGGTGAGTGTAATTCTGTCTTGCTGCCTTTGCATATATTGCCTCCCTCCATGTTGTTCAATGTGTGCTGCGAATATACGTCCGAAAAAGAAGTTACATGGTCAATATGCCACTTCTATGATCACTGAAATTCCTGCTGATGCAAGTTGGTTAATGTTTATTGCAGAAGATGTTCTAGACTGAAGAAACAAAGTCCTGCCCCTAGAATGGATGTCGGCACTACCTTTTGCAAATAAATGAGGCTATAGTTAGCCAATGATGCTAAAAGGAGGGTCTGATAGAATTCACTTTTCGATGCCCTAATTACCCTATGATGATGTGCGAGTTAGCATCATATGACTAACTAATGTAGTTCGTATATGCACTTATGCTGAATTTATATTCTCACTCATTGCTTATATTCAAATGTATGTGTGACCATATTAGTTTCTTAGCTTAGCTTGTGTGCCACCATTTTGTGTAACTCTCTGTGCCTGCGGGCTCTGCTCGCTCATGCCCCTCCCGCAGGAATACAGAAAATATACTAAGACAGCAGTTTTCGTTTCTCGGCTTACTGTGGCCGAAACTAACAAGTCTCGTTATCTGTAATGTTCTCATGCCCAGAGACGCCGAAGCCTAGCTCCATGGCCTTGAGCAGAGATAATAATGTATCCCTTGCAGGTGCAGATGCCTGCTGTATGAGAGCATTGTCCACTAGTCTGAGGCTCGGTAACTTTCCACAAGGGGCGTACCCCTCGTTACTGTATTGCATTATAATGTATTGCTGTGATGCAGAGAGTCAGTCCTCTCGTTCGCACTCCTAGGAGTGAGGTCGGACAGGGCCCTCTCATATGAGTGTTGTTTGGCCTAATAAAGACTTTTGTTTATTCTTCTCCACTGTCCGGCTGACTTACTATAAGGTAATTATAGGTGAGTGCGGTAAGTCACTCGGGTGGATTTGAGCCACGCTTATCAGTAGAAGGCTCTCCGGAGTCAGATGCCCAGATAATGTTAGAAAGCAGGTCACCACCTAGGTTCTTACTACTCATACTTGCCATTTTAGTGAACATTCCTCACTCCCTTGGTGAGACTACAGGTTACAAATGTGCTTCCTTTTAGTTCCTTTTAAAGCAGCATTCTGTAAATAGCTTTTCTACATTGAAGCTTTTCAGGTGTTGCCAGATGGGCACAGCAGTATTCTATTCTTTTGAGCATGTAGCTATTTTGGTACTGCAGTGAGGATAGTACATACATGCCAGTGCTTTTACTGTTGTTTTATTTTCGAGACAATTTTTTTTTTACCTGAAAAGAAATACATTTGAATTTCTTAAAGGAAAGTTCAATTTGCTTTTTAAAAGCTTGCTTTGTTGATTTAATAACACTTTGTACATTCATCGCTGGTCTTTGTATTTTTGCACGCTGTACATTTTTGGACAGACGTGGAAAAAAACTGGCATGTCTCAAGGAAAAATGTATGTGTTTCTATTGAAAAAGAATTGCCAGGACAAGCAGGTTAGCAGTACAATCTTGCAGCTAATATAACAGAAAGAGCGTTAAAGAGAAAGGATGACAAAATACACCTTCATAACAGTGGTACTTGAAAAATGTCAGAGTGGGGTGCTGCCATCAATGTTATAACACTCATAATGGTAAATAAGCCGTAGGGATTGTGAAAAATCAAAGAACAAGTGTAGCACATGTATTCAGCAACAGAGTGATGAGTGTAGTATGTAGCTGGTGGTTGAACCACCAGCTACATACTACACTCATCAGGAGCACTGTGCCACAAATATATTTCTAAATCATGGTGTGGTAGTGCACTCTGATTTAGAAACAACACATTTTCCTTTTATATAGCCACTACATTTAAGTCAACATACAGTTTTACTGATCAAACGATATAGCACGCAAATGATGCGTGAAAACAGAATGTCCGCTAATATTTACCATCTGTGCATCACCAAGCAAAGTGTCTTGATTTGTTTTGAATCAATTGAAATCTTTGTCTCCATCACCCTCAGAATTACAAAGAAATGTGCTTTAATTTTGCTTTCCTAGCTGCTGACATATTCTGAAGATTTTATACAGCTCATTTACCCTATTGAAATTTTGTGGTGTGATAGAAAATAATAACATACAACAGCCTTTCATTTCACACTCCCTATACCTCAGCAAGGGTGTCACATAGTTCACTTTACAAAATCCCCAGTCTGTGAAGGGTTAACACCAATCTCGTTGATAAAAGAATATGCAGCAATTTGTCAGAAGACACAGCTTGACCTTTGACCTATATCTTTGAAGCACAGCAAATGTGACATGATAAAAAAAAAACAATTGAAAGGCATCTACATTGTTTACTCACCTCCGGAGCTCAAGCATGTTTATTTTGGGGATATTGCAGCACCCCACCGCACCCCTGCTTCCAGTGCCTATGATTCTTAATTACATTCAAGGCAAGTTTGATTGGTAATTCTTAATTACATTCAAGGCAATTTTGATTGGTAAACATGTCATGACAGATAAATAGAGCAGACCCTATCGGTGATGAGATTTTTAGAACCTGTGCGGAAAAAACAGATGTTTCTCAAAATTAGCTGATGGGAATTTAGAAATGTTCACCAAACAATATGAGAGACCTTTACCACAAGAAACATTACAACTGTTGGACAGGATAAGCTAGGCAAGCGCCAGAGGATTCCTGCAGACCATGAAACAAAATCCTCAGACCTTGTTGATAAAGTTGAAACAAAACAAAAGAAGCCCGCTCTTTACAGTTACTGATTATAGCACATTTTAGGGGCATCTGTTTCTTTACAGAGATCAAGAAGTTTTAATATAGTTTGCTCTCACCTGTGGATATTGGAATACAATGCTTTAGGAGCGCTGAGCCCCATGTTAAGAGGTATTTTGAACCTGTTAGCCAAATATAACTTCAAGTGCACAATCGTGTAAATTAGTCATGTTTTGGCCGAACAGTGATTACACAGTTGTTTGTCACTATTTCTGAAAAACCTCTTCCTGATAATTCCAACAAGGCACCCGACAATACGAGTGCCCAGCAGCCCCTCCCACTCTGGCATTAGTGTCTATACCCCTCTAATATCAGCTGTTATTTTCTCGCATGTGCTTTTGAAACGTTGATGAAATCTGCCACACCTGCTCACTGCACTAGAAATCCGCACCTACTATGTTATACCCATGACGTCACAGTATGAGCTTTCGAATTTGCGTCAGAGTTCCAAAACCATCAAAGCGGCAATCTGCAGAGTGAGGGCAGTAACTATTTTTAGGGCAACTATATTTCAACAAAGCCATTCAAGCAAGGTTTTAGAGATTGCAGATAACTTAACATACGACATCAGGGGATTACTTTTAGATTCGTTAAATGCACGCCCCTTCTGTGGCAGGTAAACTGATTTAATGGTGTAATGCGAACTGCATTATATTTATGTGTACATCTACGATTTCTCACTGCTTGTACAAGCTCCATTTTCCATATATGTCGGTTTTAGGTAATATCCTGCTCATCTTTTAGATATATATAGAGAGCTACAATTGTTAAATGGATGACATGAGCAGGTTTAATTTGTAAAAAAAAAAACACAAGTGCCAGGGCCCTGGTCGGGATGCCACTACTGATTAAACTACCAATTGCCTCTGCCAGCTCCGCCACTGACAGACCCAACACGACTACAAACCATCACACCCTGCAAGTGTGACAGTTCAGACTATTCCAGGTCTCCAAGGCTATAAGAATGGGTTGGGAAGCTGATATTAGACACGTTTGATGTATATTGAATTACACCACTGTTGTTGTGTTCAACTCTAATTTAGATAAGCAGCGAGCGCCACCATGTGACCTGTTGTTATCAATCCCTGTGTTGATAATTAAGTGCCAGTGACAAGCACCGGAAACCACCGGCTCAAGTTAAGCACATGAAGAATGTCTACATAAAACAGAAACATCAGTGCTCAACCACACATGCACTCCTGTAATGGTCTTTATCAAGAGATCACTCTGGGGGGCAGGGCAAAAGCATCAACTCTTCAGGGGCCCCCACCCCTTCAAGAGGTCCCCATTCATCCCAAGGTCAATGAATATATGTGAAATATGGGATACCCGGGGGCCCAGATTCACATAGTGCAGTTAGGCCCCATCATTTTGAGTTAAGCCACTGAATAATTACAAAATTAAGTAGCGCTCAGACATACATAATCTGAAGCATGGTCATCTAAATTTGTCTGTGTCACTCAAAGCCATCTCTCACCGGTGTTCAATAATTACAAGCATGATTAATGCTGTGTGAGCTCAACACTGTGATATGGTACATAAACTTCGAGTGTTTAGTTGTTGAGATGTGGCTAATGCTAAAATATGTCAATATCAGAGTGAGTAGGAACAAGCATCGACAAAGCCCTTAAATATGTTTTTTCTCTTTGAAATTGCTTAGTAATTGACAGTCCAACCTCGGACTTAAACAACTTGTCACCACCCCGACCCACATCGCAGGTCACACACTAGACCCTATCTTCACCTCCAGCAAACATGTCTCCTTCAGCCACACCACTGCTCTCCATTGGACGGACCACAGCTGCGTTCACTTTACCTACAACAAGACCACAACCAACAACCATCCTCAACCCACTCTGTGAAGAAACTGGAACAAAATCACCATCGACCAGATCTCCTCATCGCTTCTTCAAAACCCCCCTGCCCACTCCATAAACCCCGACCAAGCAGCCATTAACCTCACCCAATGGCTATCCAACAGCGCCGACATCCTAGCACCGTTGAAAAAACGGCAAATCATTCTAGGCAGCAAGAAGGCCTCCTGGTTCAACGATGATCTTAAGAAATCTAAGAAACTCTGTCGCTCCCTTGAGAAGGCCTGGAAAAAAGACCCAAACACCAGCACCAGGGACGCCTTCAAAAACGCCACCCGCATACACCACCAACTAATCCGATCTGCCAAGAAAGACGCTTTCAAGGACCGACTAGATAACAACGCCCACAACAGCAAGGAATTATTCAACATCGTCAAGGAATTTACCAACCCCTCAGCCAACTCCAACGACATCACCCCCTCTCAAGCCCTCTGCGACTCCCTTGCCTCATTCTTCCACAACAAGATTGCAGAAATCCACAACAGCTTCGACAACCGACCCGAAGACCAACCCACCCAACCCTCTGCAGGACCCCCACCCCCCTTGAACATCCTCAACGACTGGAACCCAATCTCCACTGAGGACACCATCAGCCTGATGAACTCCATCCACTCAGGATCCCCCACAGACCCATGCCCTCACCACATCTTTAACAAAGCAGACTCCATTATAGCACCGCACCTCCGAGACGTCATCAACTGCTCCCTCAACTCCGCTATCTTCCCGGAAAGTTGGAAACATGCCGAACTCAGCGCCCTTCTGAAGAAACCTACAGCTGACCCCACCGAACTCAAAAACTACCGCCCCATCTCGCTCCTTCCATTCCCGGCCAAAGTCATCGAGAAAGCTGTCAACAACCAACTCGCCGCCTTCCTCGAAACCAACAAGTCCCTCGACTCCTCACAGTCCGGCTTCCGAGCCAAACACAGCACTGAGACCGCACTCATCGCAGCAACTGACGACATTCGAACTCTGCTAGACAACGGAGACACAGTCGCCCTCATCCTCCTCGACCTCTCCGCAGCCTTTGACACAGTTTGTCATAGCACCTTAATACAACGCCTCAGAAACATCGGAATCCAAGGAAAAGCACTGGAATGGATCACCTCGTTCCTTGCCGGAAGAACTCAGAGTCCGCCTTCCACCATTCAAATCAGAAGCCACAGAAGTCATCTGCGGCGTGCCACAAGGATCTTCACTCAGCCCCACCCTCTTCAACGTATATATGAGCCCCCTCGCAGCCATCGCACGCCAACACAACCTCAACATCATCTCCTACGCTGATGACACCCAACTGATACTATCGCTCACCAAAGACCCCAACACCGCCAAAACCAACCTACATGAAGGAATGAAAGAAGTAGCCGAGTGGATGAAGTACAGCCGTCTAAAACTGAACTCCGACAAAACTGAAGTCCTCATCCTTGGAACCTCCCCCTCCGCCTGGGATGACTCTTGGTGGCCAGAGGCCCTTGGAAAAGCACCCATCCCGACGGACCACGCACGGAACTTAGGTGTCATCCTGGACTCCTCACTTTCTATGAACAGACAAGTCAACGCCGTCTCATCTTCTTGCTTCAATATTCTTTGCATGCTCAAAAAAACATTCCGCTGGATCCCCACCGAAACTAGAAAAACGGTCACCCACGCACTGGTCACGAGTCGCCTGGACTACGGAAACACCCTATACGCCGGTACCACCGCAAAACTCCAGAAAAAACTCCAACGCATCCAGAACGCGTCAGCCAGACTCATACTAGACATCCCGCGTAAAGACCACATCTCTGGACACCTGAAAAACCTCCACTGGCTCCCCGTTAACAAGAGAATTACTTTCCGCCTCCTAACCCACGCACACAAAGCACTCTACAAACTTGGACCCGAATGCCTCAACTCACGACTTTCCTTATACACCCCCTCCCGGCACCTACGATCCTCCAACCAAGCCCTTGCAACTGTACCTCGCATCAACAAAACCACCATGGGAGGCAGATCCTTCTCCTACCTGGCAGCTAAAACCTGGAACTCACTTCCCACTCACCTTCACCTCACTCAGAACCACCTTACATTCAGAAAGCAACTTAAAACCTGGATATTCGACAAGTAACTCCTCACCCTCCTCAAGCGCCTTGAGACCCTCTGGGTATGTAGCGCGCTATATAAATCTCTTGACTTGACTTGACTTGACTTGAATTTGTGTGTTTGAGGGGGGAGTGGTTGTATGGATGGGCAACTCACTGAATGTGGGGGTTATGTGTTCAGGTGAATGTGGGAGACTGTAAACGGATTAATGGGTAAGTGAGAGAGAGTCTCCAATATGGGTGTGCTAGCACATCAGTGAGAGCCACTTAACAGGCCATCCATAGACTTACCAATCATCTTATCGATTCATTCATCCATACACTCATCTATTCATTCAGCCATCTGTCCATGTATTCACTCACGATTCATGCATTCTGCTCTCAGTCACTCAATTACATATACACTAATTCATACTTGCAACCGCTCACTGATCCATCAATAAATCCACACTGAGACCCTGATTTCAAATTCAGGGTCAAATTCCAATCTTTGCACAAAGATGTGCTTCCGCAGTGGTTGGAATTCCAAATTGATTAATGATATTCACACCCAAGTTGTTTTCCCCTGACAGATTTCAGCAGGTCAAACCTGCCAAAACAATCGATTGGGAGGCGGGCTACAAAAAGGCAAAACGAATAATTTGTGTTAAAACACAGATTCTGCATGTTATGCCAGATTTCCAAGTTGATGGAGGAATATAGGGTATTTATCATACATGATAAATAACTCACACCAGGTTATTGGTATACAGCAGGTGTGGCAAATACCCTATTGTGAGAAATTGGGTTATTTGTTGACTGGGGTGTGAGCCATGGTCAAGCAGTAACCTCCATCCTTGTCAGGATAAGGGACAAGCAAACCCCAAATTAACCTGTGCTCAACCCCTGGTAGCAATGCACAGACCAGCCAGGCTTGCCCTAAAAGCAATGTGTAAAGAATTTGAACAACACTTCAAACAGTAGCACAGTTGAAACAGCACGCAAAAAGGATATCACACCAAGCTAGACAAATAGAGCTGAATTTAATAAATAAAACAAGACATAACAACAACAAAAAATCCCATCAGTAGAACCAGAGTCATTAATTTTGAAAGAATAAAGTGAAAAATAGCACCTAAAAGCATAAAGCGGCAACCGTTGCTATCTTGTCGCACAGGACCAGGTCAAAGTCAAAAGTTCAGGCAGAAATGTATAGAGTATCGGTCAGACACAATCCCAGTTTAGTCTCGCTGAAGTTTTACCTTTTCATGTTTTGTGTGAAAGGTCCCATTTGAGGTGAAAGGACCGCGAAGAGCAAGGAGAGAGTCGCAGGAGGCTGTCGGCATGGCACAAAGGACAGGCCATGAGTTGCAAAGACAGGTGCTTCGAGTTGGAGGTCCCCCACGAGTGGTCAATGCTGCAGTGCAAAGAGACAAGCTAGCAACAGTTTTCAGGGCGAGCGGTGTTGATATCTGTGTGATGGGATGCTCTAGGGTTACTACGCGCTCTATAAAACCTTTAAATAAATAAATAAATAAATAAACTGGCAGGGCACTGTCACAAAGAGCCCAAAAGCTTGGTTTTAGACCCCTTGAGCCACTCCAATGGTCCAGGACCTGATCGGCACCACTTGGGGGGTCTGGAAATTGCTGCCGCAGGGAGCTGGGTTCAGCAGCTGTTTGGTGAGCCTTTATGTCCCTGAGACTCAGATCAGGAGGCCAGCAAACTAGCCCTTGGTGTCACTCTGGGGTCCTGGATTAACAATGAAGTTGCAGGTCCAGACCTTCTCCCCTAGGGAAGACGGCAGCAGGTTAGCACAGCAGGGAAGCAGTTCATTTAGAGCAGCAGTCCAGCAGAGTGGCAATCCTTGTAGCAGCACAGCAATCCCTTTTTTGGCAAAGTATCCACAGGTCCAGATGTATACTGAAGTGCTGGTATCTGAGGTCCAGTATTTATACACAGTTGTAAGAAGCTTCCAGATGGAGGCCTCTGAAGTGCACAGATTCCCTGCCCTACTGGCCCTGGCTCCAGACTAACTACAAGCGGTATACAGCTTTTTGTGTGGAGAAAGGACACATCCTATTAAAGTGTAAGTGGGGCTGTGCCCAGCTCCTCCCTTGCATCCTGCCAGTGATGGCCAATCCAGTCAAACCTAACCTCCCCATGGTATGTGTCTGTCTAGGCAATTCACAAAGCCCAACTACCAAAGCTGAAAATTATCCTTTTTGCAGGCCCACCCCCAAATATTTTGCCTTTTTCTTCCACTTATTTCAACATTGTTTCTGTTGGCTTTTGTACTCAGTGCACTTTATTACTGCTAACCAGCGCTAAAGTGCATGTGCTCTCTTCTTAAAACATGGTACCATTGACCCGTACTAAATTGACATATTTAATTTACTTATGAGTCCCTAGTAAAGTGCACTATATATGCCAAGAACCTGTAAATTAAATGCTACTAGTGGGCCTGCAGCACTGATTGATGCACTTTACTAGAGACTTGTAAGCAAATTAAAAATGCCAATTCGGTACAAGCCAATGTTACCATGTTTTAAGGAGAAGGTGCAATAGCTAAAATTCCTGTGGAGAAACGAGCTTTAACATTATTTAAATCTTGATCAAGAGTAAATAACAACTGTGTGACATCAGCATAGGACAAACGAAGGAAGCCAAACTTTCTGGCAAGATTTGCAAGGGGGGCTATATATATATATATTGAATGCATAGGGCTTAAGCAGGAGGCCTGTGGCACTCTATCCAGCTTCATGGTACGTGATTTATAGGAACCCAAAGTGATAGTTTGGGTGCAGTCAGTTAGAAAGTCCTTGAAATATGATAGTGCCGTTTCATGAATACCAAACTCCTGCCTTCTCAGCAGCATTCTAGAACGAGAGACAGTAATGAATGCGACTGAGAGGTACAGCAGCACAGGTAGTAAGGAAGTGTTCTTTTCAAGGGAACTTCTAATATCACTGCTACCAACGTGGTCTCAGTGCTATATGGAACTCTGAACCCCGATTGGGACAGATCCAGCAACATATTTGTGTCCAAGTATTCCATAGGTTGGATATTAATTTGACTCTTCAACAGTTTACCCAATAATGGAAGGAGACAAATGGCTCTATAGTTAGTAAGATCTGTAGCAGGCAGATTCATTGTTTTTTTTTTTGTCAAAGTTATTTTTATTGATTTAAAGACAGAGATAAAACCAATCGAACAGAGCGACAAAAATCAATGGGTCCCACAGGGGGGACTCCGGGAATGCCCACCCACCAAAGCACTGAAATGCAAGGAGGATAATCCACATAGTTACTTCCAAGTCAGTATCCAATCGTAATAGTGGCTCTTATCAGACCTCCATCAGTTTGCAGTGAGCGAGAAGCCCCGCCTCCATCTAGGTACATCTCAGTGCCGGAGTCCTCTATAGTTCGGCACCAATTGCCGGCAGTCGCTTAAACAAAAGAATCAACAGTCCCCAACCCAAACCCACCCCCCCACCCCCCCCCTCACCCGTGGTGGCAGCTCATTACTCATTCATACTCAGACACATACGTTTCCAAATCAAATCTGAAACAGGTGGAGTGCTCGCAGTGCTGACGGGCAAACTGCTGATGGAAGGCCCCGGGATAGAAACCTGACCAAGGGGCCCCATGTAAACATAAAGTTCTTAAAATTGCCCAGAAAGATATCGGACACTCTTTCCAAACTCAGTAGTCGCCACAACCGCGCATGCCATAGTGAGGTCGCCGGCGCCGTCGGCTTCTTCCATGCCGCCGCCAGTGTCAATTTAGCCGCACCTAGGCACAACCATATAATCCTTTTGTCAGCTCTAGTCTGGTGCGTCAGCATCGGGTCACGGAGCCCCAATAGGACATAGTCCATGGATTCCGGGATCGGATATCCAACCACTTCTTTAATGTGAGCCAGTATCTCCGACCAGAAAGGCTTGATGGTTGGGCAATCCCACCATATGTGGCGGAAATCTGCCAGCAAACCGCACCCCCTCCAGCACCTGTCGGAGGTCGACGGGAAAATGCGGTGCAGCTTGGACGGGTAAAGGTACCAGTCATACATAAGTTTCAAATGAGCCTCCCTAAGGCCAAGCGAATGGTTGTGGGCCTTGATGTCTCTCCATAGCCCCTCCCACTCGGCTGTCGAAATGTCCCGCTCAAGACAGTTCTCCCAGTGTTCCATATATCGGGGCCTCGGGAATATCACCGTGTCCAAGAGCAGTTTATATATGAAGGAAATCGTACCCTTCATACAAGAAGTGTGGATGATAAACGTCTCGAAGGACGTCAGCTGTCTCGTAGCAGCATCTCGCACTGCGGGTGAAATAGCCCAATGTAGGAGTTGGGTGTGATGGAACCTTTCAGTGGGCGGCACCCCATAGTCCCTCATGCAGTTGTGGAAGGTAAGGGGTTCCGTCCCATGGAACAGGTGGGTAAGCGCTCTGCAGCCCCCCTCACTCCACTGTGTGAACGGACCATCGCGTTCCGCCGGCGGGAAGGACGGATTCCTATGGATAGGGGTGAACGGTGACGGAAAGGTGGTCCATCGGTCATCTCCAGTGACCGTGTCCCACACTTTCAGGACAGTACCAGTAGGAGTGCATATATAGGCATTCTTGGGCCGGTCCACCTTGGGTTTCCAGGCCAAATCCCAGATGGATCTCCCAGCTACACTACGCTCCATATGTAGCCAATGCTTCTCCGAAAGGGGTTGCGACCATTCCACCAGCACTCGTAGTTGCGCTGCTTTATAGTATAAATGCATGTCGGGAAACCCCACCCCTCCCTCTCCCCATGGCCGACGAAGTACTGCATACGGAAGCCGAGCCCGGCCCCCCTGCCACACAAATTTCAACATCAGGGTTTTCAAGCGCCGGAAGAAGTCCAAGTCCATAGGTATGGGGAGGGCCTGGAAAAGGTACAAGAATTTAGGCAGTAGCACCATCTTAATCGCATGAATGCGACCAAGCCACGAAATGAACTTTGGCTTCCACTTCTCCAGTTCCCCACGGGTCGCCGCTAATGCTGGGGGAAAGTTGGCGGCAAACAACCCACCCAAGGTGGGGGTTAAGTTAATACCCAGATAGAGCAAGGAGGAGGATGACCACGAAAGAGGCGTAAGTGTCCGCACCTGTTCTACTACGTCAGGGGGCAGTGTCAAATTCAAGATGTACAATTTACCCATGTTAACTTTAAAACCCGCCACCTTCTCAAACTCAGACAGAACCTCATGTACCTGAGGCAGCGAGCGAACAGGGTCTCCTAACGATAAGAGAACATCATCCACGAACAGGGAAATCTTATGCTGTTCGCCAGTGAAGGGGATGCCTGTAATCTGTTCCCTTTCCCTGATCGCAAGCGCCAGTGGCTCTATACTGAGCGCGAAGAGGAGCGGGGAGAGCGGGCATCCCTGCCGCGTACCGCGGGAATGGGGAAAGCAGGCAGACCGATGTCCATTAACCAACACCCTAGATTCAGGCCGATCATAATTAGCTCGAATCATTCGCACAAAGTGGGGGGAGAACCCAAAGGCTTCCAGTGTTAAATTTAAAAATCCCCAGTCAACACGGTCAAATGCTTTTTCCGCGTCTAGACCCACCAGCGCGGCAGGTAAGCGAAATCTGTCAGCCTTTTCGATCAAATGCGCCACTCGCCGCAAATTGTCATGGGTTTGTCGCCCTTTGATAAATCCAGATTGATCTGGATGGATAATGGCCGGCATCAGATCTTGAAGCCGCTTCGCAAGAATCCAGGAGTATAGTTTGGCGTCCAGGTTAAGAAGCGCTATCGGACGGTAGGAGGCGCATTGGGTGGGGTCTTTCCCAGGCTTGGGGATAATGGTGACTAAGGCCTCCGCCATTGATCTTGAGGTCCGCCCCTCTGTAGCCATGGAGTTGAAGAGGGCAACCAAAATCTCGCATATTTCACCCGCGAACGTCTTATAAAACGAGGCCGTGTACCCGTCAGGCCCAGGAGCCTTGTGGAGCTTAAGAGCTTTTATAGCGTCCATCACTTCTTCCCTCAAGATAGGGGCCGATAGGAGCTCATTCCATTCCCTGGAAACTTGGGGTATGGGGAGGCCGGCCAGGAAGGCGGACTGAGCTGTCCGATCTAGGTCCTCCCCTCTGTATAGAGTCGCGTAGAAACGGCTAAAAATAGCAGCCTTGTCCCCCATCCCTGTGTTGGTCCCTTCCAGTCTCATCTTTAATCCCTCCTATATATTCCCGCTCCCGTTTGTCTCGAAGCTGCCTCGCTAGGTGCCTACCCACCTTGTTCCCCATCGAATAGGAGGCCCGTCGCAGCCGCAGGAGTGTGAATTCCGCTCTGTTATTATAGTGAGCCCGGAGCTTCCCCCGAACCGCAGTCAAAGGCCGCAGGGTCACCCGGGATGGATTGGCTTTATGTGCTTGTTCCAGTGCCACTAATTCGGATTCAAGAGCCTCTCGCTCCTTCCTCCTTTGCCTATTAAGAGTAGCATTGAGGCTAAGGCAGGTGCCCCTTATAGAGGCCTTGCATGCATCCCAAGTAGTATACACTGAGGTATCCGAAGGCGGGTTAAGCTCCAGGAAATCTCGAATGGCTCCCCTCAGCTCCTTACATGCAACGTCATCTCGAGTCAACGCCTCGGGGAAATACCATTTCCTCCAACCATCCCCCCCCATTGACCACTGCAACCCGAGCACAACTAAGCTGTGGTCCGACACTGAAAGTGGGAAGATGCTGGACATCTGGACGTCCCTCCTCAATGCTTGGCTTATGAAGATGTGGTCAATTCGAGAATAGGACAAATGTACATGTGAAAAATAGGTGTAGTCCCTAGATTGGGGGTAAAGGAAGCGCCAACTATCAACCAGCCCCAGGTCACCAACCCGCCTCTGCGTCTCAGTGGTAAAGACTCCCGCCCCTGACCTCTGTGTGCATGAGCTATCCAGGGCCCTATCCCACACCATATTGAAGTCCCCCATGAAGAACAACTGGCCCTCCACGAATTCCCCCACTTTATCCAGCAAGGACTGCAAAAAGCCATTCTGCGAGGCATTAGGCCCATACATCACCACAAATGTGCACATACGTCCATACAGCAACCCCTTCACCATCAGCCACCTTCCCTCCTTGTCCCCGCTCACCCCCCCCGGTTGGAAATGGAGGGACGCTTGAAACATTAGGGCGACCCCCCTGTGTTTAGTGGATGCAGATGCCCTGTATATAAGTGGGAAGTGCCGATGGCGGAGCCTAAGCTCATCTTTCCTGGCTAAGTGAGTTTCTTGAAGTCCAACCACATCCAGGTGGTGGTCTGTCAGGTACTTCCACACCTTCTGCCGCTTCTGCGGGGAGTTGAGTCCCTTCACGTTCCAAGTGCCTATACTAATAGTCATAATGAGTCAAGGGACGCACCTGCGCCATGTCACAAACAGACGAGGAAAACCATGACACCCTTCCCCATCCCTCTACCAACTCCTCGTCCGTCTCCAACCACCCCGCACACCCGTCTCCCCTCCCCCAACCCGCCCCCCACTGTGAAATGCAAAGCAAGGTTGGCACCCAAAATCTGAAGAACAGACATGAATTGTAAAACACACATCCATCCCCATACACATCCCCCCTCATACACAGCCACCAGCCGCCACCACCGGCCCCCCAGCCCCCCTTCAAGCCCCTGCCCCCCCAACTGAACTCCCCACCCCCCCCAAGAACAAAGAGCAACAAAATGCAACTCAAGGCACTGAACCTGAACTTCGTAGTCTTCAGTTCCAGCAGGTCATGGTTCGAAAGATCCCTACTGGACTGGGATCGGGGTAGGGGTGTCAACTCGGTGACCCCCAGGTCCAAGGTCCGGGGCGTCTTCTCCAAAAGTACCATTATACCCCGGGGACCTCAGGCCAAGAGCCCCTCCGACGCCATTCCATGATGCCGAGGTCACGCTGCTCCAGAACTCGTCTGGGAATCCGCCATGGTGGCGGAGGCCACCGAAGCCACTGCGGCCCCTCTCTCCTGTACAGTAGTCGCTGGGTCCGGTCGTCGCCGCTCCGGGGATGAGCCCATCCTGTGCCAGGAGGAAGAGCGACGCCGCCTCCGGAATGGCGAGCCACGAGCCCCCTGAGATGGTTCCGTTTCCTCAATGCCTAGTAGATCCTTCGCCTCGTGCAGGGAATTGATCTGCCTCAGCCTGTTCTCCCATCGAAAGATAATCCGGAAAGGATGGCCCCAGGAGTAGGAAACCCCGCGTTCCCGGAGGAAGGCGGTCACAGGCCGAAAGTCCCTCCGCTTCTGCAAGGTTGTCGCCGCCAGGTCCTGGTAAAGCTGGGGGCGATGGCCCCTAAATTGCAACGACGTGATGGTTCTAGCTTTCCTCAATATCTGTTCCTTTACCTGAAAGTCATGCACACAGACGAGGATATCCGGCGGCGGGCCCCCGCCCCTCCTGGGCAGCCCCACTCTATGCACTCTGTCCATCTGGATGTCACGCACCTCTTCATCCCCTAGGACCTGGAGAAACAAGGCTTGAACGTATCCACGCAGGTCCCCCGCTTCACCGTCCCATGGCACCGCCTTGATACGAATGTTATTTCTCCTGGAGCGGTTCTCCAAGTCCTCTGCGTGGGTCTGCAAGTCCAGATTCTGCTCCGTGAGGCGTATGATGTCCTGTTGGAGCTGGTGCACATCATTCGCCATGCTAAGGTCATGGTCCTCCAGTACTGCCACCCTCTCGCCAATCCCATCCACGTCTCTCCGCACCTCCCTGAGGTCCGAGGCTAACTGCGTACGGAGTTCGGAGATGTCCTCCTTAATGGTGGCGAAGAGCTCCTTCATGAACGCTTTAGTCGCTGGCGCCTCGTCGTCTGATTGTTTTGAGGACCCGCTGGCCCCCGGCGACGCCGGTTGCTGCGACGACTTGAAGGCCCCCTCCTTCACCGTTTCCCCCCCCCTGCGCTGTGAGTTGGACATGGCCGTGAGTGGTCGCTGCACTCCTACCACTAGGCTCCAGTGATCCGCAGCTGGGAGGATAAGACTCAGATCGGTGACCTTCCTTTTTGGGACGTCCCTTCAGCAGTGCTGCCTCACCGCCCCCAGAATGACCGCAAATCTGCCAGTGCCGCCAGCACCCGGAGACCCCTCCACTCCAGGAGGTAGATAGCTGGTGGCGCGATCCTCACCCCGGAGTTGGCGCTCAGACACAAATCGGGCGTGATCCCTCCGCAGCCAGCGCCCCCGCCAGGTCCAGGGACAATTAGGGTTGGGTCTCCAATGGCCGCATTGTAAGGCCCCTCCAAGACGGCATCTTGTGCGTCGTAGCAAGAGGAGTTCGCCACTCGTGCGGGTGATTGCCCTCAATCCGGTCCCCTTGCTCTCCAGTTGCAGTCCCTCCACCACTTCGGGACGGGAGAGCCACCACTACGGTCTCAATGCTCAGCTTACTGATGGTATGCTAAGGCTGTGCTTGGTGCCCCCCAGGCAGCAATCAATTCCAGAGTAAGCGCCCGTCCAAACCCCCCAGCGCCCCCCACGGACTCTTCAAAATGGCGCCGCTGTTTTCACCGCCGAGACGGCCCCTCCGTGGCCAGGTAGCAAGTGTCCTGATCGCTCGGGCCGTTCTATGCGCTCCCCCGCTGAAGTTCCAGCGTCACTCACGGGGAACCAACCCCGGTCGCAGAATGCGAAGAGGCCGAGAGAGCTCCCCGATGACGCCGGCCAGGCCACTGCTCAACCAGGCCAAGACGCCGCTCCTCCACAAAGTCAGTGTCCAGCTCGCAGGATGTGCTCGAGGGCCTCAGGCCAGGGCCACCCCCAGCAGCTAACTCCAGGAATAAGTAGGGCCGGACCGCAGAGCTCCACGAAGAAGTCTCCCCCAAAATGGCGCCACAGACGTAACTGGCGGTCGTGCCTCTCTCTCCGGCAGCGGCCGCGTCCAGCCCAGGCAAGCCAGCCTCTGTATCTCCCCTGTGCCAATCCGCCTCCACACAGATGCCAATGTCCGGGTCCAGAGAGGCAGGGCAGCCCACAAAGTCCCCCGGGAGGCGCAGGCCAGCTCTGCAGCAAACTCTAGGGCAGGCCCGCCCCTAGGACAGGCCAGCACAGGCAGCGGCCCGCACTACTGCCACTGCAGGGTTCACTCTCTCCCCCACTGTTCTGGCACACTCTGCGTCCGGCAGCTCGGGAACTGTGCCCCCACGGGCTCCCAGTCACTGTGGCCCCGCCAGGTCCGGACCGCGTGCGCTCCGGTATCCCCAGTAGACTCGGCCGGGCACCTGCCTCTGGTCCTCTCCACGGTCTGCTCTCCCGCAGGCCAGATGCTCCAGTCGTCACCCCTCGTTGGCCGATCGTCCTGTAGTCCGGACCCAGCTCCAAACATTCAGGGTTCCCGCTACCAAGGCCCTGCCCAGCTCTGCTCCGATCGATTCTGGGGGTTCCCAATTTCCCCTGACCTGCGCTGCCGATGTCTCCTCCTGAGCGCTCCGATGAAGCCTGCCCTCCGCCTTCGCCGGGCGCAGTGCACGGACCCAGGCACTATCGATATCCACCGGGACCGGAGGCCGCCCCGTCCCGGACCGGCTCCGCAGGTACGCAACTCCGCGGCTGCACAGGCCGCGACTCGGCTCCTCTGTACCGGCCTCCACAGACTTCGGAGCTCTCCGCTAACGGCACCGGAGCACTCCGCCAGACATCTGCGGTCTCCGCCGTCGATGAAACTCCGGGCAGCACCCCCGGGACCCCGCTATCCGGTGCTTTGTCGGTCTGGCGTCGGAGAGGCTCGAGGAAGCGTCCTACTCCGACGCCATCTTGGCCACGCCCCCAGATTCATTGTTTTTTAATGGGAATAACCAGTGCTGTTTTCCAGTCCTAGGGAAAATTCTACAGAGCCGGACTGCCACCGGGTGTTTCGGTGGACTGGCACGGTGGGGACCTGTTTCACTGCTGATGGAGGTAAATGTTGTTGATGGGGATCTGCCAGTAGGCCTGTACCGGCCCTCACAATCCGTGTCAGCGTCAGGCACAAGCCAACCCTAAATTAGGCTGTGTTCTAATCTCTGGAAGCTTTGCGCAGAGCAGTCAGGCTGCACTTCAAACAGTATTAAATTGGGAATTACCACACAAAAAGGATCCCACATCAAGGTAGAATTATAGAGTACATTTTAATAAATACAACAAGACCAAAACTACAAAAATCTAATCAGTATAACCAAGGTTATATTCCATATAGGTACCATAATAAAGGCTTCGATAAACTCTTTACCCTTCACCTATATTCTCTCCCTACATTACACTTGTCACGGTTTACATGGACTGACCTTTTACCTAGATACTACACTGTATTCAGAATGCGCGTTTTCCCCCAGTTCGAAATCTCATACATTATACATGAGGATTCTTGGAAGCACAGCAGGACTACCATCTCCTGTATAAAATCTATGTATAAAGTTCATGCCCGACGTCATGCTTAGGCCAACACAGTAATATAGCAAGATAGGACCCGTGGAGAGACCTATGGGTATTTATACATCACATCTTGCTAAGATAGACAAAGGAGACTGAGTCTTCCTGGCCCACACACTGACCAGAGACGTGGTTCCTGCATGCAGACACTCCAGCTCACAGTGGACTAACATCCCTCCTGGTGTGTTCAGCTCGAGACCAGGACGGGGTCCCATAGTCTCACATTTCAGGTAATGGGGTTGACTAAATGCTAGAGGAATTCTTGGCTTAACACCTACACCCATGCTAGGTACACATAGGTACATCTAGTTTGGGAAGGCATCATAGGTGTACGCATGTTTTATCATGTGTGTTATATACTCGAATGTATTCATGATTTTAGTAAGATGGTAGAACTATACCATACATTTATGTTTATAGTACTGATAATCACTTATATCTTATACTGTCTAACGGTTGTTGCAGCATGTTTATTCTGCACCAGAATAACAACTGTTCAATAAATACTTACTGAAAATTCCCAGCCTGATTTTTTCAGTGTATCCCTCTAAGAAAGACTACGTAAGCCCAAGTGACTGAGCAAAAAGTAGTATATTGTTTCCACGGTCCTGAGGGAACAGGGTTGTCATGTTCAATGGTTGCCAAGAACTATTCTCTCCTTGGTAAGAGGAGATTCTAGTGGCACTGTGAGCTAGTTGGTACATAAGGGCCAACATACCCGGTGGGGGTGATCAGGGTTCGTCTGACACCAATCTTACAGTGTATGTTGTCTAAACGTGCAGATCCTGTACACTTTCTGTAGGAACTACACAACACCATGTCAGTCAAAATAGCTCAAAAAAGCACAAAGCTCCAACTGTGGATATCTTATCGGTCCAGGACAAAGTCACAAGTTCAGGCCAATCACAAAACAGCATAAGCCGGCTACAGGGACCATGCTAGGCTGTCAAAGTGGTGGAGGGAGAATTTTTAGCTGCACAGCTATCCAAGGACACACCTGTCACCTGCACAACATGACCCCTGTGTAGGCGCTGCTGTTTAGAAGTTACAGGCCTCTGTTACGTTGCCCTGAGCACTACCATTTTCTCTTAGCTTAAGCAGAAGCAGAAAGCAGGTCTGACCCAAGATTCATCCAGCTGCTCTTGTCTGCAAGGACCCGCACCCCTACCAGGCCCCACCTCATTGTATATTTCTCACAAACAGCAGAAGTCAAGTTCCTCTATAAATCTTGCAACATACCCCACGTCCCCCACCTAAGCCATGAATAGAATAAGGGAAGTTCCCACCACAGCTACGTCAAGCAAGATATCCGATAAACTGAGGATAAGTGTGGCGAAATATTATCGCAGATTGCCTGATTGACACATGAATAGAACCCCTCGAAGCAATACTAACACATTTCTGTCGTCCATTGATAGTTTATTATTAAACTTCCAGTCAAGTGGCAGGTCTCAGTCTAGACTGAAGTATGTACCACAATTACAGGAAAAAGGCCATACTTAACCTTACGGGTGGGAAAAGGTACAGGGCAGGCCAGTAAATGACAATGGAGGGGTATGTGATACGTGGTGGCGTGAGATGACGTAATTATCGTCTCATGTATTTTGGACAGTATAAGAAGGAGCCCCGCAAGAACATCAGCGGGCAACTCCTCGTCTGTTTGTAGGTATTCAGACCGAGAGTGGTCTCCAAGGGCCCTTGATCAAATGTTCATACTTTTGTGCATGTAAATATTTTACTTGTGTTATGTTTTAACTGCTTTTTAGATAAGTCATTTTATATCTGCATATGTACTTTTTAACTTGTTCTCTACATTTGAGCATTTATATTGTGGTCTTAGGACATCTCACTGATATAGCATTGTGAGCGTACCTAATGATAATAACATGTACTCTGCATTCTAATGTATCTTGCAGGATTACACTTATAAGCAAATGTGAGTATTCATCTATGTGAACAAGCACAACCGTTTTTAATCTGCCTCAGTACTCATAAGTGTACTTAAAGCAAAATCTCTCTCTCTTAGCAAATGTTAAACTGTACTTTGTAAACTCAAACTGGTCCATGTGACTTTCAAGAGAATGCTGGGTACAGGGCCAAGTACTATATGATTTTTATGCTATCACTGATTATTTCTAGAAGCTGTGTCTTCAAATAAATTGTACAACTCCAAGCTTCAGTCTCCAAAGCTCATATGTATGTTTTTTCCTGTTTTAGAGCAAGAGGTCCAGGACTGCCCCGGTGCAAATTAAGCTGTCCTATTTCCCTTAGTTCTCTCTCACGGTCTCCCCAGTGCGGCTTCTGAAAGCTGCTGCACTGAGTCCCCCTGGCCCCTCCTGCCCCTAATAAATCATCCCCTCCGACAAAAGTACCTTAAATCCTGGTTTTCAAAGAGATGTGAGGGTTCACGTTGAAGATGTGTCACAGAGCCAAAACAATCCATCGGTTCTGAGTTGTGACTAATCTGTGATTTGCGGTCCTGTGTCATCTTTGAGAATCCCATCAATGAGGGCTTGCATTGCGAAGTCCGACATCAAGGATGCATATCACAGCCAGGGCAATGTGTCATTTCCAAGGAGCTGCTAGGCTGCAATGCTCAGTCCGGAGCCGTCGTCGAGGTTGCTGAAAGGGTTTGCACTATGGAATCGTTGAACAGCAGCAGTTCTGAAGAGGCAGCCTGCTGCTAGGCCGATGTGGATCTTTGTGATGGGTCTGATCCCTTCAGCAGTGGCAATGCGTTGATTCTGTTTGGGGTTGCGCCACACAGCAGAGGAGATGTGTTGGTTTTGCTGGGTCCACGGAGAATGGCAGAGCACCTTTGGCCCACTTTCAAAAGTCCAGGACTGGCATGGCACGACTTGGAAGGATAGAGTTTCAGATGGCAGAGTCAAGGTGCTGGGGTCGAGGATGTTGAGGCCTTCCGTCACTGAGGCTCAAGTCAGCAGGCCTGCCAAAAAGCCCTTGGAGCCACTTTGGGATCCTGGGTTGAACAGATGCAGGTACAGTGCTTCTCACCCAGGCGAGAGGGCAGAAGGCAGCACGTCAGAATAGCAGGGCAGCAGTTTCTACAGAGCAGCCGATCAGGAGAGTGGCTGTCCTTTCAGCAGCACAGCAGGCCTTCTTTCAGGTAGAGTATCCACAAGCCCAGAAGTATACTCAAGTGGTGGTGTCTGAGGTCCAGTATTTACGCACAGTTGTGCCTTTAAAAGTAGGGAAAAGCTTCTAGAGACAGACCTTTGAAGTGCACAGAGGCCCTACCTCTTGGCCCTGCCTTCAGGCTAACTATAGGGGTTATGTAGCCCTTTGTGTGGAGACAGGACACAGCCTATTCAAGTGTATGTGGGGCTGAGCCCTGCTCCACCCTCTCATTCTACCAGTGACGGCCAATCTGGTCACACCTAAGCTCCTTATTGTGGGTGCCTGTTTAGGAGAAATACACAAAGCCCACTGCCAGCTAACCCCAGTCATGTGACCCACAGACGAGCTGCAGGCAACAAATTGCTAAGGAAGGAAAATGGCATAATTCTCAAGATTGTATTTTCAGAATTGTAATTTAAAAACCATTGTCACCATAAGTTAGGGCTTTTCATTACAATTTCAAGACAGCAAACCTGAACTGGTTACCTGCTACCATTTGGAAATTGCAATTTATTAAATGTAATAAGCTAACTTCAATACGATTCTATAGGAGAGGTAGGCATTACGGTGGTGAAAAACAAATGTAAGAGTTTATCACTACCAGGACGTGTAAAACATAAACATTAATTGTAAATCTTTTTAATACACTGCATCCTGCCCTCTAGGCTGTTCATGGCCTTTCATTGGGGCAACTTATATGTACTAAAAAAGAAGGCTTAGGTCTGGCAAAAGGTTTATTTTGACAGGGCGAAATGGTAGTTTAAAACCAATGCAGGTGATTCTTCACTGAGACTGGCAATACTAATCCTTATCCAATGCAGTGTTCATGGCCTTAAGCCATGCAAAGTGGGCTCTGGGTGCAGGGTGTGGTCTATGGAAACTCCTTGGATCAGATCCTGCTGCACACGGTCTTCGGTTATAGACAGTGTGCTATGGACACAGTTGTTGCCTTTTGCCATTCTCCAGAATCCAATATACCACATTATGGGTGTTCTTTTTAATATATTATTTGTTTCAAAGACCTTAAAAAGAGATCTACAAATCATAGCCTCCATCTTGGAAAGACGATTACCATTTCCAGATAATTGTGCTTCAATCTTAGATGATCATAGTCACCTGCCTGCTGCCAAGGTAGTGGCCTGATTTCTAAAAGTAATACAGAGAAGAGGAACTTTGGGGTCCATTTGGATGTAGGGCGGATCGTCACCGCCTGCATGGCGGTGGCGATCCGCCCTACATCCTACCCCGCCTGCCACCCATTTCCCCCCACCATATTAGTATGGCGGGGGACCCCAGTGAACGGAAAGACGTCCACTATATATGGTGGTGGGGTCTGCTAGACACTGCCATCCATATTAGCATGGGAGCAGGAAGCAGCCTTTCCGTGGCAGCGTTGCGCCACGGTAAGGCATGCAGATTTTGGTTACGGGGCCCGTTATGGGTCCCCAGGGTACTGGGGGAGTGGGGGGTGCACAGCATTGTCATGGACATGGTGGCAGGCAACTTACGGTGCCAGTCACCTTGTGCATGACAATGCTGGGAATGGAGGATGCCACCGCCATGGTGGCAATGGCATCCTAATCGCCGGTGCGGGACTGCCGCACCACTGGCGGCCGGTCGCAGCACCGCTAGGGTGGCAGGTGGACGAAAGTCCGCCCGCCATACTAATGGGCCCCTTTGTTGGCAAATACATAGAGGCCCAATTTTATTTCCCGCCAGTATATGGGAGTCATACTGGAAACACGCGCAACTGACCACAATAATTTCTAAATGGTGGAAGAAAGCTGCCATGTTGAGATTGGCCACGCTCATCAAAAGATGGCCGTAAGCACATACAATGGTTCACATTACTGCATGACAAGGTCTCTGAGCGCATGCTAGAAATGTTATTGTTTATTATGATGGCCTAATTCAGCTTCTCTTTGTTCTCTCATTGCGCTCCACAAGTCTTACTTTATGCCCCCTCATTATGTTATGTAACTTTCTTTATATACAACATTTCAATAAAAAGTGACAGATCAGTACAAAAAAAAATCTTTTTGACAGCTTTTGTGGACTCCTGCACTGAGGAAATGGGAGCCAAAAAAATATTTTGCAGGTAGTGGTTTTCGACAAAATTGTGAGGATCAGCAGTCTAATGGATTGCCCGAGGACATTTGGAAATTGGTTGTTAAGTTTCTGCTGTTAACTAATCATGTTGTTTTTAAGTTTGAGTTATGGTCCTAGAATGGTTTATAGTAAAAGCCGAAATACTGGCTTCAAAAACTATTGTGAAAAATAGATAGATAGATACAATTTATAGTTTCAAGTTATTAAAAACCATCACAATATAAAAGACACAGTAGAATAATAATACATTATATACAAAAAATGGAATAGTACAAAGGATCTCTCATGTGACTCAGACAGAGACCAGCTTCCCTAAAGTGCAAAGTGCTCAGTCATCTGAATAGATTAAAATAAAATGAAACCAATCCCAAAAAGGGGATTTTAGGCCGGCCCTCTGTTAAAGGCGCTGATACTCAGGAATTTGTTGGCGCCAAAACCAATAATTTATGAGTTTCTTTAAGCAATTTCATACCACAGGCTGTTAGCCGAGGGCTCATACCTCTCAGGACTATGGCAATAGCTGTATTGCAGTCCCTTATGCCGAGATTACGAAGCAGCGGTTTCAGCCAAAAAGTGAAAGTAAGTGTATATGCGCAAGTATTGATTCACCGTTCATTACTCTGCATCTGTGTTCCTTGAAGATCCACATATATATTGTCACGGGTCATGTAGGTGGAGTTGGCATAGCAAATCTACACTTACCTATATACTTACTGTGATAAAGTGGATTATTAGTTGGGATGAAAGGCAGTCCATCAGAAGTAATAAGAAGCCTATTCCTATTATTTTATTAGGTCCAGTAAACGTTTCAGCAATTTAAATTGGAGCTCACACCCTCGTATCTTTGGCACCGAACAGGCTTCACTTAAGAAAATATGTAAAACATTTAGAAGTACAAACACAGTTAAAATGTTGAAAACACAGCACAATATTAATACCACTCCATAGAAAATTGTGAATAATTCGACGAGCAAATGTCACCGAAATTACAAAAATCCAATAAGAGGAGCAGGAGATATGACTTTTTAAAGTTTTAAATAAAAATCTAGTCCAACGTTTTAAGTACCATTTGGAGTCATCTTCTTGCGCTTAACTGGGACCTTCTAAAGCATACAAAAAGTGACGGATGGAATGCTTGAAATAATCTTCTCATTGGAAATTATTCCAGGCCACTTCCCAGTCAATCGTTATTTTGCACACCATTACACACCATTCCACCTCAGTTTTTACTTAACCATATGCAAATCAGCCTTGACTCTGCTCCAATGGGAACAGTCCAGCCCAAAATGTCATCCATCGCTTTTTTTTTATACTTTATTGACTGGGACCTAGGCATGATTTAAGGCTGACTGCGATGGAGCATGGGTTGGTTACAGAAAGCAGGCTTGTCCCGGGCAAAGGTTTTACTTTCTGACTTCGTTTCTGAAATGGAAGCAAAGGGAAATCAAAACCCCTCAGTGGAGTTGAACAGCAGGCTGTGGGCAAGAAGAGCCTCATGAGGCTAGATAGCCATAATATTTCACACCCAATGAAGGTCCTTAGCTGGCCAGATACATTTGGAGTCTTTGCCCAGGGATAATTTCTATCTTCAGTCTTGGTCTCTTTTTTGGATTCCTTCAGTAGGGCAAGACTGAAAGTTGTAGCTAAAGAGGGCTCTTCTTGACTTCTTGCGACATCCCGCTGAAATAGATTTCCTGTTGCGGGAAAGATCCAAGTGGGACCAACCGGAATCTTTGGTCCAGTGGTAATGCACCCTCATTGGATCGGTTTGGCAGGATAGTCCCAGCCCTCTGGAGGCCTTTAGAGCCACAACGTTTCTATATACAGATTATTTCACTTTGGCACAGCCAATGGTCCCAAGGTATATGGGGGTCACAGCACATGGGGGTCATGATTCACTCCAGAAGAATCTACTTGTTGGGACGGGTCCGCTGGGCTCTTCAGGCAAAATGGAAATGGCTTCTAACAACCGGTTTTGTCCAGGGGATCAGCTAACAAACCCTTGGGGTCCACTTCTTTATTGTGTACAAATGGGAGCAGGTCCAATCTTTCAGGTGTCATCACAGGTCTCAACAGCAGATGCAGTTCTTTTTCTGTCTTCCAGAGATTCAATAGTATACTTAATGGGGAACCCTGGGTGTGGTGACTCCTGGCTCCTTCCTAATCAGTGGAACCCAGTCACCTTTTCGTAGTTTTAGTAGTTCCTGTGTGCCCTACTACAAACAATTCCACGGTGCCCCTTTCTACGTAAATCAAACATGGCACATCCTTTCTTTTCATGTGCAGAACACCTGTTCCATCCCTGGATGTGTGGTCAGGGTAATGAACAACACCTCCTCTGTCATCACTAAAACCCGGTTCTGGTCGCAGCTCCTCTCCCACTGGGATTGGTGCCAGGCTGAGACACCCCAGGATATTGCGGCATGGATTAGCAAATTTAGCGGCACAAATATGGAAATTTAGCGGCATTTCTGCGGCACTTTATTTTACTCATAATCATTCATTTTCAGTCTGAAATCAATGGAAACTGTTTCAGCAGAATATTCCACTTTGCAATAGGCATGTGTAAAGTGTCTGCAGCTCTACGGAAGCACAGCTCCAGTCCTAACCTCGCGGGAGGGAGCTGGATTTCTCCCTAGGCTGTTCTAGTGCCCATGTCTGTACCCCTGCCGGGGCACCGCTACCTCCCGGATCTGTGAGGCAGGATACCTCTTCCTCAGGCACCCTAGGGCCCAGGATCGTAGTGGCTGATACAAATAGTTAAGACAGACTGCATAGGGAGGGCACCTCCTGCTTTCTGTTTTTTTCACTAATTTGTGTAAATGTACATTATGAGGTGCAATCTTCACCTTTACAAAATGGTAGAGCATTTTAATAACTTCTTCAAATTCTCCATCAGGTACTCAACGTCCATGGAAAGCACCACCCCACTCATGAACTCACCTGCACTTTAGTCTACAAATCTCCTAAAACTTAATCGTAAATGGAAGCCTTGTCTACTGACCACGATCTACCTTCACGAGCCTCATCACAGACTTCATTGCTCCCGATTACAATCTACTCCAGAGCCTTCATACTCCTCTGCGACCTCAACTTTCACCTGGAAGATAGAACCAACCCCTGCTTTACAACACTCCTTGAAAGCCTCAACAACATTGGACTAACCCAACGAGTAACTGAACCAACACACATTGCAGGACACATACTGGACCACATCTTCACCACAAAAAATATAGCATCAAGTATAACTCCACATTACCATTCATATGGACTGATCACTGCATCATCGACTTCTAAAACAACACACCAAAGGTCAACATGACCACCAATGCTAGCCTTAGAATCCTTAGCCCAGGTCAACCAAAACCCATGGATTACCTCAAAGATATCACCAACGTCATTAACTGGGTCAAACACTGTGGAGACTCCCATTGCACCCATCAAACACAACAGGCAAAGAAGCCTGCGTCAACAGCATCGCACCCTCCCAAGAACTCTGCAACAACCTATCAAACTTCTTCAACCACAAAATCACAAGCATATAGCAAATTCACACACCTACTAAGCCCTAGCTATCTCATCACCAGCCTGCCCATCACCAACCAAGACAACCGCATGGGGAAACTCTCACCAGAGAAGACACAGACTATCATGAAATCCATCCAATCAGGAGCAACACTCAATCAGGATTCAGGAAAAACCACAGCACCAAAACAGCCCTCATCACAGCCACACACATCCGGAGCATCCTGGGGCAAGGGGAGACAGCAGCTCTCATCTTACTCAACCTCTCAGTGGCATTCAACACAGTCTTCCAAACCATACTCATCAGAAGCCTTCTTGAGATCTGCATCCAAGGACCTGCACTCAAATGGATTTGCTCCTTCCTCACAGAAAGAGTCAGACCATTGTGGTACTATAGGTCAAGGAACTCTTTTAATTTGAAATATTTGGTACAACGCACATATCCACCCTTGCTTACATACACTTGTGTAGCAAGGAGGCCATGGGCCCTGGTGCAAGCAAAGGCAATAGCTCATTTTACTGTTGTTGGAGTAGTAAAATGCAGCATTGTCAAGACTCAGTGGGCCCTCAGAGCTTTGAGGCCCAGTGCCACAGCACCTTTTGCACCAATGCTAGCCAAGCCCATGTTGGCATACATACAAAAAAAATACTTGGAACAGAAAGCCAGGCTCTGAGCCCACAATACATGAACTTATTTTCTCAAAAATTAACAGAAAATGCAGAGAATTATTGAAATATGCAAATTTCTGTGCACCTCAGTTTGCTTTTCCCATGTGCTGGGTAAATTATTAACAGAGTGGCTGTCAGAATATATATGTTTTACTCGATCCTACCCTTTTTAGTGTTTTATTTTTCTCTGTTAATTTGAAGTGCATAGATTTTTTAAAGCCATTCCAATAAACACATAGTTAGACATAAAAGGCTATTTCTTTTTTTATCTCTGCCTGTTTAAATTATTCCTGTGCATTTATTAAGAGATAAACAGAGCTGCTGCCAACCTGCTGGCACCAGTTTCACGTTTAGCAAATCCTGTGTTTTTTGTTATTAACTTACACCCCTCAGCGTGCTGGAACACGTAAACCCATACTTAAAAAGAGAGAAGAGTTTCAGTTTTGGGGAGGATTCTTACAGTCTTTGGTATTCTCAGTCTTGACACTACAGGTAAGTGGGCAGAGCCAAAAAGGCACAGTGATATAAACTGGTTGGGGGATGGGGGCTGAGCCACAGTTTCTCATCCATCTCCTACAGTGCTCACCATGCCGCACCACCTCCTAATTTCCCTCACCACTATCTAAAGGAGTCGTCCGGTACCACTTGTATTGTGCTGAGAGCAACACTTTCAGAATGTTGGCACTGAGAGGAAGGGTGGACGCACTGTGGCACCCTCAGAGATGATCAGCTGAGAGCACTCATTTGCCATCCACATCAGTTCCATTGGATGAGATGCGGGAAGTGAGACAACAAGTCACTGTCCAAATAGGGTTAAGCAATGAGCATCTTGTCACTGCTAGGCCAGAATCAATGCCCCATATGGAAAAACTATTGTTCCCACAGCTGTGTATCGGGGTATCACCCAGTTATTGCCTCGAGGTAAAGTGGAAGCAAATAGCCTTCAGATATTCGTAATAGAGTAGCCAGCATCTTCGTGGCCAAGCTGTGCCTCAGAACAGGTGGTGTCTGATGGCAGAACCTGAGCTTGCTTTTTTTTTTTTTTTTTTTTTTTAGTGTATCTTATATAGCGCACGGCTACCCCAACGGGGTGTCCCGGCGCTTGCATTGGGAACCCGTCCTGGCTTTTCCCTGTGAGATAACCTGTACTGGGCATCCCCAAGGTGAAAGCCAGGCATCCCGCCGCGGGGGGCCGTAGTGGAGATTAAGCAAGCTATTGCCCAGAGTTGCAGAGTGTGAACCCGTGATTCGAGTAGGCACCGAAGTGAGAATTATCGAGTCAGTGGACACTTGGGCTCAGACCCTGCCGCGTCGGGAATTGAACCCTGGTCCCGGGTCTGACCTCAGCTTCCGGGTATGCCTCCTCTAACCATTGAGCCACACTTCTCTTTGCTGGTAGAAAGCTTTGGATGGTGGCAAATTCACTATCAAGTGGCTTTCTAAGAATATTGGAAAGCCTTTTCTATTTAAGTAGAACCTTCTGAAACAGGTGCGCAACGCCCATTGGATTCAAAGGGCTTCAGCCCACCACCGAAATGTTACTCTAGGTGTCCCTCTGTTCTGTCTTTTCCTGCGTGGGAATGGCAAGCAAAGCTTGGCAGCCACAGGGTGAAAAGTCATCAATAGGTTCCACTTGCCGGGAGGAAACTCTGATTTTGTTGTTCTCTCGACCCGCCACTTGCAGGTTTTGTTTTGCTGAACCAAAAATATGCTGCGTGTGACACAGTAACAAGTCAGTCTGCCGAGCATTAGATTTTTGACTAAGTGCTCCCATCGAGTCTACAGAAGCACTGTCAGAGGGTGGAGTGGAGGTAGAACCTTCACCCCCCTAGTTGAAGACCGAGAAGATTTGTAAAAGTTAGGAATAGAATTCATCCCATTAGGCAGCAGCTATTTTATTGCTGAACGGTGACACCTAGTGACGTGTGCGCTGCATGACAACCAATAAGAAGCCTTTCTTATTTCCTTTGTTCAGGGAAGACCCTTTTTAGCGGCCAAATCAGCAAATATCGCGGCCATCCCGCTAATCTGCCGATTTCGTGATTTTTTTGTGAATCGTGAAATACTGGAGGGTCTGATTAGAGCAGAGGTCTTCAAACTTTTGTAGGTTAAGCCCCCCCAGCTGATTTTTTTTAGATGTTGGGCCCCCCCACCACCTGACAGAAATTTCTGGACTCGACCACCACACGCACATTCCGGGCATATTCAGCGAATAACATTCAATACAATAAGATTGTTTAGTAAACTGCAGGTTTGTGAGTGGGTGGGTGTGGTGAAATGAGATTGCACAGCTCAAAACACCACTTTCCAAGATAAAATGTGTGCAAATAGTTTTTATGAGGATGCTTTGTGTTACATATGACATGGATTGATAATAACACCACCAACATAAATGTGACAGGTTTGCCTGTTTTTCAGAGACGGTCAATCTGTGAATGGATTTTTGCTACTGCCATCCTCAGGTTATGCTCCACATCCAGGCTTGAACGAACTTTAATACCCAAGTGCTGAGAACCCAATCTCACATACATAGGACAAGCTGAAAGGCAAGAGCGTTTTGATAGCAGCTTCTCCCAAAGCTGAATATTCTGCAGACATTTTCAGTCAAGACAGGGACTGTAAGGGGAGACAGTGTTGTCAGATGTTTCGAGAACTCCCTAGCTCAGAGCTGGTACACGAGTAACAAATCTTCTCTAAATATCATTAATAAACGTTTTAAGCAGCATTATAATGGGATAATTGCCCACCAACCAGTTATGGAGCCGAAGACAGTTGAAAGTCCACAGAGAAGGCGCTGAACAAACCCCTCATTAGTGGTACGATAAGTTGCTTGCCTGAAGCAGTGGGGGTTTGGGACACGTCAGGCTTATGTTTAAAAAATAGAACTAATAATAAATTAATGATGTTGTCTAGTTTACTTCAGAGTAATGTTGTATGACAGACTTTGTGATGGCAGGGACATGTTAGGGATTTTGGGTGCCCTGGGCCAAAACTATTTTGGGGGCCCCTGTTCAGTACAGGTTGGAATTTAAATGATGTATTTTCAGCTCTGCCATACCCTATTTAGCCAGGCTACTAACGGTGCACAGGCACTGTAGTCAAAATTCTAAAATAGTTTACAGCTAATAATCGGAGATAGTGATGAGTTTTCACTGTTGTAACAAAGCAGACGCCCACTAATTTTACAGTGAATAATATCTGTGATATCCTCCAATTTCTCATATGTGAGGTACCGCTTGGATCTAACTTTTTTATGGTTAACTTTTTTATGGTTGTTGCATAAAACAAATACATTTCTCTACAAATATTAATAGACTCCCTCACATCAATTACATTAAAAAGAAATTAAACAAAATGGTGTTTGCAAGAATCAGTTTTAGGAATTATTCCAGTCCATCAGGGCAAAGTCAGAAGTGTCTCTAGCAAGGGGCCCTTGGAAGGCTGGATTGTAATGCATTTAGATGTCTCCTTTTGTAATTTAGGACGAAAACCTTAATGGGGCACGACATGCCCATACTTGTGTACAGGGGTGAGTGAGGCGACCATATGAATTTGGGTGCGCATGTTAGTGCAGAGTGGGACGAATGAATGTATGGTTAGTGGTGGGTTTATTGGAGTGAGATTGCCGATTGAACAGTGAGGGTTACAGGTGAGTGAAGTGTTACAAGTGCAGGTTGACTAGTGTGCTTGTGTGACTGCAGGTTGAGGTACAGGGTGAAAAGCGCAAGTGCATTGTGAGTGCAGAGTGATCACTGTGAGCGGGTGGTTAGTGGGTGAATGGTGTGAGAACATGGTGATCAGTGTGAGTGCAGGGTGAGCGGGTGAATGGTGTGAGTGCATGGTGATCAGTGTGAGCGCATTGTGATTGCAGTGAGTGCAGAGTGATCACTGTAAGTGGGTGAATGGCGTGAGTGCATTGGGTCAGTGTGAGTGCTTGGTGAGAGTGAAAGTGAAGGGCGAGAATGAGGAGTGAGTGGTCTGAATGCAGGGTGCATTCCCAGGCACTTGAAGTAACTCAGCATGTTATATACGGCAGCGTAGGGTTTCAATAGTGTTAAACTATTGATGAATTACAAATTAATCGACAAAAAGAAGGGGTGACCTGGAGCTCTTTAACATTACAAATGAATACATACTTATTTATAACTATATTTAGCAATTTACAAGCTGTTTAAACAACACATGGCTGGCCGGCATTTTGCGCGCCTGCCTGTGTAATTTTAAAAGAAACTTTCAGGGACGTTTTAAGGATTTTGTGGCCTGTGGGCCAAATGTATTTTCGGGGTCCCTGTTCAGACCAGCTTTGATTTTATGATCTAGTCTCAGCTCTTTCATGCCTTCTTTGGTCAAATACTAAATGTGTGTACATCGGATATTCAGGGATAGTGATGTGTGTTTTCAGTATGTAACACAACAGCAGTTCACTAATATTACTGCAAATAATCTGTCACACCCTTCTATTTCTCATATATGTGGTGATGTCTTGATCTAAAATACACTTTTTATATAGATGTCGCATGACGCATAAACACATTTTGTCTGCAAAATGTCTGTAATAGACTTATATACATTGAAAAGGAATAATTGAAAAACGCTATTTACAACATTATGTTTTAAAATGATTCAAGGTCATGAGGGCAAGACTGTAGAATAGTGCTGGCTCTCTCACCCCCCCCCCCTCCCACACACACACACTCCCACCCCCTTTGAAAGGCTGGGGCCCTGGGCCCGGGCCCACTTTTTTTTTTTTTTTACTGAGTTTTATATAGCGCGAACTTGACCTGAATCAGGTATCAGAGCGCTTTACATAGCACAAGTTGCATTACATGAGGACATATTCATTTTCTTTGTTAGGCACGGGGAGATTAAGTGATTTGCCCAGAATCACCGGATGTTCAGCTTCAACGCCGAGACTCGAACCCGGAAACTTTGTCTCCCTTCTGGGAAGAGCTAACTCTCCCAGGAGGGGGTTAATTCACAGCGCTGAAATGCTTCAGCTGCTGTGGGAGGCAAGGGGTCTCCTCTGCTAAAACCGAAAGCGTGTCTGTTTGTTTGCTTTCGTTTTTAGCGGAGGAGACTCCTTGCCTCACACTGCAGTTGCAGCTGTCACCTCCGGGAATTAACCCCCTCCTGGGAGATTTGCACGGAGGACAGAACAAAGATTGTAGTGGAGATCGCGCCCCCCCCTGTGAAGGTGTCGCGCCCCCCCAGGGGGGCGTGCCCCACAGATTGAAGAACACTGGATTAGAGGGTCAAAGGAGACAGCAGGCCCAATTGTTAGCTGCATTTGCCTGTGACATGCTAGGCCTCCTTGAAATTAATTAAGTTCCTGGGCAATACCCAGATGGACATCCTGTCAGAGAAACAGAACACCTACCCACATCAAGGACCTTTGTCTCCCCTCTGGGTGCAAGTCCACACTTCATATAGGTACCTATCCAGCTCCAAGGTGACCATTAGAAGCTCATGTAAATCAGATTCTAAAGACTTTAGGCAAGTAAAAGGAGACTTCCTAAAAGTACCTTTTGTAAAATATTAAGTATAAACCCGTCTTTACAAATGAGTTGGTCTTTAAACATTCAACGTTTACATGTTGTATGTTTAAATACCATACAGCATGCCTTATGGGCTTTTGGGGCCTACATAGAGGTGACTTGTTAGAATTTAAAAGGAGATTTTAGGCTTGTCAAAAGGGGTTATCTTCACAGGTTGAAACTGCAGTTTTAAAAGTGCACAGACAGTGTACAGTGGTAGGTCCGCAATCATGCTTTGCACTGTCCTTTTAGTGGTGGCACAATGTGTGCTGCAGCCCATTAGTGACATTTAACTTACAGACCTGGGGTACACTTTTTGAAATGAACTACAGAACTACAAGTAAGTTAAATATCCCAATTAGGAGTATTGCCAATGTTGACATATTTTAGGAGTCAGAGCACATGCAATGGTTAGCAGAGCCCCAGTGCACAGTCATAAAAGCTAGCAGTATCAGTACGAAAAAATTGTGGTGATCATTCAAAAAGAGGCATTATCCTACACTTACCTTCACAATATTGTGGTAGTCAATACTTTGAATGTGATATGTTTGTAGCAGGTTATTTTGGATACAACATTCTGAAGAGTACCATTCAAATGCAACAGATGTTGTTTCGTCAAATTATATCAAAAAAGCTAAACAGAATGGCACAAAATTTGGCATTCAGCCATAACCTTCAATTTTAAGTATGGTTTGTTGATTTGATGTAAAACAGTCCAACAATTTGTAGAATATTGTCAACTAAGTAATAGAAATATCTCAGTGAAGGTAAGGTTTTATTCCAAAAGCCAATTTGAGCTACCGTAAGCAATCATTAAAGAGTCTGATAGGCAACTTTATTCGTGGCCATTAAAGTTTAAGAACATGGATCCTGAAAAACAATCTTGGAGTCATAGTGGGTCATGGTGACTGCACCATACTCCAGGAACCAAGGTTCACTGCAGAGAGAAAAATATACAAACATTTGTTGGAAGGCGGTGACCCCAGGGGTCAAGAGGACTCTCCTAACCGCCTGGAAGCTCCTCTCCCACAATTACTGCAGAGTCTTATCGAGGGGTAGTCCCCGCCGGAGAGGACTGATCGTACACACTGTCGACACACCACACTTATGAACGGACACCACACCGTGATTCTTTATCAAGAAAGACTTTATCAAGATTAAAAGTAGGGAGCAATACACAGCGATTGTGGGATCGCAAAGGTCTCGTAACGAGGGGTCGGGGAAGCGGGACAGTCTCAGGAGGCCAGCGGGCACGCCACGCACCCTGCGCACAGTTCTCAATCCTCGAACTGGGGGGTACGTGGGGTGGCGATGTGGCTTGCTGTCCTACTCACTTCGGGTACAAGTTGATCGTGAGGGTAGCGTCGATGGTCCAGCCGGACCAGAGAGTTCGTCAAGCCGCGACGAGGTCAGCAGGGCTTGGTCGGGAGTACTCCGTCGTACTCGTAAGCAGGTGGAGCCGCGACAGCGTCAGCAGGGCTCCGATGGTCAGGTCTCGTGCTTCGAGAGGGAGCCGCGACAGCGTCAGCAGGGCTCCGATGGTTCAAGTCTCTTCGATGGGGAGCCGCGACAGCATCAGCAGGGCTTCCGATGGTTCCGTTCCGTAGGTTCTAGGATGAGCCGCGACGACGTCAGCAGGGCTCGGTGGGTCAGAGTCTGTTCTCCTCAAAGTTAGCCGCGATCAGATCAGCAGGGCTTTCTTGTCCAAGATACAACTCCTGCTTAGATGGAAGGCAGGCTGTCTTATAGTCATCGCGCTCTTTGATGTCCGGACCCTCAGAGGCAGGAGGCCGGAGGTCCGAGGGCCAGGCGCCTGATCGTCTGGGCGGTTGGTTCTTTGATGCTTTGGACCATGCGCCCAGGGAATCCCAGACGCCCATCAGGGCCTGGAGCCAGCTCACTAGGAGGCCCAAGGTGCGATCGAAACCAGCCCCCAGGGATAGTTCAGAGGTGTGATGGAAACCAGTTCCTCGGAAGGGGGCCAGAGGTGTGAGGGAAGTCTTTGTTTCGGTTACTTGAGGAGTCGTTCACCCCCCGGGTAGATCTGGGCGCGTCGGACGCGCAGGCTCAGCTGCAGCCAGGAGAGGCCAGGGGCTGCGGAAAGGGAAGAAGGCGGCCGGCCGGCCGGGGGGGGCCAAACATGGAGTCTGATGGTCATGTGCACGGGTGCAGGCACGCGGTCTGGGGATCGTCTCAGGTCCGGGGTAGTAGTGTCATGTACAGTTCTGGGTGGACGGGAATCAGTTCCACCCGTAGATCTGCGGCTGCGGAGGTCAGCGAGGACCACGCCACAAGGCCAGGTCCAACATGCGTCCCCTCCAGCTGAAAGACGGGGAGAACTACCCATCCTCTTGGGGGTTCTCTTCGCTGAGGCGGAAGAAGCGGGACAGGCCGTCTGCGTTGGCGTGGTCGGCACCAGGCCTGTGTTCCACAGTAAAATCCATCCCTTGGAGGGAGATGGAGCAGCGTAGCAGTTTAGGGTTCTCTCCTCTCATCTGCATGAGCCACCGGAGAGGACGGTGGTCGGTCTGGACCCGAAAGTGGGTCCCGACAGGTAGGGCCTCAGTTTCTTCAAGGCCCAGACTACTGCGAAGGCCTCTCGCTCGATGGTGCTCCATCTCTGCTCCCGGGGTAGTAGTCTCTGGCTGATAAAGGCCACCGGATGGTCAATCCCCTTGTCGTCCACTTGGGAGAGCACGGCCCCGATGCCATGTTCGGAGGCGTTGGTCTGAACCACGAACTCTCTGGAGTAGTCAGGGGCCTGTAGGACTGGAGCGGTGCACATGGCCTCTTTCAATTCTTCGAAGGCCTTCTGACAGGCGGGGGTCCAGATGACCTTCTTGGGGTTGGCCTTGGCTGTCAACTCGGTGAGGGGGCCTACAATACTCCCGTACCCCTTGATGAATCTACTGTAGTACCCCGTGAGCCCTAGGAAAGCCCGCACCTCGGTCTGGGTCGTGGGGGTCTCCCAGGCATTGATTGTGTCTATCTTGGGTTGGAGAGGGGCCACGAGGACGCTGCCGACCTGGTGCCCTAGGTATACCACTGAGCTTTGTCCTATTTGGCATTTACTAGCTTTAATGGTGAGCCCGGCTCGACGCAGGGCGTCCAACACCTCCCAGAGGTGGTGTAGGTGCTCGGGCCAGTGAGCACTGAACACCGCAATGTCGTCTAGGTAGGCTGCACTGAAACTTTCCAACCCAGCCAGGACCTGATTGACCAGTCGCTGGAAGGTGGCGGGGGCGTTTTTCATGCTGAAGGGCATGACTCGGAAGTGGAAATGGCCATCCGGAGTGGAGAAAGCAGACCTTTCTTGGGCCCTCTCCGTGAGGCCGATCTGCCAGTAGCCACTGGTGAGATCGAAGGTACTGAGGTACTGAGCCGATCCTAGGCGGTCAATGAGTTCGTCGGCTCGGGGGATGGGGTGTGCATTGGTTCGGGTGACTGCGTTGAGTCCGCGGTAGTCTACGCAGAACCTCAGCTCAGGAACGGTGCCGGGGGCGGCTGCCTTCGGAACCAGGACCACGGGACTGGCCCATGGGCTGTCGGAGGCTTCCACCACTCCTAGGTCCAACATTTTGTCGACCTCAGCCTTGATGCAGGCTCGGACTCGGTCCGGGACCCGGTAGGCTCTGTGCCGTACCGGAGGGCTGTCCCCGGTGTCCACGTCGTGGACGCACCAACTGGTGACGCCGGGAGTGAGGGAAAAGAGGTCTGAGAATTGTCCCAGCAAGTGGCGACATTCTTCACGCTGTACGGGGGTGAGGGAGGAGGAGAGACTCACTCCCTCTACGGAGCCATCTTGATCCTTTGCACACAGGAGATCGGGCAGAGGGTCCGTTTCCTCTTCCTCTCCGTCGTCGGTGGCAAGGAGTAACCCAAACTCAGACCGCACAAAATGGGGTTTGAGCCGGTTTACGTGTAACACTTTCAGGGCGTTCCTGGCTGACTTCGTATCAACGAGGTAGGTGACCTGGCTCTTGCGCTCTATCACCTTAAAGGGTCCCGTCCACTTGTCCTGCAAGGCACAAGGTTCCACTGGGGACATGACCCAAACCTGTTGACCTGGTTGAAACTCAACCAGAGTGGCATTCTGGTCGTACCAGCGCTTCATCTCCTCTTGGCTGGCTTCCAGGTTGGCCTCGGCCAGTTCGCGAAACTTCCGCGTCTGGTTCCGGAGGGCCAGGACGTAGGAGAACACATCGGGGGGTGTGCTCGGAGGGGCTGTCTCCCAGCCTTCCTTGACCAGGCTGAGGGGCCCCTGGACGGGGTGCCCATAGAGCAGCTCGAAAGGGCTGAACCCCAAGGATTTCTGGGGTACCTCTCGGTAGGCGAACAGGAGGCAGGGTAGGAGGACGTCCCACTTGCGTCGCAAGGGCTCCTCCAGACCCATGATCATCCCTTTCAAGGTGCGGTTGAACCGCTCAACCAGGCCTTTGCCCTGGGGATGGTAGGGGGTGGTGAAACGGTAGGACACCCCACACTTTTGCCAGAGGGACTTCATGTACCAAGATATGAAGTTCGTGCCTCGATCACTTACCACTTCTCAGGGGAATACCACCCGGGAGAAGATCCCCATGAGGGCCCGGCCCACGACTGGGGCCGTCACGGTCCGGAGGGGGATAGCTTCGGGGTATCGGGTGGCGTGATCGACCAGAACCAGAATGAACCGGTGGCCTAAGGAGGTCCGGGGGTCCAGAGGTCCGACGATGTCGATCCCCACCCTCTCAAAGGGGGTACTGACAACTGGAAAGGGCTGGAGGGGAGCCTTGCGCTTGCCTCCGCTTTTGCCGCTAGCCTGACACGTGGGGCAGGACTTGCAGTGGTGTTCAACATCAGCCCGCATGTGGGGCCAGTAGAAATGGGTCACTAGTCGTTAGAAGGTCTTATCTTGGCCCAGATGTCCTGCCAGGGGCACATCGTGGGCCAGGTTGAGGAGGAGTCCGCGGAAACGTAGGGGTACCACCAGCACACGGGCTGACCCTAGTTCGGCGGTCTTCTGCTCACTGTACAGTAGGCCGTTTTCCCAGTAAAGGTAGTGGGAGCCGGACTGGTCTCCAGCGGCCTGGGCTGCGGCCTGTCGCCGGAGCCCCTCTAGGGCAGGGCAGGAGGTCTGCTCCTGGCAGAACTCCTCTCGGGACGGTCCCCCCTCTTGGCGCCACTGGGCTAACTCGGGAAGATCTGCTAGGGTCGGGACTGGTTCGACAGCTGGTCCGAGGGGACCTTCGTCGGAGGCGTTTTCTTCGAGGGAGGGCTGGTCAAGGACCGTAGGGTGCTCGCCGCCCTCGGGGACATCAGGTGCTGAACCGGTGGAACTCAAGCTTTTCGTTCTCGGGGTTGGGCATTCTAGCGGTCATGGCCCGGGTGCTCACACAGGCCCATTGGGGCAGACCTAACATGGCTAAATGGGTCCTTCTCTCTACCTCTTTCCACTGTGAACTCTCTAGGTCATTCCCTGGCTTGCTGTCCTACTCACTTCGGGTACAAGTTGATAGTGAGGGTAGCGTCGATGGTCCAGCCGGACCAGGGAGTTCGTCAAGCCGCGACGAGGTCAGCAGGGCTTGGTCGGGAGTACTCCGTCGTACTCGTAAGCAGGTGGAGCCGCGACAGCGTCAGCAGGGCTCCGATGGTCAGGTCTCGTGCTTCGAGAGGGAGCCGCGACAGCGTCAGCGGGGCTCCGATGGTTCAAGTCTCTTCGAGGGGGAGCCGCGACAGCATCAGCAGGGCTTCCGATGGTTCCGTTCCGTAGGTTCTAGGATGAGCCGCGACGACGTCAGCAGGGCTCGGTGGGTCAGAGTCTGTTCTCCTCGAAGTTAGCCGTGATCAGATCAGCAGGGCTTTCTTGTCCAAGATACAACTCCTGCTTAGATGGAAGGCAGGCTGTCTTATAGTCATCGCGCTCTTTGATGTCCGGACCCTCAGAGGCAGGAGGCCGGAGGTCCGAGGGCCAGGCGCCTGATCGTCTGGGCGGTTGGTTCTTTGATGCTTTGGACCATGCGCCCAGGGAATCCCAGACGCCCATCAGGGCCTGGAGCCAGCTCACTAGGAGGCCCAAGGTGCGATCAAAACCAGTCCCCAGGGATAGTTCAGAGGTGTGATGGAAACCAGTTCCTCGGAAGGGGGCCGGAGGTGTGAGGGAAGTCTTAGTTTCGGTTACTTGAGGAGTCGTTCACCCCCCGGGTAGATCTGGGCGCGTCGGACGCGCAGGCTCAGCTGCAGCCAGGAGAGGCCAGGGGCTGCGGAAAGGGAAGAAGGCAGCCGGCCGGCCGGGGGGGGCCAAACATGGAGTCTGAAGGTCACGTGCACGGGTGCAGGCACGCGGTCTGGGGATCGTCTCAGGTCTGGGGTAGTAGTGTCATGTACAGTTCTGGGTGGACGGGAATCAGTTCCACCCGTAGATCTGGGGCTGCGGAGGTCAGCGAGGACCACGCCACGAGGCCGGGTCCAACAACATTGATGCAGGCTGAAGAACTGGTTCTTGAATAGGCTTGGGGGCCGAACTCTGCTCCGTTCACACAGTTTTCTGCACTCCATTGAACATGTAGAATGTTCTTGAGGGACAAACACTCGGAACTTAAATTCAGCATGAACGGCATGACCTAACGCACTCTGTTGATAGAGGAACTCCGCGAAGCGGTGGAGTTTTTGGTCACTCTGCAGACTTTCACATAGCGGAACTCTGCAAACTCTGCCCAGGCCTGTTCTTGATCATGTCCTGAAAATATCCTGGGGTGATGTAGGGTAGAGTGACCACATCAACCGGCTGGGCGGACCAGAGCATCCCTCAAGAAAAATGAAAAACCAATAAACGTTCAGTAATAAATACATTTTAAAAAGAACAAACAGTTCACTGCTAACAAAAAACTCATACAATAAACAGAAACATAAAATGTTTCTTCTCCCTGATTAACTTTGCATGAGTGTTGGTATTGGGATTTCCCCTATAGGGTCTACTGATCTGTACCCCAGTCCTGTGTTCCCAGATGTGAGTATCTGGCATCCCAGTTTCTGCATGTTTGGCCGCGGCCTCACACTAATCTAGAGTGTGGATGAAGACCTGGATGTACCCTCAATTCCCGATGGGTCCTGTACCTAGAAGGGTGCACCAAGAGAGACCTCAGTATTGACAAAAGGACTTCGATCCCTGTCCTGTGTTCACATGTGTAGCATTGTGATGGCAGCATATGGTGTTATGTAGTAATTCTATTGTGACCAAGACTTTCTAACAGTGCCACTTGAATGGTAACCTCTTGGTCTATGCACGCAAATCTAGGCTGCTTGTGTTAAACCTAGAATACTAGTGTCAAGATACTGGGCAAATGGATGTGTGTATATATTTTAGAGAGATGTGGGATACTGCTTGAATATCAGAGTAAGCCAGAGTGACACTGGCACTTGGTTCCATTGTTGATCCCCTTACATATTCATAGGGTGACATGAGAGGCAGACCCCGGACACGGATGTGGGGAAAGAGGAGACAAACTTCAGCTTGGAAATTCGTTTACATCCTTTCTGCTACAGAGGGCTGCTAGTTAGTCTTCATGAGATTGCCATTTGGTGATTGGCAGGGGTGAAGTGTGGGACCGCGGTTTCTGTAAAAAGGTTGTGAAGGCTCCTTGAAAAGGAGAACAGGGCGTTGTCTCCCTTCCCGACCACTGGCAGGTGTGGCTGTTGATAGTCCAGTGCAGACTACTTACACCTCTTTGAGTCGCTCTGTCAGTGATCTAGGCTGTAGATGAGTCTGCTGTGAAGAAGACTGCCATAGAAGGACATGTGAAAAGATGACCAAGCAAAACTGTTTGTAAAGGAGGATAGAGAATCCACGTCCCCTATTTGCAGTTCCTGTATAAGAGTGGGAGTGGGTGCTGCTGACCCACTTGTTGTTCGAGTTCAAAGTTCTCTACTCCCCAAGAAAGGGGTGTGCCATAGAGTACCCAGATGACTAAAGCAGAATCAGGGCTAATTTCTGCCTAACAGCTAGCTTTCCAGATGTGAAAAGACATCACCTGGAGTCCGATCTGGAGGTAGAACTGACTGATTTGTACTGGGAATCCGAGTTCTGCCTGAGTGAGAGGGAAGGAGCTATGCAATCCTGCAGGAGAATATGGTGTGAAGTGGTTAATCCTAGTGCTGCGGCCTACCCACCAGAGACTCAAAACATGTGACTGATATGATTGAGATTGGAAGCCAATACCTGCACTTCTCAGAGTACCCACAGCACCCTTGACGTGTGCATGAGCAGTGTCTATTGGTGTACCCATAATCACAGGTGTAGCACTTGCCAACATGATCCCAATTGGTTTGCTTAAATAAAGCCAGGATTGACATTGCTTCCTGGCACCTACTAAGTGCCCATGATCAAGGTTAAGGTGACCATGACTCTTCTGAACCTTTGCCCACATGTGGTCCCTGACACCCAATGAAAAATCCTGCTATGTTGTGGTATCCAATCCAAGATACTCCTCTGCTCCAACTGTTGTTACTGTCGACTTTTCCTGCTGTCTGCAGTTGCATACAGTGTTCTGTCAATAGAGGGCTCTGCTCAAGACTGAGGAAAGGTCCTTACTAAATGTCCCAGTGGAATCAATAGCTGTGTCGTCATTCCATATCGACATCTAGTAACGGCATTGGTTTATTGCCCTCATATTATTTTTATAATTATCCTTTCAGCATGCAATGCATGGCTGTTTTAGTGTTATTTATTAAAGCTCGACCAGGTCATCTACTTAAAGCCTACTTGGACAATCAGCATCCAAGCGCAGTGGTTTCTGGGCCACCGACAACTGACACCGACAACTGACACAAGCCAAGGGTAAACATCATCCAACATCCCCTTAGTAACCTACCGTTGTCCAATGCAACTGTCAGTGGCAGAAGCCCTCTACAGTGGATTCACAATTTGCCCTGACAAGATAAAGGAAAGTTATGTTTTCCTCACATGAGAAAAAATGTCTGTTATTAGACATACATGTTCCACAGAAAATGGCAGTTGAAGGGACATACAGGTTACTTTTCCAAAACCTGCAAACCTGCATAAAATAGGACAGAACCTGATTCGGCCCTTTTGTGGTATGGTGTAAATTATTTCAAGATACTTACAGTACAAAAAGTTCTCATGTGCGCTTCTAAGAGTGAATCCCGAGGTACAGAGTCTTTTTTCACTGCTGCACATGGCCACATGTCATGCCCAATCCATGCTGGGAGCATTGGGACAGGGCACAGGCCGTGCACAGTGGGTATTTACTTCCCCAGGGGCCAACGCATATAGCACAAGAAATTAACTGATAAAATATTACTAGTAAAGAAACTTTACATAGAGAAAGGCTCATTAAACTATTCTGATTAAATTTACATCATCTGTCCTATTGAAGTGGGAAAAAAGAGTCCACAGGAGTAAACAGTCTGCAAAACACTGAGCAAAACTGATTCTTTCTTTTTTGGATCAATTTCACAGGGGAACAAATGAAGGAAAGTGGAGGAAACAGAGGTAAGAGAAGATGATTGAGCAAGTGAGGAGCAACGATAGAGAGACAGAAAGAGAGGGAAGAAGTGAAAGGGGGTAGCTGACAGTAGCAGAGCAGGAGAAATGGACACTTTGTGCAGTAATCTTACGTTAATAAAACTGCTGGGGACCTGGGGATCTCAGGTGCAACAGAAGCAAACTGCAGGATAGGCCAACCCGCTCTTGACTTGAAACTGACTCCTCCTCCGCTCTCGAACTCCACAGCACTCTGACTCAGCGGAACTTTCAATCAATCAATCAAGAGTATTTGTAAAGCGCGCTACTCACCCGCTAGGGTCTCAAGGCGCTGGGGGGGGGGCTGCTACTGCTCGAAAAGCCAGGTCTTGAGTTGCTTCCTGAAGGAGAGATGGTCCTGGGTGAGTCGTAGGTGGGTGGGGAGGGTGTTCCAGGTCTTGGCCGCCAGGTAGCTGAAGGATCTTCCTCCTGTGGTGGTTCTGTGGATCCGTGGGATGGTGGCGAGGGCAAGGCTGGCGGAGCGGAGCTGGCGGGTTGGTGTGTAGAACGTGAGGTGGTTGTTGAGGTATTCGGGGCCCAAGTCGTGGAGAGCCTTGTGTGCATGGGTGAGGAGTCTGCATGTGATCCTTTTGCTGATGGGGAGCCAGTGCAGGTCCCTCAGGCGGGCAGAGATGTGGCTGTGTCGGGGGATGTCCAAGACGAGTCGTGCTGAGACGTTCTGGATGCGCTGGAGTCTTTTCTGTACTTTGGCGGTGGTCCCAGCGTAGAGGGCGTTCCCGTAGTCCAGATGGCTGGTGACGAGGCCTGGGTGACCATTTTCCTGGTTCCAGTGGGGATCAAGCGGAAGATCTTACAGGGCATGCGTAGAGTGTTGAAGCAGGAGGAGGTAACAGCGTTAACTTGCTTGGCCATCGTGAGGGAGGAGTCAAGGATGAAGCCCAGGTTGCGTGCGTGGTCCGTGGGCTTGGGTGGGAGGCCCAGAGCAGGGGGCCACCAGGAGTTGTCCCAGGCGGAGATGGATGGGCCGAGGATGAGGACTTCCGTCTTGTCTGAGTTCAGTTTCAGGCGGCTGAGCTTCATCCAGTCTGCGATGTCTTTCATTCCGTCCTGGAAGCTGGCTCTGGCGGAGGTAGGGTCGTTGGTGAGGGAGAGGATCAGTTGGGTATCGTCGGCGTAGGAGATGATGTTGAGGTTGTGCTTGCATGTGATGTCCTTTGACTGGTTGTGGCGCCAGGCTTTCTCGAGGTCACGGCAGGATTTCTTGGAGTCTTTAAGATCATTGGTGAACCACGCGGCTTTCTTGCTGTTGAGGTTGCTGGGAGGGTTTTTCAGTGGAGCAAGGGTGTCGGCGCAGTCAGTGATCCACTGTGTGAGGTTGCGGGCTCCTTTGTTGGGGTCCGTGGTGTTGGTGGGAGGGTTTCGGCGCAAGGAGGTGGTGAGTTGGTCGGTGGTGATCTTGCTCCAGCATCTTCAGGGGGTTTGTTGAGGTCGGTTGTGGTCTGTTGTTTTCCTGAAGTTGAAGTGTACGCAGCTGTGGTCGGTCCAGTGGAGCTCGGTGGTGTGGCTGAAGGAGACGTGGTTGCTGGAGGAGAAGACAGGGTTGAGCGTGTGGCCGGCGTAATAGGTGGGGGTGTTGACCAGTTGCTTGAATCCGAGAATGGCGAGGTTGTCTAGTAGGGCGGTGGTGTTGTTGTTCTGGTCGTTCTTCAGGTGGAAATTGAGGTCTCCTAGGATGATGTAGTCGGGGGAGGCGAGGGCGAGTGGGCTGATGAAGCCTGTGATGGCCTCGCTGAAGTGTGAGCGTGGTCCCGGGGGTCTGTAGATGAGGGTTCCTCTGAGGGTGGTCTTGGGGTCGGTGTGAATCTGGAAGTGCAGGTGCTCTGCGGTGGTGAGGGTGTCGTTGGTGTTGGTCGTGATGCGGATAGTGTTTCTGTGGGCGATGGTGATGCCTCCTCCGGTCTGGTTGACGCGGTCCCTCCGGATGATCTTGTAGCCGTCCGGGATGGCAATGGCAATGTCGGGGGCTGAGGAGGCGTTCATCCTTGTTTCCGTGAAGAAGGCGACGTCTGGTGCCGTTTTGTCCAGTAGGTCCCATAGTTCGACGGCGTGCCTGTGGATGGAGCAGGTGTTGAGCAGGATGCACTTGAGGTGGTTGTTGTTGGCTGCTGTTTTGGCTGGCGCGGTGCAGGACCGAGTGCAGGTGAAGTAGCAGGCGTGGCAGGTGAAGGCTCCGTGGGTGCATTTCAGGGTGGCTTGGTAGCAGGCTGGATGTCGGCCGGTGGTGAGAGTGTGGAGGGTGGCGGCTTCGTAGCTCAGTCTTTCACTGCCGCGGGTGGGCTCAGGACAATAGTGTTTGCAGGGCCGTCATTGGTAAGGATTTTGTGCGCTACTAGATTGATGGCCCTGGGACCCAAGCAAGCTAGTTTGCATCCTCCGGTGGTGCTAGTATTGCATCCTCAGGTGGTGCATGCAGTGCCGTTGCACGTACACACACTGGCCAACCAGAACCAGTCATGCTGCCCTTTTCGTTGTCCATTCGCTCAGGGCTGGCCGCCCAGCCTTAAAAATCCACCCAACTGGCTGATAAACGCCTAAAATGTAGCCACCCGGAATTTTGTTTCTCGCACAAATGGGAATAAGTTCGCCCATTTGTGTGGGAAATAGCCAAATCTGGCAACACTGCGCATAGGTGTGCAACAGCGTGCCTCGTGATATATTTAACACTGTTATCTCTCTTCCATTTGTAAGAAGATTAACATCATGGAAAAGAAAGAGGTACCACAGTGTTCAATAGTACATGCTTTTCGGAAATGCGACTGGTGCCGTTTTCGGAGCACAAATGGCACCCCCCTCACCTTGGCACATGGTGTGGTGACACCGCTTGCACTGCCCACTCACACTGACTTTAGGCTGTATTCAGTCTGCTCCTGGACAGTATTGGAACACCAGAGTCTATATCAAAGTGAGCCTGGAAAAGCTAACTAAAGACAGTTTTTGCCACAGCTTTGGGATGACTGAGGCCTGTTGAAGAGCTGGAGCAGCACTATTTTGCCAACTTAGATAGTGGTAAATGGTTCCTTGTCACTGGAAATTTCACGGCATGTGCTGCTTTGGACTGGAAATATAGCAGCATTTGTTGACATATCTAACGAAAACAACAGAACATAACACAATACAATACACAAAACAACATAATAATACAATTAAAACATAATATGGCCAATCACAACAAAATATTCTAAACTGAATGCAACGCAACAATCACAGGGCAACCCAAAAATATCATGTTGCAACAATGCAGCACAAAAAACTGTTGAACATATCACCCCAACAAAATGCCACAAAACAAATGCACAAATGCTCTTGTCACACATTACCATCAGCAATATTGCGATAAAAGGTGCTTAGATCAAGCACTGCTTTAACTTAAACACATTATAACGCATGCGTTAAATCGCATGCCATTACAATGCGGTTGTTACAAGAACCACATTGTTACATTGCATACGACACGCTGGAATTAAGAATAGAACGATTTACAAATCCTACTTCAGTTTGTTCAACATCAGGGAAGGTGTTTAATTGTAAATCCAACCCCTTCTTCCCCCTACAGCAAGTTGTTGTAACGACTTGCGATGTAATCGTATGCGATGTAACAAAGCGGTCATTATAACAACCATGTTGTAATGGCATGCGATGTAACTCATGAGAGGTAAACAATGTCTCCCCTTTAATTTACCATCAAAGACATGAAATTACACCACTCAGAAACGTTTTGAGATTAGGACCCATTACTTCAACAAGTGCCTCAGAATGCTACATTTCATCAGCCTCAGTATTGGCACCTCTTTTTAATTTGAATATTAGACTCTGCTTTACTGTTGGTGAGTCAAAGCCCTTGTTCGTTGTTTTGAACATTTCTTATAACATCAGGCTTTCTGGACTGATAAAGATAGGAAGACCCTGGTGATTTAGCCCAATGATCAATCACTTTTACTCAGAGGTGATGGCTCCCCTGAACCATTGATACTGCAAACCCTTTGCATCCTTTAAGATTTCATGTTACCAGTGTAATAAACGGATTAAACTGTATGTGCACAAGAGCAAAACATTGAATAGAATAGATTTCACACAATTCTGAAGTGTTCATAGATAAGATTTGGAGAAACTTCAGGGTCTGATTAACTAACTTTTCACTCGTGTACTGCATTGCATGAAAGGGAGAGAGCAGAACAGGGCCATATCCCTAAATTAATTTCCTAAAACAATGCTTTTGAGGCTGTATTATGCATGGTGCTCCAGGGCACAAACTGCATGTGCGCCTGCTTTGTGTGCCCAGAGGACTGTGCTATTACAGAGGTGGCTGCAGACGCTTGTGTGTCTCCTTCTGTAATACTGATAGCACTGGAGCACCAGTAATACCAGCATTACCTTCAGAAAGCAGTCCCTCATTTCCATGGGGCATGGTCTTATGTAAATAAGGGAATCACTTTACCTCTGTCCCTCACCCTATTAAGGACACAGGCTCAGAGGCAAACAGGCCATTAAGAGGCACACTGAGAGCATGCCATAAAAAAAGTGGGGCACCGTCAGTGCGCCTGCAGGAGGTCTCTGTCCCTTTTTAAATTGCACGCGGTTGTCACCCGCACTGTGAAATGAAACCAGGAGCCACTTGTAACCAGCCTCTCTGTATTTCACTGAATGTGCTGCCCTTGAGTTTGCAGTTGTCCCGGGGGCAGTGCATTGATTTCAAAAGGGGCATTGTGTCTGGTTACATCTGGAACACCTGCTTAAACATGCACCATGGTGCAATCAGGGACAGTTCACCCTTAACATATTACGGATCCAGGGTGCCAACATTGAAATCACGGCTACACTTTACAACAAGAAACAGGAAATGTGCAAATATGCTACCTTGACTAAAACGGTTTCTTGGCCTACTAAAGTCATGAAACTTAGCATGCATATTGAGGCTAAAAGGCACATCAGATTAATAAAAACAACTTCCACATTTGATTATAAAGCAAATTCAACACGTCGTGATATACATATGCAGGGGGACATTACCGGTAATGCAATAGGAATGCATATTTATGTTTTCACCCCTAGCCTCCTCTGAACTGGAGCACGGGCCCATAATTTGATCATGATGTGACAGTTGGCTGGTCCATTGCAGCCCAAACAGCTATAAAAGTAAAGCAACTATTATTTTTCCACTAAATTAGTTTTACAATTACAGACTCTCTTACATATATTTTATGACATTTCATGCGGTGTGACACGCCAGGCATGCATACTTTTTGATTCAACTGCGTCCTGCATTTCAGTGAGCCTTGCGCAATGTAAACATCCTTTGTGCCAAAAGTGCTGAATATTTCTGTCTATTTCCATGGAATAAATCACCGCTAATTTAATGTCCACCGTATGGGGCATCCATTAAACCACATGAAATTAGCAGACTCTATGACAGGTTGCCCAGAAATAATAAAAGGTTTTGCATTTGTGTGCAATTGAGGCCTGGACATATTCACTGAAAACATATTCTCCTCTCTGCTACACATGCACAGTATTATTGTGGCTGAAGGACACAGTGGATTTCTGAAAATTCTGTCTGTGAAGACCCAGAGAAGACTGAAGAGACTGAATGAGACATAGTGATGAAATGAGAATTTTCCTTGCTAGAGTTGAAAGAAATGCTTTGCTGTCTAACATTTATTAATGAAGGTATATACTCATCTAGTATCTCACAGCACTGCCTTGAAGCAGTCAGCATTACCCTATACTCTCTGTTTCCCCTCCTAATTGGTCACTGGCTCTGTGCTCAGCCCTGTATGTTGAGCAGTCCACTCCCAGCTCCTATTTTGTGTTAGCACGTGAATGAAACCAGACCCCCGCCTTCCCCCCCCAGCAATAGGGATATTCTACATCAGAGAGTGAACAGAGGGTGCTCTCAAACAGCACTAATCTGCTATGAGCTATTTAAGCTATGTTCTATAGGGATTGAACACTCATTATTAATCTCGAAGAGTGAGTAAAGTTTGATACAAACAGTATTGTTAGAGAACAAAGCGTGTTAGGCCCTTACCTGCAGAAGTTCAAAGTGTGGATTGAGCCCGTCTGTCTCCTAAGAGATTGTGAATAGAGGAGCAGCTTCCAACTCCCTGGCTAGCAAACCTTGTCTGAGGTTGCTGGAACTTTATATTGTCTGCTATTGGTTGGTACATGTGTGCACTGATTATATCTGGTGTTTCTAGTGCATTAGGGTTAGTGTTCTCATTGGTTGGGTATATGAGAGTTCTGATTGTTTCTGAGTCTGTGACTCAGTCAATGTAGGGTTGGGACTAGAGCTCGGGTTAGGAATTCTATTGGAAGTAGGGACTTGGGACTCCTGTGTGATTGGTTGCTGGGGCTAAGGTTGGCATTAGGGCTAGGGTTAGGCTTTCTATTGGAAGTAGTGATTAGGGCTTCTTATGTGATTGGTTGCTGGATTAGGTGTGGGACTAAGACTAGGGTTGGCCGTTTTATTGGAAGTAGGGACTAGGGTTTCCTGTGTGATTGGTTACTGGGATTAGGGTTGGTACTACTGCTAGGGCTAGTGTCTCTATTGGACATTGAGATGAAGGTTTTTGATTCTGATTGAGTGCTTGGATTAGGGCTCAGATTGGCTGTAGGGTCCTAGTCTCCTATTGGTTCTGAATATTAGGGCTCATATTGTGATAGGACAGTGTTAGGGCTAGGGTTCCCATTGGCTGAAGGGGTCATCTGATTACTAGGGCTATAAAAGGCCATGGTTTAGGGCTTCTCAGCCGGAGCGTCAAGGCTAAGGGTGGAGAGGACAAGGGCAGTTGCCTGCTTCAGCCTGGTCAAGAATAGGGCCAGAAATGCTACCCATTTTCACATTCAGTAATACCACCCCACACCATTCACATCCACAAACAGAGTAACACACTCACGCCAAATGTACACCACACACTTACTACAAGCAAACCCTATGCTCAAATCAGTGTACCAGCATACACTACAAAACCACACAACAGAACAAAGGAAAACAAGCACCTTGGAGAAAAACAGAGATAAAAGACACAAAACTACAAATTTGTAAGCTGCAACGTGCCTGGCTCAAAACAAAAAAGAAACAAGACAAACTTCACCAACAGAAAATTAACACACTTTAAAAGTTAGCTATCAAAAAAGCAGAGAAAAAGTACTATTCAGACAGAATTCAAAATGCTAAATGTGCAAATACAGAATTCTATAAAATACTCAATACATTTCTTAAGCCAAATTGCCTAGAAGGAACTCATCCCATTACTCAAGATTTCACTGACAAACTGGCAAATCATGATTACACGGACAAAGCAGACACGTTGGACCAGTACTTAAAACAGAGACAAAGCACAAGCACTAACAGGCACATGCATCAAGCGATTTAGGAATCGCAAACGGTGCGAATCGCAAAATTCGGCCGTTTGCGATTCCCAAATCACTATTTGGGATGCATCAACCTAAAAGTGAAAAAATCGCTATTTTAGCGATATTTTAAAGTGCGATTGCTTTTAAGGAATCGCAATTTTGCGATTCCTTAAAAGCAATGCATGAAACTTAAAAAAATTGTGATTTCGCAATTAGAGAGAAAAAATTACCATGAGGTTGGACCTCATGGTAATTTTGCGAAAAGTTAGAAATATGCAATTTCGTTCATATTTTTAACTTTCATGTTGTGCACACACATGCCCTTAGGGCATGTGTGTACACAACATATGTGCATTGTTTGATTTCAGGGGTGCAACAGGGTGTCCTTTGGACACCCCTGCACCCTTGAAATCGCAATCTCAATTTGCGATTAGCTAATTGCGATTCGCAAATTGAGATTGTCTTCCCATTCATTCCTATGGGCCTTTAGGCCCATAGGAATGAATGGGAAGGGATTCCTTAATTGCGATTCGCAAAATGCTAATCGCAAATAAGGAATTCTAAGGAATCGCAATTTATTTAGCGATTTTTTGATGCATAGGCATTTGAGATTCCTTAATTGCGATTCCTTAAAAATCGCAATTAAGGAATCGCAAATGCCGAGATTGATGCATGTGCCTGTAAACCTTTTACAAAACAACAATCCAAGAATACCCTAACTCAGCCTCTCTGTTCTTTCCAACATATTTCACACAATGACTTTATGGACCTGGTCAAAGCAAGCATGCCTGCCGGCAGCCCTTCTGACCCCTGTCCACCACAAACCTTCAAGAGTATCCTTCTAACAACCTCTCCTGCCACTTCAGTAAGAAAAAGCTTCAACGATTTCTTAGCTACCGGAATATTTCCAGAAGAACTCAAAAAGTCATACATACACCCTTTACTGAAGAAAACAAACTTTGACTCGCTAAACCCTGACAACTACAGACCCATTACTAATGGACCTTTTCCGGGCCCTTTCCTGGGCAAACTGATCAAAAGAGCAGCATTTGCCCAGATGTCACAATTCATTCAAGAGAATGCCATACTTTCAGACTTCCAAACAGGATTGTGTCTGGGAAGAGGCACAGAATCTGCCCTCCCTGCCATCTGGGATGACCTGAAAAACACAGTGGACCGCAACGGGGTCGTTGCACTACTCCTCTTGGACCTCTCAGCTGCCTTTGACAAGGTTGACCATGATACTTTAATTCAAAGACCAGCTGATCGAGTTGCTGTTTCCGCTTCCGCTTTCTTTTCGCCACCAGCCGGCAGCTGTTCTTGAGAGCCGGAGCTGGAGCCGAAGTTTCTGCCGGAGTTTCTGCACTTGACCATCAAGTCCCTGGAACCGAGCGTTGTCTATCTGCCACCGCCATCACCATATTGGCCGCTGCATTGCCGATAAGCCCCCCGCCCAGCCACGGTAAGATTACAACCAGCGTCCTGCGGGTTGCAGTGCATTTTGCGGCGCACGGCCGTGGATTGTGGTGGAGGAGTGAAGGGGGGTGCAGACGAGGTACGGCGAGGCTGGTTTTGGCACAGCTGGCATGACCGGCGAAGCGTGGTAGCAGACTGCGGCAGACTGCAGTGGCGATCCTCACTCCTCAACTGCTGCCTGCCTGCCTGCTTTGCCCACCACTTGCCCACTTGCTCAACTCACTTCCTGCTTGCTTGCTTTCTTTCCTTCCTGTTTCCTTGTTTCTCCCTATCTCACGGTCTCTGTGCCCACATTTGCCCATAGTCCATTGCGGTGCTTGAGAGCCTGGGTGGAGAGTCCGGGGGACGTGGATTTAGGTGAGGTACAGTAGCGGCTGACAAGTATCCTGATCCTTTATTGGCCGAATCAAAGTGCCAAGAAGAAACCACTCGCTCTGGACAACCGAGCCCACAATTATTCTCAGTACTGCGAGGGGCACGCAGCAACAGCACAAAGTACAGGGAAAATGGAGAATATAATGAACTAAGGGCACACTCTGCTAGAAGCAAACCCACACCAGAGTGGAGCAGGGTTTCCAGGACAATAAACATCAAACTTGAAAGACGGTGACACTCAAAGCATAATGCACTCTCACATAAGAACTCCCTGAAAATCTGTTCCTGGAACATTAATGGCCTGGGAGATAAGACCTTGGACCCGGAACTGCTGAATTATCTGCAGATATTTGATATAATTTTGCTCCAAGAAACATGGAGTGGAGTACCAACTGCACTGCATGGCTTTAACTTGCTCTATCTTCCAGCAACAAGAAGCACCAAATTCGGCCAAATAAGGGAGGCCTCACTACATACAGCTCCATAAGTAGCATTTATGCAGCAGAACCTTTGCCATACAACCTAGCTCCACCCATTACAATGCAAGTAATCCGAATTACCCTACAGGGGAAGATAAGTAAAGAGTATATAATACTTGTAAACCTCTATCTGCACCCATGCAATAAAAGCAAAGGAAGTCAACAATTGAAGGAGGAACTGGTGAAAATAATAACAGAAGAGAAAACAAACAGCTGGATAATCACAGGGGACTTCAACCTAGCATGCTCAGGAAAAGAGCTGACGACATCCATTCAGAGGAGGATCCATTTGCTTGGGAGGAAATGCCTCAAGACATCAACACAGATGGAAGACCCACAAACATCTCGAAAAATCTTTTGTCATTCTTAGAGCAACTTGGCTCACGCGCATTAAACAGCAGATTTCCTGGAGATCGCCCACAAACAGCAACATTTAACAACGCAGTAACAAGGTCCACTGCATGTTCTCAAAAGTAAAAAACTATCGCATTGGGAGCTTGGATTTTAGTGATCACTTACCCCAGGAGTTCACGGTAGAAGTGCCAGCAGTATACAATCTACCCCCAGCAAATACACTCTGTTTAGAATTTACCAACAATGAGAAAAGAGTAAAATGCAGCACCAATGATCCCGAAGGCCTCCTTTCCTTTGCGAAACAACTCTGGGAAGAAGTGAAAGCAGCCAACCCCAATATAATTGGAAGATGGGAGGCATTCACAAAAGCCCTACGAAACAGCCACAGAGACATAAAGGGACACTCTCGAAACAGGAGAACAATGTGCCACCAAAACCTACGGTCAGGCTCCAACCTATGGAATAATGCCAAACTAAAAACGCTAAAAGCACTGATAAACTTCACACTACGGAGGCTGAAGAAAGACCCCTTGGTATTGCAAGAACTGAGGCAGCTAAATGTCACCCGCAAAAAACGTATTTGGCAAAATAAAAAGGAAGCCGAAGAATCTCTTTGGGCCAGTCTCTTGCACGACATCAAAAACAACAATAGCGCACAATTTTGGAAGAAGATTAACGCTCTGTCTAACCCGCAAGACCAGTGCATCAGCTCCAACGTCACAGAAGAAGCTTGGATAACTTACCTCGAACCACACTTTAATAAAGAACAGACTTCCCAAATTGCCTTAATTAACCCTGTGCTTATCTTGGAAACTCAACCATCCCAGCCGAATTCCAATGCAGAACATGGACAGAACTTCACAATCACGAACACCCAAGTTCATAAAAGAATCTTGAAAGGTAGACGTGAGGGAGCTCCTGGCCCCAACTGGATCCCACCCATACTATTCAAACAAGATCTTGAATTTTGGGCTTCAGTTCTAAAACTGATCTTCGACAGAATTCTGCAAACATCTACAGTACCATCATCGTGGAGGGGCTCGATAATCTCTCCCATCTACAAAAAAGGCAACAGGAGTGACCCAAAGAGCTATCGGTTGGTAGGTCTTCTGGACAATGAAGCCAAATATTATGCCGCTGTACTCCTCCAAGAATTAACAACATGGACCACAGATATTAAAGCAATACCCTACAATCAAACCGGTTTCTGCAGAGACATAGGCACTGCCAATAACATCTCCGCCCTTTCGCTAATGATAGACGCTGCACTTGTAATTAAACAGCCCCTGTACATCTGCTTTATTGATTACAGTTCAGCGTTTGACCATATAAACAGAAATATTCTGTGGCAAAAACTAATAATGCTAGGTATCCCATCATTGCTCCTAAAACAACTAATCCTTTTGCATACCAACACCTGGGTACAAGTAAAGTTGGGGGCAGGAGACCATCTAACGAAAAAGATGAACACAACCTCAGGATTAAAACAAAGCTGTTTACTTGCCCCTTCACTTTTTAATATATTTATGGCCGAGCTTTCAGTCCAACTTAATGGAAGCAACTTGCATGCTCCGAAGCTAGGGGGCCACCAGATATCCAATCTCCTATATGAAGATGACTTAGTACTCATCAGTCGGACACCCATAGGACTACAACACTTGCTTGACATTACATCTCTAAATTCAGAGACCAACAGACTAAGTATTAATCAAGATAAAACAACAGTCATGTATGTAAACCCCCTGAAAATAAAAACAAAACACAACTGGTACCTGGCAAAAGTCAAGCCAGAAGTCGTACAAGACTACAAATATCTGGGGGTTATGATTGACAACAAAGGTAACTACAAAGCACAATGCGAGGCAATAAAAAAGAGGGGACTAACAAAAGCAGTAGCATTTAGAAATCTGAAAAATATGACTGCTGGACCAAGTTTTCTCCCTCTAACCAGGGTGATACAGGCTAAACTAATTCCATCAATCACCTATGGAAGTGAAGCCATGAGTGGGAGGCATTCATAAACAATGAACAGCACAATCGCAAGAGCACTGAGAATAATATTCGGGCTGCCTGGATATATATCTCCGTCGCAAATGAGGCTTGAATTCGGGAAGCAAAGACAAGAGCTGGCCCGAAAAGGAGCTTTCCTTAAAACCTAGTTCAAATCAAAAAAGGGCAGCCAGAAACGTTAAATTCCTACTTGTGGAGGGAACTAAAAACCGCAGAAACCTGCCAAGCTAGACACTTCTTGGACACTGCACTGGACCAGTTGGGGTTACGGAAACTCTGGGCATCGTCAGGGACCATGGCAAGTTTTAAAAAAATGGTAAATAACAAAAAAGAATCTATCTTATAAGACAAAGCGGTCTTGACAGAACGCTCACATGGCTGCCTCACTGTACAATCCTACAGTAAAGCAACTCCTCAAGCATACCTCCTTTCTAACTTCTCCAAAACCACCAAAAATAAGTTTCTGAAACTCCAGTTAGGCTTATTACCATCTGCATACCATCTGCCCCCATGGTCCACATCATAACCAAATCAAATTTAAAGCCGGCTGCATTATTTTTAAAGCTTTGCAGGGCAAGGGACCCAAATTCATAAGGAATTTGGTTGGCAAATATATCCCTTCACGGAATCTTCGCTCGGCCCACCAAGAATTGCTAATGGTTCCTTTATACAAGAAAAAACGTCAAGGCAGCAGTAGTTTCCATTTTCTTGCCGCCTCGTTATGGAACTCCTTACCACTGTCGCTAAGACAGAGAAACGCTCTTCTCTCCTTCAGACAGGCCTTCAAAACCTTGTTTTTTAGACAGGCTTATTCTTAAATTAATGTAAAATATACCTTTGTCCAATGTACCTAAGTGTTATGCTGTGCTCTCAAAAGCCTCAATAGCGCCATGAAGCCCACGGGCGTACGTGCGCTGAACAAATAAAATTTAACATAACCATATGCCGGGAACTGATTCAGGCGCGCCGGTCGCTACTCAGACCTATCTTTAACAAGAATCAAATACGGTCGTGCAGACAAGCGGTGCTTGCGAGCTTCTCTGGTGAAGACAGTCAACTAAGCTGCTGCCTGTTAAAAATTTTAACTGCAGCTGACCTCCGATTGAAACGGATACCGCCCGATCATCAGAGAAGTTGCACTGGAATTGAGATAGAGCCGGACTGCTAACCCTTCGCTCAACAGCTGTAACAGCGTTTTACGTACATAACGTTAAGCCTTTTTGCACACTCAAGCCTCAAGGAAAAGCATCAGCAGGCTAACCATCGGACATTTTTGTACAAAGCAATTGATGTTGATGCGGCACTATTCACTTTAAACTTGCACCTATTTGCCTGCCCTCATTCTGTAGCCAAGACTCTGACAAGGGGGGTAATTCTATCTCATGAACTGCAGCTAATCTCCGCAAACAAAAATTAAGAATAAGTTCTATGGGTCACCAAGGGGAGTGGATTGCTTCTGTAACTTTAATGTGTGTTCTTAACTGTGGCCATTAGCCTTTTAAATTGATATTTTACTGTTTATAAGAGACGGACAACTTTTGTAATGGTTTTAATTAACTGTACAATAAACATATTTCTTGCTTACTTACTAATACAAAGACTCTACGAAGCTGGCATAGAGGGAACTGCTTTAGACTGGATCACGTCCTACCTTCAAAACAGAAGTAATGTCATCCACACCCCATCTTTCTCATCCAAACCGAACTCCACAAAAGCTAGAGTCCCTCAAGGCTCGAGCATCTCGCCCATGCTTTTCAACATTTACATGAAGTCATTACTGGTCATTACTGGTACTGATCAATCAATTTCAACTCATGTGCTATAACTATGCAGATGACACACAAATACCTTCCACTGGAATGCCCCTAAGACATTGGAAACTCGCCAGTTTTCAGTTGTCTCAGAGCCGTGGATCAATTGATGACTTGGAGCCATCTCAAATTGAATGCTTCCAAAACGGAAATACTCGCATGTGGCGATTGGAAACATTATGACCCGTTTGCCACCTGGCATGATAAATTGGGATCACCACCTAAAGTATCGAAGGAAGTAAGAAACCTCGGAATGACCATGGACTCCAAGCTATCGATGAATGCCCAAGTCGACAAACTTACAAAATCAAGCTTTGTTACTACAAAAACTCTGCGGTGAATCTTCCCCCATTTGGGATTCCCACACAAGGTCCAAGCTACCAACTCGTTAACTCCAATAGCCTCTACCATGGATGACCTTTAACAACTATGAAAAGACTACAATGGATTCAGAACTCGGCTGCCAGACTACTCTTGCATATCAAACCGCGAGACCACATCTCTGCTGCCTTGAAAGCCCTGCATTGGTTACCGGTTGCCATAAGGTCCACCTTCAAGCTGCTTTGTGCCACCCACAAAGCCATACGTGGAAGGGGACTGCTCTTCATCAGGAATAAAATCACCAAACACATTAATCATAGGCACCTCCGCTCAAAATCCTGAGATGCAAGAAAAAGAAACATGGGTGGCACATCCTTCTTTGTTCAAGTAGCAAAAATATGGAGTTCTTTTCCCCCCAACATAAGATCCACCAACAACCACCTTATCTTCAGAAAACTACTCAAGAATTGGGTCTTCCCCACATAAGCACCATACAAAAACAGAAATATACCATGTCATGAGTGACGTAATATGTGACGTCATCAGCAGTGCATTGCAGGCGCGCAAGTTATAGTGAGTCCAACTAACTATAACGTGGGAATTTCAATGGTTTTATGTCAGTAAAATTACCAGCTAACTATAACTGGTGTGAAACCTATGGTTTTTTCAGTGAATTTAATAGGTTTTTTAAATGCTAATTCCTAACTATAACTGGTGTGAAACCTATGGTTTTTCCAGTGAATTTCATAGGTTTTTTAAATGCTAATTCCTTTCTATATCGAGTTTCTAAGCTATGTTTTTTTTTACAATTTGCTGTTTTGTGTAAGTATTAATTTGTAAGTGGTTTTTTTTTCATCATTTTTTCTTGGGGCGCTCTGGGTGCGCGCTCCGGTATGCTGTCCGGAAAGCGCACCCAGAGCGCTACTTTCGTTCGTGAAAAAAATATGAATGAAAAGTTAATAATAACGCAAAACATTTCGTACCATACAAATAAAAGCAGTTTTTTTTATAAGGAAATGAAAATGATTTTGCATTTCCGTAAAACTATGAAGACGTCACTTCGGCGCGCAGCGTAAGCGCCCCCGGAAGCGCCTACGTTCGCGCCGCGTGTGCGCACCCGGAAGCGCTCCGGTGCGCGCAGCGTCAGCGCGTCAAGTCATGTGACCTGAAAATAACACTTTTCATTGGTTGCTAACAGTTTTTTTTACAAAGAATGAAATCCCCACCCATTTCCTTCACTTCTTCTTTCACTTTTGTGACTGAAAGACCTGTTTTTTGCTCCTGGATCTTTCTTGGTTTACCATGGCTGCCAGAGAATCCAGCAGTGATGAAGAGCCTGAATTCATCAATGAAAAGCCTCCTCAACCAAAGGTGAAGGAGAATTTTATTTGGACATTTTTTAAAATACCACCTAACCAGAAAAAGGTGAATGCTCCAAAAGTGGAGTGCAGGATCTGCAAACAAGTCCTGTCACGGGGTGACCCCCCCAAAAAATACTCATTTGTGAACTTTACGATGATCCGGCATGTGGAGAGGAGGCACCCCCAGAATTTTGCCCGGGAAAGTGTCAGGGCTCTGGCACAAGAGGTTCCCAGTGATGGGGCCTCTACATCCACCGGAGTAGCAACTTCTTCTGGGAGGGGGCAATCGCAGGAGCTCGTGCCAAATATTCAACCTGCTTTTAACAATGGTGTCCTGAGATGCAGATACTGCAATCAACTCCTTACCTATGGGGAGCAAAGTGTCCAGCTCATGGTTCGAGCATTGGAGAACCATCACTGCCCTTCCCACCCCTAATTTTTTTTGGTTTTTTTGCTCCTGTTGAGCAGTTTCCATTCCCTGTTTTTGTTCCTGTTTTGAAAAAAGAAGAAAACAAAAAGTTCTTTTCAGAACTACCTCCAATTCTCATCAAAGAGCTATATTCTTAAAAAAATGAAAAAGAGTAAGTGAAACGGAGTGCATTGATAATGGAAAGGAAAATGAGTAAGAAAGAACAGAAAGGTATGAGAGGAGAAAGGAAGTGAAGTAGGGGGACTGAAAGAAGGTGAGTGTTGGGAAGGAAAGTATGGAGAAGAAGAGTGAATATGGGGAATGTTGATATTCAAAGAAAATGTTGAAAAGGAACGGGGGTGTGGAAGGGTAAGAAAAGATGCATTGCTGGAGTTGAAGGCTGAAGGCCTCATTTATGAAGCCATGCTTCACTTTAACGCCACCAGAGCGTCACTTTTTGTAACGCATCAGTCCAGTAAAAAATGCACCTTATTTAGTCATATTTACAAAGTGGCGTATCTAGGTAGATGCGTCACTTTGTAAGCCCCTGCGCCACATTATTCCTACGTCAGGTGTAATGTATGCAAAAGGGACGTATTGACGCAAGAAAGGGTCGTAGAGGTGACGCAGTGAAATCTATGAGATATCACTGCGTCACTTTTAAGACGCTGTTGCGTCCAAATCTTACGCCTGTTTCACAGCAGGCGTGCAGGCCCTTTCACATGGGGCTTGGCCCCATGTGAAAGGATACATTGCTGGAGTTGCTTCATTTTTGAGACACACTCCAGCAATGCATCACTTTTGCGCTAACAGATACGTCTGAAATACTAACGTATCTAAAAGAACTTCCAACATAATACGTCATAAATTTAATATGACGCATGAGTAGAAGATTGAAGGACTCATTTAAGAGGCCATGCGTCACTTTAACGCCACCGGAGCGTCACTTTTTGTGACGCACCAGTGCTGTAAAAAATGCACCTTATTCAGTCATATTTCCAAAGTGACGCATCTAGGTAGTTACGTCACTTTGTTAGCCCCTGCGCCACATTATTCCTACGTCAGGTGTAATGTATGCAAAAGGGACGTATTGACGCAAGAAAGGGTCGTAGAGGTGATGACACAGTGAATAAACTGGGGGCCTCATTTCTGAAAAGTGACGCATCGCTGCGTGAAAACAGCGATGCGTCACTTTTCTGTGCGCACTCCTTACGACATTCCTGATGTGTCATATTTAATGTATGACGAATCATGCGCAAGGAGTTACAGATACGTCAGTATTTCTGACGTATCTGTAAGCGCAAAAGTGACGCATTGCTGGAGTGTGTCACAAAAGTGACGCAACTCCAGTAATGCGTCCTTTCACATGGGGAAAGCCCCATGTGAAAGGTCTTGCGTCAGTCTTACGCCTGCTGTGAGGCAGGCGCAAGATTTTGACGCAACAGCGTCCTAAAAGTGACGCAGTGAAATCTCATAGATTTCACTGCGTCACTATTACGAGGCTTTTTGCGGGGGAACGCCCCCTCTGCATACATTATACCTGACGCAGGTATAATGTGGCGCAGGGTTTTAAAAAGTGACCCATCTACCTAGATGCGTCACTTTTTAAATATAGCGCAACGAGGCGCATTTTTTACACTGCTGGTGCGTCACAAAAAGTGACACACAGGCGGCGCAAAACTGTCGCAAGGCCTTCATAAATAAGGCCCTGGATTTTCCCCATGCTTCGCTCCCCGATGCGCGTACCGGGCGCTCCCCCCGCGCATATGCCCCACGGGACCCTATTTTAGTCCCCACATCAAACCTAGGGGGTCAGGAGGGGGTCTACCCTGCCCCCTTATAGTCATTTCTCCCTTTTTTATGCTACCTCTTGTGTCTCGATCCTACCGAGACACAAGATGGCGGCCGCTCCGGACTGTTTCGAATGTTTACAGACACCCGTGAGCCAATCAGCTTTCCGTGCGCAAGTCGCGTAGCACGCCCGGTGCGCTCCCCGGTGCGCGTACCGGTGCGCGCCTATAGATATATATATTTTTTTGAACCTAAATTACTCAAAATCCACTGGAGCACATATCTTGAGACATAGCAAAGGCACATTGGGCTACCAGTCCCTACAATTTTGCCAAGTTTGGTGTAAATCCATTCAGCCGTTCGGCTAAAAGTGAGGTCGACCGCCCTATGGAAATTAACATGGGGAAAACGCGTTTTGGGACCCCCTTTTATCACGGCCCCCGCTTGACGCATCCCCCCCATACTTTCAGGGAAGGACCGGAGCTCGACGAGGGCATTTTGAGGAAATTTTCAGGCAGATTCGTCAACAGGCGCAAAAGTTATTCCAAATAGAATTTTGAGATTTAACATTGAAAAAAATCCTAACTATAACTACCTACTGGCGACCGCCAGTAGGTAAAATATATATATATATATATATATATATATATATATATATATATATATATATATATATAGCAGCCCGTCCCAACGTTGTCCAGGTATGAATTGTTGCCGGCCAGTAGTATATTGTTTTGTAGGATTTCGTTTTGATAGCATTTCTTATTAGTGACAGGACTGTGAAACGCTCCGATTCACAGTGCACTGCTGATGCACTTAAGAGTGCGCGTTCAGTAGTGTGTGAACTCGAGTTTCCCTACTTTATTTTTCCTTGCAATATTATAAAGCGCAAACTCAACAACATGGCATGAGCACAATTTACATTACAGAAGAACACATTCATTTGTGGTAGGCACAGAGAGGCAAAGCGATTTGCCTGGAATCACAGGATGTTGAGCTGATGCCGAGATTCAAACGTAGCTCCCCAGCTCTAAAGTTCGCAATTCTAGAACTTGTGGCGGGAGGTATGTCTACAAGTGTATGTCGGTGCTGGCCATCAATGAGAGAGACCTGTGCCTTTTTCAAATCGGTGGTGAAAAAATATGAGTATGTTGCTGGAGATGTGGGCCGCCGTGCCACCAATGTACTTACCGGGGGAGGGTAAACACCTATTATTACGCAACTTTCTTTCCACATACCATCACTCCGCATACTTTCATTACGAAAGTACCATGACTCCGCAATGCCATTCTAACGCTTGGCATTACATTTTATATGCTTTTACCATGCATACATTTACAACGAAATTCGTTGTAAGTGCATGAATGGTAAAAGCATGTTTGGATAAGGTAAGTATGGGCATAGGGGTATATGTTTTGGGGTACTGAGGTATATGTTTTGGGGTGTTTGGGTATTTTAAGGGTTCAGATATAGTTTTGGGTTATGGGGTACAGGGGTAGTTTTAGGGTTTAGGGATAGGTATGGGTTTTGGGGTACAGGGGTATTTTAAGGGTGCAAGGCTAGGTTTGGGATTTGGGGTACAGGGGTATTTTTAGGGTTCAGGGGTAGGTTTGGGTTTTGCGGTACCGGGGTATTTTAAGGGCTCAGTGCTAGGTTTGGGTTTTGGGGCATAGGGGTATTTTAGGGTTCAGGGGTAGGTTTGGATTTTGGGGTACAGGGGTATTTTTAGGGTTCAGGGCTAGGTTTGGGTTTTGGCGTACAGGGGTATTTTTAGGGTTCAGGGGTAGGTTTGGGTTTTGAGGTACAGTGGTATTTATAGGGTTCAGGGCTAGGTTTGGGTTTTGTGGTTCAGGGGTATTTTTAGGGTTTAGGGATAGGTTTGGGTTTTCGGGTACAGGGTATACTTATAAGGTTAAGATGGGTTAGTGTTTAAGGGTTTTGGGGTATTTTAAGGAGTAAGGGTGGGTTATGATTATTGAGTGCAGGGGTATGTAAGGGGAGCAGGGTGGACACCCGGAGCTGGAATGTACAGAACCTGGGAAGGAAAAGCAATGAAATATTGGACACAACGCTCCCCTTTTTTTTCCGTAATCCTGCGCCCCGCCCACGGCCCCAGCACACGCCCACAGCGCACGATATGAGACATGGCATGAAGGGCGGAAAGTACCACACGCCCCCAGGGTTTGTCATGCCCCCAGCACACGCCAAGAGCACAACGCAGACACGCCCACAAGGGACTACTTTACTGCCACGGTTCTTTAACCTTTTAAATGTATATGGTGGGCGTTTGCATAGCCTATGTCCTTCTGCTGCAACTGCCCTTTCCAACGTTGTATTGGATGTTGTGATTGGTGATGTGGTTCCTGAGATTACCCACCTCAAAGGTTTGGGCTCTCTCTTTATTATATTAGTATAGATAACTAATTCCGCGTCACTTTGTTCTCTTATTTCTAAACTAAGAAAGGGACTTTCTTTCAGTTTTCCTGAATCCTTTTCATAGCTCTCCTTGCACTTTGTTTGTTTGTTTATATGTTTGTTTGTTTCTTTGCTTTCCTCTCTAAATTTTGTCTATTTCTTCTTGGGTTCAAATCACAGTCTTTGTATTATTTTAGAAAGCTCTTTTTGGTCCCCCCTCCTTCTACTTTTCTCCCCGCATTTCCCGTTTCCACCCCATACTCCACCAAAGCTACTGTCTTCCCCTGTTTACGTATCGAGTGAAGCCGCAACGGGTCCCTGAGTTACGGCGGGGTCTTCAGAACTCTCGGGGCAACCACCACTCCTCGCTCCACACTTCTGGAGCCTCATCCTCCTCTGGTGCTGTTCTCCTGTTTTCAGCTGCTGCAACTGGAAATTCGTCCTCTTCCTCCACACCAGCGTCTTTGTCCATCTCCCCTTTAACCTCTTGAGTCCCTACTCCTCCTTTCTTTCTTCCGATTCTGCCTTCCTCTGCCTTCTGCCCCAGGTCCTAGCGTCCGTCCCTCCAGAGCTGTACTCGTTGCTGATAGTCTTTAATGTTTCTGGTTCCGTCTTCCTTCTCTGTCCATGTCTCTGTCCAATGTATGCCTTGACTTTTTTTTTTTTTTCGTAGACACCGGGTCCACGGAACGGTCCAAGCTCTGGAGATGGAAAGATAAGTCTGAATAGGTTACGGGTGCCATGTTTGGGTCGGGGGGATCCTTAAGAGTGGGTGGGGTGGCTCATCCTCACACTGACTAACCTATCCACCACTCAAATTACTTTCACATTTCACCATACTAACTCAACACTAATCCATTATGGGTTCTGGAGTAGCGTGCTGCTCGATAAAAAAGCACTTCAACACCTCATCAGGGGTAGTAAGCACTATATAAATACAACTACAATACAATTGTTTGAGGGCAGCACGAAGGTTGGAGGCTGCTGGTGAGGAGCGGACTGTGTGTGGCTCTTGGTCGCTTTTTTAACTCGTTAGAAATATTAAAAGCACATTGCACACATTGCACTTACCTGTGGTAGCTCAGAGTTATAGGGGTGACTCGCCTATTTTCCTCCGGCTTTTCCCGACTTGGGGGCCCGTCCATGCGAGCGGACCCGCCATCTTGGGAGTAGCGGAGTGGCGGTCTAGTCTCCCATGACCTCCCAGGACTCTCGCAGTGAAAAGCGGACGCTGGCGCGAGCGCGTGCTGCAGGCGCGCCAGCGGCTCGCCAAAGGCAAGCCCGTCTGCGCCCGTCCGTGCCAAGGATGCGCCCAGCGCCAGTTATGCTGCCCTTTTTGGGACTGTTCCGGGCCCAGTTGTTGGAAGTGGTCCTAGGCGTTACTCCAGTAAAGAACTGAACCACATTGGAGAGCAGGGCAGTGATAAGGGGGCTCTTTTGTTCTCCGACACCGCCCTTCCCCTGTCAGACTTTCTGATGAGTGGCACTCTTGCTTGCGGGCTTCTAAATGTGAGATCCTTACCTAAGCACAGTGTGGAAATACAGCTGTTGCTTTAGGCTCATGAGCTTGATGCCTTGTTTATGACAGAAACTTGGACCTGCCCTGAGTGTGAGGTCGACTCTGGGAAGGCCTGTCCACCAGGGTATAAAATCCTCCATAAGCCTAGATCGAATGGTAGGGGAGGTGGGGTGGGTGTGATTTTTAAGGTTACGTTGAATTTGACTGTCATCGATATTGATGCATTTGATGGGTGTGAATTATTCAGGTTTTCTTTTAAGAATGCATAGAGGCATCTTTTAACTGATATTATTTGCTATAGACCCCCTGGGATTTTCACCTTACTCCAGCAGCAGTTGTTACTGGAATTGTTCACCAATATGGCTGCTACTCATAGTCAACTGGTGATTCTCTGAGATTTTAATCTGTGGTTGAATGGCTCCCTTGATATAGGCTTTTGTAATGTGCTCCATTCGTGTGAAGGTCTTGGCCTTCTCCAGTGGGTTTCTCAGGCCACCCATATAGGTGGACACCTGTTGGATTTAATCTTTTCTGAGACCAATCTTCTCATGGTGGGGGATATTTTTCCCATGGTCTGGACTGATCATTTTTTGACAACATTTTTTGGGAAGTCGGGCACGTGTAATGTCAGGACATCTAGTCAAGTGAGGGAGTATGTTAGTAGAGACTTCAAGACTCTTGTTCAGAAAAGAGGCGTGTCACCCTTGTTTAAGGTCGAGGAGTGCTTCTCCCCTGCTATGCAGATAGAGGAGAATTATGCTCGAAGATTATTTCGGTTCTAGATGCATCCGCTCCTATAAAACACCATAGGAGCAGGGTGACACCTTCGGCCCCCTGGTTCACGGATAGCCTTAAGAGTCTGAAATTAGAATGTAAACAAGCGGAGAGGAGATGGAGACATGCATGTCTGGATAAGGATAGGCTTATTTGGAAAGCTAGGTTGATAGATTACAAAAAATAAATCCATAGGGTCAAGACAGCACACTTCTCTAAGGTGATACTTGGCGCCCTGAATAGCTCCCGAAGCATTTTTAATATTATGAATAGTCTTATTAGTCCAGACTGCTCCAAGAATGAATTTCCCCCCTCCCAGGAACTTTGTGAGAACCTGGCTAGGTTCTTTCAGGATAAAATTAAAACGGTTATTGATGATTTGGGGTTGGCTCTGGCGATCATCTGGAGCAGGTTGTGGTGGATCTTAGGGCCGTCTCTGAACAGGGGGAGATAATTCCCTCTCTGAGTTTGCGTTGCTGACTGCAGAGGAGTTCAGTAGAATGGCCCTTGGCATCATGTCCGGGTCTCCGCTTGACCCGATTCCATAAAAAATTTGAAAAGAGTTCTAGGCAGAGCTTCCTCCTACGCTCCGGTTGGTTTGCAACCAGTCTCTTTCTACAGGAGTGGTTCCACCTCAGTGGAAACAAGCGGTGGTGACCCCATTGTTGAAAAAGCCCTCTCTCGATCCTGAGTGCTGGAAGAATGTTAGGCCTATTTTGCTTCAGCCCTATCCAGCTAAAATTGTGGAGCGGGTGGTGGCGGGCACTCTCTCCAGGTACCTAGAACAGCATAAACTCATGGAGGAAGTCCAGTTTGGCTTCCGGCCAGCTGTTATGGCTGGATTTTCTGAGTAGGTGGGATCAGCCCCTAGGGGCCCCTCCAACCCAGCCAGAACGTAATCACATCCCTCCTCAGGACCAACTATCCAGGCACCTGGTACCTACCTGAGGATGGGGAACTCGCAATATACAAGCTCATATTATTAAAAACACCACTAAATCTATAGGGATACTAAGAATACACACTGATTACTAGGGATATCCATACCCTACACCACACTTATTCACATCAGTTGGTCTCGCGGCCACCCTGACCCAGACCGTTCTACCCTAGGGCAGATATGACACACAATCCGGTGCGTCTACACATGGGCCTGCAGAACCCAATGCTCCCTTTTCCAAACTGTTTGCAATCCTGCAAAACTACACGCTAGTAAAACCTCCTAGCGCTCTCACTTATTCAAGCCACAATCCTGTGGGTATCGGCACTGGTAATCCTCCCCAGTGTTCTCACTAACGCCGTATATCAACGACGACCACATTCCTATGAACACCTATATATATATATATTGGGAAGTCTCTTCACTAAGGGTCTGCTACTACAATAATATTATGGGATGGTGTACTAACTTAGTCCCTTAGTTGCAAGTCTCCTCTCTCCCTCACTATTACTTACCTGATCAGGGGTAGCATCTGTTCAAACAGTAATACCTACCAGTAAAGATTACCCTCACTGTATGGGGACAAAGATATACACACTATGTGATTGAGTTATTTCTTGATTTAAGCGCTCCTACTCCCTTTTGATCCATCAGTGGCTCAACAGCAACTGGCTTGAAGCCAGGATAACTTTATCATAAAAGAACTCATGCACACTAATTCACTAATTAATGGGGTCATTTATTATTAGTACAATATAAACCTTTACACAGAACTGACAAAGACTATAGGTAGAACACACCGCTGAAAGAGAAAAGATTAAACATAACAGGAACACTCCGCTGAAAGAGAAAAGATTTAAACATACAATAGCCTAGGGAATAAGGACAAAATTAAGATGCAAGTGTAAAGTAAACTAATGTGATGAAAACAATATCACCTGATTAGTGTGAAGTCTTGTTCTAGCTGTCATCTGGGTTCCTCTCTCGTCTGTGCCTTGGCTCATCTCAGACTCCCTCTCTCTCCTGCACTCTTGGGTACACCTCTGCGCGGATCACTTTGCACTGGACTCCTCTCCCCCTCACGAACTGTCTCCACCTTCCATCTTCAATCTTAATAGTTCCTGCCGCTCTGATCACCGTTCATTCCACTAACTTATTCACTCTGTCTCTGCGCCAATGTCCAATTAACTCCATCTGCTCCCATAGGTTAGTCCACGATCTCTCCTCCGTCTCTTCTAAAAGGCATTACTTCAGACTCCAGCTATTCACACCTCCTCCTGATAAGCAACTGCTTCTGACTGCTTCCTTCAGTTCCAGCTCACTATTCAACTCAGCTCTTCTACAGCTTGAACCCTCTCTCTCTGCCAACTCCACTCCACTGCTTTCCACTCCTCCACCTTAACACGACCCTCTGGCTTCACCACCTTCACTCGACTGCAACTCTACTCGACTCCCTGCTTGACTCACTGACTCCGCCTCTGCACTTCACTGATATAGAATGCTGTTTCCTCATGGAAAGTTCCAGCCATCAGCCTGCCGCCCACCAGGTCTCTGCATCACCTCGCATCAAGGACACACACCCAGCCGGCCGGCCTTTTGTTGTGTCTTCTACACAGAGAATAATACAGCCTACCGATAAGGGCTGGCCCAGACCGGTTCTCTCCAAGTGAAAAACAGCCTTAACTATAAACCTTGCCTTTGCCCTGAAAAGCCTCTCAGCTTCATCAAGATGGAGTCCCTCTAGCTCTAGGCCTGTAGGCCTGAAAGTGGTGAAATGCTCCTTAGCTCTGTCAGAATACCTACATAAACCATACCAATGTGTCTAGTATGTCAAAGCCAATAGGCAATAGACAGGTTAAAGTCAAGAATAAAGGCATATTAAGGAGCTATCCTCTTCTAGGTCTGGAAAAAGGGCTTAAAAGGGCCAACACAGGCTAAGAATACCTATACTAGATGCGAGCAAGATTAATGATCTATATCACTGCTAAATAAAGCCAAAAACTCTGCCATTACACTCCACCCTTAGATCCTTATCTTGCGAGCATCAGTAAACAACAACATCCATCTAAACAAACATCAACATAATCTATCAACAAATCAAAACCTAAAAAACTCCCTAAAAACAATGACAACTCAAGGAAAATCCACCTGAAACTCAATTGTAGGGAATAGAAACCTAACAACCAACTGAAAACAAATCAAAGCACCCTTGACTTGAATGCTGAAACATATCTGAGATTGGATCTGATAACAACAGAAAGTAACCAAAGCATCCTCAAACTAAATGTGCCTCAATTTCTAATGATAACTAGTGAAATCTAGTGATGTAGGGACTTATGTGTTGAATGAAAACAGCAAGGGGCCTAAATGGGGCCTACTTCGGACAACTTAAGCCTAAATGAGGCCTACCTACTATTGTCAACTTAAGAACTAAATGTGTTTCAACTCCTAATGAGAAAACAAGAAAGGGCCTAAATGAGCCCTACCTACTATAGGCAACTTAAGCTAATGATGACTCATGAAACTATTGGTGTAGGGGCTTGTTTGTGGGATGAAAATAACAATGGGCCTAAATGAGGCCTACCTACTTTAGTTAACTTAAGCCAACATTTTGGTGAAATCTGAGAAGTAGACATGACAAACTGTGTCAAGGTTTGGGCAAACATTAATACATAATCATACTAAAAGACACACCACCCAGAACAATCCAAAGTTTAAGGTAACCACCCTTTGATCAATCAAGGTGAAAATGTAAGAACAATAAAAAAAAAACAACCCCATTTCTACAAGATAGCTGGTGTAACACCAAGCCAAGAACATCCATTTTACATCATACTGTGGAACACATGTATGCAGCACCATTCAAAAAAAAAAAGTCCTTCATTGGCAAAAACTGTTTTGAAGAAAACAGGAAAACTATAATAGGTGACATGTTTTTTTGCTTTAAAAGTGGGGCCTGCTTGTCCAAGGGATTATGCAACCAAATCCCTGTATGATTCTGTCACAAATAAAACATGTTTGTGGTTTTTTTTTTTTTTTAAAGTGGGGCCTGCTCGTAGTGATGTCAACAAAAAAAAAAAAAAAAAATTTGCAGGCCAAGGAATTATGTAACCGAGTCCAAAAAAAAGTCAATTTTAATTATTCAGTGTAGGCCACCACCCTGCATCTTCGGTATCCGGACACTTCCTCCGATGCAGCCATCCATCACCCTTCCGGTCTGGTCTGGTCTGGTTCCATCATCCAAAAATAATAAACTAAAATAAAAACATGAAAGTAAAAAACTAAAACAAGAAAGGAAGTGGGAGGGGGGATCGACCCACGCACAACCACAACCCAGCAATCCTAGGGACAAGAAAACAAGTATCATTATTCTTGCAAAATAAAATTTTTATTTAAAAAGCACCCCGGGTGCCTTTCATTATTGAAAAGAAAATATCCTAATTAATTAAAAACATTCAAAATTTAACTTTTAATGACATTTAGCAGGGCCTAACATACCCTAATCCTCTCTAAGCCAGCCCCTCCCTTCAGAGCAGGAGCCAGGCTACAGTATGAAGTAATTTGAATTACCGCCAAATGATGAGCTCACAGCAGGAGCAGGGCACTGCAAGCCTCCCATTTCCCTGGTCAGAGAAGCCCGCCCAGGCCCACTGCAACTAACTAATTCCAAGGGCAAGAGTCTGCAAGAGTCCCTTATCAGCAGGCAATGAAGCCGCCTGCGTCAACAGCCATGAAGAGCCAGGTCCCCCGCCCTTAAATAAACAAGCCATCCGCGGAAGAAAATTGGATTGTAGCCAATCATAACGAACAGGGACGTGATCGGAACCTGCAGAGGGAAGGAAAAAAAATTTGTCTGCACAAACCAGCTGGTCTGCCAAGGTCGACAAACAAATTCCTTGCCTGTTCCCAGGCCTGATTGTGCTAACCAACGAAAGCTAGCATTTTAAAAAAACAATTCTGTTACAGTGTACTGCTAATTAAAAGCTCCAGTTTCTAAAAAGACTTTTGTCTAACTAATTCAGCGAAAGGCAAGACATTTAAAATATGGGCACTTATTTAGAAAGGGGCAACTAAGTTTTGCACACAAGATCATACATTCTGCATTTGAAAAAAAAACGAATTAACATGAACCATTGTCAGCTGCTGAAAGAGAAATAATTTTAAAACAACATAATTGTACATTACAATGTAATTTAACATGCAAGCCATTTAAGCCAACCTAATAAAAGGGCCACATTCATACACTAATAAACAGCGTATTATTTTCTAACTGAGTTGGTGAACTTATTAAAAAAGGTTTTGCTGACACATTTATAAAAGAATACATTTTAATTTACATTTGGGAAAATAATAATGTTACATTTAACATTTTTTCAAAGGCACACGGTTGCCTTTCACTAATTAAAAGCACATGTTACCATGCACTGTCGGGCAAGATTGATTATTCTCAACCTGTGATCATTGCAACCAGCACATTCCTATCTAGATGGAAACCCCTCAAAGAAATAATTAATGAAAACAGCTCCGTAGCGTGCACTCTAACAGGGCCATTTTTTTTTAACATTTCACTCATTTTCTCTCTCCGTGCAAACCCTTTATCTCAATCCGACTGGTTGATTTATAACCACATCAGTTCCAAGGCAAACCCACACAAATTCGTAGACGCATTTCAAAAAGAACGTGAAATGAACAAAACCCTTTGCAAAGCACAAGATGTTACCTTCCCGTCAAGAAGTTGACAAAGCACATAGGCAGACCAAGGAACCAAAAAAAAAAAGTCAAAATCAAACCATCAAATAATCCACTGACTTTTATAGTCAGGTCAGATAACCATGCATGTTGACAGCATGTTAAAAATAAAGACTGCCATCTCAACTCAAGATATTAACCCTTTGGCAGCTCAAGCAGAATCATTCCCCAACGTCTGCAGATACATGGGAAAATCATGAGCACATTTCTTCACGTTTACAGCTAACACGTACACATATTTTCAAAAACGTTATCCCCAAGCACCCGAGAGAGATCCAGCTCTCTCCTGCCTAACGTAATGATAACATGCCCTGTCCAAGCCATGACCACATGGCGCTATTCACAAGCCATATTTACAAGACAAACTTTTCACAAACAATATTTCCAAGGCGCAATGCACAAGGAACACAGCAGATCAACATGAGAACATGCACCTCACAAGCCACAATAATATGGCGCTATTCACAAGCCATATTTACAAGACAAGCTTTTCACAAACAATATATCCAAGGCGCAATGCACAAGGAACACAGCAGATCAACATGAGAACATGCACCTCACAAGCCACAATAATATGGCGCTATTCACAAGCCATATTTACAAGGAGCTATATTCAAAGAACTCCACAGATCATATTACAATGAACACATTTCACATTGCACAGCATAAGCAGATGCAGCAAGCAATTTAATGGGCAATTTAAAAGCATTTTTTACACACATTTATACAATTGGACCATCACAAAGATGTAACTGGCTTCCTCATGTAATGCCATTCTTCAACTCTGACAGTTTAAACACCAAGATGAAAACCATTCCTTCCACCCTGAATAAACCAAATGCCATGATGTAATGCAATCTCCTCACGCTGCAACTGTTCAAGCCCATAGGTCTAACAGGCTACGTAAACTGCAACATTACGCCAGATGGAACCGGCGTTCAGGGCACTCCCTCAGAACACATGGGAAACAATCTAAGCACATGGCCAGATCACACAGGATTCGTAAGATGACGACTACGCCAAATGTTATGGCTGGATTTTCTGAGTAGGTGGGATCAGCCCCTAGGGGCCCCTCCAACCCAGCCAGAACGTAATCACATCCCTCCTCAGGACCAACTATCCAGGCACCTGGTACCTACCTGAGGATGGGGAACTCGCAATATACAAGCTCATATTATTAAAAACACCACTAAATCTATAGGGGTACTAAGAATACTCACTGATTACTAGGGATATCCATACCCTACACCACACTTATTCACATCAGTTGGTCTCGCGGCCACCCTGACCCAGACCGTTCTACCCTAGGGCAGATATGACACACAATCCGGTGCGTCTACACATGGGCCTGCAGAACCCAATGCTCCCTTTTCCAAACTGTTTGCAATCCTGCAAAACTACACGCTAGTTCAACCTCCTAGCGCTCTCACTTATTCAAGCCACAATCCTGTGGGTATCGGCACTGGTAATCCTCCCCAGTGTTCTCACTAACGCCGTATATCAACGACGACCACATTCCTATGAACACCTATATATATATATATTGGGAAGTCTCTTCACTAAGGGTCTGCTACTACAATAATATTATGGGATGGTGTACTAACTTAGTCCCTTAGTTGCAAGTCTCCTCTCTCCCTCACTATTACTTACCTGATCAGGGGTAGCATCTGTTCAAACAGTAATACCTACCAGGAAAGTTTACCCTCACTGTATGGGGACAAAGATATACACACTATGTGATTGAGTTATTTCTTGATTTAAGCGCTCCTACTCCCTTTTGATCCATCAGTGGCTCAACAGCAACTGGCTTGAAGCCAGGATAACTTTATCATAAAAGAACTCATGCACACTAATTCACTAATTAATGGGGTCATTTATTATTAGTACAATATAAACCTTTACACAGAACTGACAAAGACTATAGGTAAAACACACCGCTGAAAGAGAAAAGATTAAACATAACAGGAACACTCCGCTGAAAGAGAAAAGATTTAAACATACAATAGCCTAGGGAATAAGGACAAAATTAAGATGCAAGTGTAAAGTAAACTAATGTGATGAAAACAATATCACCTGATTAGTGTGAAGTCTTGTTCTAGCTGTCATCTGGGTTCCTCTCTCGTCTGTGCCTTGGCTCATCTCAGACTCCCTCTCTCTCCTGCACTCTTGGGTACACCTCTGCGCTGATCACTTTGCACTGGACTCCTCTCCCCCTCACGAACTGTCTCCACCTTCCATCTTCAATCTTAATAGTTCCTGCCGCTCTGATCACCGTTCATTCCACTAGCTTATTCACTCTGTCTCTGCGCCAATGTCCAATTAACTCCATCTGCTCCCATAGGTTAGTCCACGATCTCTCCTCCGTCTCTTCTAAAAGGCATTACTTCAGACTCCAGCTATTCACACCTCCTCCTGATAAGCAACTGCTTCTGACTGCTTCCTTCAGTTCCAGCTCACTATTCAACTCAGCTCTTCTCCAGCTTGAACCCTCTCTCTCTGCCAACTCCACTCCACTGCTTTCCACTCCTCCACCTTAACACGACCCTCTGGCTTCGCCACCTTCACTCGACTGCAACTCTACTCGACTCCCTGCTTGACTCACTGACTCCGCCTCTGCACTTCACTGATATAGAATGCTGTTTCCTCATGGAAAGTTCCAGCCATCAGCCTGCCGCCCACCAGGTCTCTGCATCACCTCGCATCAAGGACACACACCCAGCCGGCCGGCCTTTTGTTGTGTCTTCTACACAGAGAATAATACAGCCTACCGATAAGGGCTGGCCCAGACCGGTTCTCTCCAAGTGAAAAACAGCCTTAACTATAAACCTTGCCTTTGCCCTGAAAAGCCTCTCAGCTTCATCAAGATGGAGTCCCTCTAGCTCTAGGCCTGTAGGCCTGAAAGTGGTGAAATGCTCCTTAGCTCTGTCAGAATACCTACATAAACCATACCAATGTGTCTAGTATGTCAAAGCCAATAGGCAATAGACAGGTTAAAGTCAAGAATAAAGGCATATTAAGCAGCTATCCTCTTCTAGGTCTGGAAAAATGGCTTAAAAGGGCCAACACAGGCTAAGAATACCTATACTAGATGCGAGCAAGATTAATGATCTATATCACTGCTAAATAAAGCCAAAAACTCTGCCATTACACCAGCCCATGGAACCGAGACAGCCTTGGTGACATTGCTGGATGAACTTCGTTGGCGGACAGACAGGGGTCAGGCAGGTGGTTATGATCCTGCTTGACTTGTCTGCCGCCTTCGACACGGTGAACCATGGGACCCTGCTGGGTAGGCTGAGAGAGGTGGGGATTACAGGTTGCTCTTAGGTGGTTTCAGTCCTTCCTTCAGGGCAGACAACAAGCTGTGTCCCTCCCTACGTACCAATCCGCCTTTTCCACCATCTCGCACGGCGTTCCTCAAGGATCGGCAATTAGTCTGATTTTATTTAACATCTACATGAAGCCCTTGATTGCGGTCATCAAAGAATAGAACATTGAGATCGTTAACTATGCTGATGACACGCAGCTGATTCTCTCTTTGGAGGAAGATCATTTAACTTCTCTGGAAGCATTTCGCAACTGCCTGCGAGATACGACAGGCTGGTTGAAGGCTAATTCCCTGCAATTTAATGCAGGTAAAACGGAGGTGCTATACTGCCCAAGGTTGTTAAAGGCAGGGGAAACCCAATCAACCCTTGTAGGCTTGGGCACAAAGTAGTTAAGGTCAAGGAGTGCTACAAGGGATTTGTTTAAAACAGATTTCAAATCATTAATGAGTCGTACATATGTAACACACTCATATGTATCCACAGGATAACCGTCTTGTTTCAACTGTAACTAATATATTGGTGGAAGCATTCCCACCGGGAATGCTTCCCGTTGACGGACATTTAACTCGCGTTACCGAGGCTTGTCAGTGTTTACCAAACAACTGACGACGACGCGTCCTTCTGCCGGCTCTCAACTCTATTTCAAGTAAGTACCTATGTAGAGACAGGGTGAACACAACGAATGCGAGGTATTCTGACTACTCGCTCTTCGTATTTTTAATAATAAGATAACGCTGCCCCTCAGGTTTTTTTAAATGTAATCTCACTGCCATCCTATATGAGCAGCTTGTAACAAGAGGATAACGCGTATTCAGAGTCTTCTCAAAAAAATGCAGTTTTCTCCAACTAGTCTACATGCCACTTTTTCAGCACTCCAAGTTCTCTAACCTGACCATACTCGGACGAGTGCTAATTAATACCTCACTTTATTGATTTGTTGTTGATATCTGCAACACAGATCGATATAAGTATTAACATGCAGACAGATCTGTATTACTACTTAGAGCGGCATTTCATTTTTGTTAATTTAACTACTTTAAATACAATAGACCAGTTAAACAACTCAACATTAATTCTTCACAGGAACTTTTGAAATTATATTCCTACGTGAAATCTGGCAGCCAGCCTCAACGCTAATAATTTGAAGGTATGATATTTGGTCTAACTTATCATACAAATCTTATACATGGTTATTGACTCCTACTGCTGATAGGACTTTATTTATTTATTTTCAGTTGAAGTTCCGTGTCGGACATTCTTGCCACACGTTATTGCTGTTCCCGCACTCATATGCGACATCTTGGCCATATGCCATTGCTGTTTTCGTGCTCATAGAAAATCCACTGTAGGATTCAAGGTGACAATACCAAATTAAACTTTTTGAATAATGTTTGGATATATGCACCATTTTCCGAAATGCAAAAGAAATGTTAATTTCAAATATGTGGGAATTTTGAAATGTTTAAAAATTGTATGTGAAGTCGAACGAAAATGTTGACAAGCCGCTTTTTTAATGAACTTCTGTTTCTCTTTTATTAAGTAATAATTGTAGAGGTTTTCATATAAAAATTTTAACGCATTAGGTTCACCTAATTAAGACAAGCAGATTTATGAATTTGTCTATACTGCCTTTTTTTCATTTTAGTAATTGTTTCTCAGGGGTTACTAGGAAGGAGTAACCTTTGTGATACTAGATGGTTACATGAGTTTTATCTGACGTATAGAGCATGTATTTCTCTATCAATGTATATTTCTTTCGAATGTACTTCTATTAATTTTTTTAAAAAATCATTTGTTGATTATGTTGTATTTATCATTTTATATAGGGAGTTTTCCTGCATAAAAAATACCGTCCTGATGATGGTCTATCTGACGAATGCTACCTAGACCGAAACGTCGACACTCCATCATCTCCTGTTTTGTTGCCCGGTCACCAATTCACAACCCTTCTTTATCAATTAATTTTGGTTGTGTCTTTAAACACCTGGAGTTGATGTTTTCAGTTATGAACTGTAGTGCAAATTTGATTGATCTCTGTTCATGACTTATTTTGCTTCACTTTATTTGTATTTGTCTCCCTACTTCTGTTACAGTAAAGAGAATTTTTTGAACATTCAATACGATTCTTGCTCTATATGTTCTTTTTGCCTTCCACCAATATATTAGTTACAGTTGAAACAAGACGGTTATCCTGTGGATACATATGAGTGTGTTACATATGTACGACTCATTAATGATTTGAAATCTGTTTTAAACAAATCCCTTGTAGCACTCCTTGACCTTAAATACTGCCCAAGGGCCAGGGTTCAATCTGTCCTACCTTGCAACTTCTGGCCTTCTGAATTCTTTTCATCGGTTCAGCCAGTGAAGGTGGTTCGGAACCTGGGCGTCAAATTTAACAGCAATCTAATTTTGGAGGCTCAGGTTTCGAAGATAGTGGCTGGTTGCCTGGCCACTATTAGATTGCTTAGGAAAATCCTTCCTCTGCTGCCTTCATCAGCTCGGGCTGAGGTGGTGCGCTGCACCGTGCTCAGTAGGTTAGACTACTGTAACTCTCTGCTGCTCGAGTCCCCGAATTATCTTATGGACAGAGTTCAAAGAATCCAGTCTGCCGCGGCCAAGTTAGCCCTGGGGTGGCCTACAAGGTCTTCCTCCTCTAGGGCTCTGGCCCAGTTGCACTGGCTCCCATTGAGACAGAGAGTCCAGTTTAAGTCTCTCTGTCTGGTGTTTAAAGCCCTCCATGGGTCGGGTCCTGTTCTTTTGCAAAGGAAGTTTGCGTGGCATTCGCTCCTCCTCGGCTAGACGGGTGAGGATTCCAATGTTTAAGAAAACCAAAGCAGGAGGCAGATCATTTGGTGTGGTGGCAGCAAAACTGTGGAATGCTCTTCCAGTCGAGCTCAGACAAACCATTGACCTCCTACCGTTTAGGAGGAGTTTAAAAACCTGGCTATTCCCGAAGTCCTAGATTATCACTAGTCTTGATCCCCCCTCTGTTATGAGTCAGCCAGCGCCAGGATGCCTGCTAGGTGACAGGTCACTTTAGAAGTGAAATAAATAAATACAATACAATAGTGCACCAGGCAGGCGCATTCAGTCCGGTTTCCAGGTGAGGCATGAACTAATCATTAAAATCAGAACTATGATAACAGTCTGCATACCTTGACTACCACTTGTGGAGTGGTGTGGCTCACTGGTTAGAGGCGGCAGACCCGGGAGCAGAAGTCGGCTGGGACCAGGGTTCAATTCCTGACGCGGCAGGGTCGTGGACTTTGGTCAGTGGACTTGATAATTCTCACTTCAGTGCCCACTCTAATCAGGGGTCCCACTCGGCAACTCTGGGCATCAGCTTGCCTAATCTCCACAACGGCCCCTCCAATGCTGGGGATGCTTGGCTCCACCTTGGGGACTCCCAGCAGGGACCATCCCACAGGGAAAGCCAGGACGGGTTCCCCAGCGTTAAACAGCGCCAGGAAACCTCCGGGTAACAGTGCGCTTTACAAGCTCAAACATAATAATAATAATAATAATAATAACAAAACGTTGCCTGATGACTGCTGTTTTTCTCTACTTATTTCAGATACTTCACTGTCTATGTGTCATTCTTTGTATGTTTACTTCCAAATTGCTGGCTTTCCCTACATAGTTCTACTACAAAGAGCAATACTTTGCTTTTGCTTGCTTTGTATAGCATTAAGATTTAGAGCTTTGCAGTGGCTTGGTTTAGTTTTATCCATATTTTACTTCTATTGTTAGCATACAATTAAGAGAGTGGAATATGGAACACTTACATCAGCCTCAGCCATTGGTAATTATACTGAGACATATTACAGATCATTTTTTGCTCACTGTGCCTCTAGTAACTGGGAACATCTGTCTGCTAACTAGCTGCACTAATTCATACATTCCTGATAGACTGGAGCGGGAATCATCATCATTAAATTCTTTACTCGGTTTGGTTAAAACCATAAAAGACACACTATCTGTAAAAATCGTACATAAAATGTCATGATAGCTTATATATGAGAACATTATGCACAAAAGAAAAATCAATAAATATCCAATTACTAAAACATTCAGTTACTCATCCCAGTTCTTCTGTATAATAACTACAGCTCTTATATAACTTATGACGTTTGATATGACATATTCACCTAATAACATCTATAAATATATAAAAGTGGGTGGACTTGTAAAAAACATTTCCTTTTTAAAACAGGTACAATAAAAATCCTCCTTGGTTCTGCGTGAAAAAGTGCAAGCCATCATAAAGTGCATGGAGTCCTGTGGAGATTTGTTATAAAAATTGCAAGGACCAAAGGAATTTAAATAAAAACTTCCCTTTGGGGTAGCAAATATCAGATGGAGTAAATTAAATCTGAGTCAATTCCTATTATTTTTTACTACAGTAAACTATGGCTCCATGACCAATGTGGTGGTTGGCAAAACATATTTCCTAACAGTGGGTATCAACAGCTCCACCCCTTCCCTTGAAGATTTCACCCATTCCATAAATTGGTCCTTTACATATTTGTGGTCCCCAATACTGATATCCTCGGGGTTGGTAAACATCTCTCTCCTTCCCAGATTGGACAGAGAGTCTTGTATATACCTAAGCCATGGAATTTTATAGGCCTGGACAAGTGCCATACAATCCCTCATAATTAATCGATTCAGACACAGCTCCTCCCTGGACCAAATCCTCACCCAACTCAGCAGAGGGCACAAGGCAATCTGGTCTCTTCAATACCTGCCCCCCAACTCTTCATTTAAGCATAAAGACGGCGTACTTTGGGGCACACAGAATAGACATCTGAGAAGTTTATATTCCTCCACCTGGAGCTCCTGTGGGTCCAAAAAGCCCCAAATATTGTTCCCATATAGAGCTTTGGATGCACACTTGGCCTGATAAATCTTGACTAGGGGGTCTGCTTCCAAGCCCAGCAGCAAAGCTAACCCTGCTTCTGTGGTCTTCCTAAGCTCTTGACCTTTGGCCCCAATCAGGGGCTTCCAGCTCAGGTTGGAGTCAAATAGCACACCCAGATAGTGGAAACTCTCCACCTTTGCCAATAAGTGCCCTTTCAGGCTAAAATATTTTATTCTGGCTTTCCTGGGCCCCTCCACCATGACGTGGGATTTAGTAAGGTTGAATGAGAGGTCCAGAGCCCTCATAAAGGAGTCAATTGCATTCAAAACGTTCAGTAGAGAATTGGCCGTTCTCGCTATCAACACTGTGTAATCTGCATATAAAAGTATTGGTAGGAGATGAGTGCCAATAAATGGCTAGTTTTCATTTGCTGCAGTTAATGCCTGTACCAGGCATTTACATACAAAGTGAATAAAAAAGGTGCAGGAATACAGCCTTGTCAAACCTCACGGCCCGTCTTCAAGCTATCAGTGCGTAAAGAATCATTGGATAATCTGACTCTAGCAGATGTCTTTGTGTGCAGAAATGATACTATATTAGGGTCCACGGTCAGACCTAACAGGATCTGTCCTAACTTATTGCGGTTGACAGCATCGAAAACCGCTGTAAGATCCATAAAGGCCATGTGCATTGTCTCTGAGCGTGCAACTGTGCTTTTATTACCCACCATATAGAAGTTCATACACTGATCTATGGTGGATTTGCCTAACTTGAACCCATATTGAGGATCAGAAATTATATTGTTGTCCTCGGCCCAGCATCCCAGTCTAACTTAAGGCACCCACTTCACTACCTTTACAACTGAATCTAGTAGGGATATGGGCCTATAGCACTGTGGATTTTCTTTATCCCCTTTTTTAAAGATAGGGGCTATGACTGATGATGACCATGAAGAAAGTGAGTTTTCCCTCACTGCTGCATTCAAGACAAAAGTCAAGAATGGGCCCCAAAAGTCTGGCTAACAGTCTCATAAATCTGGCGGGATACCATCTGGTCCCGGGGATTTTTGTCTGGTTAGGCCCTTTATGCCCTTGGTTATCTCTTTTTTTTTTTAACTCTTGTTGGTCATTAACTTAGAGTACACTACTAACACATACAATAAATACAAGCCTAGATTTCATTGGAACCACCGCCTTCTCCTCAGTCAGAACTGGCAAATCCAAGCAATTATACATTCCCTCAACGTGAGTCACCCAGTCCCTAGTAATATGGTGGCACATAGTTGTCTACAGGTTGCTACCTGAACAGCATCTATAGGAGTTGTTTTAAGTGTGTTTTCTTGACTTACGTAGGGCCTTGGAACATCCAGTGTCAAACTACTTGGTGGCAGAGATGTTAGTCTTTGTATATGGTACATGTAATAGCTCATCAACCTTTTAGGCTATATGACCAAATGCAATGAGCCACTCTGAGTCTGGAACAGAAAAGTTAAGACATGTTGATACTTCTTTAGCACAACTATTAAATAAGGAGTGGAGGAAATTCTCGAGTTTCACCATAGCCCATCTTAATCATCTACCATGAGAAAGAGTGTGAGATATAACAAGATCTCTGTGTCGGCCCCTAGATCGGAGACAGGGTACTCCTACAGATAAGATGAAAGGGTTATGACCACTAAACACATGGCGAGAAATACTAAACTTAGTGATTAAAAAATATTATGGAGCAGACAGAAAAATGTAATCAATAACAGTATTGCTCCCCCTTCCTGTATACATAGGAATGAGTCTCTTACCCTCAGTATTAGTCTACATGTCTAAGGAGAAAACGAGATGAAAATCATTAAGCAATGACATTATTGCAACCCTTCAGTTTTACGCTTTAAATGTTACCCAGGTGAAGACACACACTTTTGAGGGGTGTTGGAGTCATCATTGGACATTTTGCACAGGTGTATATTAAAATCTCCCAAAATTATAAAATTCATCAGCCCCGCTGAGATTTTACAGTTGACTGAATATGTTGTCTCAAGCTGTCAATACAGGGGGTAGGTCGTGGCCATATTTGCACGTTATAAAAGTTAATCAAATAAAAAGCGTCTGAGCCAGATATGTGATTATTATGGCTTGTAAAGTGGGATCCCGGTATGAAATTCAATGATATGCCCATTAATCTCCAGTGACATGAAGATAATCAAGCCACCTTTAGCTCTACCAGAAGTGGATTGAATAGAAGGCATAAAAAAAGTTTTATAGCCCTCCAAGAAAAAAGTATTCATAGTCGCCCATGTTTTTTGGAGGCAAATCAGATGAAAACCCCTGATGTAACAAAAACAATTCTCATCCCTAAACTTGGAAGAAAGCCCAGCAAAATTCCAACTTATTAATTGTAAATCATCATTATGGGCAATAATAGGTTCCCCCTGCAGGCTTGCACTACAACTCTGGAGACTGGAGCGGGTAATATCTAATACAGTTACAGCCCCAAGGGATTCAGGTCCTGTAAAATTATGGAAACCTATTATAGAAACGTAGATTGCTTTGGAGCCTACAAGTCAATCGCAGGAATCCAATTTACTCAATGGGGCAAACCTATTGTTGGACATGGCTGGGCAAAGGGGGACTAACTTATGGGGCATACACTGCTTTGAGGACCCAACTAAGATCCAAGGTGTAGAGCAGACCAATGTGGATTTATAAAAAAAGTCCAGGGGAGTACTTGAATAACAGAAGGTGGGTTTGAGCCTGGTAAATTTGTCTGCTTCAAGTTCCTGTGCCGCTACATTAGGTCTATTAAAATGAATGCCTATGCAATCTCCCCTAATTGTTTCACTCCCTTACATTGCCTACTAACCCACCTAACCATATTTATACAGTTGTAGATTACTGGGCCTATGTTCAAGTTTAAGCCCAGCCAATGGATTACCTTGTTTTCTAACTGAAGAAATGATTCTAAAGAGTGACCACTTAGAGATGGAACATTTCCAAGTGCCACCACATATGGAGTAGCCTTAGGACGGAGGTTAATTGTGGTAACATCTAAAAAGGAGGGCGTCCAGACTTGTGTAGCTGTGGCATGACTAGGTGAAGGGTCTGAAAGATCTGCTATGGGCAATGGACTGCTATTTTACCAACCAAGGCGTCCCCCACAGACTAACATATGTCTGCATCCTGATTTGCTCGCCTCATTAACCACAGATGTTACCCTCAGATGGAGCTCGGTTACACCAGGCTTGTACTTAGATGTCATGTTTTCCTTTACAGCCGCAATGTTAACGGCAGGAGGAAAGAATACTGAGTTCCGTGAGACACTGTCCATTCCCGACAAAGCCTGCTCAATGTTACCACAGCGCAGTTCCAAAGCATAAAGTAGACCCTTGAATAAACGTTCTGACTTCTCATATGAGGTATCCCTAATACCTTGGAGTTTAGATCCAATAAAGTCTTTGAATGTTTTAAAAGAAAAAGCATCATTCACATGTGTTGGGGACCATAAGATCTCGTATTGTCTGTTTCGTCCCGCTTGTTTTGCCTGTGTGACGGAGGACGAGAGTCTGTGCTGGTGTCCTTCAAAGTACCCGAATCTGTAGGTACGAGCCCACTGTGAATCAAGGCCTTGGTCATGATTAAATTTGCTGAGGGGGGTCTGGTCTGTGTGGGATAACACCCAGCAGCATCTGCCTGTTGACCATCCGCGTTGAGTCAACTCGTCCTTCACATTTGTTATCTCCTTTTTGAGGACGCCCACCGGTGAAGACAGGAAGAACATTGGATTTGTCTTGTTGGATGCAGTCGCCACAAGCAGCAGCTTGCCCAGGAGCTTTTCATTTCCCCATCACTGCTGAGAATATACTTGTGGAGATTTTGAGCGGACTAGGTAACAAGAGATAGAATACTTGAGTCCACCATGGTACAATCAGCCTTTGCTGCTCAACAGGTGTGAAAGAGACCCATTATATCCAAGAGAAGGCCTAAGGAAATAAAACCCAGACCCTTCCCTACCTTCAGTGAACTGTGATGTTCAGCCAAGCAACCTGAACTAGCTATATAAAAGAGGGTAAGAGTCCTACCGTAGTGCTTCTACATCAAAACTGAGCATTGTTCCGACCAGGGGGGGGGGCCGGCACAGCCTCTGTCAGCCACTGATGGACACACGCCGCAGGAGATGCCAGTCGCTTTTGAAGCATGGTGCGGCAATCAATTTAATTAAAACTGTTTAACATCTTGATCACACACCAAACAAGGGTTGACCCCCGCTCTCTGTGTGGGCCTCACTCCCCACAACAGCCCTTTGCCGCCGTTCATGAGGAGATCAGGAGCTATAAATAGCAAATTAATTTGAACCAATAATCACAATACTATTTCTAAGTCCATGCAATAATTGAGAGTTTTGCTTAGTTTTAAGGGCTTTCTTTTAATTAAAAAAGTTTTGTAAGATTGTTTTTCTCCTTCTTTTTAGTTAATTCAAAAAGGCATTGTTAGACCTAGCATCCTTGGTGTGGTTTCCCCAGTCTTTTTGACCTCTGGCTCCTCTACTTTTACTATGTGGTTAATTTCGTTTTTGCTGGTCTAGATGCTTTGGGCACTTTACCACTGCTGATCAGTGCTAAAGTGCAAGTGCTCCATATGTAAATTGTATTTATGAAATTGTGTTTTTATTTACTAGTACTTCCGTAGTACAGTGCAATGTGTGTGCTTAGGGCCTGTACATCAAAGGTTGCTAGTGGGCCTGCAGCACTGTTTGTGCCACCCCTACAATCAGCCCTTCAAAGGATTCTCAGACCTGCCACTACAGTGTCTGCATGCAGTTTTACACTGCCATGTTGACCTGGCAACCGCACCTACTTGCTAGGCCCTAACCTTCACTTTTCTCACATATGACACCCCTAAGGTAGGCACAAGGTACCGCTGTGGGCATGGTGCAGTGTGGGTGAAAGGTAGGACATGAACTGATGTGTGTGACATGTCCTAATAGTGAAATATTGAGCATTTCGTTTGCACTAAGGAAAGACTATCTGTCCCATAGGATAGAATGGGAGATATTTTGTAACCACTTACAAGTATAACTTCACATAGGGATAAGATGGAATGATGGAGTTTAGGTTCCCTTAACTCAGAATGTAACAACACATCTTTTAGTCAAGTTGGTTTTTAAATTATGTGTTTGAAAATGCCACTTTTAGGATGTATGCATTTTCTTCCTTAACCATCCTGTGTACCTCTGCTGGGTTGTCGATTGACTGTCTGGCTTTGAAGTGACAGCGGCTGGGGATGTGCATTCACTGTAGACAGCCACTGAGGGGGTTTAGGTGTGTCTTGCCTTTTCTGGATGAGCCAAGGCTGGGCTGTATAGTCCTGGGCTGCATTTAAAGTAGGGGGGAGATTTCCTTGCACCTGAATAATAAGCCTTATCTGCCTTACACAATTCTGTCTTCACCTCCTGCAGGAAGCTGGGCCAGAGAGGACACACCTGGTTTGGACTGAGCACAGAGCCTTTATGCCACAAGAGAGCAAAGATAAATACATTATAAAGATTGGGGCTCAGAACCCAGAATTTCAGATTACGTCTGGACTCAAGATGAACCTCTACCAAGGAGAAGAGCTGGGAAAACTGAAAGAGAAGTACTGCCCCTTTGCTGTGTGCTGTGTGGGGTTGGCCTGAAGTGGCTGTTTCTGCCAAGGAGAGGACCAAGACTTTGCTATGTGCTGTGTATTCTGCTTAAAAGAGATCTCCAAGGGCCTTGTGTAGAGCTTGCCTCCTGGTCTGAAATGTTAGGGACACAAGGACTTCATTCTCTCTGTCCTCCTGCACTTGAAACTGCTGTTTCAGATGCAATAGAGGGAAATAGAAACATTGTCTCCAGCGAGCGATGCTGCAACATGCAACTAAGCCGTGGGCACCACTTGGGACGTTCACAATGCACCGCCCGACTCGCACAGCAGCCCAAACCTCACCGACGCCAGTGCTTTATCATCGTGGAGCCGATACCTGACGTGGGTGACCTCCCGAATCCATCAACCACGATTAGTCATAAGGAATCGACGCCTCAGCGCCACTACAATGTCACCTCTCTGGCAACAGTAAGGAACCAATGCCTCACCTCCCCTGAATCTCAGTAAGGAATTGACGCTTAATCCACCCTGTGGTCCTAAGGAACCAATGCCGCACCGTACCAACAAAGCATCACCTCCCCGACACCGGGCACGTCTTCGTTTTCCTCATTTACCAAGGTACTGTTCTTTGGGGTCCGTGTGAGTTTGGGCCCGATGACGCGCACCTTTCCTTCGGCCCTTACTTTTGGATTTTCATCTGTCACAACGTCGCAATAGCCCCAGGTGGAGCTATTTGTTGCTACAAGATTTTTTATGTGAATAACCTATTTTTGGTGATATTCTGATCAATATATGGGGTATGTAACACTTACAACGCAACTTTTACGTCGTAATGCTGTTACAACGCAGCTATTACAACGCAGGTTCCATTACATCGGATGCCATTACAACGCATGGCATTACATAGCAGATGGTATTACAATGCATACCATTACATCGTAAGTATTGGTAAGTATATAATTTTTTAAAATTTTATTTAATATTATATAATTGATTTAATTATTATTAATTATAAATAAAAATGTTTATTTATGTTTTTAAATATTATAAATTAAATATATTAATTTAAGAAATTTTTTAAATAAGTATGAGTATAGGAGTATATGTTTTGGGGTACTGAGGTATATGTTTTGGGGTGTTTGGGTATTTTTATGTTTTAGGGCAGGGTTTGTATTTTGGGGTACAGGGGTGTTTTTAGGTTTTAGGGCAGGGTTTGGGTTTTGGGGTACAGGGGTGTTTTTAGGTTTTAGGGTAGGGTTTGGGTTTTGGGGTACAGGGGTGTTTTTAGGTTTTAGGGCAGGGTTTGGGTTTTGGGGTACAGGGGTGTTTTTAGGTTTTAGGGTAGGGTTTGGGTTTTGGGGTACAGGGGTGTTTTTAGGTTTTAGGGTAGGGTTTGGGTTTTGGGGTACAGGGGTGTTTTTAGGTTTTAGGGCAGGGTTTGGGTTTTGGGGTACAGGGGTGTTTTTAGGTTTTAGGGCAGGGTTTGGGTTTTGGGGTACAGGGGTGTTTTTAGGTTTTAGAGCAGGGTTTGGGTTTTGGGGTACAGGGGTGTTTTTAGGTTTTAGGGCAGGGTTTGGGTTTTGGGGTACAGGGGTGTTTTTAGGTTTTAGGGCAGGGTTTGGGTTTTGGGGTACAGGGGTGTTTTTAGGTTTTAGGGCAGGGTTTGGGTTTTGGGGTACAGGGGTATTGTAGGGTTCAGGGGTAGGTTTGTGTTTTGGGATAATTAAATTATATTTACCATTTTTAAATTAATTAAAATATATTTAATAAATTAAATTAATTTTATTACATTAATTACATTTTTAAATTAAATAAATTATTTCAATTAATTTAATTTCAATTTTAAAAATATGTACATTAAATTAATTTCATTATTTTAATTAAATTAAATTATTTCCTTTTTTTTAATTAAAATTACATTTACTAAATAGATATTATTTTATTAAAATAAATTAATGGCTATTTTAAAATGTATTTTAATTACATTAATTAAATTAAATTAATTAAATTAACTTAATAACATTTTTTAAAAAAAGGTATACTTACCTATACTTACGATGTAATGCCATGCGTTGTAATAGCATCTGCTATGTAATGCCATGCGTTGTAATGGCATCCGATGTAATGGATCCTGCGTTGTAAAAATTCCGTTGTAACGGAATGCGATGTAAAAATCCGCGTTGTACTGACACCAATCCATATATGGTGTTTTTTTTGTTGTTGTGGTCTTGTTTGGTTTAGCTAAAGATTTCCTATTGTTCTAAACTGGTGTGGTGCCCATTTGTAGTGTTTTCACTATGTTACTGTCTGTGTGCACCACTGCTTTACACATTCCCTCTGAGATAAACCTGTCTGCTCGTGCCAAGCTCCCAAGGGGATGCGCAGGGGTTGTCTAAGGGCGCAACTCCCTTACCTTGACTAGAAGCAAGGGTCCCTACTTGAACAAAGGTGCAAACCATTGCCAACTAGAGACCCCAATTTCTAACAGGCATCAATCGTATTACAGAATTGAAAAAAGATTGATTAGAGCAAGTTATCAAGTAAGCAATAGAAGGGGTTCCATAAACTATTCTAGGGAAAGGGGTGAAAATGGATGTCAACAAGAACCCATTAAGAGTTCAAGTTCAAAATCAGGAGTGAAAGTCAGCATAAAGCTCAAATTCGATCAATCAATATCAGCTAAACTTCCCATGAAGAGAAGTTCACAAAAAGCTAAATAAATCCTGCAGTGGCAGCAGCGACTGTAATCAACAAAGCAGGTCAGATGGGGTTGTAAATCAGCATTCAGCCTTCAGCATAAAGCCGTTAGCAATCAGCTTCAGAGCAGACAAGGGTCTGGAAAGTATCAGGGAAGAAGTGGGCAAAAAGCTTAACCTACTCTAGGAACATGCATTATTATAAACAGCTGAAAGCAATGTTGCAAATCATTATGTATCTCCCCCTCCTTTTTGACCAATGGGCTTTCAAGTCTTGAGAACAGTCTTGTCTCATCTTTTCTGAAATATGAAACAAAGGGCCAGATGTACGACCAAGGCATTTACAACTTGCAAATTGCGACGCAATAGCGACTCGCAAATTGGTATGTACAACAGTGTTTGCGATACTGACTGTGATTCCCAATGGGGTCGCAAATTGCATACCTCATGCATATTCATGAGGCACTCGCAATTTGCGACCATTTGGGAATGGCTGGCCGACCCAGGTATTGTGGTCTGCTGGGCTCAGCAGACCTACCTGTCTGGGACTGTTTTTCAATAAAGAAGTTCGTTTTTAAGCAGCCTGTTTTCCTTAAAGGAAAACAGAAAAAGAAAAATTGAATGTTTTTGTTTCACTTTTTAAGGGCAGGTAGTGGTCCCTGGGACCACTGCCTGCCCTTAAAAAATATTTTTAGAGCCAGTCACAAAGGGGAAGTGTTTCCCTGGGGATCCCTTCCCGTTTTCGAGTGGTTTACCGCTCTCCTGTGAAGAGTGCTAAACTGCGACTCGGCGGTCACACAACAGGCTACTTGGCATTTGCGGTCGCTATTAGGAAGGGAACGTCACTTCCTAAAAGCAAGACGCAAAACACTATTTTGCAAGCCGCACATTTTTGGAAGTCGCAAATTTTTGCGAGTCGCGAAAAAGGGTTAGTAAATGGTCAAAAGGATTTTTGCATTCGCAAACGGGTCTAAGACCTGTTTGCACATGCATATAACTGGCCTACATCTTGCCGAAAAATCTTTAAACTAAGATTACATATGAGGCCTTTCGATTCTTAGACCTCCTTTCCCATACAAATGACACATTCCAATCTTCTAAACAAAATACATTTTAGGCTAAGCAACAGACTTAAGAAAGATTGGAACAATTGCTGCAACATATACTATTCAGAACCACATTTTCTTAATTATAAATCAGAAAGGAAATAGGTTAAACATACTCACATTTTCTATTCATGCATTTTATTTAATATGTGAAATAATATGAAAGCATTCTACTCTCTGATAATGTTTCTAGTAAAAAAATGAAAACCGTATTATTAATCAAAAACATTCTTTAATGCAAAGTAGTGTGAGGTTTGCAAAATAATATGTCAGGGTAAGGTGCAACCATCGAGTATTTTGTGCACATCTCAGCACAATTAGGGTTGCCTCTAAAATAATAGGTTAGAATTTTAGGGCTTAGGGTGGGGGGTTAGGGAAGTGGCAATTTTAGCCACACATATCCCCTTACCATTAATGTCTACGTTGCTGCAAAGACCACACAAGGTGAAAAGGTGGATAAGACTCTACGACAACATTTTTGGTGACAAATCCCTTGCTTTAGCAGTTTCTCGGTAAGAATATATTCATACCTAATAATGATACAATAAATTGACATGACTCAAGGAATTTTAGAATATTAGTAATAGAATTTTAAGTGTGATCACTATGGTTTGATGTTTGTTAATGTACTCAAATGAATTTGGATGTACAGTTTTAATGTGAGAAATTAGAAGATTTTATCAATTGGATTGTATTTATATTCTATACATGTTTATTCTTTGTATGATGTACTTTTATGACTATCTTTTGATAGACGAATAAAGACTAAACGAACGAACAATACAATAAGTATTGTGATTGGAATACGCAGTGGCCTTGTAAGTACCCACTATAAACACCCTCGCCTTTCATGCCTTATTAAGTGTGGAAGCACTAAAATACCTGGGCCTGAAGAAAGCCATGTTGACCCCAATGGACTAATACAGGTGGCTGAAGCATGTAGACCAAACCCAGGATAACCATACCCAGGATGCATGGGACCAATTAACTTTCCCATATATATCCACCACACTTTTAATATTGACTAAGATCCTCCAAATTAAATACTTCGGATTCGAGGGATTCCATCGCCAATTCTAATCCTCACGTCAAGATCACTGGATTACCCAAAAGAACTAGCTCTGCTGTAATCTTTTGAAGCTTGTTTCCAGTCCAGGGAAGACATGGCTTGGCAGTTCGGGCTGGACTGTTCCCATGAGGCACAGGGTCAGACTGATTTGCATATAGCCATGTCTGAGCTGGGGTGGCAGAGTGGGCTAAAGAATGGTGATGGATTAAACCCAGATCTTTTGACTGGGTGTGAGTGTTTGATTGATTCAGATGCTCCGTCCATCACCACCCCCTTTGGTACCGCTTTTGGCCGCCATAAGTGTGGCAGGGTATGCTCAGACATGAGTCCCTTGCTCACTTTGCCACTGGATTCAAGCAAGCCGGGCTGAAGACGGCTGGAATGCCAGAAACCGGTCCTTGGTAGCTTGTTTCCGGTCCAGGGAAGACATGGCTTGGCAGTTCGGGCTGGACTGTTCCCATGAGGCACAGGGTCAGCCTGATTTGCATATAGCCACGTCTGAACTGGGTGGCAGAGTGGGCTAAAGAACGGTGATGGATTAAAACCAGATCTTTTGACTGGGTATGAGTGTTTGATTGATTCAGATGCTACGTCCATCACCACCCCCTTTTGTACCGCTTTTGGCCACCATAAGTGTGGCAGGGTATGCTCAGATGTGAGTCCGTTGCTCACTTTGCCACTGGATTCAAGCAAGCCGGGCTGAAGACGGCTGGAATGCCAGAAACCGGTCCTCGGAAGCTTCTTTCCGCTCCAGGGAAGACATGGCTTGGCAGTTCGGGCTGGACTGTTCCCATGAGGCACAGGGTCAGACTGATTTGCATATAGCCATGTCTGAACTGGGGTGGCAGGGTGGGCTAAAGAACAGTGATGGAATAAACCCAGATATTTTGACTGGGTGTGAGGGTTTGATTGATTCAGATGCTCTGTCCATCACCACCCCCTTTAGTACCATAATCAGGCATCGCAGCACACCCTGGGGGCATCGGCAACCAGGGAGGGAGCCAAATGATGAAGCATGTCACCTACTATGTAGGTTAGTGAGGGTTCGTTTAAAACACCCTGTGGGTTCTAAGTCTCTAAAAACTTCAAAGAGACTGACGTAGTAGACTTGAGTAACCAGGATGAAAATAGGTGGAAGATACGTTCTAATCATGTTTTTTGAATAATTTGACTGGAAAGACGAAAGGGTTACTACTTTTCTCTCTCTCTCTCTTTCTCAATCTCTCTCTCATATATATATATATATATATATATATATATATATATATATATATATATATATATATATATAGTTTTGCCACAAAGTGATCCTGCAGATAGCGATTGCGCTCACCAGCGTGTGCTCGGCTCAGGGGTCGGATCCTGACCCAGTTTAGAGTTTATGTCACAAAAGGAGCGGCACAACCAATTTCTTATTGAAGCCTTTTAATCAGAGCTTCACCCCACCAACGCGTTTCAGCCTCACAGGGCTTTGTTCACGGTCAGTAAGTCCTTCTACTATTTTCTTTTTTATACTAGCCCATATTAGCCTTAGGTGGCATTATGGGAGTTGTAGTATGAAAACAGTATTTACAAACAATTCACATATTTAAAAGAAAGACTGGTGTGTCATTAATTGCATATGCATTTCTTAACATGTTAAATCACATGAGCAAAATAATTCTTTTGTATTAATGATTGGAATAGTTCCAGTTATTACTATTAGTTTGTTGTAGGGTATAGTACCCAATTGAAGTGAAAATATTTCAGCTGGTACTATCAAGTTCACTCTAAATGTATATGGAGGTCTTCCCCAAAGTTCATGCCTCTTGGTGTTTGTGTTCGTAATCGGATGATTAGGCGAGATTCGATTTGATGCAATTTACGAACTGTGTCGCCCCCTCTTTCCATTTTGGTGAGCATTTTCACCCCATAGAATGTCATTGTTCTCCAATCTCCTTGCTGACAAGCATTTATGTGTTTTGCTGTTGTATAAAGCATGTTTTTATTTTTGACCGCCCTGATGTGTTCTAAGTGAAATATAAAAAAATATATAGACTTTAAAAAAATATATATTATATTAATATACAATATAGGATTCATTTTAAGAAAAACATACCTTTCTAAGCTATAAATATTTGCGAAAAAATAACCTTAGAAATTCACAAAAAAACATATAGGTATGAGTCCGTATAAAAAGTTAGGAATTAGCAGTTAAAAAACCTATGAAATTCACTGAAAAAACCATAGGTTTCACACCAGTTATAGTTAGGAATTAGCATTTAAAAAACCTATGAAATTCACTGAAAAAACCATAGGTTTCATACCAGTTATAGTTAGGAATTAGCATTTAAAAAACCTATTAAATTCACTGAAAAAACCATAGGTTTCACACCAGTTATAGTTAGGTGGAAATTTTACTGACATAAAACCAATGAAAATCCCACGTTATAGTTAGTTGGACTCACTATAACTTGCGCGTGTAATGCACTGCTGATGACATCACATATTACATCACTCATGACATGGTCAGTGACATCACTCATGACATCACTGATGACACCATCCTTGTGACAGAGTGACTGACCTCCTTTCACTGTAAAGTAACCCTTGAAACACATATTCAAAAATAGAAACTAACATTTATAAAAAAGTGGAGATTCCTATACCAGTTGCAACAACCAATTCAGTAATTCCACCATCTATATACACATCCACTCATTCACCAACAGTTCTATATAGACATTCATACATATACTCACGTATCATATGTAGTGAGACACCTTTACATCCATTAACACACCGACAGTCTTCCAAAACTTGCTCACACACATACTCACACATGCAAATAAACTATTGAACATCCATTTTTTTGCATATACAGCTATACACACACTACCACCTTACTTCTAAGGAAACTTACACATACTTACCCTCTTAAACAATCACTTATAGAAACACATACTTATTAAAACAAGAACTCTTTCAATCTCTCACTCTCACATATACTCACTTATATACATCAATACTCACATATACTAGATTAAAACATATGTAGTTACTGATAAAGACACTAGTGAGACAGTCATTCACTTAATAACACATAGATATACACACTCATTCACCCTTACAGTCCGGCACATATGCTGTCTTCAAAACACATACAAACAGTGAGTCAGTCATTGATGCATCTATGTGCTAAGTAACACCCCCACCAAATCAAACAGACAATTATAAAGATACTAAAAAAAACATCTAATAACCCATATACACACACATGTAGCTACTCACCAACCCATGCAGCCACTTATACACAAAATGAAACACTGATACAAACATTTAAATATTTAAACAATATTCGCTAATATATGTATTCACTAAGATACACTTAATAAGCCAGTTAACCAATCAATTTTTTTAAAAAAAACATCCATTAAGACACTTATTTAAACATGTATTCTTCCATCGACCTTTACATATACATATATAAAACATGTTTATTTTTCAGAAAGACACACATTCACTGGATGGTGTCATCAGTGATGTCATGAGTGATGTCACTGACCATGTCATGAGTGATGTAATATGTGATGTCATCAGCAGTGCATTACACGCGCAAGTTATAGTGAGTCCAACTAACTATAACGTGGGAATTTCATTGGTTTTATGTCAGTAAAATTTCCACCTAACTATAACTGGTGTGAAACCTATGGTTTTTTCAGTGAATATATATATATATATATATATATATATATATATATATATATATATATATATATATATATATATATATAGATATTACCTACTGGCAGTCGCCAGTAGGTAGTTATAGTAGGATTATTTTCAATAGAAAATCTCAACATTCTATTGTGAATAACTTTGGCGCCCGTTGAGGAATCTGCCTGAAAAGTTCCTCAAATTCGCCACGCGGCGCTCCGGTCCTTCCCTGAAAGTTTGGGGGGGATTCGTCAAGCGGGAGCCGAGATAAAAGGGGGATCCCAAAACGTATTTTCCCCATGTTAATTTCCATAGGGCGGTCGACCTCACATTTAGCCCAAACGGCTGAATGGATTTCCACCAAACTTGGCAAAACTGTAGGGACTGGTAGCCCGATGTGCCTTTGCTATGTCTCAAGATATGTGCTCCAGTCGATTTTGAGTAATTTAGGTTCAAAAAAATATATATATCTATAAGCGCGCCCCGGTACGCGCACCGGGGCGCTAACTAGCGCGCTACGCGAGTTCGCGCGCGGAAAGCTGATTGGCTCTCGGGTGTCTGTCAACATTCCAAACAGTCCGGAGCGGCCGCCATCTTGTGTCTCGGTAGGATTGAGACACATGAGGAGGAAAAAACAAAGGGGGAAATGACCATAAGGGGGCAGAGTAGGTTTGATGTGGGGGCTATAAGAGGCCCCGCGGGCAAAATAAATTTTTTTTTTTGATTTGCGCGGGGGGAGCGCCCGGTACGCGCACAGTGGAGCGTACTGGGGAGCGTTCCATGGGGAAAAAAGAATGATAGAGTTTTTAAAAAATTTAGCCTTTTTTTATAATTTGAAGGTAGTTCTAAAAAGAACTGTTTTTTTTCTTCTTTTTGTTGTTTTATATTTTTTTAATGTTTTTTTGAACATGTTGTACTTTTTTTGGCTTTTATGAACTATTTTATATTTTTTTTGTTATTTTTATGGGGAGAAACAAAAAACAGGGAATTGAAAACGGCTCAACTGGAGCAAAAAAAAATCAGGAAAAAATGAAGGATTTTTGGGGCATTTGTGGTTGTCACCAGCACGGTTGATGAGCATTATGCTTTTCTCACCATAGGTGATGGTCTTACCACAAAAAATACAAGAGATTTTGTATTGCCCAAACTTTGATTGAATGTTTGGGACCATCTCCCTTGTTTCTGGTCTCGATGGAGTGGGTTGCTTTCGTTTAGAGGTGCTGGGTGAAGATTGGGGAGGGTTGCTGGCCAGATCTCTCACTTCTGCTGCAGCATAGTTGTTGGGATGATTGCGCTGCATGTGTCGAATCATGCTGCTATTACCAAATGAATAATAAAGTTCAATGCCACAGATTTGGCAAGTCACCTTTGGCGCATTGACTTTCTTCTTGCCCTCTGGGATGGAAAAAACTCCCATACATTGTGCTGCTTTGGCCTGTGTGGGGTATTGTCTTCTGGCAGCCACCTCCTCCCCCCCTCCTCCTCCTCCTCCTCCTCCTCCTCCTCCTCTTCTTCTTGACCACCAATGTGATATTGTGGTGGTCCTCTTGGTGGTGGTGGTGGTGCAGATGCTCCAGCTGTTGCTGCTACTGTAGCCATTTTAAAGTACAAAATATTACTCAAAGATCTCCAAACAGGTCTTCCTCAGTCAAAGGACAAAGCCAGAATATGGAAAATGGTGGGGGTTTTCATCATTTGGAAAAAAAAACTGTCCTGAACTAATGGAAAGTGTTATTTTCAGGTCACATGGCCCGGGCTTTCATCATTTGGAAACCAAAAATGTTCTGCACCAATAAAAAGTGTTATTTTCAGGTCACATGACCCGACGCGCTTACGCGACGCGCCCCCGGGTGTGCGCCATGGGGCGCGCCACGGGGTGCGTCACATAAGCGCGTCAGATGCTTACGTTGCGCGATCCTATTCGCTCGAGTGCTTCCAGGTGCGGTTACGCCGTGCGTATCACGTGAACACGGCTACGCGATACGTCACGATGGTGTTTTCGTTCGCAGCAATAGCGCTAACGGGACGCTCACGGTGCGCGACCCGGGGCACTCAGGAAAACTGCGCTTTCCGGTGCGCACATCGGGGCGTGCACCGGGGCGCGCACCGGGAGCGCACCAGGGCAAAAAAAATAAAATAGGATTATATAAATATACAATATAGGATTCATTATAAAAAATATTACATTTCATAAGTTTGAGGCCCTATATATAGTTAGGAATTAGCATTTAAAAAACCTATGAAATTCACTGAAAAAAACATAGGTTTCACACCAGTTATAGTTAGGAATTAGCATTTAAAAAACCTATTAAATTCACTGAAAAAAACATAGGTTTCACACCAGTTATAGTTAGCTGGAAATTTTACTGACATAAAACCATAGAAATTCCAACGTTATAGTTAGTTGGACTCACTATAACTTGCGCGCCTGCAATGCACTGCTGATGACGTCACATATTACATCACTCATGACATCGTCAGTGACATCACTCATGACATCACTGATGACACCATCCAGTGAATGTGTGTCTTTCTGAAAAATAAACATGTTTTATATATGTATATGTAAAGGTCCTTGTGACAGAGTGACAGACCTCCTTTTAGTGTAATGTAACTAAGCATGGGCGGAAAATCCGTTACGCTCGCGGATTTTCGGTAAATTCGCAATCCGGAAACGCTTGCGAATTTACCGAAAATCCGCAAATTCGCACGCAGCAGATTTTTTTTTCTTGGTGATACAATTTTGCGGCGCGCGGCGTTTACTTACCGTCATTCAGCGTTTGCCGAGTTGTTTTTCTCGATATTTTGCGAGTGCTGCGCCATTTTGGATCTTGCTGCGGGATCCCGCGGGAATTTGGTGAGCGCGATTACGTCATCGCGGCTTGCCAACTTGCACAGCGAGAGTTTGTCAACGCGAGTACGCCGTGATCACGTATCGCGGGACTTCGCAATTGCGAGCTTGTAGATGCGGCGAGCAGCAACAATCTCGCACTCGCGAAAATACAAAATTTGCAATTCTGCACAAGAAATCCACCAGCAAGCAGCATAAACCTTCTGGAAATGATGATTTTTATCTGAATAACTCCTCAGGTTGACATTTGCCTGCGCTTTTTTTGCGAGGAGTCCATTTTGGGGAGGGGGGGTGGGAGGAAGGAAGTGCCCCACAGTCTTCAACTTCCTGTTCCTGTCCAGCAGGCTCCTCCCAGTGCTTTGTCCATCTCCTGGTCACTTTTCATTTGGATCTGGAGCTGGAAGGATTACTTTTTGTGGATGCTGCTGGATATTGGGATTTGAGGCCTTTTTGACTTTCTTTGAATCACTTTTGGATTAGAAATTTCATAAGTAAGTTTGTTTGGGGCATTACAGTTGCTGCAACTACAATTTTGGAATTTTCGCTTTTTGGGCTGTTTTGGGGCCTTTTGCCCAGGGGTACTCAGTGGTGGGTGCACTGAGTCTTTCTGTGGGGTGTTTTGAATTTAAACATCATGGAGGGGCTGGATGGCTTGGGATTGTGCTGATTTTTCTGTGATTTTCGTTTTTTTGGCCTGTTGTTGTGGCCTTTTCACCAGGGGTAGTGAATGTTGCATGGGCCTAGTCTTTCTGTGGGTTGTCTTGAATTTAAACATCATGGAGGGGCTGGATGGCTTGGGATTGTGCTAATTTTTCTGTGATTTTCGTTTTTTTGGCCTGTTGTTGTGGCCTTTTCACCAGGGGTAGTGAGTGTTGCATGGGCCTAGTCTTTCTGTTGGGTGTCTTGAATTTAAACATCATGGAGGGCCTGGATGGTTTGGGATTGTGCTGATTTTTCTGTGTTTTTCGATTTTTTGGGGTGTTCATGGGGACAGGCCATGCGGGTGGGGGCCATTTTGAGTGCTGGTACAGGCAGGCCATGTGCTGGGAGGCAAGTGGCCATTTTGAATGCAGGCAGTGTTGTTAGGCCTGCAACCATTTTGCCTAGTTTTCAACCTTTATGCCCAGGGGTAGTGAGTGTTGCATGGGCCTAGTCTTTCTGTGGGGTGTCTTGAATTTAAACATCATGGAGGGCCTGGATGGTTTGGGATTGTGCTGATTTTTCTGTTTTTTTCGATTTTTTGGGGTGTTTATGGGGACAGGCCATGTGGGTGGGGGCCATTTTGAGTGCTGGTACAGGCAGGCCATGTGCTGGGTAGCAAGTGGCCATTTTGAATGCAGGCAGTGTTATTAGGTCTGCAACCATTTTGCCTAGTTTTCAACCTTTATGCCCAGGGGTAGTGAGTGTTGCATGGGCCTAGTCTTTCTGTGGGGTGTCTTGAATGTAAACATCATGGAGGGCCTGGATGTTTTGGGATTGTGCTGATTTTTCTGTGATTTTCGTTTTTTTGGCCTGTTGTTGTGGCCTTTTCACCAGGGGTAGTGAGTGTTGCATGGGCCTAGTCTTTCTGTGGGGTGTCTTGAATTTAAACATCATGGAGGGCCTAGATGGTTTGGGATTGTGTTGATTTTTCTGTGATTTTCGTTTTTTTGGCCTGTTGTTGTGGCCTTTTCACCAGGGGTAGTGAATGTTGCATGGGCCTAGTCTTTCTGTGGGTTGTCTTGAATTTAAACATCATGGAGGGGCTAGATGGCTTGGGATTGTGCTGATTTTTCTGTGATTTTCGTTTTTTTGGCCTGTTGTTGTGGCCTTTTCACCAGGGGTAGTGAATGTTGCATGGGCCTAGACTTTCTGTGGGGTGTCTTGAATTTAAACATCATGGAGGGCCTGGATGGTTTGGGATTGTGCTGATTTTTCTGTGTTTTTCAATTTTTTGGGGTGTTCATGGGGACAGGCCATGAGGGTGGGGGCCATTTTGAGTGCTGGTACAGGCAGGCCATGTGCTGGGAGGCAAGTGGCCATTTTGAATGCAGGCAGTGTTGTTAGGCCTGCAACCATTTTGCCTAGTTTTCAACCTTTATGCCCAGGGGTAGTGAGTGTTGCATGGGCCTAGTCTTTCTGTGGGGTGTCTTGAATTTAAACATCATGGAGGGCCTGGATGGTTTGGGATTGTGCTGATTTTTCTGTGATTTTCGTTTTTATGGCCTGTTGTTGTGGCCTTTTCACCAGGGGTAGTGAGTGTTGCATGGGCCTAGTCTTTCTGTGGGTTGTCTTGAATTTAAACATCATGGAGGGGCTGGATGGCTAGGGATTGTGCTGATTTTTCTGTGATTTTCGTTTTTTTGGGGTGTTCATGGGGACAGGCCATGCGGGTGGGGGCCATTTTGAGTGCTGGTACAGGCAGGCCATGTGCTGGGAGGCAAGTGGCCATTTTGAATGCAGGCAGTGTTATTAGGCCTGCAACCATTTTGCCTAGTTTTCAACCTTTATGCCCAGGGGTAGTGAGAGTTGCATGGGCCTAGTCTTTCTGTGGGGTGTCATGAATTTAAACATCATGGAGGGCCTGGATGTTTTGTGATTGTGCTTATTTTTCTGTGATTTTTGTTTTTTTGGCTTGTTGTTGTGGCCTTTTCACCAGGGGTAGTGAGTGTTGCACGGGCCTAGTCTTTCTGTGGGGTGTCTTGAATTTAAACATCATGGAGTGCCTAGATGGTTTGGGATTGTGCTGATTTTTCAGTGATTTTCGTTTTTTTGGCCTGTTGTTGTGGCCTTTTCACCAGGGGTAGTGAGTGTTGCATGGGCCTAGTCTTTCTGTGGGGTGTCTTGAATTTCAACATCATGGAGGGCATGGGATTGTGCTTATTTTTCTGTGTTTTTTCGATTTTTTTGGGGTGTATAACTGAACTGATGTTCCTCTGTCTTCCATTGTTTTTAGGTGCACAAGACTCAAGAGAACCTCCAGTGCCAGGAAGAAGTCCTGCAGCGGTGTGTGTGTGCAGCATAACGTCACGCGACGTCACGTCTGACCACAGACAACTCTGCAACTCGTGCAACTGCGGCCTGCTGTTCTGACCTGCTCTGAAGAAGATGGCCCCAAAAAAAGTTCCCCGTAGCTCCTCTAGCAAAAAAGTTGCCAGTAAGGAGCAGAAGAAGCAAGTTACCAAGGAGGCTGGTGTGCCGGCCGCCGCATTTTTTGGGAGTAAAAAAAAAAGTACGCCTGCAGCAGCAGCGGGATCTGCTGGGGACCAAGCTGGGAGCAGCACCCCCGTTCCATTGGGCTCAGTGCTGCCATCACCACCACCACTCCAACTTAAGTCCAAGCCCTTGAGTGCTGCAGAGGCAGTCAGTGTACTTCTTCAATCTCCATCGACCAGTGATGTTGGCTCATCGCAAGAAAGTAGCAGCAATGTCCCTGAATCAACACAGGTTGTTGTAACTCATCTGACAAGTGTTGAACAACCACAGCCGCAACAACAACCACATGTGCAAGTACAAGCCCAAGTACATGTGGAAGGAGAGGCAGCGCAAGGAGATGCGCAAGCAGAGGTGCATGGAGGGTCACAAGTGCCCACAATAGTTGTTCCTCCCGAAGTAGGGGCACATCAGGAAATCGACAATCAAGCCGAGGTATCATTTGAGGAGCCACTCCTCCTGATGATCATTCATTGTTTTCCATATCCCTAGCAAGGAAAAGATCAAGGGGGGGGTCTACATCTTCTTCAAGCCCACCTCCTTCTGATGAACTGGATGAAAATTGGGAACCACCACGGCCGTCTGAGAGTGAGGCACACCATGATCTGACAAAGGTACTTAAGCGTAAATGGAAGGTCGTCGAAAGACTCATAGTTATGGAGTGTGATGAGGCTCAACAAGAAGTGGCGGATACTCCTGCTGATGAAGACTCTCACGACGACGACGCAGTCATCATAAAGGTCACTGCAGCCCCAGCGGGCAAGCAGCAAAAAGACATTTTGACCCTAGCCCGAGAAGCTGCTGAGCGTGATGATGTTGTCGACGAGGAGGCAATGGAAGAAACATCACAATCATTGGAGTTAACTAGTACACCAACACCTACCGCTTCTATATTTCTTACTCGCCAGAAGGGACCACCATCCACCTCGACCTCAATTAGCGATGGTGAAAGTGCAAAACGTACTGAAGTTCGGCAATTCACATCCTCCACTTCATCTGGCATTAGCAGCAGGATCACCACCACCAGTATCGCCGCCTCCTCCGGCCCCCAAAGACATTTCAAGTCCGCAGTTTGGGACTTCTTTAGTGTTTGCCCAAAAAAGGAAAACTTTGCCATTTGTAGCATTTGTAAGTTGGCAGTTAGTCGTGGTAAGTTTGGTTCCAACTATGGTACCGGAGGCCAGAGAGGTCATCTTGAAAGAAAGCACGCTGTCAAATGGTTTGCGCACCTACAGGCGATCAAGGAAGCCCAAATTGCACGTAATGCTGTTTCATCTGATGATGACGAGGAGGAAGAAGACGTGTCAAACACTTCACTTACACCCAGTACCCCTGTCAGCAGCACACCCCATGTGAGCCACACTAAGAGCGTGGGAGAGAGTAAGACACCAATGCGAAAAAGTTCATCAGCGAGCGTAACTGGGTCGAAGATATCATCATCATCATCATCATCCCGTAAATGCTTGGTCCAGGGCAACATTAAAAAGGTGTTGTTTACAGAAGCGCAATATGAACGCAACCACCCACTGACGCGTCTGTATAACACTAAGCTGGCCAAAATGCTAGCTCTGGACCTTCTCCCTTTTTCTTTTGTAGAAGGTGTTGGTTTTCTAGAATTAGTGGCAGCGCTTTGCCCTAAATGGAAGGTTCCTAGCCGGTTCTATTTTGCCAGAGTTGCGGTTCCAGCACTACATGAAGATGTGCTGGAGGTGATTGGGGCAACTTTGCAGAAGAGGGCTGTTCACACTATACATCTGACAACAGACATGTGGACCAGTGGCGCAGGCGTTGATTACATGTGCATCACTGCACACTGGGTCTCTTTTTCAGGGGTTAAAGCAAAGCTAAATGCAGGTGTTGACCCGGACCAAGTTTTTAAAGCTGCTCGGAAACATGCAACACTAGCCATGTTTGGTTTGGAGAAACGTCACACAGAAAACATTTTGGATGAGTTTAACACAAAGGTCCTTGACTGGCTGTCCCCAAAAAAACGCCAGATTGGTTATGTTTCCACGGATAATGGCGCCAATGTAGTTAAGGCCATGGAGCTGGGTCAGTATTTCAGAGTGCCGTGTTTGGCGCACTGTATAAACCTGGTTGTCAAAAAATTCTTGAGTGATAAAGACAGTCCAGCGTACGAGGTAGTGGAGACCTGCCGAAAAATGTGCAACCATTTCAGCCATTCTTTTAAGTCCCGGAAGCATCTGAGGAGCCTGCTACATGAATGTCGAATGGCAGTGAAAGCACTGATCCACGAGGTGGCAACACGTTGGAACTCAACCTTCTACATGCTTGAGCGTCTGTATGAGCAGTATACGGTACTCGATCACTATTTCTTAAAACAGGGTACAGCTCAGAAGGACCTGAGGATGGGTGCGGCGCAATAGGACATAGTTAAAAGCCTGACACGCATGCTTCGTCCTTTTGAGGTCTTCATGCGTGCAGTCAGCAAGGAGGACTGTAATTTGGGAAAAGCTATCCCATTGTTGTACATGCTGGAGCACCAACTGTGTTCTGTGTTTCAAAAAGATGAAAAAAACCAAGACCCTTTTGTTTTGGCGGAGAAATTATTAGAGCGCCTACAAGGTGATGAACGTCTTAAAATGATCCACTCAAACCAGCATTACATTTGTGCTACTATTCTGGATCCACGCTACAAAAAGGCGCTGGCAGGCCGAGCATTCTTTCCTTTTGCTGATGAAGATGTTACAAAGTACAAACGTTGGCTAGCCTTGTCAGCTAAGAGGTTTGAAAGAGGACGGCAGAAAATTGAAGGAAAAGGCAGTACATCAGCATCAGCAGGCCATCCCCAGTCAAAACAATCCACTTCTGCACCTGTGGCTGTGGCACAAGTGACCTCTCAGCCGTTAAAGACACCGCAACCGGATTATCTGCACCAGACATAACAGTAACATTGGAGGCTGAAGAGGATTGGCTAGCTCAGCTTGGGTTTGGTTCTCAAAAGGTCACAGCAACAGCTAAGCAAAGTGGAGGAACCTTGGAGGAGGACCTTGAGTCGATGGTGAAGGACTATCTGAATGACTCAACAGAGGTCTATGTTAATGCTGACCCATTGGCGTATTGGCATGGGAAAAAAAAATTGTGGCCACAGCTCTCCAACCTGGCTTTAAACTACTTGTCTTGCCCACTCACAAGCGTGTCTTCTGAACGTGTTTTCAGTGCTGCTGGTGGCATTGTAACTCCCAAACGGAGCCGCCTCTCGCCCAAAAATGTGGAGAGGTTAAAAATGATCAAGATGAATCAGCACCTCATACCACCAGATTACAGAGTACGAGAAAGCACGCCGGATGAAGACGAGGTGGACAGCAACTGAGCTCACCCTGCCTGAATTCGCAGAGTATGATGACGAAGCCTTATTCTTATTCCTGGACCCTGACACCGAGCCCTGAAAATGAGACAATGAATCAATAACTTTCTTTTTCGTCCTTATTCACTTTTATTCCTGTGTGTCTGTCTTTCTTTGTTGTGCATAGTTAATATAATTCAAACTTTAATCACCTAATCACAAAAACAAGCCCATCAGCAGAACTGTCTTCACTTGTTTGCTTATTGATTTGAAGGTGCCGCAGTCTGCATTCCTCAGGTTCACAAGTTCAGAAGAACATGCTCCTCTATCCTCCCCCTCCAGACTCCTATTTCCATCAAAGCAGAGGGCTGGATTACGCCCAATGAAGAAAGACTCAGCACTTGTGGGGGTGTTCTACTTCTATGCGGGTGAGTTGACGGCTCTGGGGCCATTGCTGGGAAGCTCCAATACCGGATAAAAGTGGTTTGGACAGTTGGTGCTCCAGCATGTACAACAATGGGATAGTGCAGTAGTGTGGCTCACTGGTTAGAGGCGGCAGACCCGAGAGCAGAGGACGGCCCGGGACCAGGGTTCGATTCCCGACGCGGCAGGTTTCTGGACCAGGGTCAGCGGACTCGATAATTCTCTCGCCTCGGTGCCCACTCTGATCAGCGATCACACTCGGCAACTCTGGGCATAAGCTTGCCTCATCTGCACTAACGGCCCCACCAGACCGCCGGGGATGCCTGGTCTCACCCTGGAGATACCCATTAAGGGACCATCTCTCAGGGAAGCCAGGAAGGGTTTCGCAGCGGTCGAAGCGCGGAGATACTCCTCCGGGAGTCGATCCTAGCGCTATATAAACTTGCAATTAATTAATTAATTAATCGGAGGCGGAAATATTTTTGTGTTTTTGCTGACTTGCTTGCCTTTGAGGTGCTCTTTGGGGGGTTCCTGGTGTTTGTGGGTGAGTTTTGGGGTCTGGGAGCACTGCTGGGACACTCTAATCTTGATTGCATTTGCTTTTCAGGAAATCCGTGCTAGAAAACGGGAGTTATGGCCTAGCTGCACAGCGCGTTTGGACCGAAGGCCGAGAAATATTGTAAGTATGAGATTTTCCTTTTGGGCTGTTTGGGGGTGTTGTGCCTTTTGGCGGGTGGGTTGGCGGGTCTTGGGGCATTCCTGGGAAGGTCTAATACCGGATAGAAGTGGTTGGGACAAAATCCATAAGGAAAAGCCTTTTGGCACTTTTTGTAACTTAGGGTTCGTTAGGGTTAGCCCTAGCAGCAGGATTGCATGTGTTTCGGGGTGTTCTAGATTTTTGCAACTGAGTTCTGGGGTCTTAGAGCACTTGTGAGAATGTGTAATTTTGGTTGCAAGTCATTTGAAGAAAATCCATGGTGGGAAAGGGGGGATTTGGCATAGTTAAAGAAAGCCTCTGCCACTATTCTTAACTTAAGCCTCGTTAGGGTTAGCAGTATTTCTATTGCATGTGTTTGGGTGGGGGGGTTTTCGAGTCTTGGAGCGATTATGGCTATGGATACTTTTGCTTACTTGCAAGTGATTTGAATACAATCCACGGTGGGTAAGGGGGTATTTGGGCCTACTTTTACTTTCGAAGTACGTTTTGTCACCAATTTTCTGCTAGGCCTCGTTTTTTGAGATCTGGTTGGGGGTCTTCTACATTTTTGCGACTGGCTTTAGTAAGGGTCTGGGTGGGAGCACTGCTGGGAAGGTCTAATTTTGTTCTAAAACACAGTTTACAGTACACCTAGCTTGAGGGGAAAGATCCGCTAAATTAATTTGCCCATACTTATTTATCCTTCAAAAGGTGACTCAGACAGAGTACGCACTTTCAAAAATGTTGTACTGTCTATTAGGAAAATCAAAGTGTGACTTTTTGCACTACACAGCGTACATACCTTATATTTATTTATCAGTGCTGTTTTTCGTTCAATAATTACAGGCCGGGTTTCAGTCTGTGCAATGGGGAAAAAAGGATAGAGTCAGGCTTCACATTAGCGAGCCGCATTTCAGCATCCGCCAGGCAGGCAGTGGACAGGGTGTCTTCTGGTCACCAACATTGATGGACGAAACGTCAGCTGGAATGGAGGAGTGCCGCTAATAAGAGGAATTGTTTGCTGCATGCAACTTACTTACCAAATTCAACAGGAGGACAACTACAACAACATACAGACAGATACAGTATCCATTCTTTTCTTCTATGAGTGTGACTGCATTTCTTGGATCTCTCTCTGCTTCTAAATTGATCCCTACAGCCATTCTATAGGTTTTACTTCGGCTATTTTTTAAACCTAACTTAATGTAGCCCTGTAATGTCGCATTCTGTCATTCACGGTTGTCGAAAGTACTACTTACTTTTCAGTAACAATGCATTCAGTAGTGAATGCACTTCCTTTATGTCACGTAAAAGATTTATGGTTAGCTTTGTACCCAAAAATTTCTAGATGTTCAATTATTGTTTGTCCATGCTGTGCTTTTTTTTTTTCTCTCAACAAAACCTACCCAAAAAGAAACCCCCATTCCCATCCATTTTACAAACCCTAACCCTCTTTCCCCGGGCTGTGTGGTTTTGCTTGATGTGTGACTAAATGACATCAATAATTCCACACACTTGCTGGGGAGGATAAGGTCATAGCAACAGGCTGGTGAAGGAATCCGAGGATATATTCTAGACTTACTCAGCTTCAGTACTATTTCTTGTAATTGTAGCCAATGTCAAAGAAATCCTACACAAGTACAAGTTATACTATCAATACTTTACCATTTGTTAGGCTACATTGTGGCACTGTTCTAGTCTAGTGTACTGTCACCTGCTATATTCTCTATCGTACCGTTGTAATGCTACAGTAAGGACAAACCAGGTTTCATTTTCTTTTTTTCCATAGCCATGCAACTGCCACTGTGTCACACCACTAGTACCACCGCAATGTGGAGGAAATTTCATCCGCCCTGGATTGCCAACATTAATCACCATTTCCCGTGGAGCCAGCCCTGGGCCAAGCCCTACTTTCAAACACAAATTACAGGTAAGATAAGCGTTTGGTTGGAGGTAGTATAATGGAGTATTAGGAGAGACGAGAGATTGACGGTAGTACTACTAAAGTCCTAGGACTATTCAGGAAAACAAACTTACTGTTAAACCCCCATCCACCAGACTCAAAAGCAATAAAAAACAGGTATGGTCAGATAAAGTTTCAAAAAGTATATTTTTATAGCCCTAACAAAATAATCTCCCGCAAGACCCTCCCTAACCCCAACGATTTTCCTTCAAAAGTCCCCAAAAAACCCAACTCCCAATTCCCACCCCCCAAAAGTCTCTAAAAAAGGGGCAAGGGACACTACGGCAGGGTGCTGTTGATTTTAGCAGCCAGGGCATCATGCTCCTTGCGGAGGGTGGCATGTTCGAAGCGGAGGCCCTCCACCAAGTTCTTATAGCTTAGGACCTCCTGTTCCAGGTAGGACAGTCTGAGGCTTAAGCGGCACCGGCGTGCCTTGCAAATCCTGTGGGGGGCAGCTGCTGTCTTTGCTGCTCGGCGTTGGCATTTGGCTTTGGTAGCCTGGCTCCGTACCGCTGGAGCACTGCGCTGGCTGGCAGCCCGCACGGAGGAGGATGCAGCTGTCCCAGTGGATGTTGTTGTAGTACCAGACTGCGTCTCCTCCTCCTCCAGGGCCATCAGCCGCCGATATTCAGCGACAGTGGCATCCAGCCTCCGTTGCCGGGCCATTCGAGCCAGCTCCCTCCTCCTTGATGGTCTCTTGGATTTGGAAGGAGCAACTATATGAAGAAAGAAAGACATAGTCTGTAACCAATGCTCCTTAAGATTAACACAAAATGATTGAGCAGAAAGTTGTGGTCACAGTACAAGTAGCAAATTGAAAGCACAGTACATAACTATTGAGGACAGTATCTATGTAACCTCCGACTTCTTCATCCTTGCTCTAACATTAGTGGGAGTTTAAGGAACAAATTCTACGAGCACTATGGACTTCCATTACAGTCGACTATGACAGTACACCAGTCTTATTCTTCTTCTTCTCTCTTGTTTAGGAAAATTGGTACGTTATCTTATGCAAGCCGGCATAATGCCAGCGCAGTGAACTTGCATCCGAGAAAAACAGACGCACACCATGGTGAGTGAGACAGACTTGCGTTACTGTACCGGTCCAGTACATGCAGGTGGTGAAGCTCTTACTTTTCTATTACGGGTGGCACTGAGAATACTCTGTTAAAAGGGTTACTGCTTAATTAATTTAGCTTTCACCCTATAGTGCAAATGAGTATTAGAAAAGGAAAATGAAGAAGCTAAATAATCTGATTATCTATCACTTCACATGGGATGTATTTGATGACATATGGGATGACTTTAGGTGCTTTGCTTATTATTGAGTGAACAGTGATACACCCACACATGAATGACGTACTACTACTAAACTAAAGTTATTAAGAGAGGTAGGAAGTGTCCACCGTAATAACCTGATATATGCTGTGCTTGCAGTTGCAATACAAACTACTGCTACTATTCATGGTAGTATTTGGACAAAATTACAACTTCTTTTCCTTGCCTTTCCTACACTGGAACGGACGTGCAGGTGCGGTGTTACATGCTCTTCAAAGTAACACTTAGTTCATCCAGTGACCGTCTACTCTCTCTAGATACACATATGCTATCTAAGAGTCAGATAGTACCATGAATGATCCAGGCATCCATCCATTTAAAGTATATGCACACATACAGTTTCTGTTTCACCCACCCAGGCTGTTCTCCTTCCACCCATCCTTGCTTCATCATTCACCCAGCCATGCACCATACCATATTCTTTCCTTCCCAGCCACCTCGGGGACCAAGCAAACACATATCATTCTTCTTTGCCAGTCATCATTACATTTCTCGTCCTTCCACACTTACTTACACCCTTCTTTCGCTTTTCGTTCATCCCATCCATCAAGTTCATCTAAGATCTGATTGGGATTCTTCTCACCAAAAACTTCACAGCTAAGTCGAAGTACATTTAGAGGAGGCTACTACCTGGTTTATTTATAATACACCCGTGCAGAAAGCACACTCTGCAGTCTTCAATCTCAATAAGTAAGGAATACATAGCTTACCTCTGCCCGCCACCACCGTGTTATCACTCACAGAATTGTCCGGCACTTCCACCGCCTCCTCCCCAGAGTTGTCCTCGTCCAATGCCGCCACCACCTCCGCGCTGGCCCCGCCTCCAGATGTTCCACCTACAAAGTACATTTAATAATGTTAGAATACACCACTCACTACTATATAATATTTGGTCTAGGAGGAAGAAAGAAATGTGAAAAAAACAGTATACAATTTAATAGTTTGTGACTGTCTACTCTAAAGTAAAAATGTCCCTTTTTCCAGGGAAGGCTGTTGTCTTGCTGCACTTTTTGGCACAACTAATGAATGCTTGCTTTTTATTTTTAACACGCACCACTTTTTCTCCTAACAGACAGAAGCTTGACTTCTAAGAACACGAGCAGGATCAAGTTCAAACCAGGTGAGAGCTCGGCTCGACCACAAGAAATGTGTCCAATTAATCGTCAGCACTAAGCACTTTTCCATTTTCAGTTAAACGTTTACTTTTATGACAAACTTGATTTTAATAAATGTGTTTACTTTTAATAAATCTTTTAAACTTAAACGGACTCTGTGGTTTTTGGTCCTCCAGACTAGAGTGGATGAGTTAAAGGTTTTGCAATTTTTGAAAGCATGAGTCCGTGCCTCTGACATCATTGGGGATCAATCACCGGTGACTTTGGGAGCTAAATTACTCTGCCACAGTATCTAGTCAGTAAGGAGATTGGGGGTTCAACTACAAAGTCTGTTATCACTGAGGTATGTGGAAAGTCTAACAGCACCTATTATAATTGATAAGCTAAGCAATGCATTATTTAGTGTCCATAGTTCTGTTTGTGCAGATTTGTCCCTGCAACAGTAGTAGAATGGATTGTCCTCCTATCCAAATCAAAAGTAAAGTAGTATCTTATTCTTTCTTGGTGGTCATTCACCTTTTTATTGTTGGCAATTGTCAAAGCATAAACATTTAGAAGACTTGAAAAGACATTATGGACAATCCCAGAGGACTGCACTCAGTGCATAGAGCTATTGCTGACTAGAATGGGAGTCCAATGGAATTGCCAAATGTGCAATCTTAGTTAGCTACACAGACAGACTAATAAGAATAATCTAGTAATACCACACGGAGTCATAGTCGAGGCAGGATAAGAATTTAGATCCAGTCTACAAGAAGATCAAAGACGATTTAGAAAAAAACGAATGAGGAACGCTAGGAAAAAATAAGCACTCTATATTAAAATTAAAACTTACTGGGGCCAGCAAAGGAGCCCTCGCCTGCCCGATCCAGGCCTGCATCTTGAACAGCACCCTCCTCCTCCTCCTCCTCCTGTGTCCTCCTCTTGCCCCTGGGGGGAGCTGATGTACAACATGAAAGAAAGAAAAACAGAAAACATGGATGATATTTGTCAACCAAATCAAACATTTCAAAAGAACTAACAAAATATTTTGGCGGAATAGCAAATAGACAACTATTCCACGGGATATATTATTGACCAATCTCATGTGGTCTACTACGTTATTAGTATTGCTTGATTTGCGGACCGTCGAATTGGAAACTTCTTATGTAACTCACTAAACAAAGTACTAAAAAGGTTTGCCTAGGATTGGCAGGCAGAAGTCCGCAGCACGCGAAGTGACAACCAAAGTCCATCGTTATTGCAGATCAGCGACAACACTAAGGTTTCCTACTACATTAACCAGTCAATAAAATACTCAAACTATCAATCCACCACCACTATTTCTTCTTATCGCCATGTGTACAAAGGAAGGACTGGACTTGAGTCTGTAGGGGCTGATTTAGAAGCCCCTTGCGGCTCTTTTGCTCCATTGTTGCGTGACTTTTGTGATGCAGCGGCAGCACAAAAGAGGCGCAATGATGCGGCGTATATTAACAACATGACGCATATGGGAGATGCATCACGTTGTATAGCCCTGCGCCATCAGGGGGCGTTCCGGCGCAAGGGAGGGCGTTCCTGCGCAGGAACGCATCCTAAAAGTGGCTGAGGGAAATCAACAAGATTTCAATCACTCACTTTAACGACAATGATGCGTGACTCAAACCCTGCGCCTACTTGAAGCAGACGTACGGCTTGACGCAGCATTGGGGAGATAGGGCACCCCAGAGAGTTGATGGAGCTGCGCCATCGTTGCGACGCAACTCCAGCAATGCGCCGCCTTTACGGCACAGATGCGTAACGCTTTGGTGACGTTTTGGGCCCATGGTGCGCCGCATTGTAAATACGGCGCACCATGGGTGATGGTGGCGTGGCGCACAATTACTGGCACATCCCTGCTACTTTGCAGGGATGCGCCGGTAATTAAAAATCTGAACCTTAGTGTGTAGCATTACGCAGTTCTTTAAACTACACTCATACATAATTTCACAGGCCAATGAAATGAACACAAAATCGAAAACAAATAAGCATAGTAGCAACACTACTGAGAAGGAGAGCAGTGCACCTGAAATGCACAGAAGATTTTGAAATATAATTTACCTACAATGTAATGAGCAACATTATTGCTCTTGGTAAAAAACAAAAATTTGCAATATAATAACACAGCAGGAGAAAACAGAGTAGTAAAGAAATAGCTACTACTACTCACCAAGCCCGGGGATCTCAAGGCCAAGCAGGTCGAGCAGATCTCATTCACGGGTCAGGACATCCGTCCAGCGGTGGGTGGCCTGGTTGTAGGTGCGCCGGACCCGAGAGTGGTGGTACATGGCCCGGCACACCTTCTCCCACCGCTTCCGGCGCTCCCGGATCCCGTACCCAACACCGATCCTGCCGCCTGCCATGATGGTCCTGGGGAGGCGGCGCTGAACATAAAAAATGAGTGCGGCCACCTCCTCCGGGCTAAAGATCTCCCTGGGTATGACCTGCTCCCCCCTCAAACGCCCGCACGGGAGCCGGGCACGGGGTGCAGGACCCTTCCCCTTCTCGGGATGCTTCCCGGCTCCCTTCACCATGGTCTGGGCGGAAAGGAATAAAGAAAATAGAATAGGGAAGAGAAGAAAAGAAAAGAGTTTAAAAAAGTAGTTTAAAATTAACCAAAAGTAGCAGTAAACACAAAAATATAGGGCTAGAAAAATAGAGGGATAGATAATAAGTAAGATAGATCAAAAAAAACTTCAAACAAGCAAAGGATGGCAGAGATTTAGAGAGGATACAAAAAGCATGCCCAGAACCATAGCAATGAATGAGAAACAAGATGGCCACGACCGCGCGGGTAAGTTCGCGTGAGATTTTCCTCACAAACACTCGCCAAATTGTACTGGCGAGCCGCACACTTTGCGAGATTACACTTCGCACCCGGAAACGGAAATACGTCATGCAAACAAGATGGCCGCGCCCTTGAACGACCGCGAGGGTAACTTCGCGCCTTGCGCTACAAGCGGCTCGCGAAAACGCACAAAACGTTGCAAACTAACACGCCACAAAAAAACAAATCGCATATTCGCATGAATTCGTGGCTTCCGAATCCGATCTTGCGCGTGTTCGCGCCCCGCGAATCCCGCGAAATTGCAGAAAAACGAGTTTTGCAAAACTGAAAGCACTCGGCAGGTGCAAGAGTTCAAACTCATCATTAGTAACCATTCCCTGTAGTGCTTCCTGACTGTGGCCCCTCCAGAGTTCAGTTGCTAGTTGCAACAATTGTATGATCCTGCTCTGACCCTCACAGCAGGCTCATAGAATAGCTACAAGTAGGCCACAAAGGTCCTGGAAAAAAAAATTGCACTGCAACAGAAAGCAAATTACTGATAAGGAAGCAGGTGCCAGACCTGGAATTTTAAAACAGTGACACATTAATAAACTAACCCCAAATTAATTCATGTCAGTTAAAGCAGGGCAGGTGTGCTTGCTTTTCACCCCCATAATCTACAGTGATGATGAACCAGAGGGTGGCATTGATGTAACAGAGGGTGGCATGGGTGAAACAAAGGGTGGCAGTGGTGAAACAGAGGGTGCTGGGAACCTGTGATGATGAACCAGACGTAGAAACAACATAGTCGCGACCGTTGCGAGCCGACAAGTAAATTCGCGATTGCAAACTAGTACCAAACCCTCGCGAACTGGCAGAAACCCTTGCGAACACAAAAAAAATAAAAATCCACAAATTCGCGAGAATTCGCGGATTTTGCGGATTGCGAGTTCGCAAATTCGCAAAATTCGCGAACGCCAGATTTGCAAAATTCGCCCATGCTTAAATGTAACCCTTGAAACACATATTTAAAAATAGAAACTAACATTTTCAAAAAAATGGAGATACCCATACCAGTTACAACAACCAATTCAGTAATTCCACCATCTATATACACATGCACTCATTCACCAACAGTTCTATATAGTCGCTCATACATATACTCACTCATCATATGTAGTGATACATCTATACATCCTGTTATACACCGACAGTCATCCAAAAGTTACTCACACACATACTCACACATGCAAATAAATTATTGAACATCCACTTATTTGCCTATACAACTATACACACACTACCTCCTTAGTTCTAAGGAAACTTACACATACTTACTCTCTTAAACAATCACTTATAGAAACACATACTTATTTAAACAGGAACTCTTACAATCTCTTACTCTCACATACACTCACTTATATACATCAAAACTCACATACACTAGATTAAAATATATGTTGTTACTAAAAAAGACAATAGTGAGACAGTCATTCACTCACTAACACACACATATACACATTCATCCACCCATACAGTCCTGCACATATGCTGTCTTAAAATCACATACAAACAGTGAGTCAGTCACCAACCCATGCAGCCACTTATACACAAAGTGAAACACTGATACACATATTTCAATATTTAAAAGTTACTCGCTAATATATGTATTCACTAAGATACACTTAATAAGGCAGTTAACCAATTAATATTTTTTTTTAAAACATCCATTTACACACTTATTTAACCATTTATTCTTCCATCAACCTTTACAAATACATATCTAAAACATATTGATTTTTCAGAAAGACACACATTCACTGGCTGGTGTCATCAGTGATGTCATGAGTGATGTCACTGACGATGTCATGAGTGATGTAATATGTGACGTCATCAGCTGTGCATTGCAGGCGCGCAAGTTATAGTGAGTCCACCTAACTATAACGTTGGAATTTCTATGGTTTTATGTCAGTAAAATTTCCAGCTAACTATATTGGTGTGAAACCTATGGTTTTTTCAGTGAATTTAATAGGTTTTTTAAATGCTAATTCCTAACTATAACTGGTGTGAAACCTATGGTTTTTTCAGTGAATATATATATATATATATATATATATATATATATATATATATATATATATATATATATATATTATAATTAATAGATCCCGGCGGAGTTCGCTAAGCAAGCAAGAGGTTGTTCTAAGCATAAATTGATGTGGATAGCAGTCGCCCCTGTAATTGAGATTAATTAAAATGGATACCTTAATGAGGATCGGGAAGTAACTGCAAACGCTGTATTCTGTGAACAGGGTGAAACAGCAGAAGATCCAAAACCTGAAGTGGACTCTGTAGGGAAGGAATCTGAAAGTGATGCGCAAACGCTTAAACGAAAACTTGAAAAATTACGTCGCGACGAAATCTCCAAGTCCTGGGAGGTCAAGTCACTGAGCAAATACCTCAATGTAGGGAGGATTCCCCGAGGTTTGTGTGTACTGACAGCCCCAACATACGAGAATCCTGATCCGGAAATGCTTGGGGAATGGGCGGCGAACAATGCATGCGCTTCCGAAAATATGATGAAGATATTAATTAAATATGCTTCAAAAGACTGAGACAAAATACTGGTCGAAATTGTTACAATTGAAACAGATCTTAACAAATGCCTGGGTGAAGATGCAGTGAACAAGTTTCAATCAGATCTGAGTATTCATTTGACCAAATATGAACAAACAATAACGGAAAGAAAAGCGACTACATTTCAGCGGGACCGGCTAGACTATATGCGAAGGCAAATATACACATTTGCTCGTCGCTTTGATAATATCCACTAACAGAGGCTTTCTAAAGCTAGTGGTGCCATTGGGAAACAAGGGGTAAGCAGCACGGCAGAGGCGGAACGAGGAGATACATCTGAAATCAGTTCTATAGTGAGTTCTGATATTGAAACTGCCTCAGAAGATGGAACCACATATGTTTTGACTACGATTAATCCGCCCTCCATAATTTAAGAGTTATCTTTTTTTAAACCAGGACCGGACACAAAGCATAAGACCGAACTCTCAAATCAAAGAAGAGAAAATCACAGAAACGAAAAAAATGACGGGGTGGGCATGGAATTGTAGTCAGGGAAGAAGAAAAGGGAATTTTACCATGCAGGGGTTGGAAGAAGCAGTAGCATCAATAACTGGCATAAACCTAACAAATTGGGTTTTAAGTGATGATGAAACAAGAATCTTATCCTTGGGATTGTCATATTGCAAGCGCATTAATTTCAATTATACGCAAGCACGTACTGATTTCTTCAGATATATACGGAAATTGAAACTCAATAAGTTATTTAGCATGTAAAGTACCAATCAAAATGAAGGAACTATGACGATGAGTGAGGAACCAGCAAATCTGGAAGTTGGTGATATGGAGGTACTGTTTGAGTGTCAGCAGTTGGTTAGAGAGAGTGATGGGTCTAATCTGGTGGGTTCTATCAGCCAAGCTGATGACTTATTTTGCATGGATGTGTTTGATAGATCAGCCACTGAATTTCGATCAAAGTCAACATTCATACCCAATACACCAAAAGACGCCATTGATATGTTCTCTGACCTGGTGATAAAAGATATCAGAGTCAGAGTCAAATACACTTTATTCGATTATTTTAAAATCATAAAAGTATGCTATACATTCACTTTCGATCATAACACCGAAAATCCATAAGCACAAAGATAAACCTCCAGGGCGACCTATCATTTCTGTCAATAGCAGTTTATTTGAACCAACTTCCAGGTACTTAGACTAATTTTTACATTACATGTAAGAGCGTTACCTGTCTACATTCAGGACTCGAGAGATTTTTTTAATCAAATTGCTAATGTAAATGGGAAGATTCTTACCTTTTAATTACATTAGATGTTGTAAGCTTGTATACAAGCATTACCCATGAAGATGAATTACGAGCAATCAGGTACTTTCTGAACAGGAGGCCAATCAACTTATAGCAACACACTAATATGTTGATTGAGATGTGTAGATTGTGCCTCACTAACAATCATTTTCTATTTGGAGGGGATACCTATAAACAACTGCAAGGCACGGCGATGGGCACCTGCTTCCCCTCCAGCTATGCTAATTTGCATATGGGCTATTGGGAGGAGCAGGTGCTCAGAGTCGACTATGAGAGGGACTGGACAGACCACATTGTTAAATGGATTAGATTTATCGATGATCTTTTTATCTTGTGGAATGGTTCCAAGGAGTCAGCGCAGATGTTCATAGACAACATTAATGTGAAAAATCTTAATCTGAAATTTACTGAACACATCAGTGAGAAAAGGTGACATACCTGGTTCTTGAAGTATACATTTCAAATGGAGTTATTCAGACACATGCATACAGGAAGCCGACAGCGGGCAATACAATTTTGCACGCGACTAGCTTTCACCCATAAAGATTAAAAATGAACATCACATATGCAGAAAATGTAAGGAGGAAGAGAAATTGCAGTGAGGTTGGTGCTTTGGGTGAAGCTCAGAATGCTCTAATGGAAAGATTTTTACAGTGAGGATACAGGTATGAAACACTAAAACAGGCAAAGAAAAAAGTAGACACCATAAAGAGAAATGATTTGTTAAGACCTGATATGGAAAAGACTAGAGAAAAGAAAAAACAAACTCAGGATCAGATTCGGATGATCACTGGGTACAATCCTTACCAGGCAAGAGTAAGAGACAGTCTGTGTAGACATTGGTACCTAGTGAAGCAAGATCCAGTATTGCAAGGGCAAGTATCAGGAAGACCAATGATAACATTTAACAGAGCGAAATCAAAGAGGGATGACCTATTTGTGACAAATCCGTAGGCCAAGAAAGGAGAAGGGTGGTTGAAGTGAGCCCCGGCTTCCATAAATGCTATAAGAGCAAGGCATGTTGGCATGGAAAAAATGAACAACAAGTTATATCACCCCTATTGAGTAGCCCTTGGAAAATAGGAAATCCAATTAATTGTAAAATTGAATTTGTTGTCTATATCCTCAGGTGTTCATGTCCAAAAATGTACATTGGCAGTGTGATCCATATGGTTCATGTCCGTATTTTACAGCATTTAAGGGCAATAAAAAATAATGAAAAATATTTTGTGGTAACAAGTCATATTAATGATGTGCATAAAGGAAATACCAGTGAGCTTGTCTATTTTGCGATAGATCAAGTTCCTAAAAACCTGAGAGGCGGCGACAAGGAAAGAAAGTTGTGGAAATTAGCATAAAAGTATAAACTCCTGTTCAATACTAAGAGCCCCCATGGATTAATGTTGAGGAGGATTTACATGTACATTTAGTGTTGTGAGATATTCCATTTCAATGATTTTAATGAATTTTTCGATTTTAACTATCAGAGGAGGGAAGAAGACAAGACAATGTCATAAAGTGAACCTGGGTTGACTAACCTCCAAAGCTGGATACAGCGGGAGCGATGTATGAAACTAGTTCTCCTTCCTCCCCTATATGGAACCTCCTGCGAGTATATGTGGAGAAGTGGGAGAAGTGTGGCTCAATGGTTAGAGCGGCAGACCCTGATGCAGAGGTCTAGCCCGGGACCAGAGTTAAATTCCTAGCTTTGGCGGGTCTTGGGCTCAAAATTCCACGGACCTGATAATTCTCGCCTCGGTGCCTATTCCAGTCATACAGTCCCACTCTGGGCAATAGCTTGCTTAATCTCCTCAACGGCCCCCACAACGCTAAGGATGCCTGGCCTCCACCCTGGGGGTGCCCAGGAGTGGACGCCTCACAGGGAAAGCCAGGATGGGTTCCACAGCAGTATTCATACAAGCGCCTTGAGACCCTTGTAAATGTAAATGTACAGGAATTTATATAGCGCAAATCACCAAGCGGTTTCTAAGCACTTGCTTAGGGAACCCGTCCTGGTATTCCCCTGTGAGATAACACCGGCAGGGTATCCACAAGGTGAAAGCCAGGCATCCCGCCGCGAGGGGCCGTTGTGGAGATTAAGCAAGCTATTGCCCAGAGTCGCAGAGTGTGAACCCGTGAATCGAGTAGGCACCGGAGCGAGAAATGTCGAGTCCATGGACATTTTAGGACTCGAGACCCCACCGAGCCCGGAATCGAACCCTGGTCCCGGGCTGACCTCTGCTTTCAGGTCTGCCTCCTCTAACCAGTGAGCCACACTTCTCCACACTTCTCCACCCTTGCGGGTGAGTAGTGTATCAATTTACATTTTAACAGATGGCACCACACCAGGGGAAGGGGAAAAATGGATAAATAAACAATAAAGTTGCAGAAGTTTGAATCATCAATCCTGACACTGGTAGGGAGCTGCTGGGATCTCACTCCTCACTAGCCATTGATCCTGCATGGGAGAGAGGACATGTCATTCATACCATACACACTATTGCGGAGTAGATCAATATGACTATGTGTGAATAATAAACTTACAATGTAAACTGCCGCAAGTATCTTCCAACAAAAAGGCACAAAAGGTAAAAATAAAGCAAGAAAAATAACAAAAAGGTTCACAAGCGTTAAATTACTAATATCAGAGAATGTCAATAGTAATTACGGTACTTGGATGGACGTTGTCTCACACCCAACAAGAGTACTTATCTGTAACCATGAAAGCTTCAGGAAATTAGATGCCTTGTGTCAAAAAGCTCATGCGAATCTTCTGAGCTTTTTTAATGACCATTTAATTATACTGAACCAAACAGATCTTCAAAGCTGTTCTCACTTTCTTTAGCAAGTGCTCTTTTTGCTACCAATAAAACAACTCCAACAGAAGTCTCAATAGTACAAAAATACTTCCATTTGTTTCTAGGAATGCCAGCAAAAGAACTCTGTGGCCCGGCTGTTCCCTGTTCCAAATGATGGCAAACTTTCCCTAATGCAGCGCGGCACGTGCTTACCTAATGGCTTCAAGGCGCTCCAGGTCGGCACGACAGTGCGCTGCGTTAATCAACAGTCTTGCGGCTTTAGTAAATCCAGCGCGGTATACGCTCCGTGAATCAGCGCGCCAATGCGCTGAACAAACAAACAGGCTCCGTGATTGCAGGTAATCCAGGTAATCCAGGCTCCAAAGAAACGCAGTTACTGCATCAGGCATAACTACAAAATCAGGTGTCAAGCGCCTGACTCAGGAAAAAGGAAGTGATTAAGTAAGCAGGACAGGAGTAGAAAGAGAGGAGGTGACTCGCATTCCCTAGAGTTCTGGGACATGTAGTCCTGCAAGCATTCCTCAGCCCTTCAACATTTCCCTATAATCAAGGGCGAGTGTGACAGAACCCCCTCTCTACGACTGACGTCCCTATGGTCCACCAGGCTTCCCAGGAAACCGAGCATGGAAACGCCGTAGATGTGTGGGGCAATGCAAGTTGGATTGGGGCTCCCATGAACGATACTCAGGACCATACCCTTTCCAATCCACGAGGTAGAGCAATCTTCCCCTCACCCTTTTGGAATCAAGAATGACCCAAACCTCGTACTCCATTTCACCTTCTATGTCCAAGGGGCAGGGTTTCGAAGATAACCTAGTGTGAGGGATACAAGGTTTAAGAAGGGAAACATGAAACACGGGATGGATATGCCATGCGGAAGGAAGAGCGAGTTTCATGGCAACAGGGTTAATAATGCTATGAATGGTATATGGCCCTACAAACCTAGGTTGCAGTCTGGTGTTCCCTCTGAACTTCAAGTGTTTCGTGCTGAGCCATACCTTGTCCCCTGCTTTATATATTGGTTCAGTTTTTCTCTTTTTGTCTGCATAAAGCTTATCTCTATCTCGGGATTCCGCTAGATGTTGTTTAGCCCCCTGTAAAACTGCCCTAAGATGTGCATGGTGTCCCTGTATAGTAGGATGGGAGGAAGTAACAGGTTGTTCAAATGGCAACATATTGGGGTGATAACCATGGAGACAGAAAAAGGGCGAGCATCCCAATGAAGAATGAGTGGCATTATTGTAAGCAAATTCAGCAGTCCATAACAGAGTACTCCATTCATCGCTATGCGGTAGATTGAAACATCTGAGGTACTGTTCCAGGGTCTGATTAAACCTCTCTGTTTTGCCGTCTGTCTGTGGGTGATAACTTGTCGACAGCGAGCGTTGATCATCTTACTGGTACAGAGTGCTTTCCAGAACTTGGACGTGAAGTGTGTGCCTCTATCTGTAATTAGAACTGAAGGAAGCCCATGTAACCTTACCACATGTTGCAAAAACGTCTTAGCCAGCTCCCCTGATGTGGGTAGTTTAGTCAAAGCTATGAAATGCCCCATTTTAGTCAAATGGTCTATGACGACTAAAATGGTGGTATGTCCTACACTAGAAGGCATTTGGACTACAAAATCCATAGAAACGGTGTGCCATGGTGACGGAGGCTCCGGTATAGGCCTCAACAACCCACTGGGAGGTTGGTGACTAGTCTTTACTTGTGCACAGATGGAACATTTAGTGACATATTCAGTAGTGTCTTTCCTCATCGAGTCCCACCAGAAATAACGAGACAGATTCTGCAAGGTTTTTTGTTGCTCCAAATGGCCCCCCAAAGGAGAATCATGAGTCCAATTTGCTACTTGTTGTCGTAAAAGACCAGATGGAATATATAATTGTTTATCATGAAACAATAAGTCATCTCTTCGGCATCGATGTAGAGGATCTTCATCCACCCATGCTTGTTCGTCTGGGATGTTGCATGGCTCCTTCACTTCGTCAAGGAAGCTCTCAGTTGTTGCTATAGCCGATATTTTTGTTTGGAAAGAAGCCTTGTGTAGAATAACGGGTGGCTCTTCAACTTCCATCAAAATGGGTTCGACACTAGGCACAGGTCTAGAAAGGGCATTGGCCTTCCCATTCTGGGGTCCAGGTCTATATTTCATAATGAAGTCGAAATCAGCAAAAAATATTGACCAAAGAAGTTGTCTTGGTGTCAAAGCCCTGGCACTTTTCAAGAACAGGAGGTTGCGATGGTCCGTATATATCTCCACCGTATGTTTTGCCCCCATCAGGTGATGTCTCCACTCTTCACACGCTCTTTTAATTGCCAGCAGCTCTTTGTCTGTGATGTTGTAGTTAATTTCACAAGGAGACAGTTTCTTTGAGTAAAATGCAACTGGGTGGATTTGCCCCGTATCAGGATGTCTCTGGGGAAGGACTCCGCCTAAAGCGTAGTAAGAAGCTTCTGTTTCTAACACAAAAGGTTGTCCAGGATACGGATGTCGTAGAATAGGCGCACTAGTAAAACAGCTTTTCAAGGTTTGGAAGGGTTCTTCTGCTGAATGATTCCAATGAAACGGGGTTCCTTTGCATAAGAGCAACGTCATGGGTTGTATAATGCTGGAAAATCCTTTAATAAATCTCCTATAAAAGTTGGAGAAACCAAGGAAACTTTGCAAGCTCTTCACGCTAGAGGGTGATTCCCAGTGTATGATGGCATCTGTTTTCTTTTTGTCCATACATATGCCTCCAGGGCCAATCACATATCCCAAGAACTCTACTTCCGTTGCGTGAAACAGGCCTTTTTCTAACTTTGCAAAGAGAGTATGTTGTTGAAATCATTTCAGTACTGCAGCCACATGTTGTACATGTTCCTCTTCCGACTCAGAGTATATTAAAATATCGTCAATATGGACAATACAGGAGACATCCAACAGTCCTCTCAGCACTTCGTCCATGAAGTACTGGAAGGCGGCGGGAGCGTTGCACAGGCCAAAGGGCATAACTTGATATTCGGACAACCCATATTTAGTACGAAAGGCCGTCTTCCATTCATCCCCTTGCCTAACTCGTACCAGGTGGTACGCTCCTCGAAGATCCAATTTAGTAAAAACTGTGGCACCTTTTAGCTGGTCCATCAACACTGGAATTAAGGGCAGAGGATACCTGTTTTTCTTGGTCACTCTGTTGATCGCTCTATAATCGATGCACTCCCTTAGGCCCCCTTCACGCTTCAGTATAAAAATAAGTGGCGAAGATGTGGGAGACGTGGAAGGAAGAATGAACCCTGAGGCCAAGAGCTTCTTCAGATATGATTGTAAATAGGTATTCTCAGCCTCTGTGAGTGCATATATCCAACTGCATGTGTGTGCGCAACATATGTGCACAGATCACATTCAGGGGTGTAACAGGGTGTCTTATGGACACCCCTGCACCCTTGAACTCGTCAATTTGCGAATCGCTAATTGCGATTCGCAAATTGAGATTGTCTTCCCATTCATTCCTATGGGCCTCTAGGCCCATAGGAATGAATGGGGAGGTATTCATTAATTGCGACTCGCAATTTGCGAGTCGCAATTAAGGAATCGCTATATTTTGTGTGATTGCTTGATGCATTCCATTTTGCTATTCCTTATTAGCGATTCCTTATATTTCGCTAATAAGGAATCGCAAAATGGATGCTTGATGCATCTGGCCCACAGACTTTTAGTAACACAGAGGATCTAATTATTGATACGGACACTAGTTGATAAAGTAGTGGTGGAGAAATCCAAAAAATTTAAAAATCTAATATGTTTTCCATGAGAAATTATCAAAGGAGACCAATTGGGGTTTTAACCTGTTTTTAGTTATGCATGAATAGTAATGCATAAATTGATTTTGGTATTATATTAACAATTTGAGACGTCCTTCAATTGTTTTAATGTGTTTAAAATGATGTATTCCTTGTGTTGATAAGATAGAACTATGTCTTAATCATTGAAGGAGAAAAACAATTTTAGCAATCTGTGTTACATTGTATCTTCGCTTTGTGAAATAGACAGTCTGTCTTCCATATCAACTTTGAAGCTGATCATGTGACCAGAAATCCTCTGTTAAAAAACTTTTTTGATTTTAGTGACTGCCCATGTGAACAAGGCAGGTGTGCCGAAATGCATCAAGCGAAAGACAAATACACCCAAGCTGGATGGCAAAAGCTTTCTCCTGTGTCGGTGTCCGACTTTTGAAAATGAAGTCGGGAGTGGTTGGAATATATATATATATATATATATATATATATATATATATATATATATATATATATATATATATTACCTACTGGCGTTCGCCAGTAGGTATATATAGTTAGGATAAATTCCCTATGGGACTTTTGAAAATTCTATGTCTAATAACTTTGGCGTTTGTGGATGGAATCGGCTGAAATTTTCAGGAAAATGGCACATTTTGTTTCTGAGCAGCTCCTGAAAATTTGGGGGGGTTTCGTCAAGGGGGGGCTGAGAAAAAAGGGGGGTCCCAAAACGCGTTTTTTGCATTGAGTTTTCCATAGGGCGGTTGGACTCACTTTTAGCTCGAACGGCTGAATGGATTTGCACGAAACTTGGCAAAATTGTAGGGACTGTTAGCCCGATGTGCCTTTGCTAGGTCTCAATATATGTGCTCCAGTAGTTTTTGAGAAATTAACGTTCAAACCAAGATATATATCTGTAACAGCGCTCTGGGCAGCGATCCGGTCCGCTTACTTTTCGCTTATCGGAACTTTGCGCGCAGAAAGCTGATTGGCTCTCCGGTGTCTGTCAACATTCTAAACAGTCCGGAGCGGACGCCATCTTGTCTCTCGGTAGGATCGAGAGAGAAGAAGAGGTGGAAAACGAAGGGGGAATTTAATGAAAGGGGGCAAGGTATCCCCCTCTTGACCTCCTAGGAATGTTGTTGGGGTTATTAAAGGGTCCCGTGGGGAAAATAAAAAAAAAATGATTTTTCACGGTAGAAGCGCGGCCGCGAACTGGTAGCGAAACGGGAATTCGCCATTTTGTGCTTCGTAAATTAAATTACTAGTTATAAGTGGGTACGGGAGACGTATCCTAATCCCCTATGTTTCCTGAGGGTGGGTGAGGAGGCTGATATATGTTGATACATCTCTTCCAGCGGCTGTGCGTGAGCTTTTTTTTTTTTTTTGCTGCGTGACAGTCCGGAGCGGCCGCCATCTTGTCTCTCGGTAGGATCGAGAGAGAAGAAAAGGTGAAAAACTAAGGGGGAATTTAATGAAAGGGGGCAAGGTATCCCCCTCTTGACCCCCTAGGAATGTTGTTGGGGTTATTAAAGGGTCCCGTGGGGAAAATAAAAAAAAAATGATTTTTCACGGTAGAAGCGCTTCACGGGCCGCGAACTGGGCCGCAAACTGGTAGCGAAACGGGAATTCGCCATTTTGTGCTTCGTTAATTAAAGTACTAGGTATAAGGGGGTGCGGGAGACATATCCTAATCCCCTATGTTTCCTGAGGGTGGCTGAGGAGGCTGATATATGTTGATATATCTCTTCCAGCGGCTGCGCCATCTTGCCTTTTTTCGAATGCCACAATTTTGTCGTGCACGGCAGCCATTTTAGATGCCAGGCTGGTCCCAGGCTATCACCTACCCCTGCGGATGTAGTTTATGGCCCCAGCTGTAGAGAATTCAGACATGCCAATTCTCCTGATTCAGGCGTGTAAGTACTGATTTCAGTGCTAGTCTCCCGCCTCCCGATTTCTGCCAGCAAAAACCCGGGGGCATATTACTAACAACTAGCGATAATTTTTGTCTATAACTTGTTTAGAGACAAAAATTATCGCCGCACATCGGCGATTTTTATCGCAGATAAACCTTGCTATTATCGCAGAAAAGTCAGCGATATTCATGTATTATCGACCTAATGCTCTTAGCCATGTTATCCACCTCCCATTGGATAACATGGCTAAGACCTGCTCAGGGCAGGTGTTAGCTTTTGGAGATATTCGCGCTTAGTGCGAATATCTCCAAAAGTTGGTAATAGAAGGTAGCGATGTTAGGGACTGTTTCCAGTCGCTAACATCTTGGCACGCCACTTTGCATGTCATTAGTGATAAGTATCACTGACATGCAAAGCCGGGCCCAAGATGGTCGCTATCTCCTTTTAGGTGTCACTAACTGGTGTTAGCGACAGCTTGATAATAGGGAAATAATTTTATCTCCGCTTTCATGGTTTTTAAAGCCAAAAAAGCGGAGATAAACCCCCTTGCTAATATGCCCCACGATTCCTTGGGGGTTTCAGCTGATAGGGCTTGGTATTGTGTTACATGGTAATTTTTCCATGAAACGTCAGAGGGTCGATGTAGGGGTTCTAGAAGAGGTGATAAACCATTTAAGCCTCATGAACAAGCGCATGGTCTTTTAAAGATTTCTGAAGTACTCGGGGCGGCGGTGTGTGTGTGCCCTCTTTCAGGAGCGGGCGGGGGGGCACTGCCAGCAACTTGCCAGGTCAGGTAGTGTTCAACACGTGCATCACCCTTTCTCTGCTTGCTATTGCGCTCCATGCTTCGGAAAGGTAAGAAAAAGAACGTGCATTTGAGTTTGAAATGTCCGATCCTGCAGCAGCACACTTCCAAAGCCCACACATGACAATAACCCGATTCAAGGCCCCATTCACCCGTTTTTCAAAAAATAGATAACAGTCCAACAAAGTAAGGTTATAAAACTTTATTAACTTTTAACGATAATGAACAGAACAAAAACTAAAAACATTTAAACATTTATTAACACAAAAAGCAACAATGGTTAGAAGCTGTCTTTTGTGCGAATAGTCCCAAGGCAGCACAACGTGCAGAGTTCTGGACGGCACCCAGGTGATGTCGCCTGGGTGCCGCACTGGTTTAGGGATCCTACAATGCTGCTCCGAAAATTGGCGTGGGGCGTCCCGGGTGGGGCGGGGGGAGGCCTCGTCAGTAGCGGTCTGCTGTGCGAATAGTCCCAAGGCAGCACAACGTGCAGAGTTCTGGACGGCACCCAGGTGATGTCGCCTGGGTGCCGCACTGGTTTAGGGATCCTACAATGCAGCACAGAAAAACAGCGTGGGGCGTCCCGGGTGGTGCGGGGGGAGGCCTCGTCAGTAGCGGTCTGTGTCCAGTGTCACATGGCTGACACAACATGTACGACAGGCACCCAGGTGATGTCCAGTAAACTGCCGCACTGGTTTTGGTATCCTACAATGCTGCTCCGAAAATTGGCGTGCGGCGGCCCGGGGGGGGGGGGGGGGGAGGCGGCGTGAACGGGCCTCCCCAGGTGGCGGCCATCTAGCTGAGTTGCGTCTCGCTCACCATGTTGTGGAGTTGCTCCCACTCTTGCAGTGCAGCGATAGGCGGCTGCCACATGGCTGTCAAAATGGCGGACGGCTCTTCGGTTTTGGGCCTGGTCCACTGAAATGGCCCTGGGACACCTTGGAAGTCGGACGCTTGCCTGCTAGGGCTTGGGCTCCATTCTCGAAAAGCGTCCCCTCAGCCGTGAAGATTGTATAAAAGTCTTGGGGGCCCCCGACTCCCGCAGGCTTCCGGTGGGGAGCGGCTGCCATGATTGCTCGCGGAATGACCACGACGGAGCCACGAGATGGTGGTGCTCTCATGCTGACGCCAGCTTCAGTCTGAATGATCCAGAAACAAGGTGGGGCTTTCATCGGTTGGGAAAAAAAATGTTCTAAACCAATGAAAAGTGTTATTTTTAGGTCATATGACCAAGCCTTCCATCTTTAGGAAACCAAAAGTAAAATGAACCAATGAAAAGTTTTATAAACAAGTCACATGACCTGTTCTGCGGCATAGGGCTACAAAAAGCGTAGAAAATCCGTTGGCACGTGAGGCGGCGTCAGTAGCGGACCGATGTGCGAATAGGCCGAAGGCAGCACAACGCGTCGAGATCCGGATGGCACCGAGGTGGTGTCCAGCAAATTGCCGCACTGGTGTGGCCATCCTACAATGCTGCGCCGAAAGACGGCGTGTCCAGCAGAATTGCGGTCACTGTTGCGGTACAGTGACTCGAACGCGCCGAGATCCGGATGGCGCCGAGGTGGTGTCCAGCAAATTGCCGTACTGGTGTGGCCATCCTACAATGCTGCGCCGAAAGACGGCGTGTTCAGCTGAGTTCCGGTTAGTCTTCCGGCACAGTGACTCGAACGCGCTGAGATCCGGATGGCACCGAGGTGGTGTCCAGCAAGTGGCTGCACTGGTGTGGCCATCCTACAATGCTGCGCCGAAAGATGGCGTGGGGTGCCCCGTTGGCTTATGAGGTGATGTCAGTAGTGGACTGATGTGTGAATAGGTCGGAACCAGCACAAGGCGCCAAGATCCGAATGGCAAGTCCTGGATGTTGAGTGCCTCAGTTGAGATTTCTGAGCAGTGCTTGTAGAACTGTCTGAAGCTTATTTGCACCTGCTGCAGCTTCACTAGGTCCGGCGGAACTTGTTGCCTTTTCCTTTGTGCTTCTTTTCCTACAATGCGTTTCTTCTGAAGACACGACCAGGTCCCTGAATGTGTGCAGGGGGACGCTATTGAATGAATGAACGCGCCGAGATCTGGATGGTCAAGTTTCATCTGGCAGTTTTTCTCCATCCCTCCTGGATCAAAGAAGGTGAATGCTAAATATGCCACCTGCCTCATCTGAACATATGAAGTTAACTTGTATACACTGTGGTGCTATGCTGTCCTATGGCAACATGAGCATCAACCTGATGAATACGGCATTCGAAAATCATAAATGCCCTAATGCACCCAAGAAGTAATTTTTTTTTTCTCCAGTTGAGCCGTTTTCAATGTCTGTTTTTTGTTCTTTCCCCTCCATCAAAAACAAAACAAAAATACAAGGCGCTAAGATCCGAATGGCAAGTCCTGGATGTTGAGTGCCTCAGTTGAGAGTTCTGAGCAGTGCTTGTAAGACTGTCTGAAGCTTATTTGCACCTGCTGCAGCTTCACTAGGTCCGGCGGAACTTTTTTCCTTTTCCTTTCTGCTTCTTTTCCTACAATGCGTTTCATCTAAAGACACGACCAGGTCCCTGAATGTGTGCAGGGGGACGCTATTGATTGAATGAAAATGGTGGCTTGACACAAAGCTGACTCAAGCGTTACTGTTGGTGCTATACAGACAAAAATTGGTTTTCAGTTTGTACATTCTTCAGGTTTTTTTTTCCATCCAAGTCTGATTGAGAGTTTGTAGAAAAATGGCTTCAGATTTTCCACATACTACTCTTCAACATTCTTCCTAAATGTAACAATGTGAAATTCACTAGGAGAACGGCTGTTTCTGTTTCCTTTCAAAATGCTGCCACCAATATTTTCTGAATGGAAGACACCATCTTGTAGCATAAAGGGCCGAAAGGGGTTCTGGTCTGGCCGATGGTTGGTGGAGACATTTTGACTATATCTTGGACCTGCCCGGCCTCGCCCAAAATGGCGCCGGTATAAATGGGACTCGTAACTCTTTGCCCGCAAATGTATATCTAGAAAATGTTATTGTAAGTGGCCCTGTCGTATTTTAATTACAAAATGTACGTCCACCGATTCCGCAACTGTTAGACACCTTTGTTCTTGTCACCTAATGGCCCGCTCGTTACGTTCTTCTACAGTGTAAATGTCTCCTCATCATATACGATTTGAGTTTGCTCCGTGGCCGGCCCACGTGGTTATAGGCCCGTATTTGTATACTGACATTTTCACAATAAAGGTTTTTAAAACAAAACACGGTAGTAGTATTTTCATTTGTAAAGTTTTTACTTTTAGTGACTGTTTTCGAATCAGTAAAAGGCAAGTGAAATAAAGCAGTCCAATTACATGACGGATAAAAGGTATAATATGTAGGAACGCAGTAAAGATAAATGGTCAAGGGCAGTTGTGTTTTTCATGTCTGCAACATAAAGTGATCGATAAGAATCTGATAATCAGGCGTATCGGCGACTAAGACAGCAGGCCGAATCTCTTTTACTCAACGGCTCCGTCATGGAAGGAAGAAACGCCCTTTTTCTCGAAAAAGGAATATATTTTACTTGCCAGACAGTTGTAAATTTTCCGGGAAAGTACATTAGCTTGGAATATTATAACATATGTTTGAAAAAAAAATATTGTTCGAAAATAATAAAAAGCGTAATTTTTAGGTCATATGACCAAGCTTTTCATCATTAAATTAACAAAAGTAAAATGAACCAATGAAAAGTTTTATTAACAAGTCACATGACCTGTTATGCTTACGTTACGCGCTGCGCGCCGCGCCTCGGATCACTTCCGGGTGCGCTAACGCGGCGTGTCATAAAACGCATTACGCGACAACGTAGGTCAAGAATATAGTCTAAATGTCTCCACCAACCAGCGTTCAGAACACAACCCCTTTCAGCAGTCCAAAAAGTTCTGTTAAATGACAACAGAGGGGACAGGCAACAAGAACCATCAGTCAAAGAGGGGAGGGCAAGTTCTTCTCTTCCGGGTCATGTTGGGGCGCTACCGGAACTGATCGAATTGGTAGTCTACAGTGTTTCTGGATGTTTCAGACTAAAGCTGGCGTCAGCATGAGACCACTACCATTTCGTAGCTCCGTCGTGGCCATTCCACGAGCAATCATGGCAGCCGCTCCCCACCAGAAGCCTGCGGGAGTCGGAGGCCCCCAAGACTTTTGTAGAATCTTCACGGCTGAGGGGACGCTTTTCGAGAATGGGACCCAAGCCCTAGCAGACAAGCGTCCGAGTTCCAAGGTGTCCCAGGGCCATTTTAGTGGACCAGGCCCAAAACCGAAGAGACGGCCGCCATTTTGAGAGTCCTGTGGCAGCCGCCTATCGCTGCACCGCAAGAGCGGGCGCATCTCAACTACATGGTGAGCGAGACGCTGTAGTCGCAAGAGCGGGCGGAAAACAGCTGAATGGCGGAAGAGGCACAGTGTAGCAAAAGCGGGCGGAATGGCAACTAAAACGATAAAGGGGCGCCCCACTACAGCTTGTCTTCAGGTCAAACGGATTGTGGGACAAGGTCCAGAATTGAAGAGTCATCAAAAGGCAAAAAGTACCGCCGGACCCCGGGAGCCGGCCGCCTATGTCCGGGGCGATCTCAGGCTACACCAGTGCTATAAGACTTGGGGAGGGTGTCGGAGCCAAGCGTCTTCTCCGAGTCCATGGCCATCACAGCGCCCCTCAGGGGCCTCCGTCAAGCTGTTTAGGAAGGTAACATATGACATTGTTTTCTAATGCAGTCAGGTCCACAAACGACACTCACTTACTTTGAGAATAGTGAAGCTGCAGTAGGTGGAAATAAGCTTCAGACAGTGTTACAAGCGCTGCTCAGAACTCTTAACTATGGCACCCAACATCTAGAACTTATGCTATTTGAGAATGGTAGTGACATCGAAGCATCTCGGGGACCAAAACCATTAACGTACTTTCACGTATGAAAATCTTACTTGGGGAGGGGGCAGGAGCGAAGCGCCCCCTCCCAGTCAGCGCCACCACATCGTATGTTGAAAATCTGAAGCCATCGTTCTACAAAGTCAACCAAACTTGGATTGAAAAATCTAGAAAAATGTACAAACTGAAAACCAGTTTTGGTCTGCATCAGTAGCAACGCTTGAGTCAGCTTTGTGTCAAGCCGCCATTTTGATTCAACAAAGCACAGGCATTGAAAAAGGCTGAAATTCAGAACTCTAAACTATGGCACCCAACATCCAGGAGCTTGCTCTCCGGATCTTGGAGCCTTGTGCTGTTTTCGATCTATTCACACATCGGTCCACTACTGACATCATCTTATAAACCAACGTTATGTAAATAGTTTTTTAATAAAATGTTTTACCCTGTTTCTTTGCTGGTGTGTTGTCTATATTTTTAATATTTGCATAGGGTTTGTCATTATTTTGTGCGGGATGGGTGATAGAGCCGAGCTGTCTTGCAGCCCTCATGGTGTGGAGCTCAGTTCATCTCACTATTTTCGTATTTCTCAAGAAGGGTTGTTCCTAATATTTCTATTTTAGCGAGGTCAAAAAGAGATCCAATTAGTGGCCTACTGATTTTGCTCGATTACTTTTATTTTTTTACACGATTTTTCACTATCTGCAAAGACTAAACAGAGGATTGCGACTTTGTGCTTGTTTGTAAATAGAGAATGATCCAAAGAGAACCAATTCTAAAACAGTAAATGCTTGGACAACAATCAATCAAATGGAGAGACAAGGAGGTACGACGGATTACAACGGGGGTAAAGGCCTGCGTTAACTACTCTTCTGTATCTGCAAAGAGAGAGTACTAACAAAGGCAAAAGAGGGGAGGGGGGGGGGGGGGGCAGCGTTCAAAGCACATCAGCGTGCATAAATACGAAAATGTTTTTATCTATCACGTACTTGACATTTTAAAGCTTTTCATATTTGCTATTAAAAAACCAATGAAATTCACAGAAAAAACCATAGGTTATAGTGGATATATAGTTAGGAATTTGCATTTACAAAACCTTGAAAATTCAATGAAAAAACCATAGGTTATAGGCCATATATAGTTAGGAATTAGCATTTACAAAACCTTATTTTACTCGCATAAAACCATTGAAATTCCATATATAGTTAGCTAACTATAAGCGCTAACTATATATCGCGCACCCGCAATCCACTGCTGATGATGTCACATATTACATCATTCATGACATGGTCAGTGACATCACTGATGACATCACTGATGACATCTCAAATGACATCACTGATGACAACTCAAATGATATCAATGATGACATCTCAAATGACATCACTGATGACAACTCAAATGACATCACTGATGACATCTCATTTGTCATCACTGATCACATCACTCATGTGATAATACAATGAACCTCTTCAGACTCTAATATAACCTTACATACACTCAGTATAAACAGACACTCACAGACTGTCACTCATCCATGGAGTTACTCACACACCTAGTCAGTCATGCAAAGAATCAATCACACCTCCATTTCCTCAACTATACAGTTATACACATCTTACTTATTCAAACATATAATAACACATATTTACTCTCTTATATAATCCCTGATACAAGCTCACAGTGATCGATACAGCCACTCACACATTCACTGGCTCTTATGTTCAGTTATTTATATATGTCAACTCTCACATGTATTGTGTTTTACATACGTACTTACTTGCACATGTAGCAATGAGAAATCCATTCACTCACCAACACACCCATGCACAGTCAACCGCCCATATAGCTGTTTCCACATGCACTCTTGAACTCATACTCCTAGTGAATCAACTGCTTACACATCTATGCACAGAGTCACGCACCTCCCAGCCACCCACACACACACTCAGCCTCCCATTCAAATACTTGGGCAACCAATCAATAACCCATATGGCCACTCTTATAGCTACTGATCAACACATGCAGCAGCTTACACAACAACAAACATACTGATGCACAAATTAAGACAGTTTAGTCACTAACCCATGCACTCAGTGAGACACATTTAATCACTCTTTCATACAGTCAGTCATGCACCTACTAAATTCTTCATCTAGACACTTATACATCCACTCATTCTTCAATATGTAAAACATATTTAAACTTTACAGACACATACAATCACTGGATGTTGTGATCAGTGATGTCATCAGTGATGTCATTTGAGATGTCATCAGTGATGTCATCAGTGATGTCACTGACCATGTCATGAATGATGTAATATGTGACATCATCAGCAGTGGATTGCGGGTGCGCGATATATAGTTAGCGCTTATAGTTAGCTAACTATATATGGAATTTCAATGGTTTTATGCGAGTAAAATAAGGTTTTGTAAATGCTAATTCCTAACTATATATGGCCTATAACCTATGGTTTTTTCATTGAATATATATATATATATATATATATATATATATATATATATATATATATATATATATATATATATATTTATTTAGTATATTCATAGACAGTATTTGTACTGACAATATCAAGGACAGAATACCATTGATAGTACTTCCGCTGTCTTCACCGCAAATGTTCTGATTGCCAGAATTAACGTGGAAAAATAGTAGTGAAAGAAAATGTTTCAAATGTTAATTAGGTTGTGCATGCTACATTTTGACACCTCAATCTTGAGGAAATAAATGTTTGCCCTCTTAGTAACTTTGGCCTCGCTTGACCAATATGCACAAACCTGGTTGACACCGTCTACAACATTAAACCAGTCGATGTTGATTGGTCAAATGGCTCAAAGTTAGAATTGGGGGGGGTGAGGGATCACAAAACTGGTAATTTGTTGAAATACCAAGGGATATGCAGTAGATATTTTTGCTGTGAGTAACACATACATGTCTGAAGGAAAATGCACTAAATGTTTGGGGAATGGTGGCGTTGCCATCATTAACTGCATGTTCATGATGAATTTTCATCCAATAGTTTTTGAGATGTAAAGCAAAGAACAAGTACCCACTGTGCATGTGTCAATGTTGTTTGTGCCTGAATATGGATAATTGATCTTGCACTCCATATAGTGATAGCAGTGCGCGTATGCCGAGTCCACATGTGCGTTTTAACAGATTTTTTCCATATTCTGGATGCTACAAACAGCAAATAAAATTAAAATCTAAACGTCCCAAACAAATGATACTTTGAGTGGATGAAACCCAAGCCCCCAGTTTTGGCCACTTGCTAACGCCTAAACATCGGTCGCAATTTAAGGGCATCATTAAGAGTTCAACAGAGGACGAGTACTGCCATAAAGCTGCAGAGTGCATCGGGGTGGGAACAGGCATGGAGAGGTGGGGCATGGTGTTCCCAGACAGGAACATATATAAAAATGTGCTTGATGCACAGGAAGAAATCTCTTGCATGACAGGGACATTGTTTTTTTTTTTGCTCAGCAACAAATAATCCTATTGGATATGTAACTGAAAAACAATAAACAATGCAGAGTGGACTTTATCAACATGGTGGTTCACTCTGTATTCACCTGTGCTAAAGGTACAACTGCCACACCCCTGGCTGCAGCTTATTCACAGAGGATATCTTGTGTTATGACACGTGGATGTCCGATGGGGAGATTGAGGTGAAGATATCTGTCAACTCGACTGCCTGACAACCCACCTGCCGAAACAGAACAACTCTAAAATTAGCAAACATCGGAGTAAACACATACACAATACTATCATGTGTTAAGCACTCGCTCTGACGAGACCAGCCTCAACACCTACCACGCACACAAACATACTCACATAGACACTCTTCAAAAACCAGGAGTCATAGTTGATCTAAAATGGTACAAGCTGCAATTTCTATGAACATCTACGACAACATATCAATAAACTCTGGAAGACTCAAACTTCTTACCTACACACACACACACGCACACCCAATCACACACACACTTTTAAAAGCCAAAGTCATGTTAAATCCACAAAAGCACAAGCCACAATGTTTGTGAACATAGAAGATAATACTATTTACAAACTTAATGTTTGTAAGGTCAATCAATCAATCAATCAACAGAATTTGTATAGCGCGCTACTCACCCTTTGGGGTCTCAAGGTGCTGTGGGGGGGGGGGGGTCGCTACTGCTCGAACAGCCAGGTCTTGAGTTGTTTCCTGAAGGAGAGATGGTTCAGGGTCAGCCGTAGGTGGGTGGGGAGGGAGTTCCATGTCTTGGCTGCCAGGTAGGAGAAGGATCTTCCTCCAACTGTGGATTTGCGGATACGTGGGACGGAGGCGAGCGCAAGGCTGGCGGAACGGAGCTGGCGGGTGGGTGTGTAGAATGTGAGTCGGCTGTTGAGGTACTTCGGGCCCGTGTCGTGGAGGGCCTTGTGTGCGTGGGTGAGGAGTCTGAACGTCATCCTCTTGTTGACAGGGAGCCAGTGCAGGTCTTTCAGGTGGGCAGAGATGTGGCTGTGGCGAGGGATGTCCAGGATGAGTCGTGCTGAGGCGTTCTGAATGCGCTGGAGTCTTTTCTGGAGTTTGGCTGTGGTTCCAGCGTAGAGGGTGTTCCCGTAGTCCAGACGGCTGGTGACGAGGGCCTAGGTGACCGTCTTCCTGGTTTCGGTGGGGATCCATCAGAAGATCTTTCGGAGCATGCGTAGGGTGTTGAAGCAGGATGATGAGACGGCGTTGACTTGCCTGGTCATCGTGAGGAAGGAGTCCAGGATGAAGCCCAGGTTGCGTGCGTGTTCCTTTGGCTTGGGTGCGGTGCCCAGGGCAGGGGGCCACCAGGAGTCGTCCCAGGCGGAGGGAGATGGTCCGAAGATGAGGACTTCCGTCTTGTCTGAGTTCAGTTTCAGACGGCTGGTCTTCATCCATTCCGCGACGTCTTTCATTCCTTCCTGGAGGTTGGCTTTGGCGGAGGCGGGGTCGTTGGTAAGGGAGAGGATCAGCTGGGTGTCGTTGGTGTAGGAGATGATGTTGAGGTTGTTTTGGTGTGCGATGGCTGCGAGAGGGCTCATGTAGACGTTGAAGAGGGTGGGGCTGAGTGAGGATCCTTGCGGAACGCCACAGATGACTTTGATGGCCGAGGAGCGGAACAGGGGGAGTCGGACTCTCTGGGTTCTTCCATCGAGATGATCCACTCCAGGGCCACTCCTTGGATTCCGGTGTTGCTGAGGCGCTGTATCAGGGTGCGGTGGCATACGGTGTCGAAGGCTGCTAAGAGGTCCAGGAGGAAGAGGGCTGCAGTTTCTCCGTTGTCGAGCAGGGACCTGATGTCGTCGGTGGCTGCGATGAGGGTGGTTTCGGTGCTGTGGTTTGCTCGGAACCCGGACTGTGAGGGGTCGAGGGATCCGTTGGTCTCGAGGAAGGCGGAGAGTTGTCTGTTGATGGTCTTCTCGATGACTTTGGCTGGAAAGGGGAGGAGCGAGATGGGGCGGAAGTTCTTGAGGTCCGTGGGGTCCGCGGTGGGTTTCTTCAGGAGGGCGCTCAGCTCGGCATGTTTCCAACTCTCCGGGAAGGTGGCGGATGCGAAGGATCTGTTGATGATGTTCCAGAGTTGGGGTGTGATGATGGAGTCGGCTTTGTTGAAGATGTGGTGTGGGCAAGGGTCGATAGGGGAGCCGGAGTGGATGGTATTTATCAGGCGGGTTGTGTCTTCAGTGCTGACCGGGGTCCAGGTGCAGAGGGTGGTGGTGGGGGGCGTTGGTTTGGTGGTTGGGTCCGTGGCCTGCGCGCCGAAGCTGTTGTGTATGTCCGCGATCTTGCGGTGGAAGAACGAGGCGAGTGAGTCGCAGAGGTCTTGCGAGGGTGTGATGTCGTTGTTGCAGGCGCTGGCGTTGGAGAGCTCTTTAACGATGCTGAAGAGTTTCTTGCTGTTGTGGGTGTTGTTGTCCAGTCGTTCTTTGAATGTTGTCTTCTTGGTGGTGCTGATCAGCTGGTGGTGTTTGCGGGTTGCGTTCTTGAGGGCAGTCATGTGTTCTGCTGTCTGGTCGTGGTGCCAGGCTTTCTCGAGGGTGCGGCAGGTTTTCTTGGAGTTTTTGAGTTTGTTGGTAAACCACGAGGCTTTCCTGCTACTGGGTCTGCTGGGAGGATTCTTCAGTGGTGCGAGTTCGTCGGCGCAGTTGATGAGCCACTGTGTGAGGTTACGGGCTGCTTCATTGGGGTCCGTCGTGTTGGTGGGCGGGTTCTGGCTGAGGGTGGTGGTGAGTTGGTCAGCGGTGATCTTGCTCCAGCTTCTGCGGGGAACCTGTTGTGAATGGTGGTGGTTTGTGGTTCTCCTGAAGCTGAAGTGGAAGCAGCTGTGGTCTGTCCAGTGTAGTCCGGTTGAGTGGCTGAAGGAGATGTGCTTGCTGAAAGAGAAGATGGGGTCGAGCGTGTGGCCGGCGTACTGGGTGGGGGTGTTCACCAGTTGCTTGAGTCCGAGGTTGGCGAGGATATCCAGCAGGGCGGCAGTGTTGCAGTCCTTGTTGTTCTCCAGGTGGAAGTTGAGGTCCCCTAGGAGGATGTAGTCTGTGGAGGTGAGGACGTGCAGACTGACGAAGTCAGCGATGGCTTCGCTGAATTGTGTGCGTGGTCCCGGGGGTCTGTAGATGAGAGTGCCTCTGAGGGTGGTCTTGGGGTCAGTGTGTATCTGGAAGTGAAGGTGCTCGGCGGCAGTGAGGGTATCGTCGGAGTTGGTCGTGATGCGGATGGGGTTTCTGTGGACGATGGCGATGCCTCCTCCGGTTTGGTTGATGCAGTCCCTCCGTGTGATCTTGTAGCCATCCGGGATGGCTATGGCGATGTCGTGGGCTGAGGAGGCGTTCATCTATGTTTCTGTGAGGAAGGCGACGTCTTGTGATGTTGAGTCGAGGAGGTTCCAGAGTTCAACGGCAAGCCTGTGGACGGAGCGGGTGTTGAGCAGGATGCACTTGAGGTGGTTGTTGCTGGGGCTCCGCTTGGCGGGTGCGGTGCAGGTTCGGAAGCAGGTGAATTGGCAGGCTTGGCAGGTGAAGGGTCCGCGGGTGCCTTTAGGGGTGGCTCGGTAGCAGGCGGGGTTCCGGCCGGTATTGAGTGCATGGAGGGTTGCGGCGTCGTAAGTTCGTCGGGTGCGCTGGCATCGGCGAGGACCAGGGGTAAATCCTGCACAAACTTAGTGTGTGCAAAACAGTCACTGCGAAACACACACACCAAGTTATATTATTCAAACATAATTAAATGTTCCCAAGCATCGGATATTAAACATCCACAATATAAATAAATCACACATCTCACTGTTTTGCTCACCTGTCACACCAACCACACACACTACTACACACATGTAGAGTCCATAACTAATGCTGTATTGTCAAACAAAATTTACTCCGCTGTTTGCAATGAACAAGCAAAACACATTCAAAAACCAAATGTTAACAGAGGTACGAGAATTTCAAATTCAACATGAAATATTAGTGTGCTTTGTCTTCTTAAAAGATATATCCCACAATATGATATTCAAAACATTAAATAGAGGCAACAAAGAAGATTTGTCTTTTGATGGAACCTGTCAACCTTCAAATTCAAATGTAATTTATTTGCTTGATTAATAAAAAAAATCGCAATACATGTATAAAGGTGGGATCACCTGTCATGTTCACATTATTAAAATATTAAAAAAGAAAGTATGTACAATTTGCGCTCCCCTCAGTGTTAGTAGTGTCAACACCACAGATACAACTAGTGCAAATTGTGGACTGCATGTACCATGATGAAAAGAAGCAAATGTTTCTTAGATATGATGTAGTGTCTGGCCACACCCGTTTCCCTGCCCAAACTGATTTCCATGACTTCCTTAACCATATATCACAAGTTCCTAATGTTCCTTTTTGTAAAAATTGCATTCCGGCCCATTGATTACACTTCATCCAGTCCGAGCTGGAGAGTATGTCCCAAGCGCGGAGAGTCGGCCCGAGCGGGAGATTCCAGTCCGACTGCGGATGTAAAAATACGATTCGTAAATGACCTCCGTGAATACAAAAAGTCGTGAAGTTAGACTTTTGTCTCAGTTTGCCTTTGTGAATCAGGCCCATTGTGCCTTGAAAGAAAAGTCTTTCAGTAATTAAAATATAAAGTGCTAAATTGTCTAGCCCCACCAAGGGTCGAATCTACAGATAACTCTTAAAGTGCACCATGCAAGTAACCCAGTAGGAGCTTCCAGGCATCCAGGATATGCCTTTAAGTGATTCCTTTAAAGCAACATGCTGAGCTTTTATCTTCATGATAAAAGGACTGTATCAAAGTAAAGTGAAGCCTCGCAGTGATTATGGTATACACAGTTTACCATGTGCAGTCCTATGGTGACTGGCCTCGACCTAGCCCAAGTCTACAGGTAGCTCTTTTAAACCACCATTCATAACCCCCAGTTGGATTTCCCCACACCAAGGGTGAATTTAGTTAATTACAGTTCAGCTTCTTTTCATTCTAGGGTTCATTTCTTTTGCCAAGATCAATCATTTCTTAACTACCTTCTGAAGATATTTTACCACTGCACAGTTCACTTGAGGATCACTTGGAATAAAATAAGCTACCACAACCTCTTTGGACGTCCTAATGCCTCTTTAGTTAAGTTTTCTGCTTAGGATCATTACTCAGTGGACTTCCATGGTGGTTTTGCTTAGACACAGTACATGTATATTGTTTTTAGGCCCTTGTGCGCATAACCTGCAATTGTCCTGGCCTTCAATTCTTCTAAAATGGGAGGGTGTTCTTCATTGCGGGCAAGACTCCCAGTCTATCTTTTAGGCATTTTTTTCTTTTGTCTGGTTGCTATAATGTTCTCCTAAATAGCATTGGGGCTTCAGCTTTGTGCAGCTCTTGAGAGTTCGTCATCTATGGTTGCGCCTGGCTAGGGCGGTTTTGTCCTCCAAATGAGACAGGGTTTTACTGTTTGATTTTATTATTCATTTGAGTTCGACCCTGCTCAGTGGTAAGTCCCATACAGCAGAGAGGTCCAGATTTGTTACACCTACATTTAAGTAGGCCTTTGCAGGTGATTGAGCCCTCCCTTTTATTTCAAGCCATAGGTGTTGGCCTAAAGAACACTTGTTTGCTAATTTGATATTATGGCAGCAATTTACGAAGGCAGCCTGCTGGGCCAGAGATTGCTCAACAAGACCAAATTCTAATCTAATCTGGGTAGGAGATGTGTATGCTGATAGTTTGAAGAAGGCCCTAAATCGTTTGTTGTTGTTTTATTCAAAGTAATGATGTCCCTGCCTCTCAGGGACTCATTCCCATTGGTCAAAGTGGAAAGAACCTCAGCTTAGGCGACTTGTAGTAAT